>NW_020537758.1:57598338-58316334 GCF_003426905.1 Ctenocephalides felis
TTATTTCCGTAACGGCTGGACCTACCTTTGCCAAAAACTAATCAGCACATCTCCCTATCAATAGGAATCGATTTTTTTTGAACCATTCAAATCGGTTGCCCGAAACCGAGAACAAAAAAATGCGGACGCACAAAACACACACACACACATCCATTTTTTCTGAGGTATGCCAAAATGTTCAGAAACCTTCAAAACGTCGAGAAATGTAAAAATTTTCAATTTCGATTTTTGGACGATTACAATAGCTTACCCTACGGGATAATAATATCAAGGGCTACGTACATGATATATGTAATCGTGCAGTTGAAAATTTTATCTAAACATCTAATGATTAGGTCAATTATTACCTATTTCGGTAAGTTTATGCAACTTGCCTTAAGGCAAAATGCCACTTTCAAGTTATATTGTTATAACTATATATATAGTTATATTATGTAATAAACATAATGAAAATTCTGGTTTTTAATTGTTTTTTTAGAGATATCGGTGGTGGAACCTTATTACCGCGTGGACTTTAAGATCCGCTCTACCCTATTGTGTTATCTTTAATATCACAGAGAGGTCCACATTAAATTTATATTTTGAATGGGTGAATGATGTAACTATTATTCCGTCAAATTAAAAATAAGGCATTGCACACCTGTTAGCCGCCTATGTAGTAAACAGGACCAGGTGACAATTTCTTGAAAAACTGCATAAACAACGTATTTCAACAAATGTTTAATTAACTGGGAGTTTTACTGAGCAAAGTCAGATAGTTGTTTGCTTGATATGTTGTATTGTTTATCTAACATAGTTCATATATTATTCAACCAATGCAAAATATAAATTTTATTGGTTGTTTTTTTACAGAGTAAATTTGCACTGTAAACAAACTTGATCCAGTTTTTTCTCAAAATATTTATCAGCAGAGTATTTATCAACTATGTATTTAATTTATCTCTTGTATGAATGCTTTATGTAACTTAAGTTACTTTTTGCTATTTATATTTTTATTTTTTACACCTTTGCCACACGTGAAGGTTTACTTGGTCATTTTCACCCCACTAAGATGTAAGCTTAGAGGTTATATAAAAATGGTTCACTCTAACTTAATATTAACAATAAATCTTATAAAACAATCAAATAAACAATCAAAATCTCTAACAACAACAAAACACTTTTGTTACGGATTTTTTTAAACATTGCCATTTTTTTCCCGATAGCTACGTCGTAAGAATCAGGGCCATTACTTACTCCTTCTACGTACTTTCAAATATTTTTGTTAAAAATTTTTTGCTCTGGGATTTTAAGCTCTGCTCTATCCTATGTAAAGATACGTTGAAAACTAATTGGTGTTGGTATTTAGCCTTGAGGCAAGTTACATCAACATCCCGATATGTGTAAATAATAGACTTAATCAATAAAAAATAAATTAATTTATGAGCGAGTAGATCTATTATACATAATTGAAAACGAACGAATACGTTAACGGAGTATTATCTAAAAGCAAATTTTCAAAAATCAACAATTTATATAATTGAATCAGTTTCCACAGAACATTAATGGTAGGTATGTTCATTAAGACCACGTACTACTATCGTTATACCAAGTAAATCCTCTAATTGTAATATTAACAAATGTCAAAAAAACTACTCATTTTCTCAAACTTTTGTAAATTTTTAAAATTATACTACCTGTCGTAAGGCCGTAATATTTCAGTAAGTTCTATAAGACCATGATATATATCGCCAAAAAAGGTTCCATAAAAATCGGCTTAATTTTTTTTCACTAGTTAATTACAAGAAAACGGCTCGGTAGATTTTCACCTAAAACTAATCAGTATCATTCTCAACTAATATCTTTCGAACAGTTTTTGATTTTTTAAAATCGATTCGGTAGTTTGAGCTTAAATGTGAACGAAAAGTTTAACACTTTTTTCAAATTACAAAGAAACGGTTTGGCAGATCGTCTCACATAACTGACAAACGCTAGTCCTCATTGAGATACATCAAATAGCTTTTAAATTTCTGAAATCGGTTCAAGCGTTTCTGGGAAAACGTCGATCAAAGGTCTAATTTTGACAAATGCCAAAAGAACAATACTAATTTTTGCAAACTTTGATGAATTTTTAAAGCTAAACGAGTTGCCGTAGGGCTGTAATATTTTAGTATGATCTAGAAGACTATGGTATCTACCGTCAAAAAAATAATAATAAAATCGTCTTTTTTTAACTTTATTACAAGAAAACGGTCCGGCCGATCTCTACCAAAAACTAATCAGCACGATTCCCAATTAATATCTTTCGAACGGTTTTGAATTTTCAAAATCGATTTTCTGCGATATACAAAGAACGGCTAGACCGATTGTCACACAAAACTAAGGAACGCTAGTCCTCATCGAAATACATCGAATGGCTTTTAAATTTTTGAAATTGGTCCAACCGTTTTTGAGAAAACGTCGATTTACGGCAAAAATCTGTTTACACACATACACGCACAAACGCATACTTTTTCCAAATTTGGTCTCATTCGATTCAGAATGGCTTGAAATGTCGAGAAAACATAAAATTAGCGAATCGGATTTTTTTATGAAAACATAAACTTCTCCTTCGGGAAGTTAATAATTGAATTTCAGATGTGATATTCGATGGCACGTGCATTAATAATCGCAGTAAAATATAAAACCAAACTTTTACCCGTGAATATAGTAGTGTTTCAATCACAAATATTTTTTCCCACAAACAAAAAGTAAGCTATAACAGTCAGTGTTTCTCATAAAACACTCGATACCGTTTGCTCGCAGTAGTAAATTCGCCAAATAAAACCTGGCATTATGTTTAATATTTGCATACGGGATATATATACAATGCCTATATACAAAATGCGTGTATTCTGGCTATACCGCAACTTACGAATATTCACTTCGGGATTTTTTGTGCTTCTATCGACTATATAAAAGGGCCTCGCATAGCACGAACAATAAAAATGCTGATAAAGAGAAGTTCACCGCATGAATAAAAAAATATCCACCGCGGCGTTTTGTTTACGCTTTTCTCTTGCACCACCACGAGTTCGAGTAGAAGTTCAATAGAAAGTTCGATGTAAACCAATCAATAATTAACCTTGTTATAACAAATAGAACATTCGTAACTAATCAAAACCTTGTTGTTGTACTTTGATTTGATTTAGTTTTTTCTGCTAAAAACGTAGAGTGAATTATTATTTGTCAAAATGCAATTACAATCTGTTTTTAAAACACAAAAAACATTTCATAATTATAAACGACAATAAGTAATGTAATGACGAGAAAAATAACTAACATAAGTTGATATTCTAACACAACATTACTTTCACCATTTTTCCCCAAATCTGAGGCGGAAGCAAAATTTCAAAACAAACTAGTGGGGTGTATGGCATCGTGCCTTAAGGCAAATTGCTGGAACTTCTCGCATCGTAACGAAATGTTCGAGTATTATTGAATGTTTTTAAATAGATTATTATAAATATTATCTAACATTGTCTAATATTTATAAGAATTATATAAAATGAATTGCAAAGTTGGAATTATATTAAAACATTAGTCAGAATTAAATAAAATCTGAATTATTTTCGATATACAAAAAAAAAACTTTTTGAAACAATTTTTTCCCAAAATCAATTATTTTGTTAAAACAACAAGCAGAAACTTCTTTGAATCATGTAAATCGGACGCTTAGTTTCCTCAAAAACTGCACATTTCTTGCACATTTAGCTCTGTATTTTCGAAATGGCTGGGCCTGCCTTTTCTAAAAACTAATAACCACTTCTCACAATCATTACTAATTGAATGTTTTTTAGATCATTCAAATCGGATGCTCCGTTCTTTCACAAACTCGATTTCTATTTTCTGCACTCTTTACTCTTTATCTCCTTAACTGCTCGAACTGCCTTTGCCACAAACTAATCAGCACATCTCCCTATCAATAGGAAACGAATGTTTTTTGAAGCATTCAAATCGGTTGATCATGCGGCCGAAAACATGGACGAAAATTTGTATCCATACATACATACACACACACATCCATTTTTTCTGAGGTATGCCAAAATGTTCAGAAACCTTCAAAACGTAAAGAAATGTAAAAATTTTCAATTTCGATTTTCAGACGATTACAATAACTTACCCTACGGGAAGTTAATAAATTGTATATATATATGGTACCTATATGAAAGGGTAGGACGGGGCATCAAGATCAAATTTGACTTTAAGTAATTATACTGTCTAAACCAGTGATTCGTTTTCTTAAAAGGTTTCTCTTGTCATGCCCCCCATACAAAATTTTTAACATCTAAAAATTGTTTTTTTTCTGAAAAAATGTGATTAATAAGTTTTGGGAAAAAATCATTATTAGATTTTTATCAAAACATCATAAATAAAATTTCTAAATAAGTAATAAAAATCGAAATTTCAAATTAATAATATGATTTTTGGATATTTATTAAATGCTATTCTAAAGCTGGGTGATCTAACTTAGCTTTAAACTCAAGTCTCCGTGTTGTGTTATTTCAAGTCTATTTCTTTTTTTTATTAACAAATTATAGCAATTTCTTGTACATTTGGTTACATTCGGGCATTCGATGTCAGTTTCTTTATAAACCCATTTCTTGACTCTACTTAGCCAATATAAAATACCAATTGGGGTAATGTAGAACGAAAGAATTCTAATTTTTTTTTGTTAGATTAAATTGCCCATATTTTTTTCATTTCAAAACCGAAACGAAAACTTGTAGTTATAAGTTTGGCAACTAAGTAAGTGCGTATTTTTGTAAGGAGACCTGCAGACAATTTTAGAATGGAATTAAATAATAATTATTTGAACTCAAGCACTATTGATTCTAGAAAATCCAGAGGAGCAAGACGGAAAACTACGACTTAGTTACCTTACGATCTTAGTTAAATTTCAGAAGCATTTTTTGTTAAATGTTTTACCGATACTACATTTCATTCAAATCACCCAAATTTTTAAATTGCCCCCCTGAATTTCCAAATTGCCTCCTGGAAAGGCGTTCGCACCACGTTGGAAATCATTGGTCTAAACCAAAAGTAAAGTACAATGTATCATTTGACAATACTTAATAATATCTACATTCATTCAATGCCAAATCTAAAATTTATGGGTACAAGTTTTACAAAGATAACACTGTATATAACTTTGATAACCAGCAAAGTTGGAATAACTATTTATTTGATCTATCTCTTGTAAAACAGCTATTTTTACTTCATTTTAACTCTCGCAATAATCGAATTATTGCAATTGCTAAATTATTTGGAAACTGAATAAGGTTAAAATAAATATTGTAGTTAAAACCTAAATTATATATAAATTCACAAAGGGTATGGCCGCATTTTCGGACAGAATAGGACCAAACCAACGAGTTTTTTCGAAAGAATCCAATATACCAATTTTGAACACTCTGGCTCATCATATAGCTGAGATATCATTAAAAACATATGAAAACAGGCCCTTTCTTCAAACTGATTTCAAGATATCGACAATCAACTAACCTGAACTTATTCACAACAAGTATTGTTGAATAATCATTTGATAGTGGGTCAAAAAGTTTTTCCAACTCAATATAAATGATTCTTAAAACGACATTCCAAATACAAAAATATTACTACTATTAGTTGAATTTTAGATTTATTCTTTATCTCATTATTAAACTGCATTTTGATACCATAATGAAGTTGAACATAAAATTAATGAATCATCTTAATATAATATAATAATATAATATGTTGTTGTTTAGAGAAAAGAAAATACAGAAGTTGGCAGCGAAACCAGAACTGTACTAAAACTTATCTCTTCTGAACAAAATTTATTGCATATTTGGCAAAATAGCAAATATTCTTACATTTACACAAGTAAGTAGTAGCAAAGACTATCATATGATACCATAATAAAATTTGATATATGAGTTATTATCGTATTGCTATATTAAAACGATCTTATATTGTATGCTTATATTTTTTTGTTAATCGTAAAAATCTAAAATTATCTTTCATCGGTTACTGCACATGTCACCAATTATGTAGTAATTTAAAAGGGCCACGATTTCAGGCACAAGGATCGACCGATTTGGATGATAGAAAAAACATTCCATTCCTATTGATAATGAGACGTGCTGATTAGTTTTTGTGGAGGCAGGTTCATTTGTTCGGGAGATATGGAACAGAGAGTGCTAAAAATGATAGTTTTGAAAAAAAATGGAGCATTCGATTTTATTCATTCAAAATATATTTCAGTAAATACATTTGTGCAAAGAAGATCAATTATCATTCGTTGGTCAAATATGATCTTTATAAATCATTTTATTATAGTAGTAAATAGGTAAAGAAGTGTACAAGTATAAAAATATACAAAATCTTACAAATCATTTTATTATAGTAGTACATAGGTAAAGAAGTGTACAAGTATACAAATATACAGGTATGCAGGTGAATAGGTAAAAAGGTAAAATAGTAAAAAATCAGAAAAGTAAGACACAGTTATATTTTATAGACTGTTAGACAGGTAGGCTGCTAAACAATTAGACAGTTAAACAGATAAAAAGGTAAAAAAAAGTGGAAAATCGTATACTGATAAACTGATAGGCATGTCAGCTGTAAACAAGTATTTACAGGTAAACAGGTAGACGGATGAACAGATATACAAGAAAATAGAAAGACATATAGACATGTAAATATACATAAGATAAGTAGATAGATAGGTAGATAAACAAGTAGATAGGTTAACAACCTATGCAGGTCGACGTGTAGAAAGATAAACAGGTAGACAGAAATAAATGTAAATAAGCAGACAGGTGCAAAGGCAGCGGGTAGGCAGATATACCATATATAAATTAGAAAAACGTTATTCATTAAATCATTTTTTCAGAGATATCGGAATGTAAATGCAACTTAAAATGTAAATGTAAAACTCCCAACCAATTCAGTATTGCAGAAATATATTTTTTGCTGTTTTTCAAAATTTGTAACCTGGTCCTTTTTACTTCATAGGCGGGTTAAAATGGGGCCGCCAAAGGGCAAACAGGTCCAATGTGTTATTCAAATTTTAAAGGATTTTACAAATAGCTACATTATTCAACCAATGCAAAATATACATTTTATAGATGCATTTTTTATAGAAATAACATCGTAAATACTTGATCTGGTATTACGTCAGTAGTATTTATTAACAGAGTTGAAATAACTGTCTCATGATTTCTTGTAAAATTTCTTTTTTTAACTTAATTTTTTTATTTGCTATTTTTTTACACTTATGCTAGATATAAGCTTTTATAAAAAAAACTGTTGAATCTAACTTAAAATTAACAATACATATTATAAAACAATTAAATTTACCTAAATTTACCTAAAATTATATTAAGGATTTGTAAATTAAATATTAGTTCTCACTACTACAAAAACTACCAACGAAAAAAAATACTTTTGTTATGAATTTTCAAACATTGCCAGATAACCCAATAGGGACGTCGAAAGAATCGATTTGGTGGTTGTTTATCTCTTTCTCTCTACTTTTAAATATTGTTGTTAAATCATTCTTTTTCCCTCTACTTTCAAATATTATTATTAAACCGTTCTCAACTTTTCTGATTTTTTAGATATCGGTGGTAAACCTTTTTATTCGCGGACCTTTAAGCCCCGCTCTACCCTATACATATATTTATATATATATATATATTTATTTATTTATTTTATAAAATAAAATAAAAATACATGCTATCGGAGATATAAATTCAAACGATAATACTATGGCATTTAATTATAACAAATTTATGTTTCTCCTTTGCTAGAAGTTGTGGTATATATTTCCTAGATAATTGTACAGACTCTCGACAAAAATATACAATATGATATTCCGTTGCAAATAATTGTATTCAATTATTTGTCGGGTGAGCGAACACAAAATAATAAAAAATGCAGCTCGTGATATAATATTCTAGCCGGCGAACTATAGTAACTGGAAACTGTTTTGCATTTTCAAGAAAATATCAGAAAATGAAGAAAATTGTTTTTAGGAAGAAGCAGTTTGTTAGAGAGTATATACATAATTTATTAGTTTATTTTTGTTTCTTGTTGATTTATTCGCATGAAGCTTAATGAATTATTGAAAAATAGAGCTAAGAACTAGTAGAACTAGATCAATGAAGTTTTATGAGTTTTTCATACAAACTAAATTTATAGTCAATCTGGCTTCAGTTTATACTTTGCTCAGTTACTATAGAAGTTGTTTAAGTTATCACACGTTATATAAGTTCACCTTGTCAATACATGTCAAAAACGGAATTACAATTTTGGCCATTTTCGCCCCTTATCTTCGAATTGGCTGGACCCCCTTGCCAAATTCTAATCAGCAGCATCCATCAATATGAATCAAATTTTTGAATCATTCAAATCGGTCGATTCGTGTTCTCGAAATGCGCATACATACATCGCACACGCATACATACATCTATTTTTTCTAAGGTACGCTAAAATGTTCAGAAGATCTGGTAATAAAAAATAATAAAAAAAAATATTTTCGGTTTTTTGCGAATACTATAACTTACCTTACGGAAAATTAATTATTGTAATAATTATTACAATGAAAAATAAAATCTATTAATTATTATTTGAAAATAGAATTATAATTCATTTTGTAAAATAACGAATATGTTAATATAGATATATAAGCTACTGCCAAATACATGAAAATTTCATTACAATTTAATTAACATTTAAGAATTTGAATTTTCACAAGAAGCTTATAATCTTAAAAACTCATAAAAAATAGTGATTTATATAGTTTTATTCAATTTTATTACATTATCTTATAGGTTTTCTTACAAATCTACAATTTTCAGATTGGGATATAATGTTCATTAATTTTTCTCGACACATGAAAAATAATGACATAAAGCATTTATGGCAATGACAATAAATCATAGAATGTCTTAAATAATAAAGTCATTGATTCCCCATCGCTTCCATAATATTCTTAAATCATATTAAATAAAGGTTTTATTTGGAGTTCAAATTTTTTTTTTTTTTTTTTTATACTTTATTTAATAGCAATCAGAATTTACAAAATTCTATGAGCTATTATGCTTATGTTATAAACACACTCACACAGTAAACATACTCACACACAGTCATACACACACACATAATAAATTGGCTGAATTTTAAAAGTTTCAATAGCTGCCACTCCATCGAGTGGTCAGCTAATCTGGCTGAGGTAAATAATGGCTAAGTCTGGTCTTTATTGCTCAATCTTCAAATCAATTGGGACTTTTCTTTTGAGCCTCCTAGATCATTGTATGTCATTGGGATGGAATTCCAACTTCTCAAAATGGCGATGGCTGGTACTGGTAATAACATCTTTCACAAATGGTATGTTCAAGTCATCATGAATGGTTTTATTACTGACATACCATGGAGCGTTCACGATCTGCCTCAGAATTTTTGATTGTGCTCGTTGGATTGAATCAATGTGGGATTTTCTTGCACATCCCCATAATTCCACACCATAGGTCCATATCGGCTTTATTATTGTTTTATATATTAGTAGTTTGTTTTCAATAGGCAATTTTGATTTGTTACCTATGAGCCAATAGAGTTCCTTAGCTCTATTTTTCACTAGAGCTATTTTTGATAGTATATGTTGCTTCCAGGTTAGTTTGCTATCTAATATCATCCCGAGATATTTTGTTGAGTGTTTAACTGGAATTGTCTTATCATGAAATTGAACTGCTGGGCAAGAAGATTTGTTGAGTGTGAATATTACATGAGTTGATTTATTATCATTAATTTTTATACGCCATTTGCTAGTCCATTTTTCAATGACTCTTAGATGACTCTGGAGCCTTCTCGATGCAACAACTGGATCAGGATCGGAAGATAGAATAGCAATATCATCGGCAAATGTTGCAGTTGTTAAATTTTCATCTGTAGGAAAATCGCTAGTATAGAGCAGGTATAGATATGGACCCAGTACACTTCCTTGAGGGACTCCTGCTTCAACCAAGCAGGCTGATGAAGTTTCCATATTCACTTTAACTTTAAACCGTCTATTTTGAAGATACGATTCCAGCAATTTATGATACTCAATTGGGAGAGTTGATTTTATCTTATACACTAATCCTTTGTGCCATACTTTATCAAAAGCTTGATTTACATCAAAGAAAACTGATCAGCGGAATTGTTTTGTTTCTAGGGTGTTGTGGATGATGTTCACAATTCTATGGCATTGTTGAATCGTCGAGTGTTGTCTTCGAAAACCAAACTGATGGTCTGGAATTACATTAGTATTGTTTTGTATATGTTTAAGCAAAAGTTTTTCAAATACTTTTGATGCCACTGGTAGGAGACTAATAGGTCGGTAGGATGACACATTATATGGGTCTTTACCGTTTTTGTGGATCATTTTAACTATTGAAGTTTTATAATGTACTGGCCAATAATTTAGCCTAATTACAGCGTTGAATAGGTATGTTAGTAGGATAAATCCCTTTTTGGGCATTTCCTTCAACAGTTTCGGTGTAATTGAGTCAAAACCAGCGGATTTATTAGTTTTTAGTTTAGCTATTTCTTTGAATACCATATTCAATGAAAAGAATTTAAGACAGTTGCTGCCCTTATTCACTGGTGCAAACGGGTTTAAATCCAGATCATTTGAAGAGATACGAACAGGATTTGGTTTAAAAACTGAGGATAGATGTTAGGCGAATAATTCAGCTTTTTCTCCATCGCTCCTTGCCCATGATAGATCATCACCTACTGCTCCTGTTATATCGTTACGGCGTAAAGGCGGATTCCTGAGAGCCGGTTTTAGCCTGTTCCTAATCGGTTTCCAGATAGAGTTATCATATCGATTTAAGCTTTGTACATAATTATTAAAATTTTCCTCATTTAGTTCTTTAAGGCGAGATTTAAGCTTATTAGTCAAGTTGTTAAGAATGTTTTTGTCAGACGGTAAATGTGTATGTTGCCATTTGCGCCTAGCTTTACGTTTTTCACTTAAAAGTTTTTTTATTTCAAGTGGAATAGAATGTTTTTGATTTTGTTGATCTATAGGTGTAGCAGCCTTAACAGCTTCCAGCAGAGTTTTGTTGAATGTTGCAATACCATCTTCTATTTCCCGACATGTTTTGAGTTTCATTTTTAAATTAGTATTTTTCTCAGTAATTTGGCGATATAGTTCCCAATTAGTTTTAGCAGAATGAGGTTTTGGAATTCTTTGCAGGTTCACAGCCGTAGAGAATATGGTTGCTATCACGGGGGAATGGTCTGATGAGAGGTCGTAACTAGGTTGTATTTCAACACATTTGAAACTTAGACCATTAGCGACAAAGAAGTCTAACAGATCGGGTTTCTTCTTAGGATCGGCTGGCCAGTAGGTGGGTGTGCCCGTTGAAAAGGTGGAGAAACCATGTCGAAGGATCATCTCATACAGTTGTTTACCTTTTGGATTTGATATCCTTGAGCCCCAGAGAGAATGCTTACTGTTAAAGTCACCGCCAGCTATGAACTTTGATCCAAGCATTGAGAAATATTCGTAAAATTGGGAACTGTTAATAATATGTCGAGGTGGACAGTATACGGCTGAAATTACTAATTCGTAATTCATCAGTTTTGTTTTGACAGAAGTTGCTTGAATTTGTTCTTTACAAAAATTTTGCAGCTCATAGTGAACAATATCAGATTTTATTAGAATTGCCGTGCCCCCGTGGGCTGTTCCATCCGGATGAGGTGTGTGGTACAATTTATAATTCGGGACGTACATATTTGAGTAATGCGTAAAATGTGTTTCACTAACAAGGAGTATATCTATTTTATTCTCGAAAAGAAAAAACTGAATCTCATGTTTATGCTTCAAGAGCCCATTTGCATTCCATAACGCAATCCTTATAAACCTCGCCATGGTGTTTACTTTGTTTTATTTATGAAAGCTGATAACATGTTTATGATCATGTTGTTTTGATTCATCAATTGTTGGAACATATTTTTGAATTCATTTAAGAAAATTGTTAAATTTCCAGCAGAGTTTTCACTGGTTGCATTAGCCTGTTGATGAAATTGTTGTGATCTCATAACTTGTGCATATGTCATATGATGAGAATTTGCATGCCTTACTTGGTCCATGTTCTTAGAAGTTGTTGGCCCATATTGATTTTCAATGCGGTTACCGTATGGTCTGTTCGTGTGTTCTTCTCTTCTTGCAATAATTTTCTGATATACTGGACACCCTTTAAAGTTAGCAGTATGTTCATTCAAACAGTTAGCACAAGTAGCTGGAGTTTCTTTAGTCTTAGTACATGACTTAGAGGGGTGCTCATCTCCACATTTAACGCACATGTGTGGCTTATTACAAAATGATTTGCTGTGACCATAGTCTTGGCATCTTTTACACTGGATGATTTGTGAAGATCGTATCGGTGGTTCAAAGTGTACTATTTTATTTAAAATTTTATTCACTGTAAAAATTTCATGGTTATTCTTATTTGGTTCTAAGTCTACATAAAACATATTAAGCGGTTCTCTTGATCTATAGTGTATGACGTTAACTATATTACGCACTTTATGTCCATTTTTTTCAATCTCTTGCTTTATTTCTTCAACATTAGTGGTTGAGTGAATATATTTCAGAACAACTCTGTACGCTCTTTCACTTTTTACCTGATAAGTATGATAAGCAACATTGCGTTGTTTCAGAAGTTTAACAAAGTTTCTATAGTCTGCTATTGTTGAAACGTTAAATTTGATAACATTGTCAGCCAAGGTTTTTGTTGTGTAACTGTTATCGGGCAAAACCGGTTTTAGAACGTTAATCATATCGGGAAAATTTGTTACTCCGTGAATGTACACCGGCGGTGGTAATTCCTTTTTTGGCTGAGAAATTGCTTCAGTATTTGCTGATGATGACGATGGTTGATCATTAATTATTGATTTTTCATTATTGGCAAGAACATTGAATCTGTTAGTCAACTTTATAGTTTCAGTCGGCCTATTAATCCGTCTTCTTTTTGCACTCGTCACAGTTTGCCAAGAATTTGTCAAACTATTTTGCGCAGTATCAGTTTCCATGGCGGCTGAGGAATTTAACATTTTTTGAGAGGTTTGAATTAATTTTAAACGCAATTGTTCAGTAACAAAATCTGAGCAAGTTTGTGAATCATCATTTAGGACATTGTTTACTTCTGATAATGGTATGTTTAAAGAGGTGCTCATTGAGTTCTCCGAGGGGAGACTCATGAGTTAAGCAATGATTTCACTAATCACTAATAAACACTATTTATTAACACAAAAACTATCACAATAATTATTTAATTTAAGTACTATATATTACTACTGAACACTGTTTATACTGCAATAGCACAGGTATAAATCGAGGAGTTCAAATGAATTATTAAACCTTAGCACTTTTACTAATGGAACCAGGTATATTAAGAACAGTGGCTAGGGTTAATTTTATAATAATTTTAACAATATATTTTAATATAATTTTAAGAATACGTTATTTAATTGTTTTTTAAGTTGTATTGTTATTTGTAATTTGGATTCAACAGTTTTTTAAATAACCTCTATAAAAGCCCACATGTGGGTTACGTGGAAAGGACCAACTGAACCTTTACCCTGATAAAAGTATTAACAATAAAAAATAGTAAATGAAGAGTAAATGAAGTTAAAAAAGCAATTTGATAGAAAAGTGACAAATTAAAAATAACTAGTAATTCCAACTCTCCCGATCAAAATACCAGATCAATTATTTTGTTACGTACAGTGTTATCTTTGTAAAAATGTGTACTTATAAAATTAATATATTAATTAATTAATTAATATTTTGCGTTAGCTGAATGATGTAGCGATTATTTCGTAAAATTCATTTAAAATTAAAAATAAGACATCGGATCTGTTTGTCCCCTGATTGTGCTATTTTACCCAGTTTATAGAACAAAACGACAGATGACAAATTTTAGAATAATAGTAAAAACTAGTGGGGTGCATGACATCGTGCCTTAAGGAAAATTGCTGGAACTTCCCTTACCGTAATTAAAAAACTTTCTACGAAACCCTAAAAAATTTACACAAAATGTGTACACATTATTAAAATCTCTATAAAATATCTGGTAATTTGATGTACATATGTCCAATAAACATTTTTGACCCCCAAATGACATTATTTTAAATTATTTTTATTGAGAGTACATAATCGCTAGATCTGCCTTCCTAAAAATTTAATCACTTCTTCATCTGATCAATACAATTAAATTTTTTTTTTGAATTATTAAAATCGAACGCTCCGTTCTCTTAAAAACTGAGTTACCGTTTTTGGCACTTTTTGCCCCGTATTTTTGGAACGGCTAGACCTGCAAAAAAACTAATCAGCACGTTTCCTTATCAATACGAATCGAATATTTTTTAAATTATTCATATCGGTTGATCGGTGTTTCCGAAATCGTCGACGAAGATTTGTATCCACATACACGCATACACACACACACATACACACACAAACACACACGCATAACACACAACACGTACATCAATTTTTTCTAAGGTATGCCAAAATATTCAGAAACCTCTGAGACGTAAAGATAAATAAATATTTTCATTTTCGATTTTTTGCGATTACGATAACTTACCCTACGGGAAGGTAGAAACTTATTTCTATAATTAAGAATTTACTGGGAATTTTATTGAACATATATTGGTAGTTGTTTGCTTGATACGCATTGTGTGTTGCGATGTAGTTTATTTGCTTTAGACAGTAAAATTGCTGAAAGTCAAATTGGACCTTTGTTAAAATTTTACTCTATAAATCCATGTTTTTAGTAACCGGTGATTTTGCATGAACGGTGAAAAAAAAGTTGTCATTTTGTGTAAGCTATATTATTTCCTGCAAGTACTCAATATTTCACCGAATAATTTATACACCAAATGCCACCAGTTTTTCATGAATTCATAATGAACTGAAATTAGAATAATCGTGTTTGTTCACAAACAGAAGAAGTACGTGAAAAATTAATTCGCGAATCAAAAGCCAGCCAACTCACTTTCTCCGTTCTGCGTTTGACATCTTTATGAAAAATCTGGGTACACCGGCTAATAAAAATAAATCAATTCATTCCGCGAACCCCTCGCCGAATAATGAAAAGAAAGGAAGAAAAATGTCTTAGGTAATTGATGGCACAGTATTAAGTCTAACGGTATGAAGAGTAATTTTATTAAAATCTACATTTCGATTATAGTATATATGGGCAATAATTTAATTTCTTTCCTCTCTTTTAAATTTTTATATTATACTTACGTCTGATGAAGTTAAAATCTAATTAGTTTTATGTATATTTTACCGCATCAGCCATAATAGATATTTTCCAACAACAAGAAAAAAATTACAAAATACAATAAAATTATTTGCTTTTGCAGCATTTAACAAACTGGTTGGATGATCAATATATTAATGATTTATATTAGTAGAAAATGTAAATACAAAAAGAAAATATATTAAAATGTATTTATTTAAATAATCTGTAAAATTTAATTACTGAATTATTCTAATCGATTTCCATCATACAAATTATTAAAATTTTCACTCGGTTCTCATTTTTTTTTAGTTTGAAAAAATTAAAATGATTTATGTCTTTTTAAATGAGTTGCATTAACATAAAGTGAATTTTATTTTTTATTAATTAATGAGATGTTTTAACAGAAACATAAATGTGAGACGATTTCGGCTATTAACTTTTCTAATGTCAAGACAGCAAGCGGCTAAGGCTTATTTTAACAGGGATAAGTAGTAACACTTGATTGGGCGGGGCACAAAGATCCAATTAGATTTCCAGCAATTACATTATAAAAATCAAATAAATCATTACAATTAACACATATTGAACAAACAACTACCTGACTATGTTCAGTAAAACTCCTAGCTAATTCGTCATTGCATAAATGTATTATTTACGCTGTTTTTCAACAATTTGTAACCTGGTACATTTTACCCCAAAAAACAAACGGGTCCAATGTTTTATTTTGATTTTAAAGAGTTTTTACAAATTAATAGCTACATTATTCAACCAATGCAAAATATAAATTTTATGAGGGCTGTTTTTACACAGTAATTAACCCTGATCAGGTATTTTGTCAGAAATATTCACCAGCAGCAATATATATTATTAGAATAACTACTTATTTAATTTTCCTTATGTAAATTAACAATTAACGAAGCGAAAACGGGGCGAAAAGTTCTAAAAATGGTTATTCAGTTTTTGAGAGAACGGATTGTCTCATTTGAATGATTCGAAATACTGTTATGTACCGACACCCTTATCTATTTAGCATCACATTTATGTCTCTATGTGCATACTATCACATTTATTACTCTATGGACTCTACATCTCGCGAGTTCCACTCTACATTCTATGGACTCTATATTTCCAGCTGGACACAGGACCTCTATGTTTATGAAAAACTCACATTCTCTCGCTGGATGTCAAAAGAAACACTTAACCTTATAATAATCTTTAATAAAGTACATATCTATATTCTGTAATAAATCTATAAAACTTGTATTGTGTTTTAAAATACCAAATTTACCTCCATCGCTGAAGGCAAATCCTTAACAATACATTTTATTTGTATTCACGAAACGAAGAACAGGTCAAATTTTTAGAAACACAAATCCATCTGTTAATCCGCATTCAATAAAAAAAAGTAGAAATGCCATTCTGCGGCTAAAAATGATCATCTGTTGTATGTATGCCCATCAAATTTCATAATATTTATAGAGCTATCAATATTAGGTACACATATTGCATTTCTATGCGACGCGACGCATATGCGCTTCTATATTTTGTCTCTAAACCAGTTACGCAGCGCGATTGCTTTGAAAAAATGCCAATATATTCAAAAAATTGCATAATGTAAAAAAATTCAAAAGTCTTTTTTTCAGAAATTTCAAAATTCTCAAAAATCTAATTTTTTCAAAGTTTTTTCAACAAATTTTAAAGCTGATTCAAAAATGTGAGTTTTTGGTACGGAAAGTTCCAGCAATTTGCCTTAAAACAGAATGCACCACCAGTTAAAAATAAATTTACTCGCATTTGAGAATGTACTTTTGCAATCAATAGTCGTTCAGATAGAAATAGCTGAGGTGTTGTTGTGTACAATAGAACAACAAAAAAATCCATGCATGAAAAAAACTTGCGGAAATGAAACTCCCGCCCGGATATATCGCTTCGCAGTTTCCACATCAGATAGCGCTCGCTTCGCACTTTTATCAATACTGGTACTTCCCAAAAAATACAAAAATACGGTTTTTGAACTTGTTACGTTGCGTGTGTAGACTTTGTATTTTTAAATCGTTTCACACTTACTGCGACTTCTCACTTAAACATTTTTATATATTTCGTCTCTAAAACAGCTTATGCATACGCAGCGCGAATATTGAAAAAATTGACAACATTTTCAGTAAACCGCATACTGTAAAAAAAATTCAAATACATATTTTGAAGTTCTAAAGAATCTATTTTTTTAAATTTTCAAAAACATTTTAAAACTTATTTAAATATTTGAATTTGTGGTACGGAAGGTTCGAGTAATTTGTAAAAATATATTTAGTCTCATTTCAGAACGTACAATATATCAATTTATTTTTAGTTCACAGTATTAGTAGAAATTAAAGCATATGAAGGCGAAAGTTCCATTAAGTATGTATTCAAGGATATTGAACTAGTGGGGCGCATGGCATCGTGACTTAGGGCAAATTGCTGGAATAAATTAGTTTTTTTAAAAAGATTAACATTTTTGAAAAAAAATTACTCTGAAAAAATTAGATTTTTGAGAAACTATGAATTTTTGACAAAAACTTTTTTTTGAAGAAAAACTTATTTTGAAATATTTTGAAAATTCTAAACTTTTTTTCAAAGCAATCGTACTACTTTTACTGCATAGAGACATGACAATAAACATTGGTACGCAACCCATAGGAATGTAAATAAAATTTTTACTTATTGTTAAAATCTATAAAATATCTGATAATTTGATATGCATACGTCTAATGATCATTTTTGACCGCCAAATAGCATTCTTTTTCCTTTTTTTTATAGATCTCCGAAATCGCTAGACCTACCTTTATGAAAATTTGATCAGTTCTTAATCTTGTTAATACAAGTAAAATGAAGAATTATTCAAATCGGACGCTCCGTTCTCTTAAAAACTGAGTTACCGTTTTTGGCACTTTTTGCCCCATATATTTGGAACGGCTAGACCTGCCTTTGCCAAAAACTAATCAACACGTCTCCTTATCAATACAAATCGAATGTTTTTTTAATTATTCAAATCGCTTCATTCGTGTTCCCGAAATCGTCGACGAAAATTTGTATCCGAATACACACACATACACACACACATACATCCATTTTTTCTAATTATAAGGTATGCCAAAATGTTCAAAAACCTCTGAAACGTGAAGAAATATAAAAATTCTCATTTTCGATTTTATGATCAGTTCTTCATCTTGTTAATACAAGTAAAATATTTTTTGAATTATTCAATTCGAACGCTAAGTTCTCTTAAAAACTGAGTTAACGTTTTTGGCACTTTTTGCCGCATATCTTAGGAATGGCTAGACCTGCATTCGCCAAAAACTAATCAGCACGTCGCCTTATCAATACGAATCGAATGTTGTTTGAATTATTCAAATCGCTTTATCCGTGTTCCCGAAATCGTCGACGAAAATTTGTATCCGAACACACACACATACACACACACGTACATCTATTTTTTCTAAGGTATGCCAAAATGTTCAAAAGGTTTTTGGCACTTTTTGCCCCGTATCTTCGGAACGGCTAGATCTGCCTTCGACAAAAACTAATCAGCATGTCTCCTTATCAATATGAATAGAATGTTTTTTGAATTATTTAAATCAGTTGATCGGTCTTCCCGAAATCGTCGACACATACATACATTTTTTCTAAGGTTTGCCAAAATGTTCAGAAACCTTTGAAACGTAAAGATAAATAAAAATTTTCATTTTCGATTTTTTTGCGATTACTATAACTCACCCTACGGGAAGTTAAAAACTAGTGGTGCATGGCATCGTGCCTCAAGGCAAATTGCTGGAACTTTTCGCAATATTTTTTGAAAAATTTGAATATTTTTTAACATTTTAAAAATTTTAAAACATTTGAAAAATTGAAATTTTTGAAAAAAAAATGAATTTATAAATTTTGTCTCTCAGAAACCGCTGCTCTTGCTCTTTCAAAAATTTACCAATTCTTGATTTCGGCAATATAAGTAAAATGTTTTTAAATCACTCAAATCGCTCGCCCCATGCTCTCAAAATCTAAATTGCAATATCTTGCACTCTTTGCCCCTTATCTTCGAAACTGCTGGACCTGTCTCTGCCGAGAAGTAATTAGCACGTCTCCTCATCAATACGTATTAAATGTTTTTTGAATAATACAAATCGGTTAATCCGAGTTTAAAGAATTTAAATCCGCAAACACACACAAGTGTTAAAAGTATGATGAAATATTCAGATGGTCGTTATAAACGTAAAAATATGCAAACATTTTCTATTTTTTGTGAATACTATAACTTACCCTACAGAAAGTTAATCACAAGTTTTGGCCTTATGGCCTATCATAATATGAATCTAATTAACACTTCCACAAATTAATTTCTTTATGTAGTTTTAAAATTTTATAAAAAGCTACAGAAACGTTTATGAAAATTAATATTTGGTCTAAAAAATTAAAAATTTGTCTACAAGGCAACTTTTTCTATTAAAAATGTAAAAACGATAGTGATTACGATTAGTGATAAATCAAGAAATAAATGAAAAAAAGTTAAAACCCGTTAAACGTTTTAAGAATTTTTAAAATATTAGAGTCTAGTTCTTCAGAAAACAAATTTATTGCATATAAAAATTGTAGTTTATGGATAAAATGAGTAATTGTAAAAAGAATATTCAACTCCATTAGAATTTAGTATTTGTGTCTTATTTAAATTGAATTAAATTCTCTTATCAAAAATTACGAATTTTAAATTTTATTTCAAGAATTAATTTCATCTAAATATTAATAACCAATGATCCGGAATTTTGTAAATGCTTCAGAGAACGGAAAAGAATATTAACTGAACAACCCTTATGAATTTCATAACCCGCAATATATTAAATTTGATTTTAGGAAATCATTCAATGGAAAGTTATATTACGAATAACACGGTTTTGCGAAGAGCTTTTATCATGGATGTTTCCACATGAAAACTTTATCAATTACTACCAACATACCTAAATTCGAAATTGATATACGTTCTGAAAATACAGCCGAACTATTCGCATTACTATTTCAGTTTTCTGGTATTTCAATTGCCAGATTCTATTCAATAATAAGAAAATGAAAATATTTCACTACGAATTATTCATGTTATTGAGCCTAGAGGCGGTGTATTAGTATTTCAGCATCTACCATCAATTGGCTTTTATAAAAAGCCTTGTCATACAGAATTGGCTCTGGTATACCTTTACTATTGAATTTAAAAGAAATGTAAGCAATTTTAAACATTAAAAAGTTACAATATATCCATTTTCTACATCATTATTTAGCCGAAAAATCATTGAAAATGTGTAAATATTCCCCTTAAACTAATTTTCGGACTCAAATTCTAAAGACCTACCCAGAAAGGCACACTTTAAACAATTAAATTTGGCAATTCTATAAAATTCTGATGTTTCAAAAATTAATTCCCTGGTTTAACCATAGTTTAACCCGAAAAATTCGATTTGAATGATGTTAAGAAAATTAAAGAAATAACTCATTGTCAGAAAAGAGACAAATCATTGGCGAAATTTATGGGCGATACATCCAACAGAATAGTGCAATAAACACAAGGTTAAATGGATTTGATGTTCTATGACCAATTGCTAGCTGGCAATTCAACTATTAAAAACAGAAGTCCACCCTAAAACAAAAAAAAAGAGTGCGTATAAGGTTCGCACGCGATTGAAGTAAAACTTTTTTGCTATTGTACGAGATGGAATTTAAATTAAAAATAAATATATCACATAACAATTTTGAATAATGTTCATCAGTAATATGGTAACACTCGTGATGCACACATTTTTTAATGTCAACCATTATAAATATTTATATAATAATAAATTATAAATTTATAATAGCATTAAAAATATTTATAATATTTAAAAACAATAATGCAATTAAAGTCCTACTTCAAATACGACATGATCGGTTTGTCATTGGAATTTGCATTTAAGACTTGAACCTTTATTAGAGAATTAAAGAAATTGCTAATTATTAAATCCTATAATATTCGTTCACATAGTGGACAGCTGTAATATAACAGTCTTGAATAACTTCATTAACACTAGCAATGAATGGACTGCATAGATGTCCATTATAAAGTATATCATATATACTCATATACTGTATATGTGTATATAAATGATACACAGCTACACAAACTATTGTTGTGCTTGATTTCTTGTTTAGAGTAATAAATCTGAATATCAATTTATTCTTCATTATTTATAAAAATATGCAACTTTATAATACTTAAAATCCATCATAAACGAAAAGCATGTAGTTTCCTCTAAAATTCCGAAAGTATCTGACAAGTGAGATATAATTCTAAAAAAGGTATATCTTCCGCATGTTAGATTAAGGCTGTACTGCTTTAATCTTCTCTAATATCTATAATAATGCAGAGAATTAATTGGTTAAACAACGCCTAAATAAATATTGTTTTCACAATTTCACTTGTCATGCAATTGAGTATTGAAGAACTTCATGTAATTAAAATTAACATATAATCATTGGCGATACAGCTTCATTCTTTGAACAGTTGTAGTATCTGTCTTGCATATAAAAATAATTTTCATATAAATAATCTCAAAAATATATAGTAACCACGAATAATACAAAGTACTTCAATAAACTTACGGCACTGATTTTTCATTTGCTTTATTATTCGCACTATAATTATTTATGGGGGACGGGATAAAATATTCTTCCAATACAGACATTTGTTACTAACTCAAGATTTGTACTAATATTTAACCTCAAAATTTAATGACATGAAACACCGATAAATGAACAAAATGCTTAACGATTTCGGTGACGTACGCACGTATAAAGTCACGCATACAAAGAAGCCTCGCACAAATACAACCAATCACAATCGAACCCGTGTAGAGATATCATCGAGAGCGAATGACGAATCATTGGCACTCGACCTTGCCGTAACTCATTTCCGTTGCATTTGCAAGGATTTACATCCATATCGCGCCTAAAGAGTTTTACTTCAAAAAAAAAAGATATGATTATATTAACTGCACCCACTGGAAAAAGGAGTCAGAAAATGTCATTGGCAGTAGCTGCACTTGGCGGCTACTTGCAAAAAATCGCCGGAAATATTATTGAAGAAATCATTTTAACAAGAAAGTCTAAAGAGGATTTGGCCTTTTTGCATCGTATTCCATTGATGGTAACCCATCCTTCAAAAGTCTGCTGTTCTTATTTCTCTTTTGCTTTTGACCATAAATAAGGCCCACGGCTAAAATAATAACCATTAGCAAATTAGATTTGGAATATTTATGTTTTTCTCAGTGACAGCTATGTAATACATATTTACAGTGCATGTTTACATGAATGACCGAATATGCTAATATATTAGCATATATAACTAAATTATTAAAATATATCAATATGTGTTCTAAATTTCCAATAGCACACCTGTCCAAATGCTATTTTCCATGTAGGTTTAGATTGCATTGAATCCATCGCCATCGCACGCCGAGCTTTGTTGAAATTATCAATCACCTATATTTTTAATGAAAATCTACCTGTACGTGACAGCCCAGAAAAATGGGGTTCTGTGAAAAGTATTTATATGAAAAAATATTGCAACATGGGAGCAAATTTCGGAAGCGCAATCAGAATTCATTTCGCACTCTGCGCATTGTTTTTGTTCAATTTATTCTAAAACTGGGTCAATCGTGACGCCTGCGATACACAGTTTGCATCTTTCGAACAATTTTCGTAAATTATAGATTTTTAAGTTAGAAAAAAAACTATAAACTAGTAGCGCATGGCATCGTGACTTAAAGAAAATTGATGGAACTTCCCGTACAAAAAAAAATAAAAAAGAATAAACAATGATACAGAACCCATAAAAATGTAACTAAAATTTGTACTTACATATTATTAAAATCTCTATAAAATATTTGATAATTTGATGTGCGTATATCTGATGATCTTTTTGATCGCCAAAGGGTTACTTTTTATTGGATCTTAGAAACCGCTAGACCTGCCTTCCCAATAATTCAATAAGTACTTTATTTTGTCAATACACGTAAAATGATTTTTGAATGATTGAAATCGGACGCTTCGTTCACTCAAAAACTGAATTACTATTTTTGGCACTTTTTGCCCTGTATCTTAGAAACTGCCTTTGCCAAAAACTGACCAGCATGTATATTTGTCAATAAGAATCGAATGTTTTTTGAATCATTGAAATCGGTTGATCAGTGTTCCCGAAATCGTCGGTGTTTCCGAAAATTTGTATCCGAACACATACGCATCTAATTTTTTAAGGTACGCCAAAATGTTCAGAAACCTTTAAAACGCAAAGATATATGGAATTTTTAATTTTTGATTATTTTGCGATTCTATATATAACATATCATGCGTTGATAATATAAGTTAATAATATATTATTTATAAATAGTTAATAATTTAGTCAAAAAGCAATAATATATTTTTAAAATTCTATGCAAAAAAGATTATATGCAAGTATGCAGCTAGACTTGTTTTTTATGCAAAATAGAAAAGATAAATGATTCAATTTATATTTATTTAAACTATTTTAAATTGACTTTATTTTAAAATTAGTTTGATCAGGTGCATTACATATTTAGAAACAAATTACAAATTATATTGTGAGTCTAATATAATTGCACATTAAACAATTTATCATTTTTTTAACTTCCCGTAGGGTAAGTTATTGTAATCGTCCAAAAATCGAAATTAAAATTTTTTTGCATTTCTTTACGTTTTCAAAGTTTGTGAACATTTTGGCATACCTTAGAGAAAATTGATGTGTGGGTGCGTGTGTGTGAGTGTGTATGTATGTATGGGTATAATTTTTCGTCCACGTTTTCGGGCGCACGGATCAACCGATTTGGACGCAAGATGATCTGATTAGTTTTTGGCAAAAGCAGGTCCAACCATTTCTAAATGCAGTGATAAATGTACAAAAAAACAAAAAATGATTCAAAAAACTTTCTGCTTGTTTTAATAAAATTATTGTTTTTAGAAAAAAAATGGTTTCAATATGTTTTCAATTGTCTTTTTTCAATTTTTTTATACATGGTAAATAATTCAGGTATTAATTTTAATTGTGGCTAAAGTTCTAATACTTTATATATATAATACTTATATACTTTTAAATAAATAATTTTAACTTTGTAATTCAGTTTATATAATGCTTATAAGTAAATATTAGACAATGTTATAGTAATTTATTTAAAACATTTAATATTTCTCAAACATTTCGTTACGCTGAGAGAAGTTCCAGCAATTTGCAATGAGGTAAAATTACGTTTTTCGCAACTAAATTAACAAATAATATTTTTAAATCAAATAATTATTAAATAAAATATAAATAATTGCATATATATATTTAATTTTAAAACAAATATTTTTTCACCATTGGTTCAAATAAACACATTTATTCAATTATTATGTCTATGCATTTTGCATGAATAAATAATAATGAGAAATACGTAACAAATAATTTGCATACATTATGCATTTATAAATATTTTTAAAATATGTCAATTTATTCTGTACAATTTACATTGTGTTTTTCAGTATAGTTTAGTATGGATATTCTTTCCACAGATAAATTTGCAAATTAAAATATAAAATTATATTTACAAAAACATAGTTATATTGTATATTATTGAATAACTGAAATGGTGAGTACTCAAAAAACAGTTTATGGATAAATTAAATATAATATATTATACAACAAGGAAAACATTTTGAATCAAGAATTTTATCTCAAAATTCGCAAAACATAATATCGAATTAAAAACGTTTCCTGAAAATACTCCTGCTAAATATGCAATAGAATCGTGTATAAAGTGACTTTAAACTTAATTTAAGATTATGTAAATCCTCTTTAAGATACTTACAAAATGTCTGCATAAATTAAGTTATATAGCATTAAATTACTAACTTTACTGTTTTGTTTTCTTATCTAATAGGATGCAAGGCGTAACATTGTAGAAATATTATTATTTGAGAGTGCAAATCAGTCAAGATATATAATTTAATTATTATAATATTAAACAAAAAAACTTAAATAACTAAAATACATATAAAAAAACCCAATAATTTTATTTTGATATTCAATTTTTATTTTTATTAGGAAGCGTAGGACGAGGCACAAAACTATAATTCGACTTTGAGCAAATATATTGTGAAAACCAAACCATTATTAAAATCTCTATAAAATATCTGATAATTTGATGTGCATATGTTTAATGATTATTTTTGACCGCCAAATGGCATTTTTTTTCACTAGATCTCCGAAACCGCTAAACCTACCTTTATAAAAATTTTAACAATTTATCTTGTCAATACAAGTAAATTGCTTTTGGAATTATTAAAATCGGACGCTCCGTTCTCTTAAAAATTGAGTTACCTTTATCTTCGGAACGGCTAAACCTGCCTTTATCGAAAACTAATCTTTATCAAGTCTTCTTATCAATAAGAATCATTTGAATTATTCATATCGGTTGATCGGCGTTCCCGAAATCGTCGACAAAAATTTGTATCCGCACACACACACACATACATCAATTTTGTCTAAGGTATGCCAAAATATTCAGAAATCTTTGAAACGTAAAGATATATAATATAAAAATTTTATTTTTCGATTTTTTGTGATTACTATAAAACCATTTGATGTTAAGTAGAACAAGGCACAAAGGTCCAGTTTGTCTTTGAGCAAAAATATTGAAAGAAAAAACGAACCAATTACATCACAACAAATACCACATATCAAACAAATAACTAACTGACTATGTTCAGTAAAACTCTCAGCTAATTCATCATTGTTCAAATAGATTTTTGTATCCTGGTTCTTTTTACCTGATAGACAGGGACAGCCAGGTGGAAGACAGATCTAATGCCTTATTTTTCAATTTTAAAGCGATTTTATGAAATAATAGTTACGATATTCAACTAATACAAACTATTTAACCCATGAATTACATTTTTACAAAGATATTACAGATACAAAGATATTATATAATATTACACTGTATATTCTGATGCTATTTAGTTATTTAGTTTTATATAATACATCATATAAAACAATTAAATCACGTGAACTTAAAAAATATTTTGAGGACTCGTAACAGCGTTCACAATAAAAAAATACCAATGAATAAAAATACTTTGGTAAAAGATTTTCAAACATTGCCGCTTATTTCTTGATATGTTAAAGTCGATGGCTGGTTACATATTATTGACTTCCCGCAAGAGTTCATGTTTTCATAAAAAAATCCGATTCGCTAATTTTATGTTTTCTCGACGTTTCAAGCCAATCTGAATCGAATGAGACCAAATTTGGAAAAAGTATGTGTGTGTGAACAAATTTTTTACCGTAAATCGACGTTTCCTCAAAAACCGCAGGACCAATTTCAAAAATTTAAAAGCCATTCGATGTATCTCGATAAGCACTATCGTTTGTCAGCTTTGCGCTACGATCGGCTAAACCAGAGGTGGGGAACCTTTTTGCCGTTAGAGGCCGCACTTAAATTAGGCAGCAATAAAAGAGGCCGCATAAGCTGATTGACCTAAAAAAGTGACTTTTGTGAAAGTATTATATTTTTTTATAGTTTTAACAATTTATGCATTATATAGAAAAAAGTAAATAAAATACTTAAAAATTTTAAATATTTTATAAATTAAATTTTAAATGAATTATAAATATTTTAGTTCATTTTAATTTCATTTAAACATTCATTTTTTATATAAAAATGATATTATAGTGTTTTGATTTAAAATTGATTTTCATTTTCTTATTGTTACATAATTATTTGAAATAAGAAATTATATATTTTTCTTATACCATTGAATTCGCTGATAGATTTTTATTTTGCAAACTAAGATGTTAACGCTTAATTTAGGGAATTTCGAGCTTTGGAAAAGCCAGATTAAATTTGTAAATTTTCGGTATGAATATTCCTTTTGTCATTAAGGACAATAGTTGTTATAACAAAAAATAGGATCAATGCATTAAACTCAACGTTACCTCTTGCCAAAAGAAATATACCTAGACTAGACACTATTGACAGACATTTAAAAATATAATTTAAAAAATATTATTAATAAATGATGTACCTAATCCATTTAGAGAATGATAATGTTTACCCATAAAAATAAGCGTATTATTTGATAATGTAGAAACTCATAATAATGCACGTGAAAGAAATATTTTAATTAAAATATGTATTTATTATGCACAAAATGTATTGTTACTTTATATTTTGCATTTAAGTTGTTCTCATTTCAAAAACCTTACTCTATATTTATATTTCAAGATTTAAATATAAATAAATTCTATATATTATGTGCATATAAATAAGCAGGGACGGATTTAGAAGTTTGGCGCCCTGGGCCACTGACAAAAATGCCGCCCCATCCCTGAATTTTTAGGTAAAATAGTTTTTATATATCATTTTTTTTTAAATTAAAATTGCTATTTAATTGCAGAAAATTTATTACGCATTACATACTATAAATAGTGGTGCTTGGCATCGTGCCTTAAGGCAAATTGCTGGAACTTCCCGTACAAAAAATTAAAATAAAAAAAAGAACTTTTTGTAAAGCGATCGCCCTGCTTTAGCTGCGTAGAGACAAAATAAAGAAGCGCGTAAGCGTCGCCCCGCAGAATAAATAATGATACAGAACCCATTGTAAAATGTAAACAAAATTTATACTTATTATTAAAATTTATGATAATTTGATGTGCATATGTTTAATGATCACTTTTGACCGCCAAATGTTTTTTTTTCAAATTTTTTATTGGACCATTGAAACCGCTAGACCTGCCTCCCACAAATTTAATCAGTTCTCCGTTTTGTCTATACATGTAAATTTCTTTTAATGATATTGGACGTTCCATTTTTCAGAAACTGAATTATTATTTTTGGGACCTGCTTTGGCCAATAACTAATCAACACGTCTCGCTATCAATAGGAATCGAATCATTCAAATAAAATTTAATTTTAATAAATTTAATACATAAAAGTTAATAATTTACAAAAAAAAACAAAATATGAAAAAAGGTTTTTTAAATTCAATTTTCATCATTTTTCAAAAAAATTTAAAACTTTTTATAAAATGTAATTTTCAGTACGGAAAGTTTCAGTAACTTGCCACTAGACACTAATTTTTAAAAATATATTTTTGTGTTTTATGAAAATAGGTATAGTTTTGTGTCATTTTATAACTATGGTCTCATAAAATTGCCAATATATCTAGGTAAAATCTGGTTGCTCCGATCTCCGCCAAAGCTACGGATTTGCTTTTGGTTGCGAGAAGTATAAATTTTTATCATTTTACTACGGATACGCATAAAAATCTTCAACCCGGGTGCTAACGATTCTTTTGCACTGTTAATTTTTTTTATAATACTTCTTGTATCATATAATAGGCGATGTCTTGCGAAATCGAAAATATTGCTTCTATTAAATAATATTAATATAATATATTACATCTCTATTTCGTATCTGCCTAAGAGTCTGTTTTTCAGGCTAGTTAATCTGATGTCATGTTACAATATGACTGTTTTTGGTGGGATTTTTGTACAATAGTTGTTTGAAAGTAACTCTGCTATTTTGTACTAGACGGCAAGGGGCCGCACAAAAACCTCCCGGAGGCCGCAGGTTCCCCACCTATGGGCTAAACCATTTCTTTATGAAAAGCAGAAAAGTGAAAAAAATTTCATCCACGTTTTAGCCCGCAATTCTGAATCGATTTTAAAAATTCAAAAACCGTTTAAAGATATTGATTGGGAATCGACCTGATTAGTTTTTGGTACAGATCGGACGGGCCGTTTTTTAGTTATAAAGTGTTGTTTCGTCGATTTTTATGATTTTTTTCTGACAGTAGATACCATAGTCTTATAGATCATACTAAATTATTACGGTCCTGCGACAATTTGTTTAACTTTGAAAAGGTTCGTCAAGGTTTGCAAAACTTAGTATCGCTTTTCTGGCATTTGTCAAAATTAGACCTTTGATCGACGTTTTCTCAAAAGCTCTTGAACCTATTTTAGAAAATTAAAAGTTTTGTGCGACGATCAGCAGAGTCATTTCTTTGTAATTTGAAAAAAGGTGTTACACCTTTCGTCCACATTTAAGCCCATACTACCGAATCGATTTTAAAAAATCAAAAACTGTTTGAAAAATGGAAATACTGATTAGTTTTAGGTAAAAATATACCAAGCCGTTTTCTTGTAATTAACTGTTAAAAAAATAGCTTATTTTTATGGAACTTTTTTGGCGATCATGGTCTTATAGAACTTACTGAAATATTACAGCCTTGCGACAAGTAGTTTAATTTCAAAAATTCATCAAAGTTTGAGAAAATAAGTGGTTTTTTGACGTTTGTTAAAATTAAAATTATACGATTTACTTGGTATAACGATAGAGTACTTGGTCTTAATGAACATACTAAACCAATAAAGTCCTACGGAAACTGGTTCAATTATAAAAATTATTGATTTTTGAAAATTTCCTTTCAGAAAATACTCCAAGTTAACGTGTTTGTTCGTTTTCAATTATATGTAATAAATCCACTCGGAATACTTTTGATCACTCATAAATTAATTTATTTTTTATTGATTAAGTTTTACACATATCGAGAAGTCTATGTACCTACTTGCTTTAAGGCAAAATACCAATACCAACTAGTTTGTCCTCTACTTTCGAAAACAACCCTTCACTACTAAAAATTCCTAACTTTACTTATTTTTGAGTTAATGGTGGAGGGCCTTTTTCACCCGCGGACCTTCAACGTAAATACTTTGATGTCGAATCTCATACAAAAATTTTGACATTCATTAGTATTTTATTTGTGATTATCACCCTTTCAAATTAATACATATATATTACACTATTGTCAAAAACAAACGTCTCAATAAATAATTCAAATATGTATTAAATCTGATTTTCTTTGATTTCCTTACCATTGTCTGTATGCAATAAGCTTTTTTCCTCTTGCAAACGCGGCCATATATTAGAAAATTGACAAGGGTAGCCATATATATTTTTTGTAGATTTTCTTTTTTACGTTTTCTCAAGTTTCCTACAAATCACAGCGCGAATATAAGAGAACGCAGAGCTGTCCATTACTGTAACACGTAGGTGTGCTACTGCTTGCCTCTTGATATCTTGACAGATATTATTATATCGTTTCCATCTGACAATCGAAAAAATTCGATAAAGTTCACCATTGTCCCCATGGCTATTCCAAAATATTTACTTGTTGTCAGGCACTTTTTTAGATTGGAATTTGAAATGGAACAATCATAAAAAGATTTCGATTAGCTGGAGTTAGTTGCAAAGAATACGGAAATAAAAATGCTGAATCAAATAGACCATTATAATTCCTTATTTTTTTATAAGAATTTAGGAAATATAATGTAGTCCATGGAGTTCATCCATATTATGAAAAATTGTATTATAATAAAAGAAAGATTATAGTTAAAAAAGAGTATAAAAAGTGGATATAACACGAATGACTTTATAATATAAGTTTATATACGGATGGGTGCAGAAATAATATTTCACATAGAGTTGGATGTGCAATATGGAATGAAAAGGAAAAAATACCCATATGTTATAAACTCCCTGAATTTATTTTTATTTATTCGGCAGAATTAATAGCTATTCGTGAAGCTGTTAGAATAGCTAAAATGGAAAAGTATTAAAGAACTATGATTTTAACAGATAGTTTAAGTTAAAAAAATTCATGAATACAATAGAATTAGAAGAAAAAATATAGATAAAATCAATAAAATAATTTGATCATCAATCCCATCGATAAGGTGGGATTCTCTTTTACACGAGACACTGTTACAAAGCAAATACCTATAATACTATAATTAACTTTTCGTAAGGTAAGTTGTAGTAATTGCAAAAAATCGAAAATGAAATTTCTTATATACCTTTGTGTTTCAAATGTTTCTGAACATTTTGGCAACTCTTATAAAAAATGGATGTATGTGTTTGTGTGCGGATAGAAATTTTCGTCGACGATTTTGTGAACACGGATCAACCGATTTGAATAATTCAAGAAACTACTATTGACAGGGAGACGTGTTGATTAGTTTTTGGCCAGCTGTTTTGAAGATTCGGAACAAAAAGTGCCAGAAATGACAATTCAGTTTTTCAGAGAATAGAACGTTGAATGATTCAAAAAGTATTCTACTTCGAATGAAGAATAGATCAAATTGTTACAATTGCAATACCAGCGATTTCAGGGATCTAATAAACAGAGTTAAAAACTAGTAGTGGATGGTACTTCCCACCACTAGTAGTGGTGGAGTTAAAAACTGGTACTTCCCGTACAAAAAACTTTCTTTTTTTTTAAAATTCAAAAAGTTTTTAAACACTTGATTTTTCAAAATTTTAAATTTTTTGAAAATATTTTACTTTTTTTGAAAAATTTTAATTTTTTTGCTATTTTGAATTTTTAAACATTTGATTAAAGCAATCGCGCTGCATAACTGTGTTAGAGACGAAGCGCGTAAGCGCCGCGTTGTAATCTAGCGTGTAAACATTAGTACGGAACCCATATAATTGAACACAAATTTTATACTTATATCATCACTATAAAATATCTGAAAATATGATGTGCATATGTCTAATGATGATCTTTGACTGCCAAGTGGCACTATTTTTTACTTTTTTATTTGATCTCCGGAAACCCTGGACCTGCCTTCTCAAAAATTTCACCAGTTATTGACTTCATCAATACAAGTAAAATGTTTTTTGAATTATTCAAATCGGACGCTCCGTTCTCTCAAAAACTTAACGACCATTTTTGAAACTATAATCTCATATCTTTGAAACGGCTTGACCTGCCTTTGCCAAAAACTAATCAGCACGTGTTCTTATCGATAGAAATCGAATGTTTTTAGAATTATCGGAAATCGGTTAATCCGTGTTCTCAAAATCGTCGACGAAAATTTGTATCCGCACATAAATACACACACACATGCATCAATTTATTATAAGGTATGCCAAAATGTTCAGAAACTTCTGAAACGTTAAGATATATAAACATTTTCATTTTCCTTTTATTTGCGATTACTATAACTTTCCCTACGGGAAGTTAAATATACAATTTGGTGGTCAAAAATAATTGTTAGACTCATGCACATGAAATTATCAGATATTTTATAGAGATTTTGAATCACAATGGTCTATTATTTGTATTATAAAGTCTATAGTGCCGTACCAAGATTTATCATGTTTAACCAATCGTTTTGACGCAGCGCTTACGCGCTTTGATCTTTCGTGTCTAAAACAGCTACGCAGCGCTAGCGCTTCGAAAAAAAAATAAAATATTCCAAAAAAATTGCATTTTTTCAGAGTATCAAAAATTTTAATGCCAAAAACTGTTAAAATTCGATAATGCAGTTTGCCTTATGATACGATACCATGCATCACTAGTTGCAATGCAAAACTAAGAAGATTTACTTAGATGTTCTAAATCTGCTTTCTTTTAAAATTTACTTACTGCAATAAACTGAGTGACTGGTTTATGTCGTTTCTTGCGGAAACGATTTATTCACTTTTTATTTTACATCCGTAAATTACAAAAAGGATCTTGCCGGAAATTCGACAAGAGTAGTGATTTGGATTTTCAGACGAAATGGACCGGACGTGTTTCGATTTGCAATTGTTCTGCGAATAATAACGTACCGATGTTTTCTCACGTACGTTTGTACGTCGCACATTGCCGTTCATGCAGTTATATTGCTTTTTGTTTCGACGGCAAAACCTTCACTCTTGGCAGCTACAGTTGTATAATAAATCGTTTTAATGGAGAGAAATTTTGGCTTATCAATTACAATAAATTAAATACAACAGCTTAATCTGATTGTAAGCCGGCACGAACAATGAATGAATAGACGTGAATTTATCTTTCACACAACACTAAATTTAGCACAACTTGTTAGATGAAAAGATGTTAAATAAATTGCTGTGAATGTAACATATCAGTAAATGTGGAATAAATTTGTCTTATTATAGAACATTTTTATTTTCTAACAAAATATTTTTGAAGTAAAACTTCTTTAGGCGCGACTATGGTGTAAATCCGTACAAATGTAACGGAAGTGCGTTACGGCCGAGTCGAGTGCCAATGATTTGTTATTCGCTCTCAATGATATCATTTCTATATGGGTCGATTGCGATTGGTCGTCGTATTATGTGCGTGTCGTTGTATGCATGACTTTGTACGTGCGTACGTCACCGAAAGCGTGAAGCATTTGTTCAATTTTCGGTGTTTCAAGTCAATACATTTTAAGGTTCAATTGTAGTACAAATCTTGGGTTAATAAAAATGTCCGAAACGAAAGAATATTTTATACCGTCCCCCATAAATAATTATAGTGCAAATAATAAAACAAATGAAAAACCTGTGCCGTGTAAGAAACGTAAGTTTATTGAAGTAATTTGTATTATTCGAGGTTTTCGAGGGTACTATATACCTTTGAGGTTATTACTGAAATGGAAAATATTATTATAAGCAAGACGGCTCAAAGAATGAGATTATATCGCCCGCGAAAAAGTAAAAAAAAACAACCAGTCAATGAATGTATGTTAATTTTAATTACATGAAGTTTTTCAAACACAATTATTACATGATGAGTGAAATTGTGAAAACAATATTTCTTTAGTCCACTGTGTGAACAAATATTATAGAATTTATTAATCAGCTATTACTTCATTTCTCTAATGAAGGTCCAAGTTCTAAATGCTAATTTCGATGGCAAACTAATCATTTTATATTTGAAGTATGACTTTAATTACATTATTGTTTTCAAATATTTTAAATATTTTTAATGCTGTTATAAATATATAATTTATAATTTATTACACTTCTTTCTTCTCACAAAACTATCATACAAATAAATCCTTCTTTCCTTGTTTCTATCCTTCCATTAGATACTTGATTATACGTTTTTACTTTTTATAATGTGGGCATAATCTAGCTTTTCTCTGAAATTTCTAATATTTATATAGATTTCTTGATATTCCTTATGTACATTATAATGGATTCAAGTTTCATGCTCATCGATTGGTATGTCAAATGAATTTTGCGTGTACAGTGATAAAAACGATTAGATTTTTGCCAAAATCGAGCTTTTGTTTCCCTTTAATTATATTTTAAAAATTTATCAATAGTGGAGAAACACTGAATTAAATAGAACATAAATGCAGAAAAGTGCTAAGTGTTGTTTGTGTTCAGGCGCACAATTATCAAGCGCATCATAACTTCGCATATATTTGCTGAATAAAATTCTAACTTTAAATTTTTTCTTTAACTTTTTTAACTTTTACTTTAAATTCTTAAATGCGCAACTCGTTAAGTAAGCAGAAAATAGTCCCATGTTCAGTATCAGGCAGTATGACATAAAATTTCTTGCTGAGCTTGAAAATCTATTATAATCTTAAGTCTAAATCGCCTTTCATAGGCATTGGGTTAATATCAGAAATAGAGAGACAACGGGGTGGTTGTTACTTAATAGCGAGGCCAAATACTATCTAACCTAGAAATAAGCAGCGTTCAAAGCAACTCATAGAACTAATAGTTACGTAAGTAAACCCAATATATAAATAATGGGTGATTCTGTCCTAGGGTAGGTCCGCGAGCTGAGTAATGCTCCGTGAAGATTTTCAGTGCCAGTTTACACCATAGTGTCTAAAATGAACTTATTTTCTGAAAACATATTTTTGATTTATATTTTCGAATGAAAATGGGCATCGCTGCCGCCCGAGATCAGGTTGCTGGAGCGAGAGCTTGAACTCGCGTTCACAGTCAAATGTCCAAAGAATATGAAAAGAGCAGTCAAAATTAATTATGGGATATATAGTATTTATATATTATTATATATTTGTATTAAGATCGCAATGCTATATAATTTTCATAAATGTTTGATATGTTATCTTGAAAATAGTAAAACAGCTATAAATTTAGAAACAAGGAAAATGGAATTAGGAAGATGAAAATTTAAGGCAAAAATCATCGAATCTATAAATAATTTTAAAAACACTTACCATTTCACAAACGAAAGCATTATGAGCATTTTTTTCATATAGTATGCATTAAAAAAAGAATGTGGGTTACGTTCGCATGCAATTGAAGTGATTCTTTTTTGCTAATTTCAGAAGATGGTAATCAGGTTAAAAATAAATACATCATGTAAGAATTTAAATAATTATTAATTTATATTATAATACTGAGCAAGTTATACATTTATATACATTTCTTAACGTCTAAAACTTTACATTTAAAAACAGTAATTGAGATACATAGATAAGCGTTAAATCATTTGAAAACTAATGATGTATGGCACCGCGCCTTAAGGCAAATTGCTGGAACTTCCTCTACCGAAATGAAATGTTCTTGGAATATTAAATATTTTCAAATATATTATTATAAATTCTGCAATATCGTCTAATATTAATAAGAATTATATAAACTGAATCAAAGTTAAAATTATTCACTTAAAGTATATAAGTAAGCTTTAGAAATTATTTTTGATATTAAAAAAAAAATTTGAAAAAAAAATTAATGATTTTTTTTCCAAAAGCAATTGCTTCGTCAACACAAGCAAAAAGTTTTTTGAATCATTCAAATCGGATGCTTATTTCTCTCAAAAACTCTGTACATCTAGCTCTGTATCTTCAAAATGGCTGGACCTGGCCTTTGCAAAAAACTAATCACCACTTCTCCCAATCATTACAAATTGAATGTTTTTTAGATCATTCAAATGATGCTAAGGATCAGATCAGATCATTTAAAGGATTTCTATCGTCTGCACTTTTTGCTCTTACAGGACCTGCCTGTACCAAAACTTCAACAACAAGTCAATAAAACTTTTTAAAAACTACAATATATCATCTAACAAATCATATTGCTTATGTGGTTTAGGTATAGTAAAAAGATTAAACAAAAAACAACAACTCAAGAAAGATCGATCGTCAATTTGTTATCCGCCGTATCCAAATGACTTAAAAACGTTTACCCCGATTGAATGGAGTCCTTGAAAAGGAATTCAATTCACCAAAGGTACAAATTACCAACATTCCCATATGTTTATATTTTGAATATATTTTTTGACGATAGATACCATAGTCTTATAGATCATACTAATTTGCCTTAATGGCACAATGCCATACACGACCTGGTGGTTTTGTTTCTACATTCAAAGAAGAATAAACCAATATCTACTTGAGTTAATAAAACTTTTTATAAACTACAATATATCATCTAACAAATCATATTGCTTGTGTGGCTTAGGTATAGTAAAAAAGATTAAACAAAAAACAACAACGCAAGAAAGATCGATTGTCAATTTGTTATCCGCCGTATCCAAATGACTTAAAAACGTTTACCCCGATTGAATGGAGTCCTTGAAAAGGAATTCAATTCACCAAAGGTACAAATTACCAACATTCCCATATGTTTACGAATATTACGAATATATTTTTTGACGATAGATACCATAGTCTTATAGATCATACTAATTTGCCTTAATGGCACAATGCCGTACACCACCAGGTGGTTTTGTTTCTACATTCAAAGGAGAATAAACCAATATCTACTTGAGTCAATAAAACTTTTTAAAAACTACAATATATCATCTAACAAATCATATTGCTTATGTGGTTTAGGTATAGTAAAAAGATTGAACAAAAACACCAACTCAAGAAATATCGATTGTCATTTTGTTATCCGCCGTATCCAAATGACTTAAAAACGTTTACCCCGATTGAATGGTGTCCTTGAAAAGGAATTCAATTCACCAAAGGTACAAATTACCAACATTCCCATATGTTTACGAATAATTACACACGCTAATGCTAACGGCCTCGTGGCAGTTTACCCTCCAGTACAAGTAAATCTACTTCGGGGCCAGTATATGACAAAGCCATTAGGCGGCTCCGAATCCGGTGGGAGTTGGGAGTTAGTTTCGAACGTGTGCCCTAGACTAACTAAAACTTCGGGACAAATAAAACCTAAAGAGGAACGCTTCATAACTTCACGAAAAGTCTTTTTTAGAGCGCACGTTCTTTAGAGTTTGCGGGAATATAAAGTACGAAGACTAATATTAATTAATCGCTGTTATTAAATTTGAATAATGATGAAGAGAGCTAACGCGTGGAATGCTATGCTGGGTTCAAGCATTTATTTTAAATTATTCTAATTTATATGTACAGCTATTGTATACTGAATATCAATTTTAATTATTGGTTATTATAGTTCTCTTAACTCACTGTCTGCTTATCATAAGACAGAATAATTTGCTATCGCAATATCCACAACTTGCGTAAATCAATTGGACGAAATACATAAATGTATGGTTTGCAAAAGAGCTTGACCAAAATTTAACCAATTGAATTTTATTAGTCTAGCACACTTAGTATTTATTTAAGATAATCTAAAAAAGTTCAATTTTGTTGTAATACACATAATAACAAGTGATGCATGGCATCGTTCCTTAAGGCAAATTGCTATGTACTAAAAATTACATTTTTTAAAAAACATTAATTTTTTTTAACTTTGAAAAAATCAGACTTTTGAGAAATTTTTAATTTTGGAGATTATTGACTTTTTTGGAAGAAACAAACTTTTCAAAAAAAAAGTTTTTTTATTTTGAAATATTGAACTACTTGTCCTATAATATATTTGTCATACACTTCACTCAATGTTTCACCAGAAAAAACCATCAATTAACAATTCTTGTATGTCTGGTGATTATATTACATATATATCTAATAATTGTGTGCATGTTGCTGCTATGCCCGCAAAAAGCGTTTTTCACTTGATCTTATATTTAAGATCTATAACCGCAAGCGGAAATTCGATATTATGCTGCCTGTTATCGAGCTGACCAAGTTTAGAGGCTCGAAGATCGAGCCTTGCACTAGCGCTACTAGCTCAAGTCTTTAACGATTACGCTGTGACAGGTTTAGTTTACCTATAATATGATTTTAATTTAGTACCTAAAGCATTAAATTCAGCTATTATACTCGTGTCAGAGAAAATTCGACCTAAATATCAAATGACCTTTTACTAATTTTTTAATTTCCGGTCGATTGTCATTCACAAAGAAAAATCACATCGACGACGCATTAAATTATTAATGCGATCCATTCTCGAATTTATAAAAAACAACAAATGTTTATTCTAATTTTTATGCAAAAAATAGTTGAATGCATGTTTCTAAATACAATAAACATTATTTTCTAGTGCTAACAGCAAAATTTAATCGAAACTAAACCTGCTGATATAATTACATAATGTGAAAGTTCAGCTATTACGAAAAGTTTGCAATGTCAACATCAGATTTGCAATTCTAAATTGGTATATTTACGAAGTATTATGGAAGTATTACAGAATACTCCTCTTTAATGGAAGTAGTAAATAGTTATGAGGTTTTTTAATTTAGATATATGTTCAAAGATTTTTATTAAAAACTTTTTACGACTTTTGTTGATATTTTTTACATTTGAGCAGGGGCGCAGCGTGCCTGCCCCATATCAAAATTTGTTAGGGAGGCCCCTTAAGAAAAAAAATAAATATAAAAAATGCATAAAATTAAAAGAATATTTATTTGTCTATCTAATTTTCTGAATTTTTCACTAATGATTCCAGACATTGCCTTTTTTTCCAAAAATAATTATTAAGTGATTTTTAGATTTACTAAAGTTTCTATCTCTAGGAACAATAGTCTGGTATGGTAGACGTTTCTGTCCTGAAGTTTTTATGTAATTTTCAATTAGTTTTAATTTTAAAAAAATGTTTGGCGGTTGTGATTGTAACTGGAAGGGCCAAAAATAAAATGCATTATGTTATTACGTCGTGAATACTGGGTGCAAGCCGATTCCATCCATCATTGTGCCAAAATAATATTTTTTTTAGATTTCAGTATTTAAAACTGTTGTTAGAACCATCAATTGGTCATGATCACATAAGATATCTTTACAATATTCAGTCGACAGTATTCTGGAGGCGTTTATTAATTCTCGATTTCAAAAAGATTTCAGAAAGCTCAAATGATTTCACCCAACCATTAATATGCGCTTATTTCTCACGCAAAAACAAGATCATTAAACTCTTTAATATTGTATATAATTACTCTAAAATTGCTCAATTTAGTATACCGTATTATTACTGAAGTTTTTGAATTCCGGTAAGTATGGTTTTGTGCAGTATGTAATGAAGATCTTTAGAAATTTCTTTTAGTTCATTTAAAATCTTTTTTATATTCTGTAAATGAATGATACAAAGAGACCGATTCTGCCGCATAACAGACAAATGTTATGGCAAGGCTATGTTATGAAGAACTTTTCAAACAAATTCGTTTTAAATATTGACAAAAGCCATGGGGTTGCTAGGTAGTTACGCCTACTTCTCAGGTTGTCAGATAGAAAACCTAACCTAGAAACCACATAAATGTAAAAAAAAACAATGTTAGATGACAGAGCCTTTCTATTTCTAAGTTTATATTTTTGCATTGATTCAGCGCGATTTCCTCGGCTTTATAACTTACGCGTGGCGCTACAATGTCACTTATGTGTAATACGCCTGAATGCACAGCAAATACATGACATTTTGACAGTATTCAGTATGATTCAGTACCATAATGTATGGAACTTGGAGCAAAACATGGCCTTGCCATAATATTTGTATCTTATGAGGCAGAATCGGTCCCAAAATATTGTACTTATTTAATGAGGAAACAGAAATGTTTACATTAAACATTTAACTTCTATGGGTTTTCTTTGGGTTTTAAAACAAATAGAAGGGGCTGGGGGTACGGTAGTGCCAGGATACGGTGATGACAGTCGTCATAATAGCTCAAAGCAGTGTTCAAAGGAAAAGATGAAGTATGTTTGTTCGAACAAGTTTACATTTTTGCATTGATTCAGCGCGATTTTCTCGGACGTGGACGGTTGTGACACTGGCATTTTTCTGGTACGATTTAATTTTATTACTATGACTTTTGAGTCCACTGTACTTAGATAGTATTTCAGTATTTCCTCGTAGACAAATATTTAAAATACCATTTAATTTACTCTTCTCGCAGCTAACTGGTAAATTAATAAAATTATTGTTGATAAAAAAATGAGTGGCAAAACCCTATCCAGTCTATCCTACTACTCTAAATACTCTACTAATATAATATAATATTATTATGTCAGATTCAGTTTTTAAAATTTCAAACCGAAATAATTCGAAGTTCTGATAAGCAGATTAAGATTTTGTATTCGAATCAGAATGCAAAAATAAAGAAACATAATTTATTAATAAGAAACATCCTCGTTCGATTAATCTTGTAGTATTGTAGAAAATTAAATCTTCTAGTAGCAATTGGAATGATATTTTTTAATTGTTATTATTTGCGAAAATTTTCTTTATAGAATTAATAATGAAATGATATTTTTTATTTGTTATTATTTGCGTAAATTTTCTTTATGGAATTAATAATCGAATTGAATTTCTATATTGTGCAATAAAAGATATTATCAAATATGCAGCAACTAATATAGTCCAGTCATTTGGTCGTTTTGCCGGTACAGTACTCCGGGAATTCTGAAAATTGGTAATCCTATAGATTTCGAGGTTCTCTTTACGAAAATCAACTTTGCCACCTCAAATTTGAACGGCAAGTTGCCGCCATATTGAAAAAATGGCGTCAAAAAACAGCTTTTTTAAAATATCTCCTTTTTGGCTTATTCTACGATAAAAGTATCTATGTACGAATTAAACTAGAGTAAATTTCCTATAATTCTTTAGAAACCCGTTTTTTTTGTAAAATTGATAGTATGAGAGTACGGCCGCCTCAAAGTCTTTGCTGCTCTCGCCGTAGTATCAAATCTCTATCAAATCACCCATATATGACAGCACTTCGAACTTGACCACATTCTCTCTAATAATTAATATTTTCAATGTTAAATTAAGCGAATAAGATCTAGAAATAAAATAATTCAAATATTTTTCGTTTTTTTTGCTGTTTTTTTAACACTTCAATGGCAAAGTAGCTCTAAGTAAGTAGCTTGAAGTGTTAAAAAATCAGCAAAAAAACAGAAAAATATTTGAATTATTTTATTTCTAGATCTTATTCGCTTAATTTAACATTGAAAATATTTATTTATTAGAAGGAATGTGGCCAAGTTCAAAGTGCTGTCATATATGGAGAGATTTTATACTACGGCGAGAGCAGCAAAGACTTTGAGGCGGCCGTACTCTCAAACTATCAATTTTACAAAAAAACGGTTTTCTAAGGAATTGTAGGAAATTTTATCTAGTTTAATTCGTACATAGATACTTTTATCGTAGAATCAGCCAGAAAGGAGATATTTTAAAAAAACTGTTTTAAAACGCCATTTTTTCAATATGGCGGCAACTTGCCGTTCAAATTTGAGGTGGCAAAGTTGATTTTCGTAAAGAGCACCTCGAAATCTATAAGATTACCAATTTTCAGAATTCCCGGAGTACTGTACCGGCAACAGCCTTTTTTTGCACCAAATGACTGGACTAATATCAAAATATCATATGTTATATAAGTCTACAAATTAATAGAAACTGTTTTAAATCTCGTGGTGCTTGCATGTCCGTTTTTATACTTTATTGGCATATATGCTACTAAATAATTCAAATATTGAATATATTATTTAAGTTTGCCTGTGATAGCCGCTAAATACAAATGCATTTTTAATAAATGACGGTTGTCGAATGAAAATTGGCAATTACGTAGCGTAAGTTATAGTAATCGCAAAAAATCAGAATGAAAAGTTTTTGCACATTTTTACGTTTCAAACCTTCTGAATATTTCGGCATATCTTAGAAAAAAAATATATGCATGTGCGTGTGTATGTATGTATGTGCGGATACATTTTTTTGTATTTGTATTTCGAGAATACGGGTCAACCTATTTAAATGATTCAAAAAGCATTCGATTCCTATTGATTGGGAGACGAGCTGATTAGTTTTTGGCAATGGCAAGTGCGGCGGTTTCGAAGAATCTTCGTATCTGATACTTGGCAAAGTAATTCAGTTTTTGAGAGAATGGACAATTTTGTGTTGACAAAATAAAAAACCGGTCAAATTGGGGAGACATTTCCAGTGGTTTTGGAGATCCAATGATAAAACTGAAAAAAATGCTACTTGGCGGCCAGAAGTGATCATCAGACATATGCATTCCAAATTATCAGATATTTTATGGAAATTTTAATAAGTACAAATTTTCTTTACATTTCTTTGGGTTGCGTACCAATATTTATAATGTTTAACTATCAGACTGCTTTAAAAAATATGAATTTTTCAAAAAAATAATATAAAACAATCCAAATTTTTCAAAAAAGTCCAAATTTTTCAAAGATTTCAAAATTCCCCAACAACCAATATTTTTCAGTTTTCAAAAAAAAAAAATAAAGCATTTAAAAACTTTAAATTTTAATTTGCCTTGAGGCACGATGTCATGCACCGCTAGTTAAGGCATTGTTTTAAGAAGCTTTGAGGTTAAAATTTAGGCAAGTAACAGCAAGTGCTTTAAGGGGTTAGGGGTACTTGAAATTTTTCAAAAATTGATTTTTATTAAGTGAAAATGTTCTCTGAAAATTTCAAGTTGATCCGATGATTACTTTTTGAGTTATTGGACTTCTTGAGGTTAAAATTTAGGCAAGTAACAGCAAGTGCTTTAAGGGGTTAGGGGTACTTGAAATTTTTCAAAAACTGATTTTCATTAAGTGAAATTGTTCTCTGAAAATTTATACTCAAGATTATTCTCCCTCACCTCCTGATGATTTAAAAGCTTTTAAACCGATTTACGACGATCTCAGCAATAATAATTTACTTTCAAGATGTGTAGTTCAAGATTGAATCCATAATCAGAAAAAATTAAAAGCTTCAACCAACTAGTGTAAAAAATATGCCTAAAAACCGTGAATAATAGTTCTACTATCGTACAAATTGCTGAATACATATACATAATCATTATTATTGATAATGGATACCCTAGGACCTAATTGTGGGCATAATTCCCATTGGTATGCTGAAAAATTGGATGCTGCACGTGTGAAAGTGGCAGATCAGCGCGCCAACGAAAACACTCGGGAGGCCAGAATGCTTTGTAGGCAAAATACAGCAAATAGAAATTTTGGAAACTTGCACAAAGACTGATGGCCCAGAAATAGATGATTCGGATTAAGTAATTCAATAATTCGAATTTCTGTACGTAAATTCAATGTGAAACTTTAAACGCGTTTTTCTCAAAACTATGTTTTTTGAACCGGTGACCACTGTAACTCAAAAACCGCTTAGTAAATTTTAATGAAATTTATACAGCTTTTGCCGCCAGGACCGTTTTTTGAAACAGGGTCAACAAAAACAGCTATAACTTTGGAAATATTTATTTTTTGTTCTGAAATTTTTGTTACATCAAGTCAAAACATTGTATAATAATGCCGTATTACTATTTTTGTAAAGAAACATTGTTTAATAACAAAAAAAAATATTGAAAATTCGCATTTTTTCGTGCCTCCAAGTACCCCTAACCCCTTAAAGAATGTATAAGAGTCTAGATTTTCAGTCAAAGGAATCGATTACCACAATTAGATCACGTTTCATCGAGTTTGCATGTAAGTAAGGAGTAGTTTATCGGTGCTTTTAGACATAAGTGCTAAATGGCGCTGCGAAATAGAGAGGCAAGTGTTTTATCAAATTACAAACCATGAAAGTTCACTTGCTCACTGACCGCATGGACAATCCCTTCATCCCCAATACGAATAGGCACTGATATAGACAAATATAACAACCACGCTTGGGTAGGGCAAATATTAATTGTGTAAGTCATACTTAATTATTTTACATAAACATGGAGGCAATTCCATGATTTAAACAGGGCTTGGAAAATTAATTAAAACTTATTAACTTCCAAACATATTTGAAAATGTTTATATATGATGTTTTAATTAATATTGTTTGCATTGGACATATGAACAATATCTATTTTTCAATTTACCAAATGTAACAAAATCTCATAGCATATACAAATACAAATATATGATATGTATGTCTATGTATATATAAAGTTATAAGATTTGCACGATAACTACAAACGAGTGGTGCATGGCATCGTGCCTTAATGCAAATTGCTGGGATTTAATAAAATATTCGAGGGATTTTAAATGTTTTCAAATAAATTATTGTTTATACTGTAACTTTCATTATTCATATTTTATAGACAAAATATAAGTGTTTATAAATTTTACGGTAACGATTATACATGTTTATATGAAAAGCAAATAAACGAAACTTAGTCAACCGGAATTAAAATGAAGGATCTTATCCATTATTTATAAGAATTACATAAACTAAATTGCAAAGTTAAAATTATTTATTTGAAGTATATAAATAAGCTTCAACATATTAGTTAAAATTAAAATTTAAATCCGAATCATTGTCGACATTTAAAAAAAAATGTTGAAAACTAAAAAAAATGTTTTGAAATTTTGAAATAAAAAAATTGTCTTCCCCAAAATCTTATCGTTCAAAAACATTCGATTCGTATTGTCGGGGAGACGTGCTGGTTACTAGTTTTTGTCTAATTGTAAGGCAGGTGCAGCCGGAGATACGAACAAAAAAGTGCAAAAAATGTCAGTTTTGAAAGTACGGCGCATCCGATTAAAATGATTCAAAGAATATTCGATTCGTATTGTTTCGTATTACGCAGGCCCAGCAGTTTCGGAGAATCAAAAGGTGCAAAGAATAGCAGCGTATGAACGGCTTGTCGAATTAGAGTGATTCAAAAAACATATTGCTTGTGTCGGCGGAATGAAGAAATGTTTTTAGGCAAAACAGGTCCACCCAGCGGCTTGATTAAAAAAAAACATTTTTCAAAATATGTCAAAGGATTAGTAGAGGATTGTATTAATGTTTTCAAAAGCATACATAGTTAAAATTTATTTCTAAACTTTAAAAATTTTAAAGATTCTTCATATAGTTCGGTTCTTCATATAATTTGGTCAAAATGATGTTTGTCATGACGATCAAATCAACCAGGACAAAAACAAAACCTTAACCTTAATACATTGAAATTAATTTCAACATTTATATATATATATATATATATATATATATATATATTTATTTATTTATTTAAATATAATTTGATCATTATACATACGATAAAATACCACGCGCCAGTATCACATTTGAATTTCCACTGAAAATATTTCACATAAAAGCACATTAGAATATATTTAATATTCCATAATAAATACAATTAAATTGTGATTATGTAATGAAGTACCAATTTAAAAATAAAATCAATTATAAATACCTGAAAATCAAAGTAAAAATATAAAATAATACTCTATATGAATAACAAAAATTTATTGAAAAATTATGTATACATAAACATACAATTATACCATAAATAAAATGCTTTAAATAAAAAATTTAATAATGAATATATGTATATACCGCGGTACCTCTAGACGTATCTCTTGAATTAAAGGGTAAAATCATTGAATAATAAGAGGATATGTTTGGCGTTTTAATAAAAACAATTTATTAAAATTCTTAAAATTATTAAAATTATGAAAATTTACCAGCTAAAGGTCATATAATATAATATAATTTATTTAAGAACCAACCAATTTAAACAGTTCGAACATGGTTGATCTTCAGAACATTTCTGCAATACCATAAAAAATGAACAAGAAAAAATAATGAAATTAATAAACAGTAAATTTATTATTAGTATTCAAAAAATTCAAAAAACAGTACTAGACGCAAACAATAGCATTGCTATGTTTATACGAAAAAAAATGTTTCGATATACGAGCGTTGTAACGGATCGAATTAAACTCATGTCGAGGTTCCAGAAATTAATAAACAGTAAATTTATTTACAACATTCAACAAACTTAAAAACCACAGTGATAAAACGAATTAATGACTTTTCAATGTATCTATATAGGAAATAATGCTTCGAGATACGAGCGTTATTACGAATCGTATTAAACTCGTATGTCGGGGTTCGGGAAATTAATAAACACCAAATTTATTTTCAACATCCAAAAAACTTAAAAACCACAATGCCAGAAGGCATTTTAATGTATTTATATGACAAATATTACTTCGAGATACGAGCGTTATTACGGAATGCATTAAACTCGTATGTCGGGGTTCCCGAAATTAATAAACAGTAAATTTATTTTCAACATTCAAAAAACTTATAAACCACAATGCCGGAACGAATTAATAATATTTCAATGTATTTATTTGAAAAATATTACTTCGAGATACGAGCGTTGTTACGGAATGCATTAAACTCGTATGCCGGGGTTCCCGAAATTAATAAACAGTAAATTTATTTTTAACATCCAAAAAACTAACAAAAACCACAGTGATAGAACGAATTAATGTCTATTCAATGTATCCATTTGGGACAAATTGCTTCGAGATACGAGGGATCGGACATACAATTACGGAACGAATTGAACTCAAAATTAATTAACTGTAAATTTATTTTTAACATTAAAACCCACAGTGCTATACCGAATTAATGGCACTTCAATGTATTTATGTGAGAAACATTGCTTCGAGATACGAGCGTTATTACGGCACGAATTCGCATGTCGGGGTACCTCTGTATAAGGTTATGTAAAATTGCTAGATGGATTTTAAATATACAAGATACTTATAAAATAATACATAAAATATATTAATTGAAGAATAATTATATTAATATAATATGTATATTAAAACAATATAATAATTAAAAAATATAAAAAATATGATATAAGAAATTTAAAAACCGGTAAAGATAAAAATAAAAATTATCACAATTGAACCAAAATTTCCATTAATTTTTTTTCCACAATCACTTTTAATAAACACACGCAATTTTTTTAAAAAAAATTCAACAATTCGCAAAGGAACTTACGATCTCCATTGCAGAACGAACACTCACGAACTGAAACCCGTGGACACACTTACAGCCATGATGTGTATTGATCTGTCTTTCTCGCACCGACAAAGTAATATTATCTATTACTCGATTATTTATTAATAACACTCATTTTTAACGGGGGATACTTTTTGGCAAATATTGTAACAATTTTTATACATTGTCTAACATTCGAAAACAATCCGATATAAAGCAATAAACACTGGTTTATAATGATGATCTACGAAGCAATGAAAGATACAGCATGAAATGTCAAGCGTGAGAGTGCGCATGTCTCAGGCACAAAACAGCGTGAGCTGTACCTGCGATGGAAAGGGTCAGCGCTGCACGGTTTGGTAAGGGATTATATAGGCATACTTACAATAAATGTATTCAGATATGTATATTTTATTTTCTTTTAACAACTTGTTTTTTTTATTAATAGTACTAGTTTTTTTTTAAATTTTATAACATTGCTTTTTATGGTAATTATAATGTTAACTGAAAACAAGTGGCGGATGACATCGTGCCTTAAGGCAAATTTCTGAAACTTTCGTACCAAAAATTATTTTTGGTAAGATTTTTGAAAAAATACTTTGAAATCATTGGACTTTTGAGAAACTATAAATTTTTCAAAGAAAATTTTTTTTTGAGAAAAAAATTATTTGAAAAAAAAAAGTTTTCTTTATTTTGATATATTTTGGCACTTTTTACCCCGTATCTCCGAAACGAGTAGACCTGCCTATGCCAAAAAATAATCTGCACGTTTCCTTATCAACATATAAGGCATAGGCAGGTCTACTCGTTTCGAAGATACGGGGTAAAAAGTGCCGCAAACGGTGACTCAGTTTTTAAGAGAACGGAGTCTCTGATTTGAGTAATTCAAAAAATATTTTACTTGTATTGACAAGATGAACTGATTAAATTTTCATAAAGGCAGGTCTAGCTGTTTCGGAGATCTAGTGAAAAAAGTAAATAAAAAATTTACGATCATTTAGCGATCAAAAATGATCATTAGACATACGCACACAAAATTATCAGATATTTCGTAGAGATTTTAACTAAGTATAAATTTTGTATACATGGGTTCCTATGGGTCCGTACCAATGTTTATCTGTAAGACGGCGACGCGGCGCAATCGAATGTTTTTTGAATAATTGAAATCGGTTGAACGGTGTTCCCGAAATCGTCGACGAAAATTTGTATCCGCACACACACATACACACATACACAAACACACAAACACACACATACACGCATACACAGATATGCACATACATCCATTTTTTCTAAGGTATGCCAAAATGTTCAGAAACCTCTGAAACGTAAAGATATATAAAAATTTTCATTTTTATTTTTGATTTTTTTGCGATTTCTATAACTCACCCTACGGGAAGTTAGCTAGTGATGGATGGCATCGTGCCTTAAGGCAAATTTCCGAACCCAAAAATAGAATTTTTAAAAACCTGATTTTTTTTAAATACAAAAAAAATATATTTTTGAACATTTTGACATTTCTGAAAAAAATGTTTTTTTTTATTTCAAACGTTATTAAAATTTTTAACTTTTTTTTTCAAAACAATCGAGCTGTGCCAGCTCGGAGACGATATCAAAGCGCGTAAGCGCTGCGTCGCAGACTAACAGATAAACATTGGTTGGCAAAATATTGTATCCGCATATATATACACAAATAATTGTTTTATTTTAGAATAATTACCTATTAATTAAATTATTACACATGTAACCTACAATTTACTATAACAATTATTTCTGACAGCAAAATTATTTTGTAACTTTGCAGATATATTGAAAATGAAAGTAATAATATAATAATAATTGCTGAAAAAAATATGGATGCAACTCATACTACTCTCGTAGTATGTGAAATATCTCACCTGTCGTAAAATAAACTAGTTGAAAGTGGCAATTAGTCTTTAGGCAAGTTGCATGAACTTCCCGAAATGTGTGAGAATTGCGATTTCAAACAGAATTGTCTCAAACACTTTTAAATTAACTGTAATTAAATTAATTATATTGCACAGATAAGTGCTTGTATGTCCTGAAATTAGTAGCTCATTATTTTAAATTTTAATGAATTAATAATGTTTTACTCATCACGTCACAAATTTTGACTATAATATTTTCTTAAACTTTGATGAATTTTTAACATTAAATTATTTGTCGTAGGGCCGTAACATTTTAGTATGTTTACAAATTTTCAAAATCAGTAAATTATAATTTACGGTTTTTAAATTTTCAAAATCGATTCAAAATTGCGGTCTAAAACGTGGGCAAAAATTTTTTCACTCTTTTGCTATTTATAAAGAATCTGCTTGGCTGATCGTCGCGCAAAATTGATAAACACTAGTCCTTACCGAGTTACATCGAATTACTTTTAAATTTTTAAAATAGGTCTAGCTGTTTTTGAGAAAAAGTGGATTTACGGCAAAAATCTGTTCACATACATAAACACATACATACTTTTTTCTGCACAAACTTGGTCTCATTCAATTCAGAATGACTTGAAATGTCGAAAAAACATAAAATTAGCAAATCAAATTAATAGCAGTTTTATTTATTTGTGGCAATGAAACTAATTGCAGTACCAACTTAGGAAGATCAAATTAATTTTAGAAAATTATACCATAAAACCAACTTAAATTAATATCATATGTGTGTAGAAATTATACAAAATAACTATAAAATTTATTACTGTGTTTTATTTGTTCAAATTTTTAATATTGAGTAATGCGTCAAAAGTTAAAAATCATTTTCGATCATTTTTTTTGCTTTTATGCTATTCATAATGAAACGGCTTGACTGATCGTCGCGTAAAATTGATAAACACTAGTCTTTATCTAGATACATCAAATGGCTTTTAAATTTTTAAAATCGGTCTAGCCGTTTTTGAGCAAAAGTCGATTTACGGCAAAAACTTTATTTACAAACATACACACACATGCATTTTTCTGCACAAATTTGGTCTCATTCGATTCAGAATGGCTTGAAATGTCCAGAAAACACAAAATTAGCAAATCAAATTAGTAGAAGTTTTATTTGTGGCAATAAAACTAATTGCAATACCAACTTAGAAAGATCAAACTAATTTTAGAAAATAAAACAATAAAAAGAAGTTAAATTAATATTATTTGTATGTCGACATTATACAACATCACTATAAAATTGATTTCTGTATTTTATTTACTCAAATTTTTAAATCTGAATAATGTGTCAAAAGTTAAAAACAATTTTCGTTTTCGTACTGATTACGGCCCTGTGATATTATCATGGCGTTGGTACCACTACGGCTGGGCAGCCAACATGCACAGATGGCATGTCGATCGCGTTGAGTCTGACAGTATGATTTGTGCAGTAGAAATGTTTTGTGTATTATATGCATAATAATGAATTTTTCCACACGTTAATTAATAAGTAACAAATTAAACTAAAATAAATTAAACAAAAGTGACAGTACTTAACCCAGTGTTTCGGTGTATTAATAAAATAGTCTAAAATGTCAAAAGTGTATGAGAAAAATGGCGTTTGAGGAATGAATACAATAAGTATTTAGGTGCTGGAGATCAGTGAAAATGTAATCATGTATCGTAGATGGCTTTATTGTCATTATCATGACATGCTTAAGAAGATAACAAATCATTCAGAATAATCTTATTCAATCGTCCAAAAGATACTAGATATTGTGACAATCTGGTTAGGTTAGGTTGTCACTGACGGCTGTGGGCAGACAAGAGCAAAATTCAATTCTCACACGATGTAGCAAAATGTCCAGGAATTCTTGATATTTATAATTGTGATAAATGATAAATTAATTTGTGTATTTTTAAATGTATTCCTCACCTTCTGGCATAATGTGCGCGAACTATTAAGAAAAGTGATTATCGTTTATATCTGACATTTCGGTTTGACGTTTCTTTAAAATGTTATTTTGTGATTAAAATTTATAGTTGTGGTTAGTGATTTAGTAGTTTGAAATTATGGCGTTCATGACAAAGAAGAAAAAATATAAGTTTTCAGTTGATTTTCGTCTGGAAGAATTGCTAGAAGTGCCATTTGTTAGCGCCGTTTTATTTGCGAAGATCCGGCTGTTGGACGGCGGTTCATTCACTGAACACAGCACAAGGTCAGTTTATGATTATTGCACCTTTCTCTATCACATTCCCGAAACTTTAAAAATAAATATGATGTACAAGAATTAGTTAGCTAAGTATCTACTGCAACGAATATTAGAAATATAGAACCACTCGAATTATTTGCACAGATATATATATATATATATATATATATATACAGGGCCGGTCCTGGGGTCCTCAGTGCCCGCATGCAATTTTTTTTCTAGCGCCCCCCCCCCTAATAATTTTAACTGTTTTAATAGTTTATTGTTAAAATAATATAAATATTAACGTAATTTTTTGTATTTAATTTAATTAATCATTCCGGATTTAGTACATAAAAAATTAATCTAAATATATAATCTAAAACCGTATAAAACTCATTTGCGGGTTGATCACAATCAAATTTTTACGTTTTCACTTATTTCTATCGTAAGTGTAATATTAATATTTGGGTTTTGAAACATTTAAGTTAGTTAGTATGCCATATTTCCTATTGAGCAAATCATGATAAGAGGACAAAAAAACTAGCCTTTCATTTTTAAACATAACACTCGTATTTCGTGTTGGATTTTTTAAATTTTAATTTAATTTATTTTTTCATTACTTACAATATCCAAAATTGCATCGTATACTTCTTATTGATATCGTAAGGGCCAAACTCTATTCATCTTTACTTTCCCATTAAATTCAGAGTATCAGATTGTTGTTTTGAAGTTAAGTTTTTAACGTATTTTGAAGGTATTGTCCAAAGATTAGTAAAAAATGCAAAAAATTACATATTTCTTGAACTAAATCGAAACACAAAAAACTAATTATATTTGTATCTGTATTAATTTCGCATAGTTTATAATCAAATTTAGAGTATGAACACCACTATGTATAAAAAAGCTCAAAGATTTTTGTTCCAATGTAAATTTTGCTTCCATTTTTCATATTTTCTTCATTTCCATGGCTTCAAAATTCAAAGTTTATCAGATGCAAAGCTTTTGCTATAAAAACAAAAGTTACAATTCAATTTCTCGGAATAAATAAGCCATTTTCTAAGCACTGACTTCCCATTTTCCATTTTTTCTGATTTAATTTGTATCTATTATTTTAACAAGTTCCGTTTCAACTAGTTAGGTAAACTATTATAATCTATTAAGTATTCTTGATTTTATATTGAAAAAAAAAAGTAATAAATTAAAATTTTTATTTTCGAACCTCATTTTGGCGCCCCCTAAGGCTTGCGCCCGCATTTTTCGCATGCATCGCATGCAAGGTAGGACCGGCCCTGTATATATATATATATATATATATATATATATATATATATATATATATATGTAGAGTTTCGAACAAGAATCCAAAAGTAATAAAAAACAAGAAAAGTTTTTAATAAACAATTTCTTTATTTATTTATTGATTTACTGTCAACGTTTCGGAACTAGGTAGGAACTTTTGGATTCTTGTTCAAAACTCTACAAAATATACACAAATCCAAGATTCTACCATTCAATATATATATATATATATATATATATATATATATATATATATATATATTTACACAAATTAAATCTAAGTTTATTTCTTAGTATATACTACTTAGTATATCAGATTAATTGCTCTAATTGCGAACTTTTTCATATCGGAGAAACTAGCCAAAACTTGAGTAAGCATAAATTTCTGGCAGGTGACAGGTCTGTCAAAATGTTTTAAATGTCAAACAATGATATGTTGTTTTTTGTAATTTTTTTCATTTAATTCTACAATATTACTATATTTTTATAATCATATAAATCCTTAAAATTTCTTTTATCAAACTTCAAGAAGATTTATCAAAATACGAATAACCGTGTAGAAGGAGTTTTCATTCATACATCTGAACAGAAGAATTTTATATATGAGATATATATAGGGTAAAGCGGTGCTTTAAGAAGGTCCGTCACCGATATCTCAAAAACAAGTAGAGTTGAGAATTTATTAATAGCAATATTTGAAAGTAGAGGGAAAAATATGAACTACCAGCAATCACCCTGAATCTTACGACGTTGTACTACGGCATAATATATTTTCAAGCCTACGTTATTTAATTGTTTAATGAGATGTATTGTTATCTTCAAGTCAGTTTCAACGTTTTTTTTATGCCTCTGTATTTTAACCTTTTTTATGCAAACATATTACGTATGGTTTTGGGGTAAATAGAATCATCTTAGCCTGTGTCCTGTCAAATATGTAATAAATAAAAAATAGTAAATATGAAAGTAAATTAAAAGTAAGTTAAAATACCTATTTTACAAGAGATAAATTGAAAAGGTAGGTATTATTTATGACGTATAACCAGATCAAGGTTATATACAGTGTTATCTCTGTTTAAAACGTACCCATGATATTTATGTTTTGCATTGGTGGAATAATGTAACTATTATTTTGTAAAATTCCTTCTAAATTAAAATGATACATTGGGCCTTTTTGCCTTGCCCCCTGGCTGTCCCATTATTACCTCGCCTTTGGGATAAAAAGGACCAGGTGACAAGTTTTTGAAACAACAAAAAAAAATACATTTCTACAATAATGAATTTGCTGGAAGTGCTCCCGATTACGTGGACGAAAAATAGTGTCCAAACATACACACACATACATTCTTTCTAAAGTATGCACTTTTCCTTAGGTATGACAAAATGTTCAGAAATCTTTGAAACCTAGTTATATGCAAAAAAAATATTTTCGATAATCTTTCGATTACCAACTGTCCTTTCCATCTAATTCACAATTATTATATGTAAAAAAAGTTTTTGTTTTATATTTTACGTTGAATGTTGAGAAAACACGCATAAATCAATCAACATTCAGCATATACATAGTGTAGAGCGGGGCACAAAGGTCCAATTTGAAATTGAGCAATAAATTGTGAAAATGTTCAGTAGAACTCTCAGCTAATTAATTTGTCCTTGTAAAAATGAGTTTTTTTGCTGTTTTCCAAGAATTTTAAATTTAAAAGGATTTTATAAAATAATAGCTACATTATTCAAACAATACAAAATATGAATTGCATGGGTGCAAAATTGTAAATAACCCTGATCTGGTATTTAGTAAGAAATATTCATCAGCAGGGTTGGAATAACTATTTATTTAATTTAACTCTTGTGGAATTGCTTTTTTCAAACTTAATTAACTTACTTTATTATTTTCTCTTATTTATTTTTTACACCTTTCCCAGGGTAAAGTTTTAGTTGGTCCTTTTTATCCCACCCAGGTGTAAGTTTTTATAGAGGTTACATAGAAAACTGTTGAATCGAACTTAAGATTAATAAAAAATCTTATACAATGATTAAATAACATATACCTAAAGTTATATTAAGTCCCGCTGTACTCTATGTATTTATATATTATGGTTTAAAATTATCGGCCAATTTAAAGTGAATTTATTTGTTGTTCAATTTTAATGGATAGGAAATAAATTTATTTCAATTTTAATTAGTAGAACAAAGAAATAATAGTTGATCTGGATTAAATAATAACTTAAATAATTATATGTGGTCCATGCATCATTTTCACTTAAAAGAATGTTAATATTTTTATGATAGTGAAAGGAAAGAATTCGAATATATAAAAATAATACATTTTTAAATAAAAAAAATAAAAAATATTAGTTACATATTGATACATACTTGTTAATGTCAATTTCAGTTTTAAAAATAATTAAGCAAAACGTGTATTTTCGTGTATTTTCTATTCTAAGCAATTCTAATTATTTAATTTCAAATGTTCTAATATTTTTTCCGTTTACAAAAATATGGTTTCAAAAAACTGAGGACGTTACTCACAAAATTTTATGAAATAGAAAATACTCTCTCAATTGCAATCGAACTAGACTTAATCATTTTTAAAACCTAATATATTAATTCTAAGCTTTTTGATCTTTTATTTGTGGCTCCTAGACCTAAACACTCTTTTTTTAAAGTTTGATTAGAGGAAGTCACTTCTTCCACCATAACAGAGTTATATTATTTCAAATATTATCAAGCTGATATGATTGAAAGAATCAAAACGCTTGCCTCCACCTGGTATTTTTTATCATTTTCCATTTATATAGTGAAAGCCGATTTTTCTTCTGAAAAACCAGTTTTCGAATTTCATAATTTTTTTCTGATAACCGGATTTTAAAACTGGTTTTTGAAAGCCGACGAACTATGTATATATATGTATATGCAGACAATATTTGATGCGTGTTCAAAACTAGTGGATGATTTGAGGTTGGAAAAAAGAGAGCTAAGGGTTAAGTCTATGTTACAAATTAATCTTAAGTCGACCTTGTGGAACAGTTTTTACTCCGTGAAGCCTCCTTACTCTGTGAAAATTATCAGGTGATACTCAATAATATTTCCAAATTTGTTTCCTCTTAACTAGCTTAATACCGAACCTGTTAACCTACCCTTACGTTTGGAAAAAATTAAAGATTAACTTCTAAATCTTTGCCTTTTATATGATGTATTGCCCTTGAAGAACTTACTCATATATATATATATATATATATATATATATATATACATCTTATAACTTGAATACATTTTAAAAAACCATTTTTGCGTGCAGCATATCGCCAAAATAAATTTTGCATATCAATGTCTGCTCGTTTAAGCATTTTTTATCTTCTTGAGTTATTTATGATGTCTGATAAGTTCCAGATAGGTATTTTAAGTGTAAATTTTGTATGTGGTCAAGTAAACATTAAACGTAAGAGATTTATATATATATGTATATATATATATATATATTTATATATATGTGTGTGTGTGTGTGTATAGTGTGGCTCATTAGAATTAGTTTTGCGTATTTGCTCAAAATATCTGTAAAGCAGTTGAGTTTTGTGTATACATTTGTTAATTCTGAAATAGTATTATGGGTTTCTTAATTTACGTGGATACTTTGGCAATTAATTCTACAAATTAATACTCGACAATCGCAATTCAAAACATACAAACATATACTTTTTCCAAATTTGGTCTCATTTGATTCAGCATGGATTGAAAATGTCGAGAAAACATAAAATTAGCAAATCGACTTTTTTGATGAAAACATTAACTTTTATTTTTCTTAACTTATTACTGCAAGTATTTAGTAAAATTTAGTGAATTAGTCTGGTGACATTCTTAACTCTTATTAACCAATAACCATCCTTGCCAATAACAACTTGCTTCCAAATATATTCAGAACAGTGTAAAGTTGCCATCAAATGTTTACAGCTTCACTGTTTTGTCCTTCTTGTAGAATCTTTACAAGCTCTTACAGAATTTACAATACTATTATGACATTTTTTTTATATATTTATATATATTTTAACAGCAATCAGAACCTTACGTCCTATGAGCTGTTGGGCTGAATCTTCTCCTTTCTTCGTATTTTTTAGATGGTAACCCAATGGTTAATCCATCCATATTTGATGATTTTGTTATTAGAATTAATCTAATAGGGCTAACTTTTTATTGGTGTAGCAATGCCGGGCAAGGCCTATTTTCTCTTGGACACATATTGCTATCTATATTTCCAAGTGAAAATCGTTGTCACTGCTGCCTGACAACAGGCTGCTCGAAGTGGGTATCGAACCCGGGACCTCTGATTCAGGTGCCGTTGCTCTTAACCGCTTACCTACGGGCGAGCCCTATTATGATATTTGCGCTATTTATGTTAATAAATGCCCGTGTAAACACCAAGAGCTAACATCAAGAAAATATGATTTATCAAAATGAAATAATTGCACCAAGAATACCAAACATTCAACGTACCTACCTATAGTAAACCAGTCATTCAGTGCAAAAAAGGCAGTTGCCTTTTCAATGATAAATTGCAACGTGCTTCTTACGAATTTCAATTTTGCCACCTCGAATTTTTAATGCAGGCGCCGCCATATTGAAAAAATGGCGTCAAAAGCAGCTTTTGAACAATTTCTCATTTCCGGATCATTCTACGATAAATGTAGAATTAAACTTGAGAAAATTTCCTATAATTCGTTAAATAACTTTTTAATAAATTAATATTTTGAAAACGCTTCGAACTTCTCAATTTATATGCAATTCATTTCAATTCGTTGATTTCCTACTTATATCTCATAATAATATATTGGTGATATTTGTTATAAAATGTTATGCTGCAGAGTTTACTAGAGCAGAATTAATGTGCTGAAAGTATTTCAATATTTTTCCGAAATATACAATAATAAAGCTTGAAGTAAAATTTAGAGAAACGGGATATTTTACTAACAATTATTAAATATAACATTGAAAAATATTGATAGCAAAAAATATAAAATTAAAAAAAAAGATTAATGTTCTGTAACACGATTGTCGTTGCTTCTATTTACTTGTAACCTTCCTAGCAAATTATGTAGAAATTTTATCGAAATCAAGTTACCCAATTATCATAAATGTTCAATAAAGGTACGGTGCAACTTTTGCTTTTGAAATTAAGATTCCATCTCGTCTTAAAAATGTCAAAAGTTGAGTTATTTACGAATACCGGAGTGTGAAATCAGCGATTCGAATGTTCATTCAAACTGAAGGATCATTATTTGCAGGTTCAATTTTCGACAGGATTAGCATATCTTGTCAAAATTGATAACTCAATAATGCAAACGTGATGCATGAATTATTTCAAATCGGTCGACTGGTGCATTGTTTTGATCGAAATATGGTAATTAATTTTCTGGAAATTGGAGTTTGATTGACTGTAGTTGTCTTCTGAACATTATTTGCAGGACATTTGGGATATTTCATTCTGAGAACTCACATAGGTATATATATTATTATATATTGCAGGTTATTTTAAATACAATTTTTTTAAAATACATATTATAAATGATCAATTAGTTTGAAACGAAATTTACTACACAGATAAAAATATACCATCAAAACTGTATTAAATATAATAAGATGTACAAAGAAAATCTATTCTGGAGAACTACTGCTAAATTAATACCAAAAAAGTTGAAAACATTTGTTAATTTCCTCATACTTTAATAACTAGTACGACAAACGGCGTCAAAGCGCTGTCGACAGCCTTGTCGACTAATTTATTCCTAACATAAGCTAATTTGGATGTATTTACAAAAAGAAATATTTATAGAACTAATATTACTAATAATCTTGTAATAAGACCTATTAATTAAAAAATCTAATAAATTATATAACTTAATATACAGATATTTAAAATGTATTTCATACTAATGAAAAGTATATATATATATATATATTGAAGAAACGTTTGTAATAAATTTACTAATTATTTTTTTTTTTATATTTTCAATAATTATTACAACTGCTAAATTATTAACATCAAGTAATATTGATAAATAATAACATAAATTTAAATACATAAAAGTGCAAAGGATAAAATTTACATGAAAATAATATCCGTTATATGATTTGATATAAAATATAAGCAAATAATAATAAAAATAAAATTAATAAATAATATAAATAAAATTTCTGAATGATAAAATAATACTAGAAAAATAATAAAATATAACAAAATAACAATAATAGAAATAGTAAGATAATAATAATAATAATAATAATAATAATAATAGTAATAATAATAATAATAATAATAATAATAATAATAATAAAAATTTACTAATTAATAATTAAATGTTATCAATTTTTAATAATATCTTGATTAGATTAGAGTTTTATTTGGAATACATGACGATGAGAATTGGAACATTTGCAGCTCTTCTGGAAGTATGTGGAATCAAAGAATTCATTTAGATACAAGAATTTATTTAGCGCTTTATTATAATATTTTAGTTGTTACTTCGTCAACAGTTCAGGACTAAATTACTTTTATATTTTGCATTTCCAATATTTCTAGTTTTGTGATAGCTTGCCGAGGGTCCATGAGCTATCATAAACTTTTATTAATAGTCCAAGAGCCCGTGGGCCAATGACAGTATGTATTTTACGACACCTAAGATGGATGTGTTGTCAATGGACAATTAAGCGGAAGAACTCTAAATTTTGGTGCAAGTTCAATCCCACCGTGTGCTTTATCAACAATTTTTAAGAGCCCACTTTAACTATATTAGGAACTAGTGGGGCGCATGTCATCGTGCCTTAAGGCAAATTGCTGGAACTTCCCGTACCAACAATTATTATATTTTTAAAAACGATTAACGATGATACGCCAGGTACACGCCTGCCATGATAAATATAAGGTTTTGATACTATAAGGAATAAAATATGTAAATGGCAGACATCATAAAATACATTCAAAAAAATTTTTTTTCTGCATTTTCAAAATCGTCTGCCACCATGTTAACCGCGCGATAATCGTCTGCCATTGGTATTTTCCGATAGTAATAATATTATATTTTCAAATTTTCGAAACGGCAGCCGTCGTAAAATGGTTCGGAAATGGGCGAAAAAAGGTACCTTTACCAGATGCACAGTAGCTGTGTCCGCCACTTTGGGCTTAGTCAGTCCCCATCTCATATAGGATAGGTATAGAGGAATCGATGCACAAAATCTCAGGTGTCGTAAAATGCATACCGTCATTTGCACACGGGCTCTTAGACTATAAGGGTTGTCTTGCAGATGTACAAAATATTCGCAACAGTTACTTAGGATTATATACATCGTTCAAATAAATTTACTTATGACTAAACATAGTTTACAAAATATTTAATGTTATTTATAATAAAATACATAACTCTCAATAATATACTAGCTGACCAGGCACACCATAAAAAGTTTTGCCACAAAAAATATTTCTAGTATAATATGTTTAGTATGAAAATAACTAACTGATTGCAAATATGGTGAGAAGCAGCTAACAAAAAAATGTATGCATAGTTTACACAATGCAAAGCACGCCCCATATAAATGTCCCTCAAGAGTCATTGCAAGCGAAAACTGATCATGAACATTATCTGAAACTGATTACATTTAAATTGAATAATTAACTTCCGGTAGGGTAAGTTATTATAATGGGCCGAAAATTGAAATTGAATTTTTTTACATTTTTTGACGTTTTGAAGGTTTCTGAACGTTTTGGCATACCTCAGAAAAAATGGAAGTGTGTGTGCGTGTGTGTTTTGTATGTTCCCTTTTTTTCATTTGAATGGTTCAAAAAACATTCCATTCATATTGATAAGGAGATGTGCTGATTAGTTTTTGGCAAAGACAGGTCCAGCCGTTACGGAGATACAGACCAAATAGCGCAGAAAATATAAATCGAAAGATCGGACCAACCGATTTGAATGATCCAAAAAACATTTAATTTGTAATGATGGGGAGAACTGGTGATTAGTTTTTGGCAAAGGCAGGTCCAGCCGTTTCGAAGATACAGAGCTACATGTAAGAAAATGTAGTTTTTGTGAGAACTAAGCGTCCGATTGAAATGATTCAAAACACTTTCTGGTTGTGTTGGCACAACAATTGCTTTCGGAAAAAAAATCAATTTTTTTCCAAAAAAAAATTTTTTTTGTATATCGAAATAAATTCAGATTTTCATTTTAATTCTGGCTAAAGTTCTAAATTTCTTTACGGTACGGGAAATTCTAGTAATTTGTCTTAAGGCACGATGCCATACACCACTAGTTTATTTGACTTTTATCAAAATTTTGTTTTGTGAACAACCCATAACTGTTCAGAAAATTAATTCTGTATCAAAACATGTTTGCTATACAGTGAGATCATCATTTATTATTAATTATATTTATTAGTATTATCAAAATTTTTATTATTGTTATTTTGATGCTTTACATTGTAATATTATTCTAGATCTAGACTTTCAATTTTTATTTATTACTTTCGGTTTTATTTTGTTAGTCGGTGGTAATAAATTCTAAGAAATAAAGAAAAAATCAAATCACATGTGGTTGTAAAAGCAAACTCGGTAACATTTATTAATTTTAATTAGACCAGTAAGCGTTATTAGCATTTTGGTTACGTAAAAGCGACGCTGATAATAATAATCAGTAATTTAGAATAATTATACCGTGGTGTGCAAATGGCTTTGCCGTTGTACAAAACGGAGATTCGCTAATGTAAACACGCCAGTTGATGAAATATAAATAAAGATGCTCACCTCTTGAATTATTTTCCTTCAGTTAGTACGTTTTCATGCATTACTTATTATTTTATTTTAAGCGAAAATGGCTGAAACACGCGCCAACGCGCAGATGATTCTGAACAAACAAGATCGAGATTACTTATTGTTAATAATACATGACATGAAGTTGGAAATTAATTATGAGAAGTTTAAAATGTAATTGCAAGTTTTAGTCTCGGATATTGTTTTTTTTCTTATTGTATTACCGGCTTATCGCTTCTTGCGCAATATGTGATATTTTACTTCGTTTTCACAAAGTCAAAGATAGAAGTAAGGTAAAAGAAAAATGCGGTGCTAGCATAGCTCACTTGGTAGCGTGTTCGACAGGGATCTTCGGATCAAATCCTGTCATTGACTTAGAATATACGAAAAAAAATATGTGTGGTTAATTTGAAATCAAACTAGTGGGGCGCATGGGATCGTGCCTTAAGGCAAATTTCTGGAATTTCCCGTACCAAAAATTATTTTTTTAAAAGATTAATATTTTAAAAAAAAAATTACTGAAAAAAAAGACTTTTTGAAAAAAAAAATATTTTGAAATATTTTGGAAATTATGAATTTTTTTTCAAAGCAATCGCACTGCATGGAATGGAACTACATGGAAACGAAATATCCTATACTTATTGTTAAAATCTCTATAAAATATCTGATAATTTGATGTACATATGTCTAATGATCATTTTTGACCGTCAGATGGCATTTTTTTTACTTTTTTTACTAGATCTCCGAAACCGCTAGACCTGACTTCATGAAAATTTGATCAGATCTTCTTGATACAAATAAAATGTTTTTTGAATTATTCAACTCCGACGCTCCGTTCTCTTAAAAACTGAGTTACCGTTTTTGGCACCTTTTGCCCCATATCTTCGGAACGGCTAGACCTGCCTTCCCCAAAAACTAATCAGCACGTCTCCTTATCAATACGAATCGAATTGCGAATGTTTTTTGAATTATTCAAATCGCTTCGTCCGTGTTTCCGAAATCGTCGACGAAAATTTGTATTCGAACACACACACACATACGCGCACACACATACACATATACATCCATTTTTTTAAAGATATGCCAAAATATTCAGAAACCTCTGAAACGTAAAGATATATAAAAATTTTCATTTTCGATTTTTTGCGATTACTATAACTTGCCTTACGGGAAGTTAATAAAAGTATTTGTTAAGTAGAATTTGAATAAAAATTAAGAAAAATAGTGTTATGCGCCGACACCCTTACCTTTTTACCGTCGCATTTATGCCTCTATGTGCATACTCATTACTCTATCTATGGACTATATCTATCTCTTGAATTCCAATCTACCTTCTATGGACCCTATATTTCCGCTTAGACAGAGGACCCCTACAAGAAAACACAAGGACCAGTCTCTTTCCATCTGTACGTCAAGACACACATAACTTATAATAAACTTTAATGAAACTTTGTATAATTAATCCTGTAATAAATTTATAAAACTTGTGGTGTGTTTTAAAATATCAAATTACCTTCATCGCTAAAGACAAATATATAACAATAGGAATAACAGAATTCGAATAGCTGAATTGTATTAGGAGCTTTAACTTTTAAAGTTAAATTCCACGCGAATGACGTGGGGGGTACAGCAGAAAGCAAGTTCACATAATTCACACACCTCATGTGGTAATACAATAGTTGTAAATTAAATGTTGATTTGTAAAATTAAACAATCTAAACTATTTATTAATTTATGTTTTACAATATATATTTTATTAGAGTGTCCTTGTCTTACCTTTATTAGTGTATATTGAATTTTAATAAGAATAAAATAATAAATGAATTTGATCGATTCCTAGAAGGATATACAATATATTGAATTACATCGTGTTGATTGTATATTTAGTTTATAAACTATTGATAAGGAATTAGATATGACCGATGCATGTGGCAAGATAATAATTCTTATAAACGAACCTATTCATTGGATATCAAACGTAAAAAATAAACAATTGGTTTACATTGCCGACACCGCCGCTTGTCGATGTATCATACTTGGCTCGATATATGTAAATCATATTGCGTAAGTTGAATTTTTATCAAAATATCTAATAACACCAAAATTTGGTATTTTTATATAATTTAGGGCAAAAATGGATCGTGATCCCAGTATTCAGGATCTCGGAATCCCGGTGTTGGAAGCTCTAGTCACAAATGTCAAACTATTACATTAGTTTGACTTCTTGCATGTGCAATTTTAGGTTATAAATACAATATGCATCAAATCCAATTAATTTTATATATTTGCATAAGAGATTCAGTTTAAGCAGTTGATATTATGTCCCGTCGAATAAACACGAAAGACAGAGCTTTTTGACAACTCATGCGACATAAGAGATCAAAAACTTAACATACTTATTTTTCCGAGACTTAATCTCTCAATTCCTTTAGGGGGAAGTTCCCGAGTGCCATACACCTAAGGTTATTTATAAATGAATCAAAAAATATTTTATGAAATATTTATTAAATTATAACTTATTTTTGATAACAAAGTTAGAAATCAAACTAAATTAACAAATAATTAATACTATCAATCAAACATTGGTAACACAAAATATGGTTTTAAAAAGTGGCACCTAGTGCCGGACATTTCAAAATAACCTGCATTGAACACATATGTGGCCATCTCCACCCTCTGGAATGTCTGCACATGTGTGTTTGGCAGTGAATATTCTTTGATATTGCAAAAAAATCACTATTTATCCACCCTTTTGGCTGGGCCACGCCGATGCTCTCAGCTGGAGCATTCATCATAAGATTTTTATTCTTTGACTAGGAAATACGGAAAATTGGGGTATGTAGTGACCGTTAGCACTCATGCAGAACAAAATTAAATAATTAGAATAAATAACGTCAATTCTCACAAAAATATCAATATGTTTACTGTCCGGCGCTAAGGGACGATTTAGTCCCGCTAATAAGGCGCTAATAAGGGGCAGTAATATATCAATATGTTTACTGTTAGGCGCTAATAAAGGGCAATAAGGGACAGACATTTTCGTCCATTTGGTCGTATCAACTAAAATTGTTTAAAAAATCTAATGAATTTCTACCATTTTGCGGATATCAATCAAGTACTACTTTTATCTTTGCATATCACTCAAATGTAAATGCATAAATATACTAGAATTACTTCAATTGATATTTAGGTGACGCCGTGATTTTGCGCCTAAAATAGCAAACGGTTGCTCCCGCCGTGGCCGTGTGAGTCACAGACGAGGCTCGGCGTGTGATCCTGTACCTGTGTGCCCCCCGTGCCCCTTTCATTTGTATTTTGAAATGGAAAGATTTATACTCGCTTAAATAATAGGTGTTAAATAGAGTGTCCGGCACTAAGTGCCGTCTGGCGTTACGGGACTTTCCCCTATGTATTCTTCGAGTTAAAAAATCACATTTGTATTTGTTAGCTTTTTCTCAGAAATTTGGTTTTTGAAAAATAGAATTACCTTATTCACTCTAATTAGAATTTTTAGTCAATTTAATAGAAACACGTTTTCAATGCATTATTACTCTTGAACTCATTTATTTATCAATATGAGTAATGTGATTTTTTTTAAATATATTCATGAGTCATTTTTTTAAATTTCATTTAAATATAATTTTATATGTTTTATCTCTTTACGATCAAATTTTGAAGAATATTTGTCATGTTTATGCAAACAAGATAACATCATCTCCTTTATACATTAACACCGACAATGTACGTCATTAACCTAACGATCTCAAATTGCGGAGAGTTTTGTACAAAATCAACTTATTTTTATACATCGTTTAAATAAAAAATCACGACATGAATATGAAATTTTTTGTAGACGCCTCAAATAAAATTACATGAGAATAACATTACGTCCGTGGGCGTAATTTTTTTTAATAAATTATTGCTAGTGTCGAATATTAAAGCAATTAAATAACGATTTAAGTATACTCATTAAAAGTTGAGTTTGATAAATTTTTCATTAATTGTCGATCTCAGGTATGATGTTATTTGCCAATTTGCATTTATTAATGTTTTTATCTGCAATAACAATCCTTCAGAGCAAGGCGTATTTTGACATCAACATCTCTGTATAAAACTTTATAAGTTAATTTTTACCCTAAAAATAAGTAGTGCCGAAAATGCTGCTCATTGCTCTCTATTATTGAAAAATTGATAAAGTATATACTTTTAGACAAAAAAAATATCAAAAAATCTAAAGAACAAATGAGTATTCTTGTAGTACATACTGAATTTTATGATTCATATTAAAAGTTTATTCCAAACCAGATCGATATTTTAACTATTTTAAGTGATACTTTCAAAATTTACCCACAGTTTTTACAATTAATCTTATTTAACATTGTCTGATATTTATTTGTTTAATATGTGTCATTTGTTGTAACGTAGTTGGTTTGGTTTGCAGTACAATTAGGGGGAAGTCCCGTAACGCCGGACGGCACCAAGCACCGGACACTCTATTTAACACGCATTATTTAAGCGAGTATAAATCCTTTAATTTTAAAATACAAGTGAAAGGGGCATGGAGGGTACACAGGTACAGGATCACGCGCCATGCCTCGCCTGTTAAGCACACGGCCACGGCGTGAGCAACCCTTTCCTGTTTTAGGCGCAAAATCACGGCGTCACCTAAATATCAATAAAAGTAATTCTAGCATATTTATTCATTTACATTTGAGTGCATTCAAAGATAAAAGTTGTACTTGATTGTTATCCGTAAAATGGTAGATTATTATTAGATGTTTTAACCAATTTTAGTATGTGCCACCAAATGAATGAAAATGTCTGTCCCTTAGAACCGGACACTAAGTCGTCCTTTAGTGCCGGACAGTAAACATATTAATACTTCTTGTGAGAATTTACGTAATTTATTCCAATTATTTATTTTGTTCTGTATGAATGCTAACGGTCACTACGTACCCCCATTTTCCGTATTCCCTAGTCAAAGCTTATGGTGAATGCACCAGTTGACAGCATCGGTGTGGCCAAGTCAAAAGGGTGGATGAATAGTGACTTTATTTGCAATATCTAAGAATATTCGTCAAAGATACATGTGCAGACATTCCAGAGCGTGGAGATGGCTATATATGTGATTAATGCAGGTTATTTAGAAATGTCCGGTACTAGGTGCCGCTGTTTAAAATCATATTTTTTGATACCAAAGTTTGATTGATAGTATTAATTATTTTTTAGCAAAGATTTCGGTTTTGTTAATTTAGTTTGATTTCTAACTTTGTTTTCTAACATAAATCATATTTTAATAATCATTTCGTAAAATAATTTTTGATTTACTTATAAATAACCTTAGGTGTCCGCCACTAGGGGACTTTCCCCTACTAAAAGTCAAACTGGACTTTTATGCCCCGCCCTATAAAGCTTCTATTTTTACATATATAAAATTCTCGTGCTGTGGTGCTGGTGATTATACTACAGGAAAAAATAATGACCAAGTTCTATCTACTTTTCATAACTTAAATAGTAAGGGTTAGCCACCACTATTTTTTCATTTCTTGGACCTATTTCTTATAATGCGTAATTAATAATGACCCAAATATTCGATCCTGTGCAAAGTAAATTTAGTAAGTGAAACATTTTTCAGCTGGCTTGATCAGATCAATTATCGTCTTTCTGTGAATTTACATCACCTACTTACAATAATTTTATAATTGACACATTGTGAAATCTATACAAATTATCTTATATAACATAAACATTTTATCTTATCTCACCGTGCACATGTAGTAAAACACGAGAAAAGACTTTTTCCGAGAATAGGCCTGTATCCTTTTACCTCGTGCCATTGAGTTCGATTTTGTCCAACCCCAATTGCTTGTCAAAAATAAATTTCTTTTTTAGTGGAGTTTTCAACAGTATTCCCTTACCCCCCTTTTGCTAAGCTGGCAAAAAGTGCTCAGGTGCGTGCCAGCAATATTTCTTATTTATTGTCCTGCGTGATACATTCAAATGGGCCAAATGTTGCACGTTATACATCAGGATAAGGGGGCTATAAAAATGCGAAACCCTTCAGCCATTGTGTCCCCAAAATGCGCATTATCGAAACGTCTTATAGAGCGAACACTGTTAATACTTGCACATAGAATAAATTTGGGAAAATTGACTGACAATGAGTTATTGTGAGAGAGGCTGTGGAAAATTGTAAGGGTTTTGTAGAATCTTTTCAAAGCCTCATGTACTAGTTTATTTATTTTTTTATAATGTACTATATTTAACTTCGGCAAAATTTTAAACATTCGAAGACAGATTCAGCGGTTTCGGAGATCCATTAAAAAAAAGTAAAATGAAATGTAATTTGGCGGTCAGAAATGATCATTAGACATATGCATATCAAATTATCAGATACTTTAATAAGTATAAATTTTGTTTACACTTTTATGGGTTCGGTATCAATGTTAATCCGTTAGACTGCGACGCTTACGTGCTTCGATATTTTTTCTCTAAAACATCAGCGCAACGATTACTTTAAAAACAAGTTCAAAATTTTGAAAAAGTTTTTTAAAAATTTAGAATTCGGTGCGGGAAGTTCCAGCAATTTGCCTTTAAGGCACAATATCATGCTAGGCACTAGTTATTTATTGTATTTAGTGTCCAATTGTAGTATATTTAGCGTATAAAAACTATTTAATTTATTTAATTTTTATATAACTGAGCCTCTCTAGCATATTCAATATAACAAAAAAATATTAAAAACTATTAATTAATATTATACAAAGAGTTTTTAAATGCATACAGCGCTTTATCTAAAAGACAATATTAAGAGCTAAAACTTTCAGAAAATTGTTTTTTATCAATTTGGAACCATTCGAGCCCTTGGGAGCAAGGAAATTCGAAAATGTCCATATTAAGGACCATCCTAATATATATATATATATATATATATATATATATATATATATATATATATATATATATATGAGTGAGTTCTTGAGGGCGATACATCAAACAAAGAAAAGCCAAAGATTTATAAAATAATCTTTATTTCCAAACGTTTCGACATTCAATTTAATGTCATCATCAGTGGATATTACGTTGGTTGGTTACATATAGAGAAGTGTACACAGCACTAGAGATTGGCACTAACATTTATACAACTAACTTGTCAGCACTATGCATTTTTTATATAATTTTTTTGTATGATGTAAACAGAAAAATGATAGTTTTATTGAACAAAAATGTAAGTAGAATTATGTAATTTCTGCCACGACTTCTGTACTTTGCTAGTACCGAGGCATGTATCATGATACATGCCTCGGTACTAGCAAAGTACAGAAGTCGTGGCAGAAATTACATAATTCTACTTACATTTTTGTTCAATAAAACTATCATTTTTCTGTTTACATCATACAAAAAAATTATATAAAGAATGCATAGTGCTGACAAGTTAGTTGTATAAATGTTAGTGCCAATCTCTAGTGCTGTGTACACTTCTCTATATGTAACCAACCAACGTAATATCCACTGATGATGACATTAAATTGAATGTCGAAACGTTTGGAAATAAAGATTATTTTATAAATCTTTGGCTTTTCTTTGTTTGATGTATCGCCCTCAAGAACTCACTCATATATTTCAACATCAAAATTAACTACTAAATCATATATATATATATATATATATATATATATATATATATATATATATCTATATCTATATATATTTGTAAAATTTTTTGCAGCCCATATATATATATATATATATATATATATATATATATATATATATATATATATATATATATATATATATATATATTTATATATATATATATATATATATTTGTTATAAATTTTAATGTGGATATATCGTATGTGCATCATAAGTTATGTATACGATACATAACGTACATCGCAAATCTCGATATTATTAATAGATACTGACTATCATAGTTTGAATCATCAATTGAATCAGCAACTAATTTTGGTATTTTTGTAGCATTGTGTAAGCGATGTTGTATGTGGCCTATTATGCCTTAAGATGTGTGTAAACTAGTTGCTAGAAAAATTGCTGGAACTTATCGTACTAATTAATATTCGAGCAAAAAAATTGGCAATCAATAAAGATTGATCAATCACTTATGACAATTGTTTTAAATATTTTTAAAGAGATAATTATAATTACTCTATATTTTTTCAATATACAGTGATGATCTTATCCCTAAAAACACTTCAAAATGTTAACATTAAGTAGAGATGCCGAATGAATCCATCTGAGGATATATTTCTGAGGACAACAACGCATATGAAATATATACATTTTCAAACTGAATTGTACATTTAAGAATTATATTTAAAGTATAAAACTTTAGAAAGATTTAGAAAATTTTGAAAAAAAAATTCTGTAAATTTTCAAATTTATTTGATCCGTATAAATGAACTGAACAAATTGAAAATCTTGGTACAGAACCCAAAAAATTGTTACAAATGTAGTACTTATGTTTAAAACCTCTATAAAATACCTGATAATTTGATATGCATTTTGAAAGTGGCTGGACTTGTCTTCGGCTAAACCAATCAGCACATCTCCGCATCATTAGGTATCGAATGTTTTTTGAATCATCAAAATCGGTTGATCCATGCGCCCGAAATCGAAATCCAAATTTGTATCCAAACAAACGTACATCAATTTTTGCTGAAGCATGCTAAAATCTTCAGAAACCTTTGAAACATATAGATATACAAATTTGTTTTTTTGCATATCTATACGATTAAAATGCCCAATTGGGTATTAAAATAAAATCTACAATTGATAGAAGTGAATTTTAAATCTCACTATTAAAGACTGTAATTTGTGTATATTATACAAAAACCAATCAGCATTTATTGGTCATATATTCCAAATCAAGAATGGGATTAGAATGAATCAATTAGTATTTTTTTAAATACTTGATATAAAAATTTTTCCTAAGGATGCATTCACAGACTTACAAAGAAAAGTCATGTATCTCATATAATACATATGTTGTTTTAATTTTTAAATTCTTGTAGGGCAAGTTATAATAATCGCAAAAAAATCGAAAATGAAAATTTTTATATATCTTTACGTTTCAAAACCTTCTGAATATTTTGGCATAACTTAGAAAAATGGATGTATGTGTGTGTGTATGTGTATGCGCGTGTGTGTGTGTGTGCGTGTATGTGTGTGTGTTACAAATTTTCGTGGACGATTTCGCGAACACGGATAAAGCGATTTGAATAATTCAAAAAACATTCGATTCGTATTGATAAGGAGACATGCTGATTAGTTTTTGGCGAAGGCAGGTCTAGCCGTTCCGCAGATATGGGGCAAAAAGTGCGAAAAACAGTAACTCAGTATTTAAGGGAACGGAGCGTCCGATTTGAATAATTCAAAAAACATTTTATTTGTATTAACAAGCTTAAGGTATAATCAAATTTTCATGAAGGCAGGTTTAGCGGTTTCGGAAATCTAGTAAGAAAAGTAAAAAAAGAATGCATTTTGGCGGTCAAAAATGATCATTAGACATTAAATTATCAGATATTTTATAGAAATTTTATAGAAATTTTAACAATAAGTATAAATTTTGTTTACATTCCTATGGGTTCCGTACCAATGTTTATCCGTTAGATTGCGACGCGTCGCTTACGCGCTTCGATATTTCGTCTCTATGCAGTTAAAGCAGTACGATTGTTTTGAAAAAAAGTTCAGAATCTCCAAAATATTTCAAAATAAATTTTTCTTCAAAAAGTCTTCAAAAAGCACGATGCCATGCCTCCCACTAGTTGTACTTACTTCTATTTTGATTTTTATCACATATCATCGCTTTGTATAAGCTGTTAGTGAGAAGATAAATCTTTTTCAATTGCCACAAAAATTATATACTGATTGTTTAAAAGCAATTTAATGAATAATTTTGCGTGAAATCGTACTATAATAATCACATCTTTATTATAATCAAAAATTTTACTTTGAAATGTGTAAGATTCAATCTTTAATCTCACGTTCTATAAAATCATATACTATGAAAATGACGGTAAAAGCTTTCAAAAAGTAAATTTAGATCTCTAAGTGAGAGATTTTTAGCAATCGCTTCATTTCATTATTTATATACTAGTTATTGAAAGCGCGTGGTCAAGGTTTTGACAGCATTTAGAAATTTCAGAGTATATACGAACATTCGTAATTTTGTAATCTTTGAATATTAATAGTGAACGTTGTTTATGGTCAATATAAATTGTTGATAGTATATGTATAAAAATTCAAAGCAGCATCGTCAATCTATCTTACCACATATCGGTTTTGTAAAGAACTTTGTGCTTGATTTACTGACTCTATCTATAATAATGAATAAACATTATCTAATAAACTAGTGGGACGCATGGCATCGTGCCTTAAGGCAAATTGCTAGAACTTTCCGTACCAAAAATTATTATTTTTTTAAAAACGATTAACATTTTTGAAAAAAATTTTCTTCGAAAAAATTAGATTTTTGAGAAACTATAAATTTGACAAAAAAATACTTTCTTTTGAAAAAAAAAATTTTTTTTTTGAGAACAAAAATTTTTTTTGAAAAAAAAATGTTTTCTTTATTTTGACATATTTTGGAAATTCTGAACTTTATTTCAAAGCAAACGTAGTGCTTTAACTGCATGAAGACGAAATATCGAAGCGCGTAAGCGCCGCGTCGCCGTCTAACGCATAAACATTGGTACGGAACCCATAGGAATGTAAACAAAATTTATACTTATTGTTAAAACCTCTATAAAATATCTGATAATTTGATGTGCATATGTCTAATGATCATTTTTGACCGCCAAATGGCATTTTTTTTTACTTTTTTTACTAGATCTCCGAAACCGCTAGACCTGCCTTCATGAAAACTTGATCAGTTGTTCACCTTGTTAATATAAGTAAAATGTTTGTTGAATTATTCAAAATGTTGAATTGAATTATTCGGACGCTTCGTTTTCTTAAAAACTGAGTTACCATTTTTGGCACTTTTCGCCCCGTTTCTTCGGAACGGCTAGACCTGCCTTCGCCAAAAACTAATCACTAATCAGCACGTCTCCTTATCAATACGAATCGAATGTTTTTTGAATTATTCAAATCGGTTGGTCGGTGTTCCCGAAATCGTCCACGAAAATTTGTATACGCACACGCATACACATACACACACACACACACACACACATACATCCATTTTTTCCAAGGTATGCCAAAATATTCAGAAACCTTTGAAACGTAAAGATATATAAACATTTTCATTTTCGATTTTTTTGCGATTACTATAACTTGCCATGCGGAAAGTTAATAATAACAATTGTTTCAAATATTTTTCAATTGATTATTATAAATATTGTAAATTTATAAGTGCTTATTAAATATGGCGACAAGCGTTTTCTAGAAACAAACAAAAAAGTAAAACATACGATTACATAAATTATAGAGCAGGTCTTAATAGTATAAATAAACTAGTTTTTTTTTCTAAGAAGTTTGACGTATATTTCCAATGCGTCACTTGTATGATAAGAACTTGAATTGATCAAAGTGTTTATTTTGTAAATAAAACAACCACTGGTTTTCAGTTCGATACCTACCTCAGCCATCCTAATATCAAGCAATAGTAATTGTAGGCGCCCGACGCAATGTTAATTAACACAGGCACTCTATTATATCGAAGGTTCAGATTTAATTTATAATTAAATAGGCCATATCAGACCTTTAAAATAAGTAATTGAAAAAATGAGTAAGTTTGGTTATTAATAGTATTTATTTGTTAGATGTTTATGGTTCAAGGTTTACAGAATGATTTTTTAAAACTAGCTAGTACCTAGGGGGTGTCAAATTATTTTATTATTCTAGATACGGTTAGGTAAGGTATTTTATTATTCTAGATACGGTTAGGTAAAAAAAGATATATGTATCAAATTTGTGAGGCGCGAACAGTAATGCAAGATTTGCACTTGAAAAGTTGGTTTAGTTTTTATACAAAATTTAAATTCCCTTGAATTCATTACCAGAACAAACTATTGTATTAACTTCCCGAAGGAGAAGTTTATGTTTTCATCGAAAAATCCGATTCGCTAATTTTATGTTTTCTCGACGTTTCAAGCCATTCTGAATCGAATGAGACCAAATTTAGAAAAAGTATGTGTGTGTGTGCGTGTGCGTGAACAAACTTCTTGCCGTAAATCGACGTTTTTTCAAAAACGGCTGTACCGATTTCGAAAATTTAAAAGCCATTGAATGTATTTCGATGAGGACTATCGTTTGCCAATTTTGTGCGACGATCGGCCTAACCGTTTCTTCGTATAAAGTGAAAATTTTTCGATTTTCAAAATTCAAAATTCGTTCGAAATATATTGGGTGGGAATCGACCTGATTAGTTTTTGGTAAAGATAAGCCAGGCCGTTTTTTTGTAATAAAGTGTTAAAATAATTTTTTTCGGCGATATTCATGTTTTTTTTGATGGTAGATATAGATATCATAGTCTTCTAGATCACATTAAAATATTACGGCCTTACGACAAGTCGTTGAATTTTGAAAATTCGTCAAAGTTAGTATCGTTTTTTTGGCGTTTGTAAAAATTAGACCTTTCATCAACGTTTGCTCAAAAACGCCTGAATCGATTTCAGAAATTTAAAAGCCATTTGATGTATGTCGACGAGGACTATCGTTTGTCAGTTTTGTGCGACGATCTGCCAAGCTGTTTCTTTGTATTTTAAAAAAAAATTAAACTTTTCGTTCACATTTAAGCTGATTTTACCGAATCGATTTTAAAAAATTAAAAACTGTTCGAGAGACATTAGTTGGGAATGATACAGATTAGTTTTAGGTGAAAATCTACCGAGCCGTTTTCTTGTAATTAACTGTTGAAAAAAAAATTAAGCCGATTTTTATGGAACTTTTTTTGGTGATATGTACTATGGTCTTATAGAACTTACTGAATTATTACGGCCTTACGACAAGTAGTTTAATTTTAAAAATTCATCAAAGTTTGAGAAAAAGAGTAGTTTTTTTTGACGTTTGTTAAAATTAAAATTAGACGATTTACTTGATATAATGATAGAGTGATTGGTCTTAATGAACATATTAAACCATCAAAGTTCTACGGAAATTCGTTCAATTATAAAAATTTAAGATTTGTGAAAATTTGCTTTTAGAAAATACTCCGAGTTAACGTGTTCGTTCGCTTTTAATTATGTGTAATAAATCCGCTCGGAATACTTTTAATCACTCATAAATTAATTTAGTTTTTATTGATTAAGTCGATTATTTACACATATCGGGAAGTTCATGTAACTTGCCTTAAGGCAAAATACCAATACCAACTAGTTCGAATTATTAATCATGTGTGGATATCAAATAACTATTGTTTCGACAAATTGTTATATCCTCTTTCATTTCTCATATGTTTTGCAATAGAGATATGGTATCATGTTTATATAATAAAAACTCTTTAGAGTTTATTCCACGCAATGACTGTATGCAATAATTACGCGTTCATTTCAGCACTCATATTACAGATCATTAGATTTACCGCAATCGATTGCATGAACAATTACGACAGTACACTTTATATGGGCGCAGAAATTGGAATTTATCGCGAAAAATTTCAATTCTTATTAAAGAATTTAATATTGGGTACAAATTTTGTTTTGCTTCAGTATCAAGATTTTTATTAACCTCCCGAAGGAGAAGTTTATGTTTTCATAAAAAAATCCGATTCGCTAATTTTATGTTTTCTCGACGTTTCAAGCCATTCTGAATCGAATGAGACAAAATTTGGAAAAAGTATGTGTGTGTGTGCGTGTGCACGCACAGATTTTTTGCCGTAAATCGACGTTTTCTCAAAAACGGCTGGACCGATTTCAAAAATTTAAAAGCCATTCGATGTATCTCTTTAAGGACTAGCGCGACGATCATCTAAGCCGTTTCTTTGTAAATCGCAGAAAAGTGAAAAATTTTTCGTCCACATTTTAGCTCGCAATTCTGAATCGATTTTGAAAATTAAAAAACCGTTCGAAAGATATTGGTTGGGAATCATGCTGATTAGTTTTCGGTAAAGATCGGCCGGGCCGTTTTCTTGTAATAAAGTTAAAAAAAAAATTTCGACGATTTTTATGATTTTTTTTTGACGGTAGATATCAGTCTTCTAGATCAGGGCTTCTTAAACTTTTTTATATAGCGACCCCCCTCAAGCTTAGGAAATTTTAAACGACCCCCTCCTCCAAATAATAAAATATATTGGAAACGTTGACATAAAACTATATATATATATATATATATATATATATATATATATATATATATATATATATATATATTTAATACAAAAAATAAACTTTTGTAACAAATTCTTTATAAAAAAACATAAAACTATATCTACATATTCAATAGAAAAAATAATCTTTTGTAACATTTTTTTATGAAAACCTATTTCTAACATCAATCAATATTAATGTGATGAATGTGATTGTTTATTTTTACACAAATAATTAAATCTAGGCTCAATTTAAGTTAGTGCAGATCATAATAAATTTTCAACGTTTATTAAAGTTATTGGAAACGTATTTTGATTTTATTTAAGTTAATGTAGAAAAGGCTGATTCACATAAATATGTTGCACAAAATGGCAGTAATTTGTTTATTGCCATTTCCGACAGTAGGGAATATTCTGATTTGATTTCAATCCAAAATTCATGCACACGCACTTGAGAAAATCTGAGTCGCAAGGTAGTATCACTTGCTAATTCGGTAAATTCTTCTTGTGCTTTTAAGTTTAAAAAATTAAATTCTTCCATTTCAATTGAAAATGGATTGCAAATAGCATAGTTTGAAAGGCCATAAATTATCGTGAAAATAGTCGACCTAATTTTAAAATTTTGTTTATAATGATTGAAACCTTTGCGACCCCATTTTAGTAGTCTCGCGACCCCCCTGGGGGTCGCGACCCCCACTTTAAGAAGCCCTGTTCTAGATCATACTAAAATATTACCGCTCTACGACAACTCGTTTAGCTTTAAAAATTCGTCAAAGTTTGCAAAAATTGGTATCGTTTTTTTGGCATTTGTCAAAATTAGACTTTTCATCAACGTTTGCTCAAAAACGCCTGAACCAATTTCAAAAATTTAAAAGCCATTCTTTCTCAATGAGCACTATAGTTTGTCAGTTTTGTAAGACGATCTGCCGAGCCAATTCTTTGTAATTTGAAAAAGAGTGTTAAACTTTTTGTCCACATTTAAGCTCATTCTACCGAATCGATTTGAAAAAATCAAAAACTGTTCGAAAGATATTAATTTGGAATGATACTGATTAGTTTTAGGTGAAAATCTACCGAGCCGTTTTCTTGTAATTAACTGTTGAAAAAAAAATTTAAGCCGATTTTCATGGAACTTTCTTTGGCGATGTATATCATGGTCTTATAGAACTTACTGAAATATTACGGTTTTACGACAAGTAGTTTAATTTTAAAAAATCATCAAAGTTTGAGAAAATGAGTAGTTTTGTTGACGTTTCTTAAAATTAAAATTAAACGATTTACTTGGTATAACGTTAGAGTACTTGGTATTAATAAATCATTAAAGTCCTGCGGAAATTGGATCAAATAAAAAAATCGAAAATTTGCTTCTTCAGAGTTAACGTGTTCGTTCGTTTTCAGTTATGTGTAATGAATTCACTCGGAATACTTCTAATCACTCATAAATTAATTAGTTTATTATTGATTAAGTCGATTATTTACACATATCGGTAAGTTCATGTAACTTGGCTCAAGGCTAAATACCAACTAGTTTTTTAAAGTATACATATATAGTTCAAACAAATGTTCTCGACATTTTCGACAGTATGGAACAGCGCTTTTAAATGTTTCGAAAAACATTTGGTTAGTACTGATCACGTCACGATCTACCCATTATATCATATAATGATATCATTCGAACTACATATTCATTTTTAATAATAATAAGTTATCAAATTATTAAAGTACTTTTACTACTTATAGCATATACCATTTCAATAATTTGATTGACTTTTATTGATAAAATGAATAATGTTTTTAATAGTCTCTCTTGTTATTCTAATAATTAGTTAGTTATTCAAAATAATATTTAGAATTATTTTCAATCATAATAGATTTGCTCATGTTTTCTGGAATTCGGTCATGGTTTTACATCTGTAATAAAATATAGTGAACAAATGCAAAATGTATATCTAGGTTTTACGAGTGCACTTGCGATATTTCTGTATATGCAAAATAGAATAATAGTTGCAATGTAGATTGGTAATATATCTTTCGCGTTTCAATTCTTTCGGCAACCTGATATCATGCAATAGTGATATCTGTCTTCACATAAATATTGATCAAAATTATGTTTCGAATTAAAATAGCCCATTTTTTCCTGCTTCATAAAAGGATAATGGAAAGTCTCACAACTTGCTTTGAGTTGGTGTTTATTCCAGCTCAGGGATATGGTTTCAGCTAAATCAACCAATTTAGTTATTCAAATATATTTTAAATGCACTCAATTAGCTTTTATCAATTATATTATAAATTATTGACGTATTTGCATATTGCATATGCACATCGCATTCCCATACTTCTGCATTGAGAAAGGTGACTGAATCTATAATGCTTCGGTATGACCTTCAGAACTAATTTGCTCGTGTATGCAAATATGTAACACATTTTATCGTATGCGCGGCATGAACACTTTGCACCGTGATTATACAAATATTTCACTTTAGCTTTGATATGATACGAGTTAATACTACTAATTTTGGTTTATAATTTAATTTTATTTATTAATATTTTTTAAATATATTTTTAAACTGCAATCAGTATTTTACAATTCCATGAGCTGTAGAACCTGCTTTTCTTTAATAACACCGTTTTTTGTGCGTAAAAGTTGATCTAACTGTAAAAATCCTTAAATTTCGATTTTGAAATGCAATTTTAACATTCATCAAAATTGCCTTACAAATACCAATAGATATATAATACATAATAAGACAAAGTTTAGTTTAAGGTGCGGATAGATTTTTCTTATTCTTAGCTTGTGGTTGTGTTTCAAGAAACATATGATCCACCGGAGGTACATACAGGATAATAACTGTATCACGTCTCTATATTTTTTGTAACTAATAGGTGTGGAATTTCACTACAATGGCGATAGGACAACTTATTTAAATGTTGGTCTTCCAGAACGAGTACATTTATAGTTTTAAATTCTGCGTTAATTAAATTGGATTACTCATATCAACAGCAAAACAAAATAAATGGAAACAAAAATGAAATCACTGTTCTGACTTATTAATAATAAATCTATGTTATCATTAGAAAATAAAATTCTACTTTATAAAGCGACAATAAAACCGATTTGGACCTATGGCTTTGTGGGGCTGCGCTAGTAGATCAAGAAACAGTCAAAACTTTTAAGGTGTATTTCAAATGCACCTTTGTATGCCAGTAATCAAATAATACATAATGATCTGACAATCAATACTGTCCAGGAGGTAGTGAAAAACAGAAGCTTAAATCATCATCAACCACTATAACCCTACATTCGCGTATTAGAACCACCACATATTAGAAGATTGAAGAACAAGCATTCCTTCGATTTAATGCATTAAAATGAAGTAGCCAACTGGGGTGACCTCCATCATGTCATATAGATCTTCAGTATATATAGATTATGTATATATAGATCTTTAGTACTATTACTGTAATTCTAATAACCGGCACAATAGCTTCTAGATTTTTTTTTATTTTCTGATTGCTATTTAATTACAATTAAAAGAAAATTGCGTTGTTTATCGATATTGTGTGCAATCGTGTACATGATAGACTGTTGATAAATTTTAATCGACATATTTGCAATCAATTCCGTTTACGTTGTTACGTTTTCTGGAGCCTAAAATATACTTAAAAAATTTAAAAAATATATTTAAAAAGAAATATTTTTATTTCCGAAGTGGACAGAACATATCACAAAACAGATATCTCAAATTACATGTATGTCTGGCGAATTATCTTTCGTGAGTTCAAAGTTTTGTTCACCGATAACGGATAAATTCAAGGCTTACAAATAATTTTCTAGGACAAAGTCAAATACTTTGAATAGATTATGGAGTTAGAAGATATTGCACACACACATACACACAGAAACATTTTTTGTTTTCTTTTTTTTAACAGCGATCAGAACCTTACGTCCTATGAGCTATTGGACTGAAACTTCTCCTTTCTTCGTATTTTTTAGATGGTATCCCAATGGTTAACCCATCCATATTTGATGATTTTTTGTTAATAAATTTAATCTAATAGGGCTGACTTTTTTTATTAGTGCAGCAATGCCGGGCAAGGGCTATTTTCACTTGGAAATATATTGCTATCTGTATTTCCAAGTGAAAATCGTTGTCACTGCTGCCTGGCCTGCGAAGTGGGTATCGAACCCGGGACCTCTGATTCAGGTCCCGTCGCTCTTAACCGCTTACCTACGGGCGAGCCCTACACTGAAACATATAAATATATACATATTATGTTGATTTGAAAATATTCTATTATTTGTTTGCAATCAACGATTTATTAAGTTTTTGCAATTTTTTTCGGTTTCATTCTTCTACCTTTTTTTGTTTACTAATATCGCTTTGACAATAGTTCTATGTTGATTAAATTTAATTTAGTTTATAGTAATTAATTTTTTTTTCTATTTTTGCTCTGTATTTGGAGTTTTCTATTGACGACATCCAAGTTTAAGGACGAATTTATGTTCTGCATATCTTTCTGTTTTTTGATAATTTCGTTTCTTATCACACTTTTCATATCATAAAGTATTATCAATAATAAATGTATTTGTTTGAACGCTCTTATCATCAACCTTCAACTTTCCATTATCTATTACAGGAACTCAATAGTATTTTTAAATTTATAGTAATTATATTGTGAAATAAAGTAAATTTAGTGATGGAATATGTATTTAGAAAGCTTGCATGTAATTTAATCTAAATGGGACACAAGACATCATTTCAAGGTATATGCCAAATTATAACATTTTGTCAAAGTATTATGACATGACTGATGTCCAAAAATCATTATATAGAAAATCACCGATAATTTATTATCAGGTAAATAATAGTAATGAATAGTAGTCTGCCCGAAGGCAGGTCCATGGCATGAAAGCATCACAAAGTCAATGATTTTTTTCCATTACCGTTTTATTACCATTAATCAATAACCGTTAATTACTTTATATTTGTTTTTATGAATTTTCAATTTTCCTTTGTGGTAATATTATTACCAGATGTTAACTTATGATAAAATTTCTTTTAAGTAATTCTTTGAATAGCCAGTTATTATTAACTTCCCGAAGGAGAAGTTTATGTTTTCATCAAAAAATCCGAATCGCTAATTTTATGTTTTCTCGACGTTTCGAGCCATTCTGAATCGAATGAGACCAAATTTGGAAAAAGTATGTGTGTGTGTGTGTGTGTGTGTGTGAACAGATTTTTTGCCGTAAATCGACGTTTTCTCCAAAACGGTTGGACCGATTTCAAAAATTTAAAAGCCATTTGATGTATCTCGATGAGGACTATCGTCTCTGAGTTTTGTGCGGCGATCGGCCGGGCCGTTTCTTTGTAAATTGCAGAAAAGTGAAAAATTTTTCGTCCACGTTTTAGCCCGCAATTCTGAATCGATTCTGAAAATTCAAAAACCGTTCGATAGATATTGGTTGGGAATCGTGCTGATTAGTTTTTGGTAAAGATCGGCCGGGCCGTTTTCTTGTAATTAAGTTAAAAAAAAAAAATTTTGACGATTTTTATGATTATTTTTTTGACGATAGATACCATAGTTTTCTAGGTCATACTAAAATATTACGGCTCTACGACAACTGGTTCAGCTTTAAAAATTCGTCAAAGTTTGCAAAAATCAGTATGGTCTTTTTGGCATTTGTCAAAATTAGACTTTTGATCGACGTTTTCTCAAAAACGCCTGAACCGATTTTAGAAATTTAAAAGCCATTTGATGTATTTCGGTGAGGACTATCGTTTGTCAGTTTTGTGCAACGATCTGCCAAGCCGTTTCTATGTAATTTGAAAAAAAGTGTTGAACTTTTCGTTCACATTTAAGCTCATCCTACCGAACCGATTTTAAAAAATCAAAAACTGTTTGAAAGATATTAGTTGGGAATGATGCTGATTAATTTTAGGTGAAAATCTACCGAGCCGTTTTCTTGTAATTAACTGTTGAAAAAAATTGTTAAATTTTCGTCCACATTTAAGCTCATCCTACCGAACCGATTTTAAAAAATCAAAAACTGTTCGAAAGATATCATTTGGGAATGATGCTGATTAATTTTAGGTGAAAATCTACCGAGCCGTTTTCTTGTAATTAACTGTTGAAAAAAAGTGTTAAATTTTCGTCCACATTTAAGCTCATCCTACCGAACCGATTTTAAAAAATCAAAAACTGTTCGAAAGATATCATTTGGGAATGATGCTGATTAATTTTAGGTGAAAATCTAAGCTCATCCTACCGAACCGATTTTAAAAAATCAAAAACTGTTCGAAAGATATCATTTGGAAATGATGCTGATTAATTTTAGGTGAAAATCTACCGAGCCGTTTTCTTGTAATTAACTGTTGAAAAAAAGTGTTAAATTTTCGTCCACATTTAAGCTCATCCTACCGAACCGATTTTAAAAAATCAAAAACTGTTCGAAAGATATCATTTGGGAATGATGCTGATAAATTTTAGGTGAAAATCTACCAAGCCGTTTTCTTGTAATTAAATGTTGAAAAAAGTGTTAAATTTTCGTCCACATTTAAGCTCATCCTACCGAACCGATTTTGAAAAATCAAAAACTGTTCGAAAGATATTAGTTGGGAATGGTACTGATTAATTTTAGGTGAAAATCTACCGAGCCGTTTTTTTGTAATTAACTGTTAAAAAAAATTTAAGCCGTTTTTCATGGAACTTTTTTTGGCGATATACATCATGGTCTTATAGAACTTACTGTAATATTACGGCCTTACAACAAGTAGTTTAATTTTAAAAATTCGTCAAACTTTGCTAAAATTATTATCGTTTTTTTTAAAGTATGATTGATGAAGTATATTATTTACACATTTTTTTGATGTAGTCGATTATTTACACATATCGGGAAGTTCATGTAATTTGCCTCAAGGCTAAATACCAAACCAACTAGTTACGTTAGTATTTAACTGTAAAATAGTGCAGTAAACAATTGATTTTTTTAATTGGTTACTATTTAATGCTTATTTCTTACAACCTTAGATAATTAATTAAAATCATTAATTTCAATTTTTATTGATTAATTCGATTATTTACACATATTGAAAGTTCGTGCAACTTACTTTATTAAGCAAAATGTAATTCATTTTTGTTTGTAAAATGGGATTTTTCAATAAATTTGCTACTATTTTTTTTTAATATAAAACACTTTAAAAGTCTGAATGTCTAGCATATAAAAAGTTACTTCTACTTGGTTATTTACCTATCATTTGTTAACATATGTGTATCCTACTTGTGCAGTTAGAGACAACATATATTAAATTACATATTTCAATATAATAAATAGAATTCCGCATATGAATACATTTTTCAAGTTTAATTATTTACTCGTTATATTTCGTTTCACTTGTTTTCAGTTATACTGTTACATGAAGGTCAAAATATTAATTAAATAATAATTCTAAGCAATGGACAACTGTGGCACACGAGTTTATTACTCAACACATTAAAAAACTGTTAATACTTGTTTCTGTTAGTTGTTTTTACATTTAGTTTTATGACGGGTTTTGTCAATCGTAATAGGAAGAAATGCAAATTAAGACTTAACTAGAAGCATTCGTAGAACAAGTGCAATGTCTGAATAGTTGAGGCAAATTGCCGGAACTTTCCGTACCGTGATTTTTTTTTTTTAAACTTTGATAAAATTAGCTTTTTGAGAATACTTATTATTAAAATCTCTATAAAATATTTGATAATTTGATGTGCATATGTCTAATGATCATTTTTGATCACCGCAATTTTTTTTACTTTTTTCATTGGATCTTTGAAACCGCAGGACCTGCCTTCCCAACAACTTAATCAGTTCTTCATTTCCTCATTGCAAGAAAAATGTTTTTAAATCATTCAAATCTGACTCTACATTTCCTCAAAAACTGAATTACCAAATTGGCAGTTTTTGCTCCGTATCTTTGAAACGGCTGGACGTACCTTGGCCAAAAACTAATTAGCATGTCTCAATAAGAATCAACTGTTTTTTTATTACTCAAATCGGTTGACCGATGTTCTCGAAATCATCGAGAAAAAAAATATTCGCACATACATACTACAGACACATAGACACATACATTCATTTTTTAAGAATTTCAAATTATTCAGAAGATTTTTTGCGATTACTATAACTTACTCTACAGGAATTTAAAAAATAAACTAAGAAAAAGTGCAAAGCCAAAGAGAATGTTGAATTGATTTTACGTAGTTCTTTTTGAACAGTTTTGTTCTGCATCTTCTACTTTTTGCCATAGAAATATTAAGAATACCTTTCATCAAAACTGATGATTAGTGTGATAATTGAAATAATGTAAGGTTACGTATAAATAAAATAACTATAATTTTATATTATATAATGAGTAAATGAAATATGATTGAAGAGTGTTTGAATTGAAGAAATGAATATTGAAGAAGTTTTCATGGATAAATAAATTATTCAATAGTTTTAAAAAAATATTCTATGGGTTTCTTGGGGTTGGCGTGGATTGTATGCTATATTAATTTTAATATAGGGTCCCGTAACGCCGGGCGGCACCAAATACCGGACACTCTATTTAACACGTATTATTTAAGCGAGTATAAATCTTTTCATTTCAAAATACAAGTGAAAGGGGCACTGAGGGCACACAGATACAGGATCACACACTAAGCCTCGCCTATGATGCACACGGCCACGGCGAGAGCAATCCTTTCCTGTTTTAGGCGCAAAATCACGGCGTCACCTAAATATCAATGGAAGTAATTCTATCATATTTATGCATTTACATTTGAGTGGTATGCAAAGATAAAAGTTGTACTTGATTGTTATCCGTAAAATGGTAGAATATCATTAGATCTTTTAACCAATTTTAGCTGGTGCCATCAAATGATCGAAAATGTCTGTCCCTTAGCACCGGACATTAAGTCGTCCCTTAGTGCCGGACAGTAACCATATTGAATATTGATATTTCTGGTGAGAATTTAAGTAATGTATTCCAATTATTTAATTTTATTCTGTATTAGTGCTAACGGTCGCTACATACCCACATTTTTGGTATATTTCTTAGTCAAAGAATGAAAAACTTATGAATGCACCAGCTGAGAGAATCGGTGTGGCCCAGCCAAAAGGGTGGATGAATAGTGACTTTTTTGAAATATCTAAGAATATTTGTCAAAGGCATTCCAGAGCGTGGCGATTGCTACATCTGTGATCAATGCAGGTTATTTTGAAATGTCCGGTACTAGGTGCCACTGTATAAAATCATATTTTTGGATACCAAAGTTTGATTGATAGTATTAATTATTTTGTAGCAAAGATAGCGGTTTTGTTAATATAGTTTGATTTATAACTTTGCTATCTAACATAAATCATAATTTAATAAACATTTCGTAAAATATTTTTTGATTTATTTACAAATAACCTCAGGTGTAGGATTATAAATAACCTTAGGACTTCCCCCTAAGGTTTGTTGATTTGAATATATTTTTAAATTCAATTCATTTTGAATTCACTACAGAAAATCTTTGAAATAGTTTATTCATGATTTGGTACTATGTAAATTATTTACACCAGGGATATTTCTAAAAGTGATTTAATATTAGCATAATAAAAGGCTTACAAAATGTAAGAGTAAGATCTTGAAAACATCTAATTGATTTCTCAATCTTCTGTTTTATATTCGAAACACGTACGGTTCAATATATACATTATAAGGACGACCGATTAGCATAAGGTCACAGTCTCGATAAGCCATGAATTTTATGTATATATATATATATATATATATATAGTACCCGGAATTTTTAAATTTTGCGGGTCTGGAGTGTCTGATTGTCAAAATTTTTTTTTTATTGTGTTGGTATACATGCCCCTAAAGTATGATGAAATTTTCAGCTATATTCACTGTTTACTTTGTCTGTGGTAGTCGCTAAGGTTCGACGTGTTTTTCTGAGCTCGGCGATTTTTACAATGGAAGAATTGAAAAGTCAAAGAATTTGTATTAAATTTTGCGTAAAAAATGAAATAAAGTGTAACAAAGTGTGTGAAATGTTACAAAAAGCCTATGGTGAGTCTGCTATGAAAAAAACAAGTGTTTACGAGTGGTATAAGCGTTTCCAAGATGGCCGCGAAGACGTTGAAGATGACGAACGCTCCGGTCGACCCAGCACGTTAATGGTTATGAATGATCGCCGAATCACAATTAGAGAAGTTGCTGATGAAGTTGGCATATCAATTGGCTCATGTCATAACATTTTTTCAAATGTTTTGGGCATGAAACGAGTGGCAGCAAAATTCATTCCAAAACTGCTAAATTTTGACCAAAAAAGCAATCGCATGAACATCGCTCAAGAGCTGTTAAATGACGTCAACAACGATCCAAGTTTGCTTGAAAGGGTCATAACTGGTGATGAAACATGGGTGTACGGTTATGATGTCGAAACCAAAGCCCAATCGTCCCAATGGAAGAGCCCAGGTGAGCCAAGACCGAAAAAAGCACGTCAAGTTCGATCGAATGTCAAGGTTTTGCTTACTGTTTTCTTTGATTATAACGGCATAGTGCATCAAGAGTTCTTACCACAAGGTCGTACGGTTAATAAGGAGTATTACCTTGAAGTGATGCGACGTTTGCTTGAAGCAATCCGAAAAAAACGCTCCGATTTATGGAAAAACAATTCATGGCTGTTGCATCACGATAACGCACCTGCTCACTCGTCGTTGCTTGTTCGTAATTTTTTGGCCAAAAACAATACCGTAGTCATGCCCCAACCTCCATATTCACCAGATATGGCTCCGTGTGACTTTTTCCTATTCCCAAAGTTGAAGAGACCCATGAAAGGACGGCGGTTTTCCTCGATTGAAGAAATAAAGGCCGAATCGCTGAGAGTGCTCAAGGACATATCAAAAAGTGAATATCAAGGGTGCTTCGAAAATTGGAAAAAACGCTGGCATAAGTGTATTATATCTGGGGGGGACTACTTTGAAGGGGACCACATTAATGTAGACGAATAAATAAATATTTTTTTAAAAAAACGAAAATTCCGGGTACTTTTTGAACAGACCTCGTATATATATATATATGTATAGTTTTTTTTGTTTGAACCATTGTTCTAATAAAACAACGCCAAAAATCGATTCGAGGTCTTCTAGCGTGCGACTACCACTGTGTTAATATTTAGAAAATTTGAAATCAAATGTGTTTTACTAAAATATAATATTTATTTTAAATTGAAAATTTCGAGATCCATATGCGTCTCATTTTCCAGAAAAAATATACACTAATAAGCACGAAAATATCAACATCATAAATTTTATCGAGTTATATTTCTTATATTATAAATTATATTGAAAATAAACATTTTAAACTAAATAATAATCGTATATCTATTGAATAAGTCTTGTGTGAGCATTCGAAGCGTACACATCGTGCGAAATAAATTTATATTTTTTGAAGTTTAGTGAAAGTAAACCTTGTACCTGTTGTGTTTTGATAGTGAGCTGATAACAAACAATGGAGTCGGCCCCGTACGGGCACGAGGGCGGACGGCCGCCTGATAAAGATATTACACAACATTCAGATTTAGGCGCAACCATTGCAGGTGCAATGCATGTGCTAAATGACCTTGAAGATTTTAACAATGAAAGTAGTATGGATTATAGCATAGATGATCAAGAAATCGATTTAAGTAGTTGTGAAAGTATTCACAATTTAGATAGTAAATCTAATAAAATCAAGATTGGAATTAATAAAACTAATCCCACAAAAGTTAATAAAAAAGAAACAATGCTAAGGAACTCTAATTATGTTAATAGTGATAAAGAAAATAAAATTAACAGAACAATGAAATTCATTAAAAAGGTGACTAGCGCAAAAAATAACAAAGTCAAAAGATTAGAAAGTGGAGTCAATTCAAAAGTTGAAGTTCAGAAAATACAATAAATACAATAAATAAAAATGTAAAGGCTATTCAACGCAGTAGTAATGATAAAGTAAGGGAAGAATCTGATAGTGTACCTAATGCGAATAATGAAGAAAATGTTAATCAGAATGAATCAAATTCTATTAACAATAACATGGTTAGTGAAGAAATGGTTGAGATGAATGAAGTAAAGTCTAGTAACTATGCTCGAAACAATAAAATACGATTTGAAGAATGCGATAAAGGACCATATCATATATATGTGGAATCAATAAATAAAAATATTGGGAGGTTACATCACATGGCAATTGGAAGGATGTTATATAAATCAGTTCCAAAATTGAAGACGGAATTATCAGAAATTGTACAAATTGGAAAAAACAAAATAAAATTAGTAATTAATAATCGAGAAACAGCCAATAGTTTACTGGAAGATGAATTTTTCAAGATGAATAATCTCAGGACCTACATTCCTAAATATCTAGTAGTAAGACAGGGGATAATATTTGACGTGATATTAATTTATCGGAAGACGAAATAATGGAAGTTATAGAATCTGATTATCCAGTGGTGGAAATAAAATGTTTAAAGTCAAAAAGAGGTAATAACATCAATTATAAATCGCAATGTGTGAAATTAACATTCAGGGGCTCCAAATTACCGGAGAAAATTTCAATATATTCAGTCAAATGTAGGGTGAGTCCATACATTAAAAAAGTAGTGCAGTGTCATAATTGTTGGTTCTTTGGTCATATAAAAGAACAATGTAAAAGTAAAAAAAGATGTCCGAAATGTTCAGAACAACATGGAATAGAAGCCTGTACCGAAATTTTAAACTTAAAATGCTGTTTATGCTCCGGGGAACACGTTGCAAATAGTACTGAATGCCCTGAATTCAAAAGGCATAAAAGTATTTATGAATTGATGGGGACTCATAATATAGCTTTTCATGAAGCGAGGAATATTTTGCGAAATGACAAATATTCAAGAGTTGTTAAATTTAACCCTTATACCATAGATAAGGAAAAAGATTTTCCGATGATAAAAGAAAAAAAGAGGGATGAATACGGACTAGAAAAAAGTTACTGTGATAAAAATAAATATAACGAATTATCAAAATTAATAGAAGAAGATAAGGATACAGAAGAAGACATAGTATGGATTAGAAAACCAAAAAGGTCACATGTCAAAAATGTAACAAGGGTAGGAGGCCAAGGTACCTCTAAAGTATCTAAGTATAATAATTTAAATAAAGAGACGGATATTAAAAGGGTAAGTAATAGGGATATAATTAGTAGGAAAAGGCCGATTAAAACGTCGGAAGATGATACGGATCAAGAAGAAAATGAATCAAGAAAAGAAGAAAATGATCCACTCGAAATTCTTAAACAGTTAGTTACACAAATTAAAATAATAAATAGATCTGATGATTTTTCCATAAATAGATTACTGAGTATTGTGATAAGTAAATTGGAAAAGGATAAGAGAACTACAGGAAGTTTTATAAAATAATAGAAACAATATACACAATATAAATAAGCCAAAATGAATTTAAAAATACTACAATTAAACTGTAGATCATTGAAAGCAAATAAAGAAAGTATAGAACATTTCTTATACAATAATCAGATTTCGATAGCGGCCCTTTCCGAAACATGGTTCAGTCCTAATGCAGTATGCAAAATTAAGGGGTATAAGATTTTTCGGAAAGATAGAGAAGATGGATACGGCGGAGCAGCCATCATCGTCAAAAACAACATAGATTGTGATGAATATGAAACAATAAACAACAATAAGAATATACAAATATGTGCGGTAACAATTAAAACAAATATAACCTTTTGCTTAGTTTCCACTTATTGCTCAAATAGAGAAGAAATAGATTTTACTGATGTGAGGAAAACTATAGAAGGGATCCATTTAAAAACATTGATCGTTGGAGATTTCAACAGCCATCACTTTGCATGGGGAAGTATGGCGAACAACACATCAGGTATAAAATTACAAGAAATCATAGAAGATCATTCATTAATTATTCTCAACAACGGCAAACCCACAACAATCGAGACAAGAAACAGAAAAGCGACGAATATCGATTTATCTTTATGCTCCAGCAATTTCACAGATTATATCAGATGGGAAATACTCGAAGAATCTCTTGGATCTGACCACTTACCAATTATAATACATATTACACAAATGCAATTTCAAACATCAAAATCTTCCCTACAAAAAAATGGAATACCAATCAGGCCAATTGGAAAGGATATGGCAAGAAATTTCAAAAACTCTCCAAAACTCTAACATACCTAATACAGGAAAACAAAAATATGAATTTCTAATGAATTGTATAGATCATGCTGCAGAGAAAAACATAAAGAAATGCAAAGTGATAATTAGCTCAACCTTCAAACCAGCTGCATGGTGGGATCAAGAATGTGATATTATGGTAAACGCAAGAAAAAACGCACTTAAACAAATGCGCAGAAAATAATTATGATAATTTTATCCTATACCAAAAAATAAATGCACAAACCAAGAGATTTTTAAAGAACAAGAAAATACAAAAATGGGCGGAATACACAAGTTCAATTAACAAAAACACAAATCCGGCTACAATTTGGAAGAAAATCAAAATATTCAACAACAAAAACACAAATAGGAACATAAATCCAAATTTTATGGAAGAATGTGGACATCAAATATTACAAAATATAGCACCAGATTATGTCTGTAACAAACAAGATATTTTTAGTAAGAATAATAATGAAGAAACAGAATTGATGTCACCTTTCAAATATAATGAATTGAGAAGAGCTCTAAAAAACAGAAAGAACACGGCTCCAGGTAAGGATAACATTTCATATAATATGATCAATAATAGTCCAACTAATTTTAAAATGGAACTTCTAAATGTATTTAATAATATGATCACACACCACTGGATTCCTGAAAAATGGAAAGAAATAATTGTAGTACCAATAATTAAACCTAATAGAAACCCACAATCTATAGACTCTTATAGACCAATATCACTAATATCATGCGTAGCAAAGATTTTCGAACGAATGATAAAAGAAAGACTGGAATGGTACATTGAAAATAAGAACATACTCCATGATACCGTATTTGGTTTTAGAAGCGGAAGAGGAACAATAGATTTATTGAGTACCCTTACTACCGACATAAATATATCGAGGTCAAACAATGAATATATGTTGCTACTGTCAATAGATATTGACAAAGCCTATGAAAACGTAGACCATAATATTCTACAGAAAAAACTACGGAATATAAATATCCCAGAGAATATAATTAAAATAATATTGGAGTTGATATCACCAAGATATATTTATCTACGAACTAATGGAGATATGATCGGCCCTAGATCAGCATACAACGGGATCATACAAGGTTCCATTTTAAGCCCTACATTATTCAACATATATACTGCGGATTACCATAAGATACCTGATACAAGTGTTAAAAAATTACAATATGCCGACGACATTTGTTTATACATATCAAGACCGTCAATAGAATCATGTATAACGCAAATGAACTATGCTATTAAAGAAAACATAAAATGGTTATCAAGCAATAATTTAAATATATCACCAACCAAAAGCTCAGCAACGATTTTCACTAGACACAGACTCCCTCAGAACATAGGTCACATAAGGGTTGGAACTCAAGATGTTTAATAAAAGACAACGTGAAAATACTAGGCATAACCTTTGACGCCAAAATGACATTTAAAAAGCATATACAAGAATTATCAAGAAAATGCGAAACAGGCATCAATATACTTCGTAAAATAACAAATACTAGATGGGGAGCACACCCAGAGACATGTCTTTTACTGTACAGAAATTTGATTAGAACTCAAATAGATTACGGATGCTTTATATATGGTCAAACGTCAAAAAGTGAACAAAATAAACTTGATAAAATTCAATATTCCGCAATAAGAACATGCATAGGGGCATTTAGATCAACACCGACAAATGCGTTATTAACAGAAGCAGGAGAACCTCCTCTGAGCATAAGAAGAGAAATTCTAGCAAACAGATTCTTGATGAAAAAACTTAATTGATCATGTAAATTATTACCCAAACAGTTAGAAAAACTAGCAAGATTACATTACTCTACACGCTACTGGACAAACAAACCAGCTCCATCACTAATAAATAGTTTTTATACAATTAAACCTCACGAAGAGAACATCATAATCAATGATAAAACTCCATATTACATCTACCCACCGCTAAACGATTACATTAAACCATACATCGATATAGATAAAAGCACAAATATAGCAAACACGGACATATATATCCGTGAATTAGAACGTCATATCAACTCAAATTGGCCGGATTATTTGCAAATCTATACTGATGGCTCTAAAACATTAGAGGGAACCGGATGTGCCATACATATCCCAAGAATCCATTACAGTAACAAAGTAAGACTTCCAAACTATACATCCATATTTTCGGCGGAACTTATAGCGATATACACTGCCGTAAAATATGTGAATGATAATAATATTAACAAATCTTTGATACTAAGTGACAGCAAATCAAGTCTAACAGCCATAAAACACGCCAATAAACATTCAAACATAATAATATATAAAATTATAGAAATCATAAAGAAAATCAATACTGATGATAAATCCATGATTCTTCTTTGGATAAAGGGTCATTCTAATATAAAAGGCAATGAGATGGCAGACAGTCTAGCCAAAGAAGCATGCACGAGCGGCGATCAATTTGCGAAAACTCCTGCGCTAGATTTAAAACATTTAATAAAACAACAAGGTTTGGAACTATGGCAGAAGTCTCACTCAGAAACAACAAAGTCAAAAGGATCCACATACGCACTAACGAGAGAGATTGTTTCACCAAACACATGGTTTAAAAATATAGAAGAAAGTCGAAATTTTATTACAGTAATCTGCAGATTGAGACTCGGACACTCCTACTGCAAATCGCATCTGAAGAGAATTGGTATCATACAGGATCCAAAGTGTGACTGTGGAAGCCTAGAAACACTCGACCATTTATTTTGGGAATGCAGGCATTATCAGCAGGAAAGATCGAAATTAGTTAGGAATTTGCAAAACGTGAGGATTGTTTTTCCCATCAATATACAGATGCTTATTTCAAGTAATGACATAAGGATTTATAAATATTTATATAATTTTATAAGTAAATGCAAAATTAATTTATAGCATAATCATTATTGTATAACTATCAATGTATTATATAAACTGCTACAACTGTATAAATATTTGTAATGGCAAAATGATGCAAATCAGAAGCCAAAATAAATAAATAAATAAATATATCTATTGAATATATCATATCTATTAACAATCTATTATATTATATTATATCTATTAACAAGTATATCTATTATCTTTCCGTAGTTATAGTAATCGTTCAGAAATCGAAAATGAAAATGTTTACATATCTTTACATTTCTGAACATTTTGGCATACCTTATAAAAAATAGATATTGTGTGTGTGAGTATGTGTGTGCGCGTGTATGTATTGTATGGATACAATTTCTCGTCAACGATTTTGACGCACGGATATTTCATTACAGTATACTTCGCATATTTCATTACAGTACGGGAAGTTCCAGCAACTTGTTTCAAGGGCACGATGTCAAGTCAAGTTTTATATATGTTGAACATCTGACCCTACTGTAATATTATAAAATAAAATAGAGAAAATTATAATTTTTTTATAATATTATGGCAGTTATTTTACGAAGAGATGGTCGTCATAATCAAAATTGAGAATAAGAAATGAAATCTATCATATAAGAATTATTCAAAACTGTGGGTGAACGTAATCAGATGTGCTGATTAGTTTTTTGCAAAGGCAGGCCCAGCCGTTTCGAAGATACGGAGCAAAAAGTCAAAAAGCAGTTATTGAGAGAATGGATCATCTGATTAGAATGATTTAAAAAATATTTCACTTTTGTTGACAGTATCAAAAAATGATTAATTTTTGGGTAAGAATAACATTTTTTTTAAAATATCGAAAATGATTCCGATTTTATTTTGAATTTTAGAAAAAATTCTAAAGCTCACTTATATTCTTGAAATAAATAATTTTAACTTTGCAATTAGTTTATATTCTTAGAAATATGAGATAGGGTACATTTCTAAAACATGATTATAAAAGCGATAAGGATAAATATTACTATAACCTTTTTATATTTACGTGTAAATTTTATTTTTTATTTCGTCGTCTAGACGACATAACTTCTGAGACGCACCTAGGGCTCTAACGAAACGAGATTTTAACTCGTTTACTTGGTGTAACAAGCAAGAAATTGTGGCTATATTAGGATTATAACTGTCAGAAATTGTTATCTTAAAAAATTAAAGCACTTTTCTTGGGCATTACTTCTTTCAAATATTAAATTTTTCGTTTCAAGATGTTTTGATCGGGTAGCATCCTGGAAATGATTAAATGCTTAATGCGTCATAAACATTTATAATATACAATTATAATTAAATCTACTTACCTGTAATATTAACTTTTAAGCGTAAAGCTCAAAAAACTTTCAAAAATCAAAATCTTGTTGTCCTTATGTGATTAATTATAAGTAAGAAGTTATAAGTAAGAAAAACGCCATTGATGTTAACAACAACCATCTTTTATTTATTTGATTGTTCTATTTATAATGTTAATTCCAAATTTATTGTTTTTTGAGTTGTTTTATCAGTTTGGATCTCGTAATTTTTATAATGTATTGTAAAATATGTTCAATTAAAAATATATTTTTGGTGTTGCCCGTCGAATCAAGTTTGTATATCAACTTTTGGCCTTTGCTTCGTATTATTTAGCCACTTACAGTTTTTTTAAACTTCTAGTGAGGTAAATTATAGTAATCGCAAAAACTGAAATATTTGTGGAAGCTGGTCTAGTAGTTTTGGTGTTTTAGAAAAACTTTAAAAAATGCCATTTGCTTTTTGGCCGTCATTAGGTAGAAATTATCATTTCCATTCCAATCTTCTAGGAGATCTACGTTTTTTCATAATTTTTAGTGCTTTTGCATAAGGCATGCTTTTTTCATGCACACCTTTAATTTTTCTTTATTCTTGAAAGAAATATTATTAGATTAATGAAGTTTTTTTGTAGTTTATCTAATTTCCCTGAAAAATGCCCGGAAACTAGGTTAGGCAGAACATATTCAACCCGTCCGTTATGTGACTTATTATTGAAAAGTACAAATTTTGTTTCCAATCCTTTGGATTACGTACTAAGATTTATAAAGTTTAGAGTTCACTTGCATGGTTTAAACAATTTTTTTTCTGATTTTTTTGAAACTATGGATCAACCGACTCAAATGAGTTTCAAAATTAAAAATCGAATTTCCAAATAGTTCAAAATTTGAAAAAAGGAGTCAATTTTTTTCAAACTTTTGAAAAAAGTCGAATTTTTTAATTTAATAATTTACGATAAAATTTCAAAATTTTCAATATAATTTCAAGTTTCAAAAAAAAAAAAAAAAAATCAGGAAAGTCGATTTTTTTCAAAAATTTTATGTTACAGCACATGATGTTTCAAAAAATTTGCCTTAAAACACGATGCCATGACCAATAGTTTAACTTTTGGTTTTATTTTTCTATCAGTATAAAATTTTACTTTTACAATGTAATTATACCGATACATTGAGGGCACACTAATATAATGCGAAAAGTATTCTGTAATGTAAAAAATATCTAAAATTTTTCATATAATTAACAGTGTTATTAACTATAACTTTAAACTTTTAACATATTTCGAAGTATAGCAAGTTCGAAAAACTGATTTATTCATTTTTGTGATATGATGATTGCTATGAATTATCTATTTTTTGCATACACTAACTAGCAATTTAAAATCGATGAATTAGATATACAGAAAAATATAGCCTGAACATAAAAAGTAATGATAATACAAAAGTGAGTGTCCTTGATTTCTAGTTTTTGTTTTTATGTTGCAAACACCATTACAACACGTTATGAATATTGTATTTTTAAAGTAAATTTCACTATAATTGTGCAATTTTTATTTACCAATAGGAATATTGTAGTGAAATAGAAATTATCGCAAATTAAATTGCTTTAAATTAGAATAATATTTATAGCCGTTTTATTATTGTTATGGCTTCGCAAATAATAAATAAATTGTAAGGTGTACAATTATATCACTCTCGCTTTCATTTCAGATCATTGACACTTTTATTGTTTTGGTTTTCCTGATTAAATATGCTATCGTTATTGTAGATTAGTTATAACAGAAATCGTATATGGTTGGTATGCAATTTATAATGAATTGGAATGGCGTGCTGAACTTATTAGGTATAATTGGGTATAATATATATTAAATAGTAATTTAATATATAAATGGAAGGTTGGTCAAATTTTGAACGAGAAGGACATTATATTGGTTGCTGAATAGAACAATATTTTAAGTACTTGAAATAAACAGCTATAATTAAAGTAATATCAAAACCCACTTAGAAATATGAACATCAACTTTGGGAAAAACCACGCAAGTCCAAAATCGTCTAAAGTCTAAATCCAGAAGTTTCTATACAGAAGCTAGTTATGTATTCCGATTTTTCAGAGTTTATGAAAAATCAGATTTTTTTTTTCAAAAAACATTTGTCAATGATCTGAAATGAAAGCGAGAGTGAAATAATTGTACACCATATCATTTATTTATTATTTGCGAAGTCATAACAATAATAAAACGGCTATAAGTATTATTCTAATTTAAATCAATTTAATTTGCGATAATTTCTATAATACTGCGAAATTAAAAAATAAATTTAAACAAAGCAATTAGTATAAATACAGGGTACAACATGGCTTAAAAGTCTGCTATTTGGTTTTTACTGTACATATACTGATTTTGAGAGTCGGAAAATATTCATATGCTTATAACCTTATATTTTATATTAGGATGCTGAATGGGATATTTTCCTCGAAGATGTATCCAACACAGCTCAACAATCAATTTATTTATATGTGTTTTACACAGCAAATCGTAAGTGGGTACAGCTAGTATTATAATACTATTTCGATTAACAGTTTTTTTTCTGAAATATTAGAAAATTTATGCAGATTTCCTTGAGGTAAGTTGTGGCTTGGACATAGTTTAACCCTTAACGCACAGTTTTTAAAAAAAAAAACGAAAAAAAAATCTATTTTTTTAATGTAAAAAAACGAACTTTAGAACATGTTCTTAGCAAAAAAAAAAAACAAAATTAATCAACATTTTTAGTTCAATTTTGGATTTTGATCCACAAAAGAGCCGAATATTGCAATGTTGCACGTCCATCGACTTTTTTTATTTTTCGTTTCGAATTACTATTTCGAGAAAAATATTTTTATCAGTTAAAATATTTATTTATACTTTTCAACTAAAATAATACTGCTGATTGATTCAACTTTTTTTTTGTGAACAATTTCAATATACTGCGTTTTTGTTCCATGGAAAAAGCCTATATTTTATTCTCGAATAAATAAGGATTATAGATTACAATCCTATGTAAATGAAAAATATCAATAACACGATTATTTTTCTTAGCTTTCACATTGTTATTATCAATTCTCGAATATATTAGAGTGTGAAAAGTTTGAGCAGCATCAAACACAACACAACACCGCTCGAATTATGTCTAGTGTGCACAGTTTGGTCTGTTTAACGCGCTCGAATTAACTCTAATGTGCAAGTTAAGGGGTTAATCATTTTCACAATGTATTTTATTAAAACCAAAACTATTGTAGTAAAAATAATGTAATCTATCATAACACCATGTTTAAAAATTGAAATGCTCAATTCACTCGTTATGGAAATTAACTTGTATGAAGGAAGTTTTCTATTGTGTGTATGTTTGATTTCTCAACTTCCCATATATGTACATCTAGTCGTAAATAATCCAAACCAATACTTTCTTTAATTTGGCCCAAGATTGATTTTGCTGGCATCTGCGTCCGATCGTCTGTATCGCCCAGAACAGAACGCACGTGTGTGTGATGTTACTGTGACGCGCGTTTCTTATCAGAGGCGCAAGGTCGACCGGTCCGCGGACGTGATACACTGATAAATCAACTTGACACATATGCGCGAAAGTCCCTCCGTGAAGCGGCGATTGTATAGAAATAGCCGGTGTGTTGTTACTTTCGTTTGTATGATCAGATGTTCAAATACCTCATGGTTGTTAAATTACTGGTTATGAGGTAATTCCATACAGATCAGGAACATTTCAATGCTTAAACGGTAGTATAATCTCTAGTTTGACTTTTACGGATCACATATCTAACATATGTAGCAAGGCGCAAAAATCACTAGGAATAATATTAAGAAACTGCAAAAAATTTGAATCTAATCTGTCACTAATTAGCATATACTATGCAATTGTGCGTTCAAAGCTGGAGTATGGATCGATCATTTGGTATCCTAACCATAGCAATAATTCAGATGCGATAGAGAAGGTTCAAAGAAAATTTCTAAAATATCTATACTTTAAAAAACACAAAATTTATCCTGAACGTGGTTTCGACCACAATATTTTACTTAATACATTCTGCGTATCATCTCTTGCAACACGTCGTTTCACTGATAGTATTTTGTTTCTGTATAAATTATGTAATAATGCCATAGATTGTCCTCTAATTCTTAACCAACTATCCTTTAACGTTCCTAGACTCTCATCCCGAACTCAAATGTTTTTCAAATATCCTACTCCTAAGACTAATGCTTTATTAAACTCACCTATAGTGCTAATGTCCTCTAATTTCAACTCAATTAATAAAGATATCGATATTCACAATACTTCAGTAAAACAATTAATTACCATCTGTACAAATTAATCTTAATATTTTGCCACGAATATGTTATTCCCATCATATATAATTTAGTTTTACCGTTAAGAATTTATTTTAAGAGTTTTTTATTTTGTGTTATGTATTGTTATGTTATGAATTATATTATGTAATGTTATTAATAATAATATCATATATTAGTATATTTGTATTATTATAATATGTATATTAAAATTGTATTTTTAAGTCCTCCTGGAGCTACTCTGTGGGCTATACGATAAATAAATAAAATAAATAAAAATAAATAAGCTAGGTAGGGAATGCAATACCTATGGACAATTTCAATACTGGTATTTCGGTAATTTTTCATTTTAAAACCGGAATACCGGTAAATTACCGGTATTTTTATTATCTGAAACAAACGTAAACAAAATTAAAAGTTACTAGTACAAATATAAAAAAATGTATATACAACTACAACTATATTCAACTAAACAATAAAATAAAATAATAAGTTTATTTTTTTAAATTATAATTTAACAAAAGCATATGCAATTTAATTAATTCATTATCACTATCAAGTATATTGAGTACTTTGCACCAAAAACAAACTTATGTGTAAGAAAGACCAAAAACTCATAAAAGATCATATTACATTATTAACTTCCCGTAGGGCAAGTTATAGTAATCGCAAAAAAATCAAAAATGAAATTTTCTATATATCTTTACGTTTCAGAGGTTTCTGAACATTTTGGCATACCTTAGAAAAAATGGATGTATGTGTGTGTGTGTATGTGTGTGTGTATGTATGTATGTATGTGTGTGTATGTATGTGCGGATACAAATTTTCGTCGACGATTTCGGGAACACAGATCAACCGATTTGAATAATTCAGAAAACATTCGATTTGTATTGATAAGGAGACGTGCTGATTAGTTTTTGGCGAAGGCAGGTCTAGCCGTTTTGAAGATACGGGGCAAAAAGTGCCGAAAACGGTAACTCAGTTTTTAAGAGAACCGAGCGCCTGATTTGAATAAATCAAAAAACATTTCACTTGTATTGACAAGATGAAGAATCTATAAAATTTTCATGAAGGTAGGTCTAGCGGTTTCGGAGATATGGAGGAAAAAGTAAAAAAATGAGCCATTTGGCGGTCAAAAATGATCATTAGACATATGCATATCAAATTATCAGATATTTTATAGAGATTTTAACAATAAGTATACATTTTGTTAACATTCCTATGGGTTCCGTACCAATTCTTATGCGTTAGACAGCGACGCGGCGCTTACGCGCTTTATATTTTGTCCCTATGCAGTTAAAGCAGTACGATTGCTTTGAAAAAAAAGTTCAGATCTTCCACAATATGTCAAAATAAGAAAAAAAAATTTTTTTTTCAAAAAAAAAATTAAAAAAAAATTTTTTTTTTAAAAAAAATTTTTTTTCAAAAAAAAGTAATTTTTTGTCCAATTTATAGTTTCTCAAAAATTTTATTTTTTCAAAGTAATTTTTTTTTAAAACGTTAATCGTTTTAAAAAAAATAATAATTTTTGGTACGGGAAGTTCCAGCAATTTGCCTTAAGGCACGATGCCTTAATTGCCTTAAGACAGAATTCCACTTACAGCTAGTTATAATAAACTGTATTGCCTGTATCCGATGTGTTAAATTAGCATAATCTCCAATATTTAAAAAAAATAATGTTTCTACACTGATTTAAGATTGGATTCTTTGTCGAGATAAATAATAAATTACTATAATTGTTGAGTATTGTTATTTAAAAGAATGTGATGCTTTTATAGTATTTTCAAACTTCGAAACGTTTTCGAAAAATAATATTTTATAATTGTAATAAGAAGCAAAAATATTTAGTAATTATCATAATTATCATGTATAAATTTATACAAAAATAAAGATTACGCAAGGGTAATCTGTATGATATAAAATATTTTGGCGCAAATATCGGTTAAAAAATCATTACATTTTTACAAAAGATGAAACAAGCATCATTATCTATCAGTCCAATTCTATTTATTGTAACACGATATGAAGCCCTCAGTAAAGCAATAAATATTCAGTTTAATGACGAGTTGAGGTAAAGTTTGACATTTGTTTATCTTATAGAATCACTTGAAGATATAACTGTTTATGCGATTATGGAATTTAGAGATAAATTTGTTCCGAGAAATTTAAACTTTAGGGTATTATATATCAAATAGAGCTTATGTAAAAATACCGAAAATACCGGTATTTTTTGGAATAAATACCGGTAAAAATACCGCCGAAAAATCGAGCGGTTTACCGGTAAGTCGGTACCGGTATTGCATTCCATAAGAGATAGGCTTATTATACCCGAAGCCGGATCGGTTAAGATTTGACTTCGCTAGTCAAATCCTAACCGATCAAAGTGAGGAGTTATATCCACTTAACAACTCCACAACTCCGACAACTTTGAAACATAATATTTGACACAAATGTGTTCTCTAGTGTGTTGTAGTCTAATTTATTTGTAAAAATATATTTGACAGGCCACATATTTATGCATATTATGTAACTTTATATACTGATAATTAATATATATTTCTTTTTGTTTCAGGTAAGTGATATGACATCTATTGTGAAGCTGAATATTCTATATACAGATAAGTGTATACAAGTAGAGTGATACAAATTTAAAAAAATACTTGCTTGAAAACTTATATTTTTTTATTTTTATGGCAGTAAGTGAATTGAAAAATAGGAAAATGTTACTATTTATTTTACTGATAGAAAAACTGTCGACTTTTAAAAAGTATTAACAACTTTAGATATTTTAAGTATATGATAATCACTTATGAAAACTTTAAATATATATGTACTAGAGATGGGCTTATCATATCCGAAGCCGGATCGGTTAGGAATTGACTCTGTTCCAAAGAGGAGTTATATCCACTTAACAACCCCACAACTCCGACAACTTTCGAACATAATACTTGACACAAATGTGTTATCTAGTGTATTGTTAAAATATCTAAGGTTTATTATGTCTTTGGAAATAGTTTACAAATAGTTCAAACATTTTTGTTCATTTTATTATAATAATTACTATTTTATGCATTCCAGTATGTATACAAATATCAAATTGACAAAAAACTTGGGAATCAAAATCAATTTTGTAATTATTTTTGAAGAGAAAATATAGAATTCTTTAAATATGTTTATTTTTATATGAAAACTAGCAAACCCAAAAAAACTCCGTTCCGCCACCAGATGGTTTCGTGAGAAAGATGAAGAAATTTTTTGTTTGTTCTATATTTGAAAAGGAAAAATTTGATTTTATTATACAACAGTAATGAATTTATTTCAATTACAAAAATGAAGTGTTTTTTAGTTGAACTTCTCTAAGTAAATGAAAGTGAATCCGCAAATTGTCCGTTTCATTGAAGTGCTCTTTGGTAAACCACATTTTTTGTTTTTTGGTCTGACGTTAACACAAACAAAGCGGCCCATAACTGCCCATGTGAAAAACAATGATTTTCTAAATAATTTATTTGAAATTTATCCTGCAAACACTAAGCGATTGGCCTTGAGACTTGTTATTGCGAACGCAAGGCGAACTGGAAATTGCAATCGTTTGAAGTCAAACGGAAGACCAGTCGGAATCATTGGTATGTCACCAAATCGCCAGCAATTTTTGATTGAATGGTGAAATTCAGTGCGTGTACATCATTATTCTTTGCGGCAAGAATTGCTCGTTGACTTAACCAAACATAATTCTGTCACTAATGTTATTACACGAATTTTTAATTACGGTGCGTGAAGTTCCAGCAGCTTGCATTAAGGCACGATGCCATGCACAACTAATTTTCTTAGCTATAAACCTTGCGGAGCCCGAGACCTTTCCAACAAATGCAAAATTGTCGAAATCGGTTCGTGCGTTCTGGAGGTATTTCGTCAGGAAGGAAAACCCGACTTATTTTTATATATATAGAAGATAATGTAATGAACCTTATATGTGAAATAAGAACAAATCTTTGTGTATAATACTTTTCACAAAGTAATAATACCTCACATTCTTTTATTATTTTCTTTTCGAGAATTAATTATACATTAGGTAGTTTTCTCAATATTTTTAGCTGGTTGTATACCATCGAAAGAGCTCATTTACGGACAAGCATTATCGTATACAGAATATAGAATAAAAATAGCATTATTTTGAGATATTATATACCAGGAAAGTCTTAAAACTGGCTATGAGACGAAAAAACCACTTCTTTCGACGCAAATCTTTGTATTAGTAAAAAATCTCAAGCAAATATCTGCACATGTTAACAGATTAAGTATCAGTTTAGGAAAGTCGGATATGATAAATCCTGTGAGACAACTCCACTCGGATTCATTCCGAGGGAGGAGTTGTATCGGATTGATAAATCCGGAGTGAGTTACCCATCTCTAGTATAAGCCATTTTCAACTTGTTTTAGAAAATATTAAATTTTTATTTATTAGTTCTTTCCGTAATATCATGATAATTTTTAACTCTTTGTGCTGTTAAGGAGTCCCAATGGTGGTGGTCTGAATTATTTTTTGTAAGTGTGTCGTGTCGTATCGTATTCCGATACAATGGACAGTCGCCAGGGTTTGCAGGCGGTCGTCTGCATTTCTTTTCACACATCAAGTGCAAAATGCATTAGGGATATAAGATATTTTAATTTTTGAGCTTAATTTATATGTCTGGACTGTCTATATTGGCGTCCGATACCTTTATTTATTAGTCTGCAAAATTCCTGGAGATAATTTCAAGGAATCATCTATTAAGTCTAAGAAATCATCCCCCTTAGATGTATAAATTAATGCAACCCGCCTCTTACGGGCGGGGCTAATATTGTTAAGTTAAATTTTTAATAATTTTTAGTCAGTATAAGTTTAGAGCGCAGTATAGAAACACCAACTATCTGTTGCGATTATATTCACCATATTTTTTATAATAAATCTATTAATATCAAACGTCGCATTTTATTTTATTTAATCACCGATCACACCAGCAGTTCCATTATAGAACAATTTTAAAGTGTAGTGGTTAGAATAAGTAAATCGACAACACCCTGTTAGACGTCGAAGTAAAATTTAAGCTTCGCGCCTTAACATTTGGTCCAAACGAGCCGAATATTTATCATTTGGACTTTTACAACTTTCCAAAGGACACAAATAAACAATATTAATAATTTTTAAGTGATCTTTAGGATGTTCAAGTAAATTAATCAACCAGCAACATACAGTCCGCTAAAATATTAAAGTAAATTATTAAATTAAAATCAAATCTATAGTGCAAGTGATTAAGTTTAATAATATTAATAATTCAAGTGATTAGTTTATAAAATCACTAACAAAACTAATAAATTCAAGTGAGTTATTATTAAATTAAGATCAAATTAATAGAATGAGAATGATTAAATTTAATAATACCACAAATAAATGATTAAATTTCAGTGATTAAAATTAATAAAATCACAAATAAATTACTATATTCGAAAGAATAATAGCATTTCCATTATAAAATTTGATTAATAATAAATCAAATTATTAAATAAAATAAATAAGTTTAACAAAAAAGCTAACAACAAGTGTTAGCACCGTGAGGACAAAGCAAGCCGAACGGAACAGCTGAGATTCTACACAGGCAACAACGAAGGCACAGCGGGGCAGCAAAAAAGGTCAGTCAAGTACATTCCTCAAGTATTCCTTTATTGCTTAAATACATCCCTTTTTTTTATATAAGTTGTTTTGATCTGTGAAAAAGATGGAATCGGTAAAATCATTAAAATATAAGAAACGCGGATTAAAAGCGCATTTCACAAGAATCGATAATATTTGTAACGCGTTATTAAAAAAACCGTTGTCTGAATTAAATGTTGAAATCATAAAGCAACACTTAAGAGAGCTGGTCGTTTTAGAAGAAAAATATGAAATTGTTATTAATAATATGGCAGAAGCTTTAGATGATGAAGAAGAATCAGATAAATTATATGACGTTGATTTTCCGGCAGTCTTAGATTTCAGCGACAAATTAAAAAATACTTTAAATGAATTGTTAATTAAAATACCAAAACCCGAGTTAAGTAATAGTATTGAGAGCGAACAAACTCAAAATTTCAATAACAATATAAAGCTTCCGACTATCGCTTTACCAACATTTGACGGCTCCTATAGTAATTGGTTGCAGTTTTATGATTCGTTCACGGCACTAATTCATAATGATACCAATCTAAGCAATGCCCAGAAATTTTACTATTTGAAATCTTGCTTAAAAAATGAAGCTGCAAACGTTATACATTCATTGCCATCGTCAGCAGTAAATTACGAGATTGCTTGGGAATTACTTAAAGATAGGTTCGAAAATAAAAAGTTAATAATTAGTAACCATATAAAAAATTTATTTAATCATTCTGAAATAAAGACAGAAGATTTTAAAATGTTAAGAAATTTAGTGGATAGCTTCAATAAAAATTTACGTTGTCTAGAAGCGTTAGGTGAGCCTGTCAATAATTGGGACTCATTAATTATGTATTTAATGTTAACGAAGGTGGATTCAGCTACTCGTCGCGAATGGGAGCTATCCAATAATAAAGGTTCAAGCATTTCAAAATTTTCTGATCTAGTAAAGTTCCTGGATTATAGGTGCCAGGTATTTGAATCCCTTTATTATGAAAAGCTACCAACTATCGAATCGCATAAACAAGTTTCATTAAAAAGAGATCAAGTTACAAGATCCTTTGCGACCTCAAACGCATTGCAATGTGTATTGTGTAGAAAGGATCATCCATTATTTAAATGTGAAGAATTTAGAAAATTAAAAGTAAATGAAAGAATGTCGCAAGTACAGCAGTTAAAAATCTGTACAAATTGCTTGAATACAAACCATCAAATAGATAATTGTTCAGTTTTAATTCGTTGTATGGTTTGCCATGAAAAACATAATACACTATTGCATTGTGAAGAGCCAGCAAAAAATCAGTTGATTGAATCTATACCTAGCACATCATTTGTTAGTAATGTAAATTTATCACAGGTTTTACTTTCAACAGCGGTCATTTCGGTATTAAATAAAAACCGCGCATGGGTTCCTGCTAGAATCTTGTTGGACAACGGTTCACAGTCAAATTTTATAACACAGGAATTTGCAAAGAAACTTGCTTTAAAAACGGAGCCGTTAAATATGTCCGTTTCAGGTATAAGTCAGTCTTTATCAAAAATTAATAGCAAAATCGAAGTTAAGATAAAATCAAATATAAGCTCATATTCATGCGATATATCGTGTTTAACTTTAGATTCAATCGCAAGTAATATACCCGCGATTTCGTTTCCATCAAACCATTTTAAAATTCCTCCCGGTATAAAACTAGCTGATCCAAATTATAATATCAGCGGTAGGATAGATATGTTATTGGGAGCGGGTTTATTTTGGAGTTTATTGCGAAAGGGTTTTATAAAATTGAGCAAAACTAACACGATTCTGCAAAACACTGCATTGGGTTGGATAATTTCGAGCACAATCCAATCGCATCACTTGTCTGATGAAACTATTTGCAATTTTGCAATGAATTCAGTTTCTGATAGTAGTTTTGAAAGGTCTAACAACCTAAAGCATAGACCAATAAAACCTAAATCAGAATTAAAAACGCTCAACCCATTTATATCCGAAAATGGCATTTTGCGCATTGGCGATACAAATTTATGTAAAGGGGTGACACGAAACTGTTTCACATGCTTCGTTATCAATCCTTTCTTCTTTCCGTTAATGAAAAACCGCATGACTTTGCAGTTGCCGTTCGCGAGTCGCGGGGTGGGTTTCCGAAGTCCGATTATTTTGAGTAAAAGTCGTACTAAAGACTTTAGAAAAATTAGAGCATACATATCCCTATCTGTTTATTTTAGTACGCGAGCTATTCAGTTAAAAATTGTATCAAAGTTTATGTTAGAAGGTTTTGGCTATGCTCAGATAACTTATTATGCGTCAGAGAAACCTACTAGCATTAATTCAGACAACGGCAGAAATTTTATTGGAGCGTCGTCAGAAGTTAAAATACTATGCAATATTTTATGCAAAAGCAATTTCAATAAGTTTATGAAATTTTACTTAATTATACATTGTGGAATTAATTGGCATTTCGTTCTGATCAGATCACATGATTTTGGTGCTATTTTGGATATAAAATACATGCCGCATTTGAAGAATTCCATTCGATTTTTAGAAAACACATTTTATATATTTAAGGAATTTTTTACATATTTGTCACAGACTGAAATTATGTCAAACTCCTCATTTTGGTCCGATCCTATTGATTTTAATCATTTGTCCTCTGGTCACTTCCTATTTGACAAACCCATCATAACCAATCCCGACCTAAACGTACTTGACGTTCCGGAGAATAGGCGCTACCAGCATCTACAGCGAATTGGAGCTGCAGGATCGGAGAAAATGCACGGGCTGTGCAGATTAATCAGTGAAGGTGGGATCTATGCTTCTACTTTGCGAGGATAATTTTCCTTCGCTAAATTAGCTTGTATGCAGCATCGTCCAAGTACATCCAGGTGAGGATGGGAAAATTCGTGTTGTGACTGTGTATGACATTCGTGCAGTGATAATAAATTGAATACATTCAATTCTAACAATGTATATCATAAATAACAACGTGAAATAGTGTAATTATTTAATAATGATATTTTTCTTTACTAGTTCCTTTCGCTAGTCGAACACAGTTTTTAAATTTGAAGCAACGACTTTGATTTAGTGTGGAACTTAGTGACATGAGATATAAAACAAAAACTAAAACGTTTTGAGTTTAGTTACATTGAAATAATCCTCAATTTCGATTGTTTATATGAATTATTAATTATCTTGTTAACTTAGTTATATGATGTATTAGACTAACTCGATTAAGATTTTGATGTAAATTTCAATATTTCGAAATAATATTAAGATTATTTCTAGGTCGCCGCCATGTTAAGGAGTCCCAATGGTGGTGGTCTGAATTATTTTTTGTAAGTGTGTCGTGTCGTATCGTATTCCGATACAATGGACAGTCGCCAGGGTTTGCAGGCGGTCGTCTGCATTTCTTTTCACACATCAAGTGCAAAATGCATTAGGGATATAAGATATTTTAATTTTTGAGCTTAATTTATATGTCTGGACTGTCTATATTGGCGTCCGATACCTTTATTTATTAGTCTGCAAAATTCCTGGAGATAATTTCAAGGAATCATCTATTAAGTCTAAGAAATCATCCCCCTTAGATGTATAAATTAATGCAACCCGCCTCTTACGGGCGGGGCTAATATTGTTAAGTTAAATTTTTAATAATTTTTAGTCAGTATAAGTTTAGAGCGCAGTATAGAAACACCAACTATCTGTTGCGATTATATTCACCATATTTTTTATAATAAATCTATTAATATCAAACGTCGCATTTTATTTTATTTAATCACCGATCACACCAGCAGTTCCATTATAGAACAATTTTAAAGTGTAGTGGTTAGAATAAGTAAATCGACAACACCCTGTTAGACGTCGAAGTAAAATTTAAGCTTCGCGCCTTAACAGTGCTTTGCCCCTGTTGCATCGTGTGCTTTCATTGCTCTGACTCCTTAGGCACCACTGTTGCGCAAAATGAATTTCTTCGGCTAAAAAAGCGCTGCTTTTGCGCCTGTTACCTAAACAAACTGCAATAAAAATCTAATTCTATTATAATAATATGAAATAATAAAATCAGTTAAATTGTAACAAATAATTTTTTTAGCAAAACAAAATTCCAATATCATGCGCTTAAAACCAAAAATGGTGCGGAATAGCTAACTCATATAAAAAATGCTACTTTTTAAGTTTTACCGTATCCTTTTGCGTTCTATTGTTCAATTCACGATGAAGATATCGAAAAAATTAAAGTTATATATACGGTTGGGGTCATATATTTTGTATGGGAATGTTGCGTTCATTCATTCAAAATTTGGAAATAGATACTTTGTATTTGATGCCCCCTAATTCACCATGCAGTAACAAGCAAATTGATATCGAAACATTTATGTTCAAGATAGTCGAATATTGCAACACTAGTTCAAAACAGCATGCTTATCAGAGTCGAGGCAAGTTATGAGTTGACAGTTTAATATACATATTGAGAAACGCAAATGAAATGACGTAGATTATTCAATTTTTCAAAAGAAGAAACTTACAAAGAATACTGGCTAAAAACAACACTAACTAAAAATTAATAAACAATTCTAAATAACGAGTTTGAGCAACGTCTGCCTAACCTATCAATCAAATGCATTCATGACATATGGATTGAAAAAGCACTTGTAAATTGAATCTTAATTCAAATCTGGCTCGTTTTTATTAGGAGTTTTTGTGAATATGCACATTACTAGAAAGATTACTGAAAAAAATCATTGCAGGTGGACACTTCAACCAAAAAAGCTCCTACTAGGGATGCCAATGTTAAATCTTGTTCTTCTATCTCGACTTTTCAAAAATTTTCATTTCGATTCAACTGGAAATAACAAAAAATCACCAAGAAAATTCTACAACGCAAAATATAATTAATACACATTAAATAAAATATAACAGCTACATTTTAGAAATAAGTATCTGTCAGTAATATTATTTAGTTTATCTTAAGAATTTATAAAAAATTTATTGTATATTATTAGACTATATTATTAGACTGTACCATTTTTTACATTTTTTACAACCTTCGCTAAAATGTTTTTGAAATGTAGGGGCCGAGTGTGTTTATTTTATATTTTATAAATTAAAATTTTTCATCGAAAGCTGTGAGGATTTGATTTATACTCTTGAAAATAATATTCTACGTGTTCAGATAATTTGGTGCGCATATATAATATTTAGCTGCTTTTCTTGGCAAGGATTCTACAATCTGATTAGAAACTTATTTTAGTGAACATCGCGTGTCAAAGTAACATCACACACATGAACATCGAATTCAATACCGGGGGAGAAAAATTAGTTCAGAAGTGCTATAATGATTCGAACTGAAGTGCAGAGTTAACCTTGTCCATTAGAAAAAAATCAATCATAATCTTAAATATTTAACTGCCCGAAGGAGAAGTTTACGTTTTCGCCGTCGTTCCAAGTAAATCAGAATCGCTTGAGACCAAAATTAGAACTAGGCGTAAGTATCATTTTGCCTTAAAGCAAGTTGTATAACGTCCCGAAATGTTTAAATAATCGATTAAATCAATAACAAATAACAAATATATGTTTGATTCGATTCGTATTTTTTTCTCCTCTGCGGGAAATTGAAAAGTATGTATGGGAGCTGAAATTTGACTTTTTGGAGTTTTTTCAAAAACTGCAATACCGATTTCAAGAATTTAAAAACCATTCGATGTAACTCGAAAAGGACTCGCAGGACTATGGACTTGCAAACAAATCATTGTTTTTGCAGAAAAATCTGAGACTATTATGGTGTTATTAGTTTTCTGAAAAGAACGCCGATTCCGTTTTATCTGTTAAAAATGTTCTGACTATGGTCTAAACGACCTTATGAATCACTCATGTGTTAATTGTTAATATAATGATATCTTATTGATTTCGTGGATTATTATTCACATATGTCGGGCAATTCATGCAACTTGCCTTAAAGCAAAGTGCCACTTACAAATAGTTTTAATCTGTTATTCACTTTTTCCAATCAAAGAAATTTTATGTATATTATAAAACTGCGATACGCAGATACTTCTGAATATAGGAAATAAATGAAACTTTTGTAGAATCCCAAAATATTTCAATCCCAAATTTTCCGAATACTTTTGAAAATTAAAAAATGTTATGAAAAGATTTGTTTTAAGAATTTATGCGGTTCACCTATTTATTGCTTCAGTTCAATTACAAAATATAATTATAAAATTGAATATTTTACTTGCTCACTCGTATAACTATTAACTTACCTTAGGGTAATTATAGTAATCGTTAAAAATTCGAAAATTATTATTTTTGCATATTTTTACGTTTCAAAATTTCTGAACATTTTGGCATATCTTACAATTAGAAAAAAAAATAATATGATACAATTTTTCGTCCACCATTTTGAACGGATCAACCAATTTGAATGATTCCAAAAACATTCGAATCCTTTGGATTGGGAGACGTGATGATTAGTTTTATTTATAATCCTATATTCAGAAGTAACATACATTTTGCTCCATTTAAAAAAAATCTTTTTTTTAAATATCGATATAATTCGACTTTTAATTTTAATTTTAGCTAAAATTCTAAAGCTCACTTATATGTTTGAAATAAGTAATTTTAAGTTTGCAATACAGTTTATATAATTCTATAAATATAGAGATAATAGTCGAATAGCCAGTGAAATATTTGACTAACTTGTTTTCACAAAGCTAGAATTTTCTTTAATGATATTTTATTATCGACTCATCAAGAAAGAGTACCATTCTGGCAGATTGCGGTTGCGTCATCTTCAATTTTTAAAAATGTAAAAAAAAAATCATAACTTGTTCCCACAAGGCTCAAATTTTGAGGGTGTATTCTTTTAACTGTTCAGAAAGTATATGTAAACAGCCAGCCCATTCTGACGGTTGCAAGGGTCTGCCAGTCGAGTACATAATAGTCATGACGCACAAGGTTGTGGGCGCATTTAAATAATTTATACGCCATTTTGAAGGTCTTTTTGAAAACATCCGATATACGAAACTTCAACTTTGTATCTCACCTTATGGCCGAGATATAATTGAAAATATGGCAAAGTGGCCCCGTTTTTCAAACTCAATTTTTGGCGTAACCATAAAAGATATCGAAAAAGAAATTACGTGATTCTAATGTAGGTCCTGTAATGATTTAGTGTTGCTTGAGTAAGTTTTGTTTTTGTCTTCCAATTTTTAAGCTCTTATATTTTGTCTTTAGAATGCGAATCATAAAAGTTACAGTATTTATAAAAATCTATTTGAAATTCTTTGTATGTTTCATTATGCTACAGGAAGTTCCATCAATTTGCCTTAAGGGGTTAGGGGTACTTGGATTTTACGAAAAGTCGATTTGTATTTTTTTGCATTTTCATTAAGTGTAATATCTTGAAAATGTTCTCTGAAAATTTTAAGTTGATCCGATGATTACTTTTTGAGTTATTGGACTTCTTACCAGCGCGTCGACGCAAGTGGAGAGCTCGATACTTATACTCAAGATTATTCTCCCTCATCTCCTGATGTTTTAAAAGCTTTTAAACCGATTTACGACGATCTCAGCAATGATAATTTACTTTCAAGATGTGTAGTTCAAGATTGAATCCATAATCAAAAAAATTTAAAAGCTTCAATCAACTAGTGTAAAAAATATGCCTAAAAACCGTGAATACTAGTTCTACTATCGTACAAATTGCTGAATACATATACATAATCATTAAAATTGATTATGGATAACCTAGGATCTAATTGTGGGTATAATTCCGATTGGTATGCTGAAAAATTGGATGCTGCACGTGTGAAAGTGGCAGATCAGCGCGCCAACACGGCCACTCGGGAGGCCAGAATGCTTCGTAGGCAACAGCAAATGGAAATTTTGGAAACTTCCACAATGACTGATGAACTATTTAATGGCCCAGAAATAGATGACTCGGTTTAAGTAATCCAATAACTCGAATTTTTGTACGTAAATCCAATGTGGAACTTTAAACGCGTTTATCTCAAAACTATGTTTTTTAAACCGATGACCACTGTAACTCAAAAACCGCTTAGTAAATTTTAATGAAATTTATACAGCTTTTAGAATACATAATAAACTCGGGCCTGATCGAAGGATTTTTATTTTTTCAAAAATTTCAATTTTTTAAGACCAATTAACTGATGATTTTTACTCAAAAATCTAGAAATTTTATTTCTGATGCTGCCATTTTGTTAATTTTTACAAGAAAAAGAAATTCTTCGATCAGGCCCAGGATTATCTTTTTATAAAACTATTTTTTTTTCTTTGATTGATTTTAGATGAATCTCTAAGGAGTTATGATGGTCACCGCCAGGACCGTTTTTTGAAACAGGGTCAACAAAAACAGCTATAACTTTGGGATTTTTTTTCTGAAATTTTTGTTACTACAAGTTAAAACATTGTATAATGATGCCGTATTAACATTTTTGTAAAAAAACATCGTTTAATAATAAAAAAACAATACTGAAAATTCTCATTTTTTTGTACCTCCAAGTACCCCTAACCCCTTAAGCCACGATGCCATAAACCACTAGTCTATTTTTTACTTTTCTTAATGTCATTCCTAACAAACAAATTTCCATATTACAAAATGTATACAAATTATATTCGGTAGTATGCAAATTTCAATTATTCGTTTGTGTGCTCTCGACTTTTGTCTGAATGAGCAGGGTAACCCATCTGTAACGTCTCCTCCACCGTTCCGACTTCAAGGACCTTCGAGCTTCGAACGGTGAATTGACGGCTCTCGTTATTGCGATGGAATTCATTTCGAATTAATATACAGAAGGACTTGTTATTGCATTATTATTTAGGATTGTGTTTTGTTCGGGGCGATTTACAGAATCAGATAAGCTTATAGACCTCGTGTTATTGAACGTTCGTATAGCCCTTGAGAGAAATAAAAATACAAAATATTTGACCTACATTTTGCAGTGACATGGGAAGGCTTTGAAATATTGTCATGTTTACAAGAAGTAGAGTGTTTTAGTTGAATGAAATGAATTTTCAGGAAAGCTTTTTAGTTTACTATTACTGATAAGATATATTATTCGCATATATATTTAAAGGCCAAAAATCTCATAACATAGCATTATCAAAAGGTACCGAATTTATCAAAGAATTGGCCTCTTATAAAGCAAAATATCAATTATTTTTTTTGTTAACTTCCCATAGGGTATGTTATAGTAATCGCAAAACAAACGAACTTGAAAATTTTTATATATCTTTACGTTTCATAGGTTTCTGAATATTTTGGTATACCTTAGAAAAAAATGAATGTATGTGTGTGTGTGTGGATACAAATTTTTGTCGACGATTTCGAAGTTCAACAATTTAACAAGTGTGAGGGTACTTAATGAAATGAAGGACTTTGTTAATTTTTTAATGACTTACTTCTTGCTTGTGTAATTTGAGCAATTGTTGGTTATAAAAACAACACAGCTCTTTTTACATAAAATATTTAAAACTACTTATAATAAAAATTACCTACAAACTAGTATTTAAAAGTTTAGATATATTTTATATTAAGCAAATGTGTTTTCTGTATAGGCTTTTAGTCTTGTCCCATTTGAATTTAACGATTAATATAGTTTTTTAACTTTCCATGGGGTAAGTTATTGTAATGGGCCGAAAATCGAAATTGAATTTTTTTGAAGATTTGACGTTTTGAAGGTTTCTAAACATTTTGGCATACCTCAGAAAAAATGGATGTGTGTGTGTATGTATGTATGGATACAAATTTCCAATCACGTTTTCGGGTTCAAAGAACTTTTTGCTTGTTTTAACAAAATAATTGATTTTGAAAAAAAAAATTTTGTTTCAACTTTTTTTTCAATTTTTTTTTCAAAAAAAATAATTATTTTTTGTATATCGAAAATAATTAAGATTTTATTTTTAATTCTGACTAAAGTCCTAATATACTTTGAATAAATAATTTCAACTTTGCAATTCAGTTTATTTATTTCTTATATATATTAGACAACGTTACAATATTAATAATAATCTATTTCAAAATATTCAGTATTCCTCGAACATTTCGTTACGGTACGGGAAGTTCCAGCAATTTGCCTTAAGGCACGATGCCATACACCCAACTAGTTTAATATTTATTTCATAGAAGGAATGAGTTTTACGAATTGTTATATGAATTACATACATTAACATTAATTTTTAAATGCTATCTATGTGGGCAGTGATATCTATTAACTAAAATAAGGGTAAGTTATTGTAATCATCCAAAAATCGAAATTGAAAATTTTTACATTTCTCGACGTTTGGAAGGTTTCTGAACATTTTGGCATACCTCAGAAAAAATTGATGTGTATGTGTGTGTGTATGTATGTATGGATACAATTTTTCGGTCACGTTTTCGGGCGCACGGATCAACCGATTTGAATGGTTCAAAAAACATTCGATTTCTCTTGATAGGGAGATGTGCTGATTAGTTTTTGGCAAAAGCAGGTCCCGCAGTTACGGAGATAAAGAGCAAAGAGTGCAGAAAATAGAAATCGAGTTTTTGAGAGAACGGAGTATCCGATTTGAATGATCTAAAAAATTCAATTAGTAATGATTGGAAGAAGAGGTTATTAGTTTTCGGCAAAGGTAGGCCCAGTCATTTCGAAGATACATGGCTAAATGTTAAAAAAATGGCAGTTTTTGAGAGACCTAAGAAACTAAGCGTCCGATTTAAATGATTCAAAGAACTTTCTGCTTGTTTTAACAAAGTAATTGATTTTGGAAAAAAAATTGTTACAAAATAATTTTCAATTTTTTTTTTTCAAAAAAATATTTTTTGTATATCGAAAATAAATAAAATTTTATTTTTAATTGTGGCTAAAGTTCTAATATACTTTAAACAAATAATTTCAACTTTGCAATTCAGCTTATATAATTCTTATAAATGTTAGACAATGTTACAATATTTATAATAATCTATTTGAAAACATTCAGTATTCCTCGAACATTTTGTTACGGTACGGGAAGTTCCAGCTATTTGCCTTAAGGCACGATGCCATACACCCCACTAGTTACATTTAGTTTCATGTTTTTGCGTTAGATTTGAGTTAAATACATTTATGTATAAACAAATTTGAAAACTCTATAAATTAATTTCTATGAATCTCATCATAACTTCATATGTTTATTCAGCATAATTCGTTCTTAACTTGGAAGCTAATTATTTCCCTGTACAGACACTTTCTATTTTTAAAATCTGTTAAGAATAGCATTTGTGAATAAAAATTTAAGCTGGTTAATAGTAGTTTTTTTGTGAAGCAAAAAGTTAATAACCGATGTTCTTTGTTGAGTGTATGAATTTATTATAAGGTATTTAGTTAAACAGAGCAAATGAACAAAAATGATATGCTGTAGGTAGTAGTCGCGTCTATTTATTGTACTGTTCAATAAATAAGAACTAATGCATCTGTGGTGTTTTAAAAAGGCTGAAAGCTAGTTACATACAAAGCTGAGCTTTCAAATGATTTGGAGGATTGCCAACACTGAAACGTTTATGCGAAGCAATTTATAACAAACATATTTTCTTAGCTCGACAAAACATTTTGGTGCTTTAAATCAAAACGAGCAAGGAGATTGATATTGTTCCAATAAAGAAACCGTTTTTAGTTAATGCTAATTAATATATCATTTGATAGAAATGCGATAAATACTTCTTAATTTAGATATTTTAATGATCTGATGGTGATCGACAAATTATTATGACATTTGAAGCAAAATATTTTTAAATTATGCTCCGTTCATACAAATGTTTAATATTTATGTGTTATTCATGTGCACCGTGGTATTTATAAATATGTGTCGTGGTTTAGAATTTGATAATAGTTTATTGTTTATCCATGATTGTTGACACGAAAATATGCTGTGTTTTGTCTGCAATAGTTGTTAATATTCAGTAGCGAGAAGATGTATATTTTATTAAAGATAGCAGATATTTTAATAACGTCGAGGACTTCAACCGAATCCAGCTTTTACTTATGATTAGTTGTAAAACTAGCTACTTACATAAGTTGGTGCAAACTGTTATTTAGAAAGGAGTATATCAGAACTCTCTTAAAATATTCTGTTATTATATGAAATGTAATAATATAGAGTATATTATTACATGATGTGATAACGCGTATATAATTATATGAAAGATTATAACAGAAATACATAATCGCTGAAATTTGAACTTGTAATTGCTTAAAAAATGGAACATTTTCATGCAATTAGTTTGGAAGCAGAGTTGAAGGGATTAAATAAATTGTAAAAAAAGGTACGACTTGCACTGTGAAGCAAAAATATCTGTTATCTTATTTTATTGATAATCATTGCTATTATATACAACTATATATTTTTATCTAAAGCATTTCGTTTAATAATTATCCTGTGTGCGACTCTCCGTCTATCAATATTTCATTTACTGATAGAATTGTGTTATTTTATGACAAATTTATGGATGATTATACTGTTAAATTTTTAAATAAAATTAGTTTGTTTTTTTTTAACTTCCCGAAGGAGAAGTTTATGTTTTCATCAAAAATTCCGATTCGCTAATTTTATGTTTTCTCGACGTTTCAAGCCAATCTGAATCGAATGAGACTAAATTTGGAAAAAGTATGTGTGTGTGTGTATGTGAACATGTTTTTTGGCGTAAATCGACGTTTTCTCAAAAACTGCTGGACCGATTTCAAAAATTTAGAAGCCATTCGATGTATCTCGATAAGGACTATTGTTTGTCAGTTTTGTGCGACTATCGGCCAAGCCGTTTCTTTGTAAATCGCAGAAAAGTGAAAAAAATTTTCGTCCACGTTTTAATTCGCAATTCTGAATCGATTTTTAAAATTTAAACCGTTCGAAAGTTATTGGTTGGGAATCGTGCTGATTAGTTTTTCGTAAAGATCGGCCGGGCCGTTTTCTTGTAATATAATTTTTTTTCGACGATTTTTATGATTTTTTTGGCTGTAGTTACCATGGTCTTATAGATCATACTAAAATATTACGGCCCTACAAGAAGCCGTTTAATTTTAAAAGTTCATCAAAGTTTGCAAAAATTTGTATCGTTTTTTTGGCCCTTTCATCGACGTTTTCTCAAAAACGCCTGAACCGATTTCAGAAATTTAAACGCCATTTGATGTATCTCATTATGGACTATCATTTGTTAGTTTTGTGCGATGATCTGTCAAGCCGTTTCTTTGTAATTTGAACAAAATTGTTCAACTTTTCGTCCACATTTAAGCTTATACTACCGAAACGATTTTATAAAATTAAATTTAAGCCGATTTTCATGGAACTTTTTTTAGCGATATATATCATGGTTTTATAGAACTTACTGAAATATTACGGCCCTACGACAAGTAGTTTTTTGACTTTCGTTAAAATTAAAATTAGACGATTTTTTTGGTATAACGATAGAGTACTTGGTCTTAATGAACATACTAAACCATTAAAGTCCTTTGAAAGTACTTTGAAATTACTTTGAAAAAATAATAATTACTAATTCATGATTACAAATGGTTTTCTATTTGACAACAACTATGCTAATTCTGGCAAATTATTTTATATACCCTTTTTCTAACGCACGCCAAAAATGAACGATTCCATTTTCATTCTAACAAAAAGAACCTCAGATTTACACGTTTGTGCCTTTCTTATATACCTTGAATGGTGGCAGTTGATAGACAAGGCGAACCTTCCAACTTGGTCTTCCAATACCGAGACTCTGTGATTCCGGTTGATTTTTATCCGGTATTCGAAACCGGTATATTCATGAAAATACAGATATTTCGGTATTACAATTCTAATCATATTCGGCAAGATAAAGCGATTATTTGTATTTTACGGCTGCTACCCAATGTATAGGTCTCGTTTATAAAAAATATTACTCGCCCACGTGCGTCAATATATTTAACTTCCCGGAGGGTAAGTTATAGTAATCGCAAAAAAATCGAAAATGAAAATTTTTATATATCTTTACGTTTGAGCGGTTTCTGAACATTTTGGCATACCTTAGAAAAAATGGATGTATGTGTGTGTGTGTGTGTGTGTGTGTGTATGTATGTATGTATGTATGTATGTATGTATGTATGTATGTATGTATGTATGTATGTACGTGTGTGTATGTATGTGCGGATACAAATTTTCGTCGACGATTTCGGGAACACGAATCAACCGATTTGAATAATTCAAAAAACATTCGATTCATATTGATAAGGAGACGTGCTGATTAGTTTTTGGCGAAGGCAGGTCTGGCCGTTCCAAAGATACGGGGCAAAAAGTGCCGAAAACGGTAACTCAGTTTTTAAGAGAACGAAGTGTCCGATTTGAATAATTCAAAAAACATTATACTTGTATTGACAAGATGAAAAATTGATCCAATTTTCATGAAGGCAGGTCTAACGGTTTCGGAGATCTAATAAAAAAAGTAAAAAAAAATGCCATTTGGCGGTCAAAAATGATCATTAGACATATGCACATCAAATTATCAGATATTTTATAGAGATTTTAACAATAAGTATAAATTTTGTTTACAGTCCTATGGGTTCCGTACCAATGTTTATGCGTTAGACGGCGACGGGGCGCTTACGCGCTTTGATATTTCGTCTTTATGCAGTTAAAGCAGTACGATTGCTTTAAAAAAACGTTTAGATTTTTCAAAATATGTCAAAATAAAGAAAACAATTTTTTTTTTCAAAAAAAAAAGAAATTAAAAAAAAAAATATTTTTTTTATAAAAAATTTTTTTTGTCAAAAAAAAGTATTTTTTGTCCAATGTATAGTTTCCAAAAATCGTATTTTTTTAAAATAAATTTTTTTGAAAAATGTTAATCGTTTTAAAAAAAAAATAATTTTTGGTACGGGAAGTTTCAGCAATTTGCCTTAAGGCACGATGCCTTAATTGCCTTAAGACAGAATTCCACTTACAGCTAGTTTTTTATACATATTGTACATCTTTCCTAAGATTCGTTCATAATCACCCTTTCTAATTGGCATTAGTTAGTACGAATTTCATCGAAATCACATTCAATTGAAACTGAGGTTCTACAGTAGAATCTACTTATAAGTGAATATACCTTAGCCCCAGTCTACGCGCGCACCTGTTCGTGCGGCCCGCCGCTGCCGATTTGAATTGCTCCACTGTGTGCCACTATATAACACGTCGTATATCATATGAGGTCAAGGGTACATAATACATTGTGGGTTTCCTTGTCGTTTATTTCGTTCTGTTTTATGTGTGCCATTGGCTACGAGCACGCGACAATACGCGTGCGACTAAGCTGTAATTTATAATAAATATTACTGCTAATATGTCCGGTAAGCACGGAACTAGTAATGCGACAAAGGGGATCATTTATGATTGTAGATACTGTATATAACAAAACATGATATTTTTTATTGATCTTCTTGTATGGCTGAAAAACGTTGCAAGCTATGACAGATTTGGCCAAACTTTTGGTTGAAGGACAAATCATCTTTTAATAAAAAAAAATAATAAGTAACTGCTAATATGCGTTGAGATGTTTTAAATAGGGAAGGCAAGAGGCTGTTGAAACAGTTTTTTTAATTCCATATATCTTGAGATCCACTATAGAATTCATACAAAGTAACTATTTCTCTACCGAATTAAGTAAAAATAATTCTTTAACTATTGTTGATTATTTCACAATTAATCATTTTCTAGAAGCAGGCGGTGTTATAACTTACCTCGTGATTGGGGCAAGTTTCAACATCTACTAGTGAAGTTTGTTTTAAATAGGGAAGGCAAGAGGCTGTTGAAACAGTTTTTTCAATTCCATATATCTTGAGATCCACTATAGAATTCATACAAAGTAACTATTCCTCTACCGAATTAAGTAAAAATAATTCTTTAACTATTGTTGATTATTTCACAATTAATCATTTTCTAGAAGCAGGTGGTGTTATAACCTACCTCGTGATTGGGGCAAGTTTCAACATCTACTAGTGAAGTTTGTTTTAAATAGGGAAGGCAAGAAGCTGTTGAAACAGTTTTTATTTAAATCCATATATCTTAAGATCCACTATAGAATTCATACAAAGTAACCATTCCTCTACCGAATTAAGTAAAAATAATTCTTTAACTATTATGATTATTTCACAATTAATCGTTTTCTAAAAGCAGGCGGTGTTATAACTTACCTCGTGTTGGGGCTAGGTTCAACATCTACCGGTGAAAATCGTAACGACAAAATGACCAACAATACGTTTGGTAATTTTAATATTAATACGAATAAAATATATAGTTGTCTCCTATAACACAATTTACATATCTTTTACATCTAATTATACATTTCATCCAATCTTCTTTAATTGAAAGTGAATAGGCTTCACATACCAGACAATACCATTCTTGCATGTTGCAATTACAACTAGCCCCAAGGTTTTGTTCCGACTAATCAATGTGTTTATGATTCTATGACTAAATCTTTAAATGTTTCTTAGTACTTTGCTTGAAAGAGAAGTCTGGGGGTTCATTGGCACTCTAGAAAAAAATATGTTTCATGAACATGTAGGCGTCGATAAAATGAAGAAGTTAAAGTACATCCACATACGAGGTGTGTTCAAAAAGTACCCGGAATTTTTAAATTTCGCGGGTCTGGAGTGTCTGATTGTCAAATTTTTTTTTTATTGTGTTGGTATACATGCCCCTAAAGTATGATGAAATTTTCAGCTATATTCACTGTTTACTTTGACTGTAGTAGTCGCTAAGTTCGACGTGTTTTTCTGAGCTCGGCGATTTTTACAATGGAAGAATTGAAAAGTCAAAGAATTTGTATTAAATTTTGCGTAAAAAATGAAATAAAGTGTAACAAAGTGTGTGAAATGTTACAAAAAGCCTATGGTGAGTCTGCTATGAAAAAAACAAGTTTCCAAGATGGCCGCGAAGACGTTGAAGATGACGAACGCTCCGGTCGACCCAGCACGTCAACAAACGATGAAAATGTGAAAGAAGTGGAAAAAATGGTTATGAATGATCGCCGAATCACAATTAGAGAAGTTGCTGATGAAGTTGGCATATCAATTGGCTCATGTCATAACATTTTTTCAAATGTTTTGGGCATGAAACGAGTGGCAGCAAAATTCATTCCAAAATTCCTCACTCGTCGTTGCTTGTTCGTAATTTTTTGGCCAAAAACAATACCGTAGTCATGCCCCAACCTCCATATTCACCAGATATGGCTCCGTGTGACATTTTCCTATTCCCAAAGTTGAAGAGACCCATGAAAGGACGGCGGTTTTCCTCGATTGAAGAAAATCGCCGAGAGTGCTCAAGGACATATCAAAAAGTGAATATCAAGGGTGCTTCGAAAATTGGAAAAAACGCTGGCATAAGTGTATTATATCTGGGGGGGACTACTTTGAAGGGGACCACATTAACGTAGACGAATAAATAAATATTTTTTTGAAAAAACGAAAATTCCGGGTACTTTTTGAACAGACCTCGTAAGTGTCAAAATATTCGAGTTTTATCATGACCTTCAATTTTGTTTTTAAAAGTCATATAACAAAGATAACAACGAAAAACTAAATCACATAAAAAATACTTACATTAACATATCATGACTTATCTCTTGATGTTAAATAAATATATGTAAGTATCCTGCACCGAAGTAGAACATTGCTCTACATTGATAATATGTAAATGGAAACGACATCTGTTCACCAGTACTCACTTGGTTGTTATCATTTCATTGACAATAAAGTTAGTTATAAATCCAACGCAATGTAATTTATTTTATTGCTGCTTATCTTATTTTTTATAATTATTGTCGGTTGTTATTTTATTGCCATAACTCTAAATTAGATAATTTACTGTTGCAAATTAATTGAGCAAAATGTTATGTCATCGTGCGAACTACCCTTTTTATTATTATCATGTGTAATAAATGCTGGCGTTTATGGTTGAACTCGTTTTGAATAATTTATCTTAGAATACATGATCATAAAAAGTATTTTGCAATGACCGATTTGCCTTTGCCTGTGTCGTCGTTTTCTTCTCTGTCTCCTAATTTTTTTTTAGCTGGTTGTTCGTTGTCTTGAAAATGAAATATTTTATGTTTCAGCAGTTTCTGAACGTTTTGGCATACATTAGAAAAAAAAGATGTATGTGTGTGTTTGTGTGTATGTATGTATGTATGTGCGGATACAATTTTTCGTCGACGATTTTGCGAACGCGGTTCAATCCATTTAAATAATTCAAAACAACATTCGGTTCCTGCTGATAAGGAGACGTGCTGAAATTATTGGCAAAAACAGGTCTAGTCGTTTCGAAGATACGGGACAAAAAGTGCCAAAATGGTATTTCAATTTTTGAAATAATGGAGCGTCCGATTTAAATAAATTCAAAAAACATTTTACTTGCATTGACCATATGAACAACTGGTGAAATTTTTGTGAAGGCAAGTCTAGCTTCTCCGGAGATCCAATAAAAAAGTAAAAAATAATGCCATTTGGCGGTCAAAAATGATCATTAGACCATATATACATCATATTATCAGATATTTTATTAAGATTTTAATAATAAATACAAATTTTGTCTACATTTATATGTTTACACGATAGACGACTACGCGGCGCTTAAGCGCTTTGATATTTCGTCTCTAAATCAGCCATGCAGCGCGATTGCTTTAAAAAAATTGTTCAAAATTTAAAAAATATTAAAATACAAAAAATTTTTTTTCAAAAAAGCCAATTATTTTCAAAAATTTCAAAATTTCTCAAAAATCTTATTTTTTTTTTAAGTTTTGAAATTGTTTTGTTTTAAATTTAGGTTTTGGTGCGGGAAGTTCCAGCAATTTGCTTTAAGACACGATGCCATGCACTACTGGTTTATTTTAACCAGTTAATTATAAACAGTTAAAATCTTTCTTGCTAAATTCATTTGTTATTGACGATTTGTGGCGGAATGAACATGTTCTTGACAGATGTCAGTTGATTGACGCCAATGTGATGACTAAACTACACAGCACACTTGGAGCTACGCTGATGCGAATGCCGCATCTAGCAAGCTGTAGCTAGATTATTGTTTTCACAATCGTAAAAATTGTTTTCGCGGTTTTTAGTCAGCAATCAATTCTGGGGCTAATAAATTGATATCAAAATTTATATCATATCAGTTTCGTTGTAAATTGAGTTATCAATAAACTCACATTATCATCGAGTCAACAACAGTTAATTACGGTTTCATTTCTAAACATAATTTATTAATATTAAATGGCTCGCTATCGCCATAGATTCGTATGACTAAAATGCAACTTTACAGAATGAGCATATAGTGTGATTATTGATATGCCTTTTCTCTATGTTTTTAGACTGAAACTTGTATTTTCTATTTTTCAACAAGTGTTATCACCATCATGTGCACGGTGTTGCACAAGTACATTTATTTGTAGTCATAAGTAGACAATATTTGTAGTCTTAATAAATAGCTAAAATTATTCTAGAAATTTTAAAGTTATATGTTTCCCTACCAGAAGACTTAAATATATTATCATCTTTAGCGAGACAATTACACTGCTCTTTACAAACTTTAGCAATTGTCTCAAGTCAAGATTCGTAAAGTTTGATTCTGTGTTAACAAGAAAAGGAGCGATAAAGTCATTCTCAGTCTCGAGATGATTCGGCATATCATCAAAACTTTCAACATTAAACTTTGATAAAAAGTTGAGGCTAATAACATATACATAAAAACTATATTCAATTAATCTGCCTCCAGTGTTTATTTAAAAATAGTTAGAGTTTTTTAAAAATCCAATAGTTTTGTAGACGATCTCTCACATAGATAGAAGTTATTTTCTGCTTCATTACCAATAGAAATATAATAATATAACTAATAATACACGTATATTTGTGAGCATTTAGTATATAAAATATTTACGAGTATATATGCAGTTGTGTGCTTGATTGATGAGTCTTTGATTATTCATTTGTAGCCATGATAATAAGAAATTCAAATGAAAACTAGTGAGGTGCATGCATCGTGCCTTAAGAAAAATTGCTGAAACTTTCCGTACCGTAATTAAAAATCTTGGTACATATTCCAAAAAAAATCCACATAATGTGTATACATTGTTAAAATCTCTATAAAATATCTGATATTTTGATGTACATATGTCCAATACACATTTTTGATCGCAAAATGACATTTTTTTAACTTATTTTTATTGAGAGTTTCAATCAGTTTTTCATTTTGTCAATACAAGTAAAATCTTTTTTGAATTATTAAAATCGGACGGTACGTTCTCCTAAAAACCGAGTTACCGTTTTCGGCATCTATTGATCCGTATCTTTGGAACGGCTAGACCTACCTTTGCTAAAAACTAATCAACACGTCTCCTTATCAATAGGAGTCGAATGTTATTTGACTTATTCAAATCGGTTGATTGGTGTTGCCGAAATCGTCGACGAAAATTTGTATCCGCGCACACACACATACATCCGTTTTTTTTTAAGGTAAGCCAAAATGTTCAAAAACCTTTGAAACGTAAAGATATATAAAAATTTTCATTTTCGATTTTTTGCGATTACTATAATTTATCCTATGGATGTTAACAAGTTTTTCTAAGTGAGAATTATATTGTATGTTTTTGTAGTTGTGTAGCTATGATATTTGTCCTTAAGAGAAATGTATTAAATTTAGTTTTTATTTGAATTTGTAATGCACAACAAACGTACATACAAAATCTATTAAAAAAAAACTATTTCGACAATAAGCTGTTATATATATGTGCGGATACAATTTTTCGTTAACGATTTTGAGAACACGAATCAACCGATTTGAATGATTCAAACATTCGATTCTTATTGATTCCTTATCGTGACGTGATGATTAATTTTTGGCAAAGACAGGTCTAACCGTTCCGGAGATACGGGGCAAAAAGTGCCACAAACGGTAACTCAGTTTTTAAGAGAAAGGAGCGTTCGATTTTAGTAATTCAAACAACATTTTACTTGTATTGACAAGATAAAGAACTGATTCAATTTTTGGGGAGGCAGGTCTAGCAGTCTCGGATATCGAATGAAAAAAAGCCATTTGGCGGTCAGAAATGATCCCTAGACATATGCACATCAAGTTATCTTTTATCAAGTTATATTTTATTATTATTATTATAATACTATATTATTTTATAGACATTTTAATAATAAGTACTTTTGTTTACATTTCTATGGTTTTTGTACAAATTTTTATCCATTAGCCTGCGATACAGTGCAGGCCATGCAGCACGATTGATTTGAAAAAAAAAGTTCAAAATTAAAAAAAAAATCAATTTACTCAATAAATGAGCTTGTTTTTGTCATTAATCATATTTTTCCTGGAAAGTGAAATTGTATTCTGTTTAAACACCACAATTGCAATATATAAGCGATACGGATAAACAATATTTTTTAATATATAATATCAACATGTTGCAAAATGTTTTCGTCTTCTTCGTTTGTTCAATTAGAAAATCTTGGACGACAGAAACGAAATAATACACAAAGCAAATATTGATCAAGCGACCATCGCCCAATAGAATATCTCCAACACATGTGTTGTATGGCGACATGAACATGTCGGAATAAAATATTGACTCATAAATAAATAGCTACTGGAAATGTATGACATAATGTTTTATTCTTTTTGCTGTATCATATTTTTAACGTCTCGATAAACAAACTGTAGCTATTATATTTAAACGTCTCTATAATTAAACTAGTGGCAACTTGCCTTAAGGTAAATTGCTGCAACTTCCCGTATCGTAGTGAAATATTCGAGAAATATTAAATGTTGTCAACTAGATTATTATAAATACTGTAACTTTCATCATTCGTATTTTATAGACAAAATATAAAAGCTTATGCGACGTTTATATGTGTTTAGAAGAAAAGTGCAAAAAAACTTGATCAAGCAGAATTAGAAATATGAGATAAAATCCTTCATTCTAAGATTTATATAAACTGAATTGCAAAGTTAAATTTTTTATTTGAAGTATATAAGTGAGCTTTAGATTTTCAGCTAGAATTAAAATTAAAATTCTAATATTTAAAAAACTAAATCATTTAAAATAAAAGTAGTACGTGTAAGGTTCACACGCAATTGAAGTAAAACGTATTTGCTGCTGTACAAGATGGAATTTAAGTAAAAATAAATACATCATATAACAATTTTGAATAATGTTTATTAGTAATATGGTAACACTCGTGGTTATACATATTTATATAATGATAATATATTTATATATTATGATTATATAATTATAATAGCATTAAAAATATGTATAATATTTAAAAACAATAATATAATTAAATTCATACTTCAAACATGACATGATCGGTTTGTCATTGTAGTTGGCATTTAAAAATAAACCTTCATTAGAGAAATGAAGTAATTGCTGATCAATAACTTCTATAATATTCGTTCACACAGTGGATTATGTTAAACAACGCCTAAACAAATATTGTTTTTGCAACTTCACTCATCATGTAGTAGGTGTATTTGAAGAACTTCATGTAATAAAAATTAACATACATTTATTGACTGGTTGTATTTTTTTTACTTTTTCGCTGGCGATATAATCTCATTCTTTGAACAGCTGTAATATCAGTTTTGCCTAAAAACATATTTTCCATTTCAATAACTTCAAAGTTTTATAGAAACTACGACTAATATAGAAATTATTTCAATAACTTATGTTTCATACACGGCGCAAATGTTGCATTTGTTTTATTATTTTTATTATAATTATTTACGGGACAGGGTAAAATATTCTTCTGATTCAGGCATTTTTCATTAAATCAAGATTTGTACTACGATGTAACTTTAAAATGTTTATTTATCTATGCCGATTTGCTTGTAGATATCGGTACGCATGCAACGTTGATGCCGGTACGACAGATCTCTATCCACATACGCGACGACTAATCACAATCGACCAGTGTAGAAATTGGCACTCGACTCCTTATCTCATTTTACCTGCCGTAACGCACTTCCGTTGCATTTATACGGATTTACACCCTAATCGCGCCTAAAGAAGTTTTACTTAAAAATTTTTGGAAAATGAAAAAAAAAGAAGTTTTGGAACAACCAAAAAACGATTACAATCATTAATTATATACAAGCAAAATGTTTTGAGTCAGCGTTTTTGGTGATTCTAAAAAATGCCATTTGATGGGCAAAAATGATCATTGGACATATGCATACCAAAAAAAAAGTTTTTTTATAAAAAATTTATTAATCTGTACAAATGCACTTTTTGCTCCGTATCTTCGGAACAGCTGAACCTGCTTCTGCCAAAAACTAATTCAGAACGACTTCTTATCAATGGGAACACACACATACTTTTTAAGGTATGCCATTATTGAATATATTGAAATGTGAACGAACTTGAAATATGCAAAAAAAGCATTTTCGATTATTTTGCGATTACTATAACTTACCCCATAGGAAGTTAAAAATTATATCTAAGTAATTCAAAATAAATTTTCAAATAGAAAAGTAAAATTTTGTCTATTAAAGAGCACCTGATCAAGTTGGCATAAAGCTTAATCCGCCACTGAAAATGTCGGTAATAATACAATATCAATATACAATATCAATATTAGGTATATCATGCTTCTAACTACTAAAAAAAATCTTACTTTTCAAATAATAATACTTATACGATATAATTACAATCAAGATTTTATAATTTACGACTTTCGCTTTCGTTCATTTTATTACTAGAATCTTATTACAAGCATTTCTTTTATAGTTCAGCTACTGAAATACCGGTAATTGCGTTATTCGTTTTTAGCGCCTGATAGTAGAAATACAATGTCTAAAATTATAATAAGTGAAAAGAAAAAAGTTTCCCTGCTTAAGTGATTATTAATATATTTCGTGCCAAATGATTTATTGCTTTTTGTTATATATTTTATTTGAATATGGTTATGGTACTGAATGCGTGTACAATGTTTAATGATTTTGACGTTTTATATAACGTGTATAAACAAACCTATATTTCTTGAATAATTATTTTTTATGATTTCTAACTTCCCGTAGAATAATAGTTATTAAATTCAATTCAATTTATATTCAGGTTTTTAGTGCAATAAAATCGAACAGAAAATAAACTAGTGGTGCATGGCATCGTGCCGGAAAATTGCTGGAACTTCTCGTACCACCATTAAATATTTGAGCAAACAAAATCAATAATCAATAAATATTGATCCATTATAATTGACAATTGTTTTAAATATTTTCGTAAAGATAATTATATTTACTATATATTTATTCGTTCATATAATATACAGTAACGATCTTATCACTCAAAACACTTGTAAATGATTACATTAAGAAGTAATGCTGAATTAATCCATCTGAGGATATATTTCTTACGAGTAGAATATATACAGTTATATGTACAGATATGAAATATCTGTTTATACAGTTTTAAATTTAATTGTAAATTCAAAATTTATATTTGAAGTATGAAACTTTGTATATTTTTAAAAATTTGAAAGAATTTGAAATTTGTTTGAACCGTATAAGTGAACTTTAAAAATTAAAAATCTTGATACGGAACCCAAATTTTTTTTAACAAAACTTGTTCTTATCTTTAAAGTATGTTATAATTTGATTTGCATATATCTAACGATCATAAATATCCTTTTTTTACATTTTTTCCTATATCTCCGAAACTGCTTGATCTGCCTACCTAAAAATTTAATTAATTCTTCATTTCGTCAATAAAATTAAAATGTTTTTTGAATCATTCAAATCGGGAGCTCCGTTGCCTCAAAAACTGAATTACCAATTTTGGCACATTTTGCCCCGTTTCTTTGGAGCGGCTGGAGTCTTTGCCAAAAAATAATCAGCACGTCTCCTCATCAGTAGGAATCGAATGTTTTTTTAATAATTCAAATCGGTTGATTCTTGCGTCCGAAATCGTGAATGAAAAATTGTATCCCAACATACACACACACATCCATTTTTTTCTAAGTTATGCCAAAATGTGCAGATACCTCTGAAACATAAAGATATGCAAAAATTTTCATTTTTGATTATTTGCGGTTACTATAACTTACCCTACGGGAAGTGGTGCGTGGCATCGTGTTTTAAGGAAAATTTGAAATGAATATCCGAATCATTTTTGATGTTTACTGCTATTTTTACACTTTTAACACCTTATCTCTGAAACGGCTTGGCCTGTTTTTGCCAAAAACTAATCAGCACTAATACCCATAAGTAGGAATCTGATCCTTTTGAATCATTCAAATCGGTTGATCCGTGTTCTTGAAATCATTGACGGAAAAATTGTATACACAAACACCCATTTATTCTGATGAAAGCCAAAATGCTCAGAAATCTTTGAAATGTAAAGATATGCCAAAATTCTCAACTTTGTTTTTGGGCGATTACAATAACTTACTCTACATATAATCATTTATATAGTATTTTTATTTGTTATATGGTGATAAAGACCACATAATTAACACTACTTTATTTATTTTATATTCTAAGTAGCAAAGGGTGCAGTATTCTTCAAGTTATGTTAGTACAAGAAGACCGGTTACTCTGCAAAAGTTATGCGATATCTCAAATGCGAAAAGTAAAACAAAAATACACAATTAAATTAAAAACTTGTTATTCACGGCCAAGATATTTTTACCACAAGTAAAATTTATTACAGTTTTTTTTATAAATTTTATTATCGGAATGTTTTGAAATATTACATTTGAAATAAGTATATTGCTTTTCTGCCTGCGTGAAATATGTCAAATCGATTTTATAGTGTAATTTCTACTCCAACTTGAATGCACAAAGTAGTGCTTAATTTTACTTGAGGTAATATCGGATGTGTTCTTTTTTGAATTCATAACATGATTTCTCTTTGGAAATTACAGGGCATGTTCCTAACTAGCAAGGTTACTAAGAAAAGTCAGTCGGTGCAATTGAAATAATATTTTCAAATAACAGAATCGTAATTTACCAGCGCACTTTATTAGGTTAGGTTAAGATTAGATATTTAGTGATTAGACAGTTTTTTTTATTTTTTTCAATGCATTCTGTAATTCTGATTATTTTGGCCTTTTTAAAAAAAATATATATGTATTTGGATCTGACATTCGAGTCAACTGCTGGACCAATCACTAATATCAGGGCCCTTCGCTATTATACCCGGAATATGGTTTGGTATGGCAAACACGGGTTTATTAAGGCGGTTGTTCTTTTTTTTGTTACAAAAAATGCAAGGTATTTGTTTTTATTTTTCTCGAAATGTATTTATCAAATTATTATTTCTCGAAATATATTTAAACAAAAATTACAAAATCATAGAATATTGAGAATTTTTTTTTATTGTCGCCGTCATTTGTTAACCAGGGCGCCAAAGTGGGCATTGCAAAATCGATCTCTTTTGCGGTGCCACAGATAAATCCGTTGCGCATCGCCTGAAACAAAAAAAACGAAACTACGTTGAAGAAGAAGTTTGAATCCAGTCCCCCTACCAAAATGAAAGAAAAAAAGCAAGAAGGAAAAAAATGGCAGCTATTTAAAAAAAAATGTTAAAAAGGGCCTTTTTTGGGACGAGAAGCTTCGCAAAAATTTTTTGCTTAATGTTATGAAGTTGTTTGAGGTAGGGGGACTAGGTATTACAGTGGTGAACAAATTAAAAAAAATGCAAGTCGATCCGACTTGTAGTTTTTTTTAATTTGTGGCACCGCATTGAAAAAAGTCAATTTGAGAAAAACGTATTTAAAGTTTTTAATATAATGTACTAAATACACCATTTAATATAATGTACTTATACACCATGGTGTTCAAAGATGCTGACACATTAAAAAGGTCATGTGCATGACGTATTATAATGAAAAAGGGAGCAGCTGGCATACAATAGCTCGCGGAGCGATGAAAAAACGGTTTCAGAGGATCATACATATAGAGATATATATATCTATAACTTCGTCAAAAAATTGATATTGAGATGATTTTTTTTTAAATAATTCTAAGGTTTTCAGCTTTCATAACATCAAAAAATCTCAAAATCGAAAAAAAAAACGAAAACCGAACAACCCCCTTAATTAAAGTCAACTTTTTTTAGCTTTTGCATTTTAAAATAGGACAATGTAGTGCAAGAAATTGCTGAATTTATGAAATAATTTTATTTTAGGTATTTATTATAATCTTGACAAAAATTTACGCATTGCTTATGCCATACACATATATTCACATATTATGATGGCACAAAAATTCATATATTTGTTAGAATTTATATTAGAAAATTAATAAAAATTTTAATTGCTTCACTCTTATTAACAGAACAATACATTTATAGTTATAGAACAATACAGGCGTTGTGTTAAAAATTCAATTAGAATTAATTTAATCCAGACATGAAGTTTATTACATTCAGAGAACTTCGAAGAAACAAACGGGATCTTATATGTAATTCTTAATATAATTTCTCAGTATCATAATCAAATAATGATTTAATAACTTTAGGTGATTTACTTCTTTGAATTTTCTAAACTTAGAGCATTTCGCATTAAAAGGACTAATAATTGAAACGCATTAATGGGATTAAGGAAGTTTTTGTCATGAGCGTAGGCCAGATATTGTCCAAAGATATCTGCTTAATTAACTTTATTAAGAATATTCACGTTTTCAGCTGTTCATCTTTCTATTTACGATGTGAGTTGTCACAGGGCAGTGCGGTCAAAAAATTTGGTCGATTTTAGAACATGATTTTCAAGAACATGTTAAAATCTAAGATAAATCTTAAAATATTACATTTAATTTAATAACAATTTTTGAGAGGACGAAGCATCCGATTCTAGAATGATTCAAAAAAATATTACTTGTGTCGACGGTGTTTGTTTATTAACTTCCCGTAGGGTAAGTTATTGTAATCATCCAAAAATCGAAATTGAAATTTTTTACATTTCTTCACGTTTTGAAGGTTTCTGATCATTTTGGCATACCTCAGAAAAAATGGATGTGTGTGTGTATGTATGGATACAATTTTTCGTCCACGTTTTCGGGCGCACGGATCAACCGATTTGAATGGTTCAAAAAGCATTCGATTCCTATTGATAGAGAGATGTGCTGATTAGTTTTTGGCAAAGGCAAGTCCACCTGTTTCGGAGATACGGAGCAAAGAGTTCAGAAAATAGAAATAGAGTTTTTGAGAGGTTGGAGCATCCGATTTGAATGATCTAAAAAACATTCAATTCGTAATGACGAGAATAAGTAGTGATTAGATTTTGGCAGAGGCAGGTCCAGCGGTTTCAGAGATACAGAGCTAAATGTGCAAAAAATGGCAGTTTTTGAGAGAACTAAGTGTTCGATTTGAATGATTCAAAGAACTTTCTGCTTGTTTTAACAAAATAATTGTCAAATTGAATTTTATTATTTACTATTTTCACTTTGAAACATATTGCTATCTATATTTCCAAGTGAAAATCGTTGTCACTGCTGCCTGACAACAGGCTGCTCGAAGTGGGTATCGAACCCGGGACCTCTGAAACAAGTCCCGTCGCTCTTAACCGCTTACCTACGGGCGAGCCCAAAAAAAAAAACAGTAATACAAAAATAATAACATAAATGAACTATGGCGTGATGATTGGGATCCGTGCCATGATTTTTAATTTTTAAAATTTTCCGATTTTTGTTTTCAAAATTTTCAAAAATATACAAAATTTTATATTTTGAACAAACATATATATTTGTTATTTTAATCGTAAGAAATAAATCCTCAGATGGATTCATTCGGCATCTCTTTTTAATGTAAACTTTTTTTAATGCGATAAGATCGTCACTGTATAATATAATATATGACGGAATAAATATACAGTAATTATAATTATCTCTTTGAAAATATTTGAAACAATTGTTATTAATCATTGATCAATATGTATTGATTATTAATTTTTTTGCTTGAATGTTTAATTCTGGTACAAGAAGTTCCAGCAATTTGTCTTAAGGCACGATGCCATGCACCAATAGTTATTTCAAAATATTTGAAATAAATGTTATTCTATGTTATGTTTTATTAATACAACATAAATTTACATCAATAAAATTTTATTGATGATTGATTATTTTTATTTTGCGAATGTTTATTTACGCTTTGGGAAATTCCAGCAATTTGCCATAATGCACGATTCCATTCACCACTAGTTTATTATCTGCTTCAAGTTTCAAACATCCTATAAGCAATATTTTTTAGTAAATTTAAACAATCAGTTTCTTTCTCATTTTTAAGCAAAGAATATTGCTCCTTCATCCTTTATATGTACATACATAAATATTAGTAAGAGTCTAATTTATTAAAAAGTTTTCGTCTTCTCGCAGCCAAAAGAGTCCTTAATTAACATATCCAGCCCTGGCGGAACGACGTCAGGAAGTCATATCGCACATCTGGTCGACTTCTATGGGATATTTTTGTCTCAAGAATGCGGTGATATGTGCTTTCTCAGTGTCCATAAAACTTTTAGTACGTTGCTTCACGAAGTTAATTTTGCAATATTGTAAACATTGCTGTTTAAGTAATATACGGTTTGTTTTTGATGCAACGAGAACAGATTGTTGTTTCAAAATGATAAAACCACTAATCTACATTTAGAAAATTTCTCATTTAGCAATATATACAATAAATAATTTATTTTGACTGACAATATAATATTATACTGAATATAAACTGTAAGAATTGCATTACGAAAAAGTAGCGCGTAAGAATTTTTACTTTCAGAAAAGCTAGTAATGAACTTATCATATTTGCTCCGCATTGCAATAATAAAATATATACGAGTATTTATATGATATTCAATATCGATATAGAAGTAGACCTGGTTTGTCTTTCGTTCGTTGATGTTGGTAAAATTTCATATTATACTATTTTAAACGAGTTTGTTGCGTACCTAACTAAATTAACTTAAAGTTTTTTGTCAAACAAAACTTCATTAGTAACCAAAAATATGAATGATCTTATAAATCTCGATAAGTAGGTTGTAGGAAAGGTGAGATATTATTTCGAAATTGCGTAAAATCTTTACATTTTTAATTTAAATTTTTTTGTAGAAGCGTAATTTAAATAAAAAAATGGACGGTGGCTAATACGTCAATTGTCAAACGTTTTTGACAGAGGATGTTTGACGTGAAAATTATTTGATTATGATTAAATTGTAGTAAATAGTTTTGTTTGTAGTTTTATTTATACACAAAAACTTTATTAAACTCAAAATATCAACTTTTTTTAAATGCTAATATGAAAATGAATTTTTTGTCGTTGTTGCAAATTTCGTCGTTTTGCAAATCATATTTTTCTCAAAAAACGGTGCTCTGAAAGATCTCATTTGTATAATTATATAGTCATTTGATACTTATAAAACATTTTCTAGGTTATATTATTTTTTATTCGTGTTATTTAAATTCAGAACCTAAATTTGGTGTCAATCAAAGGAACATTTTGTCGAATAACATTTTCCCAGCTATAATTTTCCTGAATTTATCGAAAAATAGATATTAATATATGAAGGTACGGGGTTAAAAGGTTCACCATCGATGTGTCAAAAACCAGTAAAGTTAAGCATTGTTTAACAACAATATTTGAAAGTAGAGGGAAAAAGATTTATAACCAGCTATAATCTTGTTTCTTATGACTTTGCTATCAGTAGATAAACGGTAATCTTTGAAAATCTATAATAAAAGTATTTTCTTTCGTTGGTAGTTTTTTAGCATTAGTTAAAAGTGTAATTATTTTGTAAAATACTTTTAAAATTAAAATAAGACATCAAACCTGTTGGCCACCTGGCCGTTCCAAGTGTACCCCACAAAAGCTCGTCTATGGAGTAAAAAGGTGTAGATAACAAATTTTTGAAAGACATCAAAAAAGCACATTTCTACAATGATGAAGTGGCTGGCAGTTTTACTGAACGTAGTCAAATAATTGTTCGTTTGAAATTTGTTATTTGTTGTGATAAAATTGGTATGGTTTTTATAATATAGTTTATATTTGCTCAAAGTCAAATTGGATCTTTGTGCCTCGCCCTGCTCTACATATATACTTTTAATTAAATTTACTTTAATTCATCGAATGTTACTTGAAACTTTTCAATAAGCAGATCAGAGAAAAAATATTTAATTCATTTCCTCTCTCTCCTCGCAGAAATTTGCAAATTTTGTATAAGCTCAGTAATATTATTTACAATTATACACAAAATACAGAATCCAAAAAAATCTGTAAAACATGAAACGTAATCAATAAGTCGAAAGACCAAAAACGACTTAGATTGGATTATACCATGTTTTCTATAGACTATTTTTATAATACCTCATTGTATATAGCATTCACAACACATCCTTATACACTTAAAGCATTAATTTTTTTGATTCTCTAGAAATTGTTAAGAATATACCTTACTTAGCAAAACAACGTTTGCCGGGTCAACTAGTATAATATACAAATTTTCTAGATAGGTATATTTGTTAAAGTTAAGTAATTTTACAAATGTGTACAATATTCTATTTGCACCAGCACCTGTATAGATACATATACGAGGTGTAAAATTTTAAAATATAATTGATAAAAAAACATTTTCAACAATTTGATATTATAATGTTTATTTTAAATTGAAAATGTAGTGCAAAATAGGAGAACGATTAAACGATAGGGTAGAAGATAGAAAGGTGAGCGATTGGGTTGCTTTCTGAAATAAAATACATCATCCTAGATGGGAGAACCATTGGGTTGTCGAAAGCGACGCAGTTGAGAAGTATTATCATAGTAGTTTAGAGAACTCTTATTTCTGATTGAAAAAATAAATAACAAACATGAGCCACAAATCTTGTATTCATATATCATCATATTTTTGTATGTGTTCATTGTTCCGTATAAATTTTAATTTTTTGTTAATAAAGTTACACATTGGTTAGCAAGGTCATCGAAGATACAAAAGCCGGATACAGAAATTGGTTATGGTCTCGGATATATACATCAGAACTTTATTTGGAGGTCGAGCAAAAATGGTTATTCATATTTTTGTAAATATGTGGAACGTTATATTGATATACTGTTGATATATAGGTAATAATTATATCGGATTTTCGGCTAAAAATGCCAAGCTTTGAATCATTCTATATTGTATTTTTTCGGGAAGTTTGATTGTTCACTCATTAATAATCGAAAGTCGTATGAAACAATATATAATAACGTAATTGATAATGTTCTATCAACACGTTTTCTTTTCATATCGAATGTATTATTTGATTTTAAAATTCTACATAGAAATTATTATAATTTATGTGATAAATCCGTTATGAATCATAATGTAATTTTATTAAAATAGATACATATGGGCTAGTATAAAGCAAAATTTAATGTAATGGCTATTGGCAATATATTTCTAGGATTAGATAACTATCATGAAATATTTAAAAAAAAATTGTTGCTAATGATATATGTTTACATCTGAACGACAATGTAAATAAGTATATTTTTATCATCACCTGAAGCAATATTTGTATCAGACAATTTTAATTTATATTACGATTATACCGCTCTATGTTTCTGGTGACTATTGGCCAATTGCACTCATGGGCCAATAATATTTTCCTATCAAGTAAAATATTTTAATTTTTCTTAATATAAGACATTCTTTATACAGTTATATGCGTTTTTGTTCAACAATAAGTGTTAATACGTTGACTGCGTGCGTCGACAATACGCTGTCGACTTCGACAGTACCATATTTACTTTTTTTAATAATTATTGTTAATTTATTCTTATAGTTACTTTAAATCCATACCCAACTTAGCGGCATATAGTAGAACCAACTAGTTAGTGACAGAAAAAGGGCGTCAAGAGTAAGGTGACCATACGTCCCGGTTTCGCCGGAACAGTCCCGCATTTCCACCTTGTGTCCCGGTATTTTTTAAAAGCATTATTTGTCCCGGATTTAGATATTTTGTCCCGGATTGTCCCGGGTTTTTGGAAATATAGACTTAAATTGAATTTTTGCTCTTATTTGATAATAAAATTACAACTATAGCAACAAATATCTCTAAATGTTATGTACAAAGAATATGCTCATGCTCACAATGCGTTATGAATGAAAAAATTGCTTAATACAAATTTCTGAAGGCGGATTAAAATAGTCTCTTACATTAATATTTTTGCTAAAAATATCAAAAATTGTGAAAACTGTTTACGGTCCGGCATAAGTGCTAAACTAACATAAAAAAAAATTAACATAATTTTATAAGTTTAAAAGCGAAAATTATAAAATATAACATATAATGGATTAATAAAGTTCTTACTGAAAGTCAGTAATTCTGGATATTTTTTTTATTTATTTAAAACAAATTGATTTTGATTGCATTCTTAAATATTATTTGTTAGTTTAAAATCTTGAGTTTTGTGGCATACGGCTTCCTCCCTCCCCCCACGTACTGTCTCGGATTACCTTAACTAAAAGTTATTGTCCCGGTTTTGACTTAAAAAAATATGGTCGCCTTACTCAAGAGCAGTTTTTATCTTCGCCACTAATTTACAGTTTAAAAATGAAACTATTTTTTTAATAATACAGAGTAAATGCGACTATATTTCAAATAAACCGTTTTAGCATAGCAAAATGATATAGGTCTAAAGACCTTAGCAGTCAACCTTTAAACATATCCAAACTATGTTTGCTGAAAAACTATTTCTATATTAAATTGAAAATCGCACAATTTCTCTCCAAAATTCGTTTCCGCCCTTCATTCTAATGCACTGCGCATTACCGTTTACCACGCCTGCAAAGTCCTGCACAGATGCGGTTCCAATTTCCCGAAAGTTCTGGCATTCCGTGCAACCGCGCACGCCGAATTACTTCCATGCAGAAACTCTTAATAATAATTCGTCTGCAGCTATGTAGGCCAGAAAAACACATCGCCCAGAAAATTTGCCGCCGTTTGAATAGGATTATTCAGGTATAGTAGAAACTACTGGTGCATTGCATCGTGCCTTAAGGCAAATTGCTGGAACTTTCCGTACCAGAATTAAATATTTGGGAAAAAAAATCAAAATTTTATCAGAAGACCGCCAAATATCAATTTTTAACTTCCCGTAGGGCAAGTTATAGTAATCGCAAAAAAATCGAAAATGAAAATTCAACGGTTCAACCGATTTCAATGATTTAAAAACATTCGATTGCTGTTGATAAGGAGGCGTGCTGATTAGTTTTTGGCATAGGCAGGTCTAGTCATTTCGAAGATACGGGGCAAAAAGTGCCACAAACGATTTTAATAATTCAAAAAATATTTTACTTGTATTAACAATATTAACAACAATACAGACGCGGTTTCGGCGATCTAGTGAAAAAAGTAAAAAAAAAAAATGCTATTTGGCGGTCAAAAATGATCATTAGACATATGCACATCAAATTATCACATATTTTATAGAGATTTTAACAATAAGTATAAATTTTGTTGACATTCCTATGAGTTCCGTACCAACCTTTATCCGTTAAACGGCGACGCGGCGCTTACGCACTTCGATATTTTGTCTCTATGCAGTTAAAGTAGTACGATTACTTTGAAAAAAAAAGTTCAGACTTCCAAAATATTTCAAAATAAAGAAAGCATTTTTTTTTTCAAAAAATCTTTTTTCCAAGAATTTTTTTTTTCAAAAATTTATATTTTCTCAAAAATCTAATTTCTTAAAGGTAATTTTTTTTTAAATATTGTAATCTTTTTAAAAAAAATAATTTTTGATACGGGAAGTTCCAGCAATTTTCCTTAAGGCACGATGGCATGCGCTCCACTAGTTCCGCTGTATCTCCGAAACCGTTAGACCAGCCTTACCTTAAGTTTCATCAAATCTTCATTTCGTCAATACAGCTAACATGTTTTTTGAATCATTCAAATCGGATACTTCGTTCTCTCTAAAATTAGGGCACTTTTTGCCCCGTACCTTCGAAACGGCTGGACCTGTCCCTACCAAAAATCGAATTCGAAAAAAAATCGAATATTTTTTGAATCATTCAAATCGGTTGATTCGATCCCGAAATTGTGGAAGAAAAGAAAAATTGTATCCATACACACACATATACATCAATTTTTTTAATGTATGCCAAAATGTTCAGAAACCTTCAAAACGTCGATTTTTTGCTATTACTATAACTTACCCTACGGGAAGTTAATAAAAGAATTTTTTTTAAATTTGTGCCAAACATCCTGGTTAATTTTTTTTGTTGATTTTGTAATCTATGTAAATATAAAAAAACAAGTAAAGTAGGGAGGGGCAAAAAGGGTTCAGTTTGGCTTTTGACCAACTCAAATACCTACACTAGGTTTTTCTAATTTTGATATCAAATAAATCGGGATGAATTGAAATATCCAAGAACATTTAAAATCGGATACTTTCTTCGAAAAGTTAATACTTCACACTTTTCAGGGAATTTAATCAGTTATAATACACGTATGTGAATTTACTATACAAGTAATAACAACAAGGGTAGGGCGGGGCACAAAGGTCCAATTTGACTTTGAGCAATTATATAGGGAAATCCAAATCAATTACAACACAACAAATATCACACAAGCGATCTATCAATAACAATATCTGACTATGTTCTATAAACCTTCCATATATTTCATCATTGTAGAAACGTGTTTTTATAGTGTTTTTTTTTTTCTATTTACATTTATGAATTACAATCTGTCGTTATAAACAACATTCGGTAATTTTAATGGCTTATTAAATAAGGAAAAAAGGTCGAATGGTAACCCAGTGATGATCCGATTCGAGGTTGGAAATAAAAAATTTTTAACTTTTCTTTTTACCTCATAGTCGGGTAAATTGAGATGCACAGGTAGCAAACAGGTCCTATGTCTTATTTCAATATTAATTTACAAAATAATAGCTACATTAGTCAAGCAACGCAAAATGAAATTTTCTTTAGTGCATTTTTACAGAGATTTTTACAAAGAACACTGTAAGTAACCTTAATCTGGTGGTATTTTGTCAGAAATATTTGTTATTTAATATACTTAAATATTAGTTGGAAAAATTATTTATTTTATTTATATCTTGTAAAATTATTTTTTTTAACTTAATTTACTTTTTTGTTTGCATTTTTTTATCTTTACACCTTTACCAGGGTAAAGATTTAGTTGGTTCTTTTTACCCCACATAGGTGTAAGTTTTTATAGAGACTATATAAAAATCTTATATAAAAATCTTACTTTAATTAACAATATATCTTATAAAACAATTAAATAAGGTATACTTAAAAATTATATTAAAGTCTCGTAAACTAAACAACTGTGCTCACGACCACAAAAACTAACAACGCAAGAAAATGCGTTTCTTATGGATTTTCAAACATTGACATTTTTCCCGATATCAACGTCATAAGAATCAATAATCGTTTCAATCAATCTTTCTCCCTCTACTTTCAAATATTGTTAAAAAAAATCAACTGTACTAATTCCTGAGATATCGGTGATAACCCTTTTTATCCGCGTACGTTTAATCTCCGCTCTACCCTATATAATTTTATTAAGGCCATATATTTTATTCAAAAATGATGTAAAAATTTTCTTCGTTTATCTTTATATGAATTCTGCAGACAATCTTTTAATTCGTCTGCAGCTATATGGGGCAGAAAAACACATCGCGCGGAAAGCTTGGAATCGTTGAAATTGAATCACTTGTTTCAATTCTGGCGCAAAATAATTGTCGAGTATTACTTGGTACTTTATAGAAGTGTAATTAAATTTACAATGAAGGTTAATGTTAAATACGCATGTGCTCGTTATTCCTTTCATGGTAATTTAATTCTATTCGGGAACAGAAACGGTTTCCCATTTGTGCTTTATGTGCAGACTACTTAGAAATATTAAACATGAAGCAATTATATGATTAGCGTAGCACGCATACGGGTAATGGATATTGATGTAAAATTACGTTATGTTTCGTGCATATATTACTGAAGATTTTGTTGCTTTTTATTTAAAATCCATTTACCGAAGCGAAATGAATATGTGTAATAGTATTACGAAATAATAGTTTTAAGAAAATAATATAGAAACTGTGTAGGAACAGATGGAGCTATTAGATATTTCTTATTTTTGTCCTAGCATCTATATATTTTAGTAATGTGTTTTAAAGGTAGAAATTGGTTTATTTTAATTGCTTAAGTTCTACAGTCAGAGTTTTCATATTTATTTATAAATATGTATAAGGTAGGGCATGGCACAATTTGACTTCCAGTAATTATACTGTCTAAGCCAAATGGACTCACATCATAACACATAATAAGTATCAAACAAACAACAATCAAACTATCCCCAGCAAAACTCCGAGTTCCTAATTACAAAAATATATTTTTCAGCTATTTTCCTAAAATTTGTCATCTATCCTTTTTACCAAATAGGCTGGGTAAAAAGAGATAGCTGATCATGTCATATAAGGAAGTTTAAAAGGAATTTTACGAAATTATAGCTAAACTTTTAACTAATGCGAAATATAAAATTTTTGGGCACATTTTTCGGATTACACAGTACGAATAACTAATAATTTGATTTACCTCTTTCTTTAACTTAATTAACTTCCTGTAGGGCAAGTTATAGTAATCGCATAAAAATCGAAAATGAAAATTTTTATATATCTTTACGTTTCAAAACCTTCTGTACATTTTGGCATACCTTAGAAAAAATGGATGTATGTATGTGTATGTGTGTGTACGTGTGTGTGTGCATGTATGTGTGTGTATGCAGATACAAATTTTCGTCGACGATTTCGGGAACACGGATGAAGCGATTTGAATAATTCAAAAAACATTCGATTAGTATTGATAAGGAGACGTGCCAAAAACGGTAACTTAGTTTTGAAGAGAACGGAGCGTCCGATGTACATCAAATTATCAGATATTTTATAGAGATTTTAACAATAAGTATAAATTTTGTTTACATTCCTATGGGTTCCGTACAAATGCTTATCCGTTAGACGGCGACGCGGCGCTTAAGCGCTTCGATATTTCGTCTCTATGCAGTTAAAGCAGTACAATTGCTCTGAAAAAAAGTTCAGAATTTCCAAAATATTTCAGAATAAATTTTTCTTTTCAAAAATCTTTTTTTTTTCAAAAAAAGTAATTTTTTGTCAAAAATTTATAGTTTTTGAAAAATCTATTTTTTTTCAGAGTAAATTTTTTTCAAAAATGTTAATCTTTTTTAAAAAAATAATTTTTGGTACGGGAAGTACCAGCAATTTGCCTTAAGGTACGATGCCATGCGTCCCACTATTTTACTTTTTTATTTACACCTTTGCCATGGTTGAGGTGATCTTTTTTGCCTCACCCACATGTGATCTATTATAGATATCATATAAAAACATATAATGAAACTAACTTAAAATTAACAATACATCTTATAAAAGTATTAAATAACGTTTACTTAAAAATTATATTAAAGTCTTGTAAACTCAACAACAGTGCTCACAACCAGAGAAACTAACAACGAAAGAAAATACCTCTGTTATAGATTTTCAAACATGGTCATTTATCTCCAACATTGCTAGAAGTAAGTCGATGGCTGGTTATACATTTTTCACCCCCTACTTTAAAATATTGTTGTTAACAAAATCCTAATATTACTTGGTTTTTAGATATTAATGGTGGACCTTTAAGGCCCGCCCTACTCTATATCGATATGTTTTTGGACGATATTTTTTTAATTTTCGGGAACATTATATCTAAATATGGAAACTTTATGGAAATTTAATGTGGAGAAATTGTAGAAAGATGAAGATTAACAATTTTAGTCATCAAATATATTGTCAATATTGTAGTATAGCAGTGATGAAATAGTAGAAATAGTAACTATTTTCTCATTTCTCTACATACTTAGGTATATCGTGATTTAGTGAGAAGTAAAAATATTGTTGAAAATTTGACTAAATATAGTAAATAGAAATCGATTTATAATGTACGCATTTAATATTAAGTAGGCTTAATTTGCCTGTAAAAGTACCTGAATATACTTAAACAAACAATAAACAAAAAATATAAATAACCTTAATCGCCATCATAAAAATACGAAGTACTTTTGTTTGTGTGATTATATGCAGTGAATGAAATGCCAGTCACATGTTTAGGAGCAGATATTTCTAGTTTAATTTGTATCAGAGTGATACATTTTTATTTATACTAAATAATTTGAGTTTTGTTCATAAGTGATTATGGTTGTAGTGGAAGTTCAATTTTATAAAAGTCAAAGAAAATTTACTCAAACTTATTAATGTTGAAATCTTCAATGCTAGATTGACATAACAGGTGCAAGTCTGTATTTGTATTTTCTCTGAAGTATATTCAGTTGCTTATAATCATATTTCTTGTTAAGTATAGCCATTCCTCAAGTTGATGTTTAAAGCATTCTATGTCTATTTTAGACTTCATGTTATTTACGGAAATGAGATACTAAGTTAATATTTAATTTGACATACTATACATTAAAAATTATTTTGAACGATTTTTGTTCGTTCATTGAGTAAGCTTTCAACGCTTTTTAAAAGTATCACTTTATATTAGGCTGCTCTAGAATTTTACTTTAAATAGATAAAAATCCAGAGTCTGTTTTTTGTTTTTTTTATGAAAATGTTTGTGATGTATGTAGATTTCACATTTGAAACTAAGAGCTTAGCACTGTGCCTTGAGGCTAATTGCCGCAACTTCCCGTACCGCAATTAAACATTCGAGAAATAAAAATAATCAATAATCAATAATATATTATTATAAATGCTGTAAGTATTATAATTTGTATTTTATGGCTTATTGATTAGGCGACGAAAGATATTGTACACTTATGAATGAATGCATCATAGGGCTCTTATATTTTTAAGAACTGTTTTTTTTAAGTTTTTTGAGAATTTGGAAAAAAAATTATTATTTTGAACATTTTGAAAAATAAAGATTTTTTTGAAAATTTTGAGAACCTTTTGAGAAAGTTTTGAAAAAACTAAATTTTTTAAAAATCTCGAAAATTTGAAAAATAAAATTAAATTTGAGAAGTCTGAAAAAAATATTTTTTGGAAAACTTGGAAGACATTTTCTTTGGTGCATGTTGGACCGGGAACCCTAAGTAACAGTTCAATTTCCTGAACAAAATAAAAATATTACTGCAGATATTGTTATTTACAAATTGCTTTTTGATATCTTACATAATCTTACGGTAAACTTACATAATTTTAAATGTCTGTATTTAGAACTTTCACATTTGATTCTCCGAAACCGTTAGACCTGGCTTCTCAATAATGTTCTTTATTCATCGTACTTTTATGGTTCCTAATGGCATTGTGTGATAAATAGAGTAAAGTAGCATTGAACTCATATAAAAATAGTATAAGAAGAATAATTGGAAGGAATAATATAGTATAGAATAATCGGATTTTTTATTTAATAATTGCTATTGGGAAGGACATCATTTACCTGCATGATTATTTACTGATTAATTATTAATTGATTCTATAAGAACGCGTACAACATCTATATTTTTCACACAGTTTCATGAATTTCAAATATTTGAAAATGATTGGATTTAGTAAGTTCTCAAATGTTTACAACATTAGTAAACGAATTAAATTAAAGAAATAATAATGTCAATTTGAACCATCAAATTCTTATTTTGACGCAGATTGATTTTACGAATGAAATTCGTAGTATTGCTATTTCATTTATTTACTTTTTCATAAAAAAAAAGTTAAGTCAGAAGCGCAAACATTTTTTTGCCGCATTTCTCGCATTTTTTCCAATTTTCTATTTTCTTTATTCTATTTTCTATTTTCTCCGGGTGCGCTTGCAGCTGGCATCAAAGCGCACTCATGAATATCACATATTCATAACATAAGCGAGTTCCGTTCCGAATAAATATTAAAAATTCAAAGCAGCACTCGTAAAATGCCGTTTCCGTTTTACTGACTTTCAAATGAGAAATATTCCTAATATCGGTACATTTGGGAATAATTCTGAAGGGTTTAAAAAACTTTCAGTTTGAAAATCTGAAATGAATGTATAAAAAATATAGTATCAAATTTTTCGTAAAGGATCGTATCTGAAATTTAACATACAAATGCGCGGTTTTGTACGATAACTAGTTGCCATTTTGAAGGTACGATAACTAGTTGCCATTTTTTATGGAAATCATTATGCCTCTGCCGTAGAAACCCTTTTCCCTATTGGCAAAAAATTGAGAAAGTTGTTTTCAGGGGCCTCTCTTGAAGCGAAATTTTAATCAGCAAAACTTTTTGTCATAGATAGGAGCAGGTGGTAATCGCTGGTTGCCAGGTCCAGACTATAAATGGATGCTTAAGAATGTGTTGTGCCAGACTTTGTCCTGATGGAACACAATTCCTCTCTTATTGGCAAAAGCTCGTCGCTTCTGAGATATTGCTTCTTTCAGACGGTTCAATTGTTGACCATACAGTTCCTAGTTAAAAGTTTAGTATATGAGAGAAGCTCCTATTAAAGATAATGATAATATCCTGCCAATCCCACTTAATCTCAATCCTGGTTCGGCCACCGTTTTTGCGGACTCACAGGATTCGATCACGACAGTTTTTGATTTACGTGGTCGTAAGTGATCCACTTTTCATTACCAGTGACCAAATGTGACGATTTTCTTGCAATTTAGAAACGATTCACTGATAGAAATTCGGTCCAGTAGGTTTTCGTATGGCACACATACGTTGAGCTTTTTGTAACCAGCCTTATTCAAATAGTGCTAAATGTTTCTTTGTGTCACCTTTAACTTTTGGGAAATCGAATGCATCTAGCTTTTTTGTAACAAATTATAATAGTGCCAAATGTTTTTTTGTGTCATCTTTAGCTTTTTGGAAATCGAATTGTCTTATATGACCGTTGTACTTTATGATTTTGTTAACATTTTCTACCTTCTAGTACAGATTTACAATTGACTGTTACGGTATTAGGACCATAAACTATTCACATTAACAGCCGCCTAACTAGCGGTTGCGTCTTGATCAAAGAAAATCAGTAAAATATAGCGTACTTACTCTTCGCTACTGTCCATTTTTAACCCATGCTCAAATTAATCTGAATCCATAAAATACAACTGCTAAAAAACCTTTTTTTAGTACGAGATATTCATCATATTTATCACGCCATCTAGTAGAACTCCATCGGACTCATTCAACACGAGATACAGATAATTATACCTATTGGGGTTGGTATAATGATATGATGTTTTTTTTTACTTCACTTAATATAAATCAATATATTAAAATTATTTTAATCTTTTTAACAATTTGCAAAGAGAATGCTTTTTTTCGAGATTTGTGAAAATCGGCAATTTCTAATGCAAATCTTATAAATATTGATTTAATGAAAGAAATATATTGCGGACAGAAGCAACAAAGTCAAGTATTTTTTTTCCTAGATGTCTTTAGAAAATTATGGATTATGTTAGATTAAGATTCATATATAACATATATTATATACATGAGTTGATTATTTTAAAATAAATATATAAAAGCTCAAATGGTGCAAAAATTGAAGCACATTGTACTGAAAAATGTGTTATTCATGAATGCAATTCAGTATCTAATGGCTAGCAATGATTTCTGCGATTTATATCAATGGCTAGCAATGGTTTTATCAAAATTACAAAAAAGATGATGCTTGCTTTATGACAAAAAGTTATTGAAAATGTTAAATAATAACACACCGATGAGTTTTTTCTAAACGACTTTATTTTATTTGTTCACTTTGTTAATTTACCTACATTTTACTATGTGTATAGTATGTACTTGAAAAGTAAGTACTTGAAAAAAATTGCGATAACTATTAAAAATTTTAATGAATTAGAAAAAAGTGTTTATTATTTGCCACTACTGATTAAAGTGATAAATTTATTTAAATGAGAAAATGCCACACAAAGTATGAAATATGCAGTACAAGCAAGTACTCAATCAAATTCAATTAAAAAGTTTTATTACTTTTCAAACTGAATATGTTAAAGTTCGAAGTGAGTACAATGTTGTTTTATGACGAGATGATTTGATCTCAGGTCTGGTTTAGTTTCAATATAAGTATTCACTTTCTTCGTTATTATAAACTTGATAAAGTCTTTTTATTAAGTTTCGAGAAGTTTATATTAAAATTTGATATTATAATATTATCAAAATGTTTATCAATGTGTTATAAATTTGCAACGAATTCGTCGAATTAAAAAGGTAAACTAATTTTCAGTTTTTTATTTATTTATACGTTTTGACATTGATTTTTGTCAGCATTCAGCAAATCAAACCAGGAAAAACCAAAATATAAACTTTTAAATACTCTAATTTAAAAAAAAGATTTTAAAACAAAAAATACATAAGTACTACTCTATAACAAAAACTGACTAAAAGAACATACTGAATAATTGACTAAACAAGAATCGTCAATAAAAAAAAATGCGCGAAGCGTACACACGCGATTGAAGTAACTTTTTATTAAAAAATTAGTTGAACGAAATTTGAATGAAAGAATAGAACATTAAAAGAGGTAGTATAGGATATATGTTGTAGTGATAATCCCAGTGCTGTCACCAAATTAAATGTAGGAACCACCGATGACACCAAAATACCACCGACGATACCAAACATGTGTGCAGGTTCTTCCTGCTGTTAAACAAAACTATTACCAATACCATTATACCATTGGAGGCTTGATCAGTAAAGCAGATGAAGACGTTTGATGTATTTGTTTATTTAGTGACTTCTTTTACACTTTACATATAATTTGAGTATAAAAACTTAACTACGACTGAACAATAAATGCGTCATTGCTTGGTATTTATGTGCCTGCTTCATTGTATCCTTGTTCAATGTCACTGTATAGTGCAAATCTACGCTTTACTTAGTTGTTAAGGCGAAGTTTGTGGTTTGAAAAGGAACAGCAACTGCGTAGTTTGTATTTTGACCGTTATATTTATAATTATTACGAATGGATGCATACCTCTTATAATGTATATAAGATTTCATAGAATATGAAATGTATGCGGATAAATGCTGCAAGTAAGCGAAGGCCAATTGATGACCAATAACGAAATCAGTACATATTTGTGGCGCAACGCATTTTTGTTGCTTTTTCGCTGAGTTACCTCCTAGTAGCGCCTAAAGAAGTTGTACTTAAAAAACTGAACTCCGTTCCGTCTTAGGTTTAGAAAATATATTTGTCATCAGGTATTGAAGTTATTATTGTGCAGTTTAAATGGACAAAAATTTAACTTCACGGATGGATTCATGTATATTAAGCATTAAAAGATTTAAATAACTCAAGAAGAAGGACAACTCATGAGCCCCAGTATGTACTGTTTGTGGTAAAGTACTATTAAATAAATTTAAAGCGGAGTAGCATTCTTCTAATTTTAATAATTTTCATAATTCAACCCCTCCTCCCTTCAGTTAAACCTGCATTGTTTTTTACCATTTAGGCATGAGTAAAATCAAAAGCAAAGATCTGTCATTTAAAGCGCATAGTCAATTAAAATCTGCATTCTCATGAACTTGAACGTTTGCAACGGTGTGAAACTTCTTGGGAGAAACACAACTAATGTCACAACAAATCCAAGGACAATGTGAAAAAGGTTTCCTTGCCAGCTGGCTCGCGTGACTCTGACTCAGGCCGACGTCACAGTCGAAGTTCGTTTGGCAACCATGATCGATATAAAGAAATTATGTACGAATTCTATGTGAGATCATACGATGTTAGATAGTGGAATGGAATTGGCGACGTATATATTTTGGTCGCCATTTTTTCTAAGATCTATCATTGCAACAAGAAAATTGGCGACTTAGGTTTACCGCGTTACATGTTAGTTTGGACAGATTTTTTTTATAATCTTAATATACTATCATAAAAAATAGAAAAGAAATTATTGCATTTAGTTTAAAAATTATAATTTTATAAAATAATATTATATTTTTAAGTGCAATCTAGAGTTTTGCTCAATCTGTGGTCATATTTTGGTTATTGTGGTCAATTAATATAATTTTTTATCAATTTAAAATTTGGAATCATAATCGTAATTAACATTTCTAGGACCAAAGTCCTAAAAGCAATTATTTTGTTAAAACAAGCAGAAAGTTCTTTGAATCATTCAAATCGGACGCTTAGGTCTCTCAAAACGGACATTTTTTGCATATTTAGCTCTGTATTTTCGAAATGGCTGGACCTGCCTTTGACAAAAACTAATCAGCACATCTCCCTATCAATAGGAATGTTTTTTGAACCAGTCAAATCGGTGATCCATGCGCCCGAAATCGTGGCCGAAATAATGCGGCTCATTACTATAACTACCCTAGGGGATGTTAATAAGTTAAAAAAAAACAATTTATAAGTGATAAATCAAAGTCAGTGAAAATACTGTTATCTCTGTAAAAATGCACTTTTAAAATTTATATTTTGCATTGGTTCAATCATGTGCAATAGCTATTATTTTGTAAAATTCCTCCAAATCAAATTAAACCATTGGACCTATTTGCTCCCTGGCGTACTCAATCTACCCTGCCCATGAGGTAAAAAGGACCATGTTATAAATTCCTACAATGATGAATTTGATTTTTACTGCACATAGTCTGTATGTGCGTCACGAAGTTATGGAATTTATTAAAACTCTCCTTTGATAACTCAGGTTATTGGGTTATAATTTAACCCTTGTTGCTGCGGACTGTATTAAACACTGATTTGTTTTTGTATTTGTATGAATTTGTTGCAGTTCTAATTACACTATTAATTTGTCTCTAAGTTCTAATTAAAGAAGATATATTTATTTATGTTGTTGCGCGGACTTTATTTTTAGAAGTGAACAATTAGTTCCATCAAACTCTCCGCTACCCTCTCTAGAGGGGTAGCAACCATCCCGTGCAAAAGCTCAATGCCATGAAGATTGTCGCTTTTTGGCCAATATAATAAAATGAAAATACGTCCGAACATAGTCAGATATTTGTTTGTTTGATATGTGTTATTTGTTTTGATATGATGCTTTTCATAATATAATTGCTCAAAGTCAAATTGTACCTTTGTGCCCTGCTTTATTTGTATATATATATATATACTAGCTGACCCGGCAAACGCTGTTTTGCCATCAAAATTATTTTGCCGCATTGCAGAAGTTCTTATAATATACATGATATATTAATGATAATGTTATATTTTTATTACACAAAGGGTATGGGCGCATTGCCATATAGAATCGGCCCCACCCTGGTATTTAAATAATTTATACGCCATTTTATAGGTCTAAATGATAAAAACCGATATACCAATTTTCAACTTTCTATCTCATCTTATGGCCGAGATATCATTGAAAATATGTGAAAGTGGCCCCTTTTTTCAAACTCACTTTCAGACGTAACCATAAAAGATATCGAAAAAAAAATTACGTGGTTCTATTTATATTGGCTTAGGCCACATTATGTAGAACAATCAATTTCAAATAATCAATTATTATTAGCTGAAAAAGATAAAATAATTTTTCAATTGATGTTTTTTGGTAGTGCGTTCAGTTGGACCACCTTCTAATTACCTTTATTCGAAAGATTATTGTTTTTTCTTTTAGTACTGAAAATATTGTTCAAATCAATTTGGTGGAACACATTGTAAAATTGAAAAAACCGGAGCCAATACACCCGCGCGTAACGCTAATAGTACCCTGCAAATGCATAGAGTTCGTTCGAACGCAAAGCTGTGCGCGATGCGCCCGAAACGATTTCTAAGAAATTCTGAACTTTCATTTCTGAATCTGAAATACAATTTCATTTATCACTGTGAGTAATTTAATTAAACTAATAAAAGCATTTTAATTATAATATTAGACATAAAAATTTATTGGTGTTCTTTTAAAATTTACAAGTGTATCATATGATTTACACAAATACTTCGGTATGCTAAATAAATAAATAATTAATCAATTAAAATTATATTTTGTTATTTTAATCGTCATCACTGTCGTGGTTAATAGCAACCGAAGTTTCCTCTATTATAAAAATTTTTGATAGTATTTCTGATGGACGTATAATACGTGATAAATACCTCGCAAATGACATATAATATATAATAGCTGCAATATGTGAACAGCAACCAACAGTCCTCAATCCATTGGGACAACTACAGCAATACCTTAAAATACTTCGATAGTTGGTGCCAAGCGGAGTATATTCAATATAAACATTATATTTTTTCCTATTTATATGCCGTGATTGGACATCAATTCTAATTATATTCCTATGTTCTTTTACGTAATATAACTTCGGCTGATTTTGGTCAGACAGCATTTCAGCCAGGTAAGATATTGCTTGTGATAACTGGTATGACCCTGTGAATAATATTTTAAGTTCTCGTTCATTCAAATGTGGGAAATCTAACAACTGATCTGGCTGAAGAAGTTGAAGTGTTTTTGCTCGTCTGGTCCATCGATTTTCAATAACTTCATCATGTAAGGTGTTGGGTATAGTCCGTTCATTCATATAGTTGATCACTTCATCAGCTAAATCTCCATCCGATGATAATCGTTTTCCATACTTATTATGTAAAAACCCTACAATTTTACATAATGTTCGGACTTTAGGCAATAATTTATTATTTAGTGTGTTGTGTAAAAGCCGATATCTTTGCGCAATATTACCATGTACAGCTTCAATAACCCATCGAAGTTTTGTAATTCTTCTGGATTCGTTCGCCTCTTCTGTTGTGAGTTGTTTTCTTCTACCCCTGCAGCATGGCATAAGAGGCACATATCCTGCTGATTTTATATCTGTTAAAGCATCACGAAAACCGCGATCTACCAATAGAATATCATCAGGTTGCAAAAAAGTTCTGATGCCATGCGCATCTTTTAATATAATTTTCATGATTGTGGCGTCATTTTGTGTTGCCAGGTATGGGGGCCTAAAAAGTCAACTATGAAACCATTTGTTGTACAAATTGTAAATGGTTTGCATAGTGGTACCCGTTTTTGCCCAGAAAATGACTTTCTTTGATATTCATTATTTGTGCTCTTTTCGTGTCGTAAATATGTACCATCACATATTAATGCCAGTTGCTCATTGGTTAATCCCAGAATTTTTTGTGCGTTGTATGATGTCTCCGATATTAATTGGGTTCTGGTAAAAGACTCTAATCCAAAATTTTGATCCAATATATCTTTTTCGAATCCAATTAAAATTTGTTTATAATAATGAGAGACTTGTCTCTTTGAAATATTAAAAACGCCGGCGATGACTTGATTAGAATTTCCCGTCTTTAATTTGAACAAAAAAATATATTTTTTAGTTAGCATTAGTTATAACTAATGCTTGGAATATGTTTCGATTATTACTATTTTTCATTGATCTAAGCATTTTACTTATTTCTGCGATTACTTCTAGATTAAAACCTGTTAATATTTTTATTTGCTCAGACGATATAGATAAATTATCTATCTGCTTAAATAATGAAACACTTGTATCTGCCAAAGCGTTTAAAAATATTGATATTTCCTTCTGAGGGACGAGACTAGTGTTTGAATAAATACGTAACTGTCGTATATCTTCTTCATAAAAATTTTTTCCAAAAAAATGCTTATTGCATGCACGATTTCCAAGCGGTATATATATTCTGACTTTTACAAATGCGTGAATCCTGGCTTCTAGAGGAATTGTAATTAGGTCGGATTTATTACTGCAAATAGAACAATGTCTATGCGTCGATGCGACTCGATTGAGACAAAGATCCACGGATAAATCAGTTTTCGGAGGTATATTACATTCATATTCACTGCAAGAATCACTAACACATTTGTTTTCAGTACTATTATGCGATAAATCATTAATATTGTCTGTGCTTGCTTCTCCTCTATAAGGAGTTGGTCTACAAGTGGAACACAAAACATCACCAATTTTAATTATTTTTCCTATTGAACTACTATACAACTGTTCATCATCCTCGGTTAGAATGATTTTCGTTCTATTACGCATTTTGAATAAATATTTATCACAGTTTTTGCAAGTTTTAGACATTATTAGTTCTACTATGTTAACTAAATCTTAACTAACTAAATCACTAAATCAACTAAATCACTAAAATATATTTTATATATATACACTGAAATTAAATTAAATTAAATTGTCACTATACTAAATAAACCACATAAAAATTGTCACTATACTAAATAAGCCACATAAAAAATACAAACATAAAAATAATGTAATTTTTTAAATGAATTAACTAAAAAGTTTTATGTTATGAAAATGATTATTAGAATACTTTCAGTATTAATTTTTGTAAATTCCTGAAGTACTATATAGAAAGTTTCCGCATCAAATGGTGAATAATTTTTGAAAAATTTTAAATAACAAAAAGCAAAGAATTTCAGATTACCATTTGTCATATTTCTTTTTGTATCGTAGTATTGAGTAGTACTGATAAAGATAGGCCACAATAAGGGCTTTATAATTACAATGTTGCAATTATCATTCAAAAAAAGAAATGTTTCTTGGGTTTGTTGAAATTACAATGTTTCATTATATCATTATTTCATATGAATACATATAACTATATAATAAATATTGTCACATTCAGAATTTCTTAGAAATCGTTTCGGGCGCATCGCGCACAGCTTTGCGTTCGAACGAACTCTATGCAATTGCAGGGTATATTAGCGTTACGCGCGGGTGTATTAGCTCCGGTTTTTTCAATTTTCCAATGTGTTCCACCAAATTGATTTGAACAATATTTTCAGTACTAAAAGAAAAAACAATAATCTTTCGAATAAAGCTAATTAGAAGGTGGTCCAACTAAACGCACTACCGGAAAACATCAATTGAAAAATTATTTTATCTTTTTCAGCTAATAATAATTGATTATTTGGCATCGATTGTTCTACATAATGTGGCCTAAGCCAATATGAATAGAACCACGTAAATTTTTTTTCGATATCTTTTATGGTTACGCCAAAAAGTGAGTTTGAAAAAAGGGGCCACTTTCACATATTTTCAATGATATCTCGGCCATAAGATGAGATAGAAAGTTGAAAATTGGTATATCGGTTTTTATCATTTAGACCTATAAAATGGCGTATAAATTATTTAAATACCAGGGTGGGGCCGATTCTATATGGCAATGCGCCCATACCCTTTCTTTACATTTTGATATTTAATTCGAACGCATCATAGTGCTTTGTTTATTTTAATTTTATTTATGTCAAATAGTGAAATATTTTTAATCAATGAATAAATTAGATTTTAGTCTGAATCATCTAGTACCATTATCTAAATATAGAATTTTTATATAAATATCAGATTTTTTTACTTTTGCATTTAATTGAAAAATATTGAATGTCAATTTCATATATCCAATATACACTAAATTTTTAAATGCCAAAATATTTCCTTTTTGGTTCGAAATTTAATATAATATGATATAATTTATATCTATAATTTGATTGCCAATATTGCCTATAACATAACTTGGAATAATTAATTTATTTGTATCTTATTGAAGTCGTTAAAAATTCATTTTTTTGAACTGTCAGAATTTTATTTATGATTAATGTTAAATTCAATATGTCGCTTTTTTATTGTGATCTATAATGTTTTAATCACTTATCATATAAATTTTCGACTGCAAATTGATATTCATACTATCCCTGAAACTAACATGGATAAAGTTCTGAGAAATCCGAGTCCAAATCTATAAAATGTTTTATTTTTTGGCACTTTTATTAATTTTTTATAAATTTTTGTACTGTAAAATAATGGATGATTATTTATCAAAATTGTAATATTTAGACTATAATTTTAGATGTATACTTTTTATTTTGGCATTGATTATTTTCATTGAAATCAAGTGAAACATAAATATATTTATTCGATATTTATATAAAACATATAATTAAAATATGCATTAAAATAATATGTCATTTTATAAATAGTATTTATTACTTTGGTGCTTGATATGGGTATGAATTTGTAATAAAATATATTCTTTCTGACAAATAGTTAAAAACTTATTATAATTTTCAAAATTATTTGACATTTCATACTTCAAAAATTAATTCACTCGCATCATAGCGTTTTGTTTATTATACTTTTGTCATGTCAAATACGTCAATATTTATTTTTTATAAATTAATAATTATTTTAAGTCATCAATGAATATATTATATGATTGTGCAAATTCAACACAGGAATATTGTGGAAATAAATATTTTTTTACGTAAAGATCTGATTTTTGACATTTGCATTTCATTTCAAATTAATTATAACTGTCAAAATATTTTCTTTTGGATCGAAATTTAATATAATATGATATAATATTTAGTTTGTCTAGTTTGTTTTTGTCAGATTGCAATGATACCTTCAGATTGTACTATTCCATTTAAGAGGTTACAATTTTCTGTGTTTGCGATGGCAATCAAAATTTATCTCAACTCATATAATAATAATATTTTATTTTAAATACACAAATTTCTTTACACTTCGATAATTAATTCGAACGCATGAGGCAGGTGTTTTGTTTATTTTAATTTTGTTTATGTCATTTTTTTTTTAAATTAATGAATAAATCAGGTTTCAGTCTAAATTAACAAATCAGTATCTTTATCTGAATATACAATTGTTTATATAAATATTTCATTTTTTACATTTTCATTTAAATGAAAAACAGTGAATGTCAATTTCATATATTCAATATGCAGTATATTTGTAAATGTCAAAATATTTCCTTTTTCGAAAATTAATATATGATATTTATTTTACAATATTGTGTTGTATCTATAATTTGTTCGGCAATATAACTTGGAATAATTAATTTATTTGTTTCTTATTGAAGTCGTTAAACATTTTTTTTTGTGAAATGTCAAATTTTTGTTTATGATTAATTTTAAATTCAATATGTCGCTTTTTTATTGTGATTGATCTATAAGGTTTTGATGAAGTTTTGGTATCCGATATAATTTAGTAAGCTAATCAAATAAATATAAATTGTAAATCTATTTATATAATTATTTTCATAAATATTGACAAATGACATTTGACGATTTTCATGTCAGCATTAATTCAAATTTATAAACATTGACTTTTAATTAGATTTAAAACTATAAATTGTGATTTTGAATATAGCATTTCATCTAATTTGGATATAAATGCTGGGTATATCTATATATGTATATGTTTTTGAATTAAATTTTTTGAACTGTCAAATTTTTTTTTTCAAAAATCATAAATCTTTTTTTCTCGAGTTTTCCATAAATTTTGACATTTGTCATTTTAGTGTTTTGTTTTTTTTTTGGTCATTTTCTGTCAAAATTTTTAGAAATTTATAAAAATTATATATTTATATTTTAAATTTACTTTTCAAAATTTCCTATAACCTAAGTTGGATATATATGCACACAATGAGCCAATAAAATTTAAAATCGGTCCAGTAGTTTGGGCGTCCATCGCGAACCAACATCGTGACACGAGATTTATATATATATAGATATATATATATATATATATATATGTGTGTGTGTGTGTGTGTGTGTCAGAATTTTTTCTTCGTAACGGCGATTTTCCCCCCATCACGATTGCAGTATGAACATACGAGTATACCGTATTTACTTCTCACGTAAACTTGTATACAAATGATCGCATACCATATGTATTTCTTTTTTTATTAATCATATCTAGAAATACAATGTGATGCGATCGCACTGTTTTTTCTTCGACATTGAAACAAGGACGTTTCCATAAGAATCATAAGATCATATGTTATTATAGACATTTTATGATAATTTTGATAGATATCATGATTTTAATCTATGATTGTATTTGAAGAAATATTTTCGCAGAATTTATTTCTTGGCAACTTGTAAATTGCGTAAATGGAAACTTTGTAATTAAATCTTGAATACTGCATTGTGTGTTCTGATGAATATATGCCACAATTATTTTTCTGGCTACGCTATAATTTGCCAGCAATTTCTTTTATGTAAGATTAAATTAATTAGTTTTTTGTTTCATTCAAAATGCATATATGTATATTCATATATAGGGCAGGGCAGATCTTAAAGGTCTGCGGGTAAAAAGGTTAACCGCCGATATTTCAATAACAAGCAAAATTAAGAATTTTTCAACAACAATATTTTAAAGTAGAGAGAAAAAGATATATAATTAGCCATCACCTTGATTCTTACGACGTCGCTATCTGCCTAAAAACAATCATGTTTGAAAATCCATAACAAAAGTATTTTTTTAGTTGCTAGTTTTTCTGGTTGTGTGCACTTTTGTTTGGTTTACGAGCGTTTAATATAACTTTTCAGTATATGTTATTTAATTATTTTGTAATTGTTAAAGATGTATTGTTATTTTTAAGTTAGATTCAACCATTTTTTTCATATAAGTTCTATACAAGTTTACATGTTGGTGGGATGAAAAGGACCAACCGAATCTTTACTCTGGCAATGGGTGTAAACATTAAAAAAAAAGTAAATAAAACAGTAAATTAAGTTGACAAAAGCAATTTTACAAGAGATAAATTAAATAAATACTTATTCTAACTGTGCTGATGATTATTCCTAACGAAATACTAGATCAAAGTTGTGTACAGCGTTATCTCTGTAAAAAAAAAAATACTCATGGAATTTATATTTTGCATTAGTTAAATAATGTAGCTATTATTTTGGAAAATTTCTTTAAAATTAAAATTAGATATTGGACCTGTTTGCTCCTTGATCGTCCTGTTTTACCCCATCTATGAGGTAAAAATGAACAGATGTCAAACTTTTTCAAACCTCAAAAAAACACATTTCTACAAAGATAAATTGGCTACGAGTTTCAATGAACATAGTTATATAGTTGTTTGTTTGATATGCGTTAAATTCTGTGTTGAAATGTATAATTAAATTTTTGGGCCATAACATCAAATAAGTAAAATTAATGTGAACTTCTACATCATAAACAATGGTCTTAACCCACTTATAGCCAAATAACTCGTAAATAATTATAAATTGCAACGTAGCACTATTTGTCAGCAGTCACAATTTTGTAAAATAGTTTTTTAAAAGAAATGCATCCGTCTTAAAGTCACTTTAGTTAAAGTAATCAATCAATCGGTTACTTCAACTAAAGTCTCGCAGGTCAGCTACATTTCTCTAAGTTTCTTTCGAAAAAATAGTGTTGATTTGATAAAATTTCGATTTTGTTGTTTTTTAATTTGTTGGATTTAGAAAATATATAAAAATGCATTATTACCAATTGGACATTCAATGCATTAAATTGTGTTCGTTTTGATAAATCATTCCGTAATTTGGAGACATTGCAGGGCAGCATGTGTAAAAATATCTGGAAATAGCGTATGATAGAATGTAATTAGTTGACTAAATAATTGCTTCAGACAATTATCGAAATGCTTGAAAACACTTTGTGGATCATAACCATCATCTGCACAAGAAAAACACTCAACGGAATAACATCTGTACAGAACATAGCATTGTTAGCTCATATGATATCATGGCAACAACTACAAAGTAATTTTCCCACGCGTGGTAATAGGTTCTCATTTCGGCTAATATATTTTCTCATACAACAGTTCTGCAGCATTTGCTTATCGAGTGTTATACTAAATTCTATTAGTTAACAATTGGCAATGACTTCTTTTCATTTTATTAGAAGATGCACTAATTGAAAGCATTTGCTGCGCAAGTATAACAATAGTTTTATTTATTTTATTTGTTACTGATATTATTCTTTTCTATATCTAATATTGCTATCCAACATTATCGTAATCAGGGCTTCTAAAACAGTACTTAAATTTGGATACCGGCATTTATTATTTAAAGTTTGAAATACCGGAATACCGTTTTTGTCAATGAATAATATACTAGTTATATTCTTATTTACCGCACTTGTTGTATCAACGTATTATCAAACTAGTGGTGTGCATGTCATTACTGGAACTTCCTGTACCGTTCCGTAAAGTACGAGGAATATTAAATGTTTTCAAATAGATAATCTTATATATAAAAATGAATCGCAAAATGTGTTGGTAAGCGCATAACTCAACAACGCATGGACCAATTTTGCCAAATCTTATTTTAAAATGATCGTTGAAGTCCAAGGATGGTTTTTACGGCGAGAAAAAATCGAATAATTGCCGGGAAAACCCTAAAAACAGCCCTTTTCTTTTTCTCATACAAACGTTTTCTAACTAAAACGTAGAATCAATTTGAGCTTTATATTTATTATATAAAGTTCATATTAAATTACAAGCACTCACTATATACTCCTCCTAAACGATTATTCGGATTTTGATAAATCTTTCTGAAGTTTGTTAAGGACATTTTCTAGGATATATGTGATTATAAATTACTGGGATGTATGGGCAATATTGTAGAAAAAAATTGAAAAAATTGCGAAATACGACATGTCCTTGTTTAAAACAGTTCTACATTTAACATCGCTCATATTATAAATGTATATGCATTTTGGTGTTAAGATTAATTTAAAAAACAATAATTATTATTTTTAGGTAAACGATAAATATTAGTATATTATATTAAAATATTGCAGACATGGGTACAGGACAAAGTTTGTCGGGTCATCTAGTTTTAAATAAATACTGTAACATTGTCTAATTTATAAGAATTATATAAACTGAATTGCAAAGTTAAAAATATTTGTTTAAAGTATATTAGAACTCAAGTCAGAATTGCAATTAAAATCTGAATTATTTTCGATATACAAAAAAAAAATTTTTTTGAAAAAAAAAATGAAAAAAAAAATTGATACAATTTTTTTTCCAAAAGCAAGTTTTATTAAAACAAGCAGAAAGTTGAATCATTCAAATCGGGCGCATAGTTCTTTCAAAAACTGCCATTTTTTGCACATTTAGCTCTGTATCTCCGAAATCGCTGGACCTGCTTTTGCCAAAAACGAATCACCTTTTCACCTTCATTACTAATTGAATATTTTTTGGATCATTCAAATCCGATGCTCCGATCTCTCAAAAACTCTATTTCTATTTTCTGCATTCTTTGCTCCGTATCTTCGAAACGGATAAACCTGCCTTTGCCAAAAACTAATCAACGCATCTCCCTATCAATAGGAATCGAATGTTTTTTGAACAATTCAAATCGGTTGATCTGTGCGCCTGAAAACGTGGACGAAAAATTGTATCCACACCTACATACACACACATATCTATTTTTTCTGAAGTATGCCAAAATGTTCAGAAACCTTCAAAACGTGAAGAAATGTAAAAATTTTCAATTTCGATTTTTGGGCGATTACAATAATTTACCCTGCGGGAAGTTAATAATATATGATATCTAATAAATATTGTCCTGAAATGAGTACATTTTTTCCTCGTTTTACACGGAAGATACGTTCCATAAGCCACAGTGTAACTCGAACAATTTGCTTTAATATGGAGAAACTCTGATAAACGAAAATTACTAATAATAAGCTTTTTTTGTCGCTTTTTAATATGATAATTAACAAATAAATTTTTTAACTTCCTGTAGGGTAATTAACCTTCCGTAGGGTAAGTTATTATAATCCTACAGAAAAATGGATGTGTGTGTGTATGTATAGATGTGTGTATGTATGGATACAATTTTTTGTCCACATTTTCGGGCGCACGGATCAACCGATTTGAATAGTTCAAACAACATTCGATTTCTATTGATAGGGAGATGTGCTGATTAGTTTTTGCCAAAGGTAGGTCCAGCCGTTAGGGAGATATGGAGCAAAGAGTGCAGAAAATAGAATTCGAGATTTTTAACTAAAATTTGGTATAGTGATTGTTCGTTATATTAAAAGAAAAAATGAATATAAATGATTCTTAGGAAGATATACAATATAAAGAATCATATCGCGTCGATTGTATATTATGTTTAAAGATAACGAATTAGATATGGCGATGCTGCACGTAAATGCATAATAATTTTTGTAAACGAGATCTGTTTATTGGGTATCAAACATAAAATTTAAACAATTGTTTTTTAATCCCCACATCACCGCTTATTCTTGCTCTTGTATTCGGCTCGGTATGTGTAAAACACAGCTTAGGTTAAATTTTTAACATAGTACCGGTAAGACCGAAATACCGGTATTAGATACCGGGCAAAAATCGGTCGAAAATCCGGTATTCGGTATCACGGGAATCCGGTTTTGTAGGTCTTAATCGTAATATTTCCATAAGTTTAGTTCTGCATAAATTGTGTAGCACCTGTCTAAAGTGCAATTTTTACTGTATTGCCTCTGTATTTATATAAATGTGAATTATAATTTAATTATATTTAAAATATTTATTGTTTTATTTTCAGGTGAGTTTATGACTTAATCTTTCCGCATTGCTCGAGTTCTACGGAGGCAGATTGCACATTATCTAGTCTTTTATAAAGGTATAATGTATTTTACACAAAGTATTAAACTTAAGACGAAACACAATATTTTGTATGCCTTAATATTGTTGCAATAACTTCAAAGTTTATTATAACTTCCGCCGAACAATATTGAAAATACACTCATTGAGTTACGATATTATGTACCATTTTCTTTATTATTTAGCACTTTCCACTCAGATGTACCCGCTCCGGCGGCAAAATATATGTTATCTAGCGATTCGCGAGCGGTTGTTATATTGCTTTGTATGTCATAAAATAAGAAATAAATTTATATAGTTATGCTTGTATAATGAAAATTTACTCAGCTTGATTTTTAGAATGTAGTGAAAAATATTTAATGCATTTTTTCACTTTAAGATTCTTTTAATTTTTTTCCAATCTATCATACAATGATCGTGTTGAGTTTATATACAAGTTTCAGTTTTTAGTATTATATTTTTTATATCACTTATAATATTTCTGCCAAATTAGTACCAAACAATAAAAAAAATCAGTAAAGCATATAAAAATTTGTTTTGTTTTTCATCTTCTAATCAAGTTCTTCTTGACAGATGCGTTTTTTTATTATATTTCTAAAGTTTCTCATCTGTCCTTTTTTACACCACAGACTGTGTGAAATGGGACATACAAGAGGCAAACAGATCTGATATCTTATTTTTAATTTTTAAGAGATTTTGAGAATTAATAGTTACAATATTCAATCAATGCAATACATAAATTTCTGGGCACATTTTTATATGCATTTTTTATTTTTTTATATGCATTAGCTTAAACTTGTATTTCGTAAGAAATATTTAGTAGCAGAGTTGAAATAACTATCAACTAAATTTATTTCTTGTGAAATTGCTTTCTCAAGTGAATTTACATATTAATTACTATTATTACCTATTTTTTATTTTTCACACCTTTGCTAGGGTAAAAATTCAAGTAATCACTTGGTGCTTTTTAACCCACCCACATGTAAGATATTATAATAATTATAATAAAACATCTGGTGAATCTAACTTACAATTAACACTACATCTTATAAAACAATTAAGTAACGCATATTTTATATCAAATTATATTCTAAACAACAGTGCCTACAAACAAAAAAACTAACAACGAAAGAAAAAACTTTTGTTATATTGTTGATTATATATATATATATATATATATATATATATATATATATATATATATATACTATATATATACAGTGTTCTATATTCAATTTGCGATTAATTTACATTCAATTTAGCCAAACGAGTGGGTATCCATGTACCTATCCATGTCTGCCAATATATTAACCTAATTGAATTTAATGACAGTTCTTACATTTATGCGCAATCATTACAAGATGATATGTAGAGCAGATTGTTCTTAATTTAAAAGGTCAGACAACGTTAACCTTTTACGAATGAAATTATATTGGCCATTAATAAAGGTCGTTACCTAATATTTGACATATGTTTGAGGAACTTGAAATACACAATATTATTGCAGAGCTAAGAAAACTGTTTTTTTTATAAAACGTGAAATAAATTACAAAATAATGCTCAAATAACCGTAAAAGATTACGACAAAATTAAAAATTATATACAATTTAAATGTGGAGACTCCTTGAAAATAAAGCTATTTTTGAAGTGTCAAAAAGCCTGGAATAGATGAGTTCGTGGTATAAATGGACACACGTCTTGGATAAATTAATAAAATCACCAAATTTCGAATATGATTTTTTTTTCAAACAATTATATTTAAATATATATTCTCATAAAATTACCTTGTATAGTATAACTTTATCGGTATATTTTCAATACAATTTATCAATCGAATTGAATTTTTTGAATTTGCACTTTTTTAATTTTTTATACTATATCTATTTACTGAAAGTTTTTTTAATTTCACGAAAATCTCAGTAAATTTATTTATTAATTTACGGCAAAATTTGTTTTCGCCAGAAAATCCTATTTTCTCATTTTAGATTTTTTTGACATATCAGATAATTTTGAATTGTTTGACCCCAAATTTGAGAAAAGTATATATGAGCCAATACTTGGCTTTTCGTTCACGTTTTGTCAAAAAGGGCTGAATCATTTTCAAAAATTTAAAAACCAATTTGATAGCAAACGACATAGTCATAGGCCGTGATTTAGAATTTGGACATAGGTGCAAATTTTTTGTCAAACGTTTTCGCAAAAAATCTTTAACAGATTTTGAAAATTTAAAAATCATTCCAAACATCTCAGTTAGGAATCATGCTTATTTTTTCAAAGATTATCGGTCTGTTTTTTCGTACTTAATTATTAAATATTTTTTTTGATGACTTTGATGAAGCTTTGTATGAAAATAATTTAATTTAATTTATATAATTACTGATACTATGAGTATATTTGAAAGATATCAATTGGGAATCTTATTGATTATTTTTAGCGAAAATGTTCAATCTTTACACAGAAAAAGACATAACAAACATATCACAGCCCACAAAATTTGTCACAACGTTACCCAAAGTACACATTTGAAGACAAATCCTCGTTATGATCGAGTTAAATTACTTTCGAAAAAACTAATTGCTACTAATGCTTAACTTACAATTAGAGCAAAATAACAAACAAAGTAATCTATCTGCACACAAGTAACAATTTATCGTTAAAAGAAATTGAATGAAAAAACTTACTTTTTCTTTATTCTTTAAAAAAAGCTGATATTGTGTTGGTGTAGGGCGTTGATTAGATGGAAACTTGTTGGAACAAACATACTTCATCTCTCTCTTTTTGGACCTTATCTCAAAATTAGTATAGTTTAGCTGTTATAAAGACTGTTAATACCGTACCCTGGCACAAACGTACTCAGTATCTTCTATCTAATAATTGATAATTTCAACTGATATTTTTCGTTTGTTTTTTAATGAGCCCTCTTCTTGTTTTAAGTAAATGTGAAGATTTTTAATTTGCTAGTGTTATTACATAAATATATAAAGTCATTATATATTTATTATAATTATATACTACTTCAGATATAGAGCAATTTTTGAAGAAAAAGATGCGAAGGGTATAATACTCATTTTAATATTTAATTATCAAAATAATATATAATTGATGTTTTTGTTTGTACAATCAATCTATAGAATAAAATAAATGTATTATCATTAATTTTTTTTTTTTTTTTTAACTTCCCGTAGGGTAATTAACTTCCCGTAGGGTAAGTTATAGTAATCGCAAAAAAATCGAAAATGAAAATTTCTATATATCTTTACGTTTCAAAGGTTTCTGAATATTTTGGCATACCTTAGAAAAAATGGATGTATGTGTGTGTGTGTGTGTGTGTGTGTGTGTGTGTGTGTGTGCGTGTGTGTGTGTGCGTGTGTGTATGTATGTGCGGATACAAATTTTCGTCGACGATTTCGGGAACACGGATCAACCGATTTGAATAATTCAAAAAACATTCGATTCGTATTGATAAGGAGACGTGCTGATTAGTTTTTGGCGAAGGCAGGTCTAGCCGTTCCGGAGATACGGGGCAAAAAGTGCCGAAAACGGTAACTCAGTTTTTAAGAGAACGGAAAGTCCGATTTTAATAATTCAAAAAACATTTTACTTGTATTGTATTGTACAAGATAAAGAATTGATCAAATTTTCATAAAGGCAGGTCTAGCGGTTTCGGAGATATAACGAAAAAAGTAAAAAAAAATGCCATTTGGCGGTCAAAAATGATCATTAGACATATGCACATCAAATTTTCAGATATTTTATAGAGATTTTAACAATAAGTATAAATTTTGTTTATTTTCCTATGGGTTCCGTATCAATGTTTACCCGTTAGACAGCGACGCCGCGCTTACGCGCTTTATATTTCATCTCTATGCAGTTAAAGCAGTACGATTGCTCTGAAAAACAAGTTCAGATCTTCCAAAATATGTCAAAATAAAGAAAACATTTTTCTTAAAAAAAAAAAAAAATTAAAAAAAAATTTTTTTTTAAAAAATTTTTTTAAAAAAAAAATTTTTTTTTCAAAAAAAAGTAATTTTTTGTCCAATTTATAGTTTCTTAAAAATCTTATTTTTTCGAAGTAAATTTTTTTCAATTTTTCAATTTTAATCGTTTTTAAAAAAAATAATAATTTTTGGTACGGGAAGTGCCAGCAATTTGCCTTAAGGCACGGTGCCCTAATTGTCTTAAGACAGAATTCCACTTACAGCTAGTTTTAGTTTTATTTCTGTTTTATTACAATATATTACAATATAATATACAACAACCATGATTTATGAGTTTACTACTAAAAGTATTTTACTCTTATTTAATACTACAAACTATCCACTTTAAATTAATTATCATTCATTCATAAAGTATTTAAATTTTAAATATATAAGAACCAAATGACTAAACAGGAATTACCACAAAATATTTTAGCGTTTTAAAACACTTTTATATAAAGTTACATTTAATATAAAAGGCGTTATTACATGTCTGTTCTGCAATAACTGTACTCCTGTCCGATTTGCAATTAGTGATGTGAAATTACATGCAATTATAATTGCATTAATATATTATTAAAGCATAACATTAATATCTCGTATTGCCATTTAGTGTGTTGGAATCATAATTCAGCTTGAAATTATTGCATTTCTTACATAAGGTGCGTTAATTTTTTTATGATATGTTAGAATTTCTCTTTTGTTGAAGAAAGTTTATTGGATTTTCAGCATATTCTATAATTTAATAAGAATTAAAAATAAAAATGTGATGCAAATTAATTATTTGCATTAAAGAGAAGAGAACTCATATTCAAACAAACTGATTAATAGAATTCCGTATAATTGAGCTAATGATGATTATGTAGGTACAAATTATTGCTAAACATTTTGTACATAATACCACTTTCCAATAACAAACCCTATGTCAAACTACTTAAAAAAATTAAATCGATCATAAAAAAAATTCAATAAAGCATGCAGCTTTTGTTAACTTTCCGTAAGGTAAGTTATTGCTTCTTCACGTTTTGAAGGTTTCTGAACATTTTGAAATACATTAGAAAAAATGGATGTGCGTGTTTGTGAATATAATTTTTTGCCTAGGAACGGTACAATTTGAATGGTTAAAAAAACATTCCATTTCTAGTGATAAGGAGATGTGCTGATTAGTTTTTGGCAAAGATAGGTTCAGCCGTTCCGAAGATAAGGGGCAAAACTTGCCAAAAATAGTAGTTCAATTTTTGAGAGAATATAGCATCCGATTTGAATGATTCTAAAAAAATTTTGTTTGTATTGACGAAATGATTTTTGAGATGGTAGGTCGAGCGGTTTCGGAGATCTAATAAAAATCGTATAAAAATGCCATTTGGCGAACAAAAATTACAAATCCATTTTTTTAAATTACAAAAAAATTGAATTTTTTTTAAAAACTTTAATTTTTTGTACGAGAATTTCAAGGCACGATGCCATGCATCACTAGTTGAATCATTGAAAACGGTTTGTTCTGAGTTATCATTTTTGGCACTTGTTGCCCCGTATCTACGAAACGGCTGGACCTACTAGAAACTTACCCTACGGAAAGTTGAAAAACCTCGTTTTTAATTCTTATCAGATAGGACTTTCTTTCAACATTAATCCAAATATGAATTTTTATGGTTGCAAATTGTAATTGATGAGTCTAATTTTCGTTGATTAAATATTATGTATTTGATTATTATTATATTACAAAAAAAAAACAGTTTGCTATATTATTTATACAATTTTTATTTCATTAAAATTGAAATTCCCGTAAGACGGCTTTAATGAAATACTATTTTAATATTTACCTACTGTGTACAGATTTTACTTGAACTTGGAGCTCCTACAGAGTTTATGTAAACTTTTGTGAACTTTTTTCAAATAAATCTTTTCTTTCTCCAAGTCTGTTTGCTGTAGAAAGAACGTAGTTTTCAATTAATGAGCAAAGCAGCTTGCTGCCGATTCGCACAATACTACACCATTTCGTCTTTTATTTAATAAAAGTCTTGCTGTAAAGTAATAGAACTTTGAAACCGAAGTTTGTGATACTGCTGTATGTTTTACAATAATTAGCCAACAGTACTAGAACAATATACATTTTATTCGCAACCGACTATACTTTTATTATCTTTTGGCTTAACTGTTGTTTTCTTTTAGTTACCGCATCATTCTTAAGCAATTTTTTGGTGAAACTGTTGTGTTCGACATTTGTTTTGTGTATAATAATGTTGAATTTGGTTATCAGTTAATTTATAACTTTATTTACATTTAACAACTTAGCACTTTTTTTAAAATCTCTCGCTGGAGAGATTCGAATACTATAAAACTATTTCACATAATTTTTTATGTTGTATGTTTGTTTCTGTTTGTTTAAATATATTTGTATATGTAATTTTATGTAATGTATGTTTATTTGTATAATTTTGCTCAATAGCTTATAGAAATTTGTAATTTTTGATTGCTGTGAATACACACACACATATATATATATATATATATATATATATATAATTATATATTAAAATATTTATAAATAATAATAGGATTTATATACTTATTTCACCATAGCCTATTTCAATATATGCTGGCCACTCCATTGAATCTAATACTCGAAATTAACTTATCAAATCATTTTCTGTGTGTAGCAATTTTTTTTTTTAAATTTGCCGCAACGCGTTTGGCCCAAAAAATGATTTCATTGACTAGTGAAATAAATTTTTTTTTTTCGAGTTCGGATTTCAAAGATATATTCAATTTGTTCTATCATGGAACTTTGAAATATTTATTCATTTATTCCTTAATTGAATACTAATTATAACATTATAGCTTCAATTGAACTACTGTTGCATGCAGTGGCGTCGGAATCGCGTGGGCTGTGTGGGCTTGAGCCCACCCATGAATTTTGATGAAAAATTATATATAAAAAAGAGACCACTGGGCTGTCTATTTAAAAAAAAAACGAGCCCACCCATCAAAAATTTGGTTCCGACGCCACTGGTTGCATGGTATCAATGGAGCTTCTCGTACCGTAATGAAATATTCGAAAAATATTAAACGCTTTCAAATATGGACAAAATTTAAGAGCTTATAAATTGAAAGACCACGTTTATATATGTTTACACGAAAAGTAAATTAACAAAAGTTAATCAAGCGGAGTTAGAACAATAAAGGACCTTATCTCATATTTCTAAGAAATATATAAATTTATTTCAAGTATATATGCTTAAGAATTGTAGCTAGAATTAATATTAAAATCCAAATCATATATTCGATACTAAAAAATATTTTGAAATAAAAAAAAATTTCTGCTTTCCGGAAAAACTAATCATTTATTAACAATCAAAATGTTTTTTGAATTTTTCAAATTAAATGTTTTGTTTTTTCAAAAACTGCCATTTTTTGCACTTTTAGCTCTGTATCTCTGAAACGGCTGAGCTGTCTAATCACCACTTCTTCCCATTTTCACAAATTGAATGTTTTTTTAATTATACAAATCGGTTGGTCTGTTCTCTCAAAAACTTAATTTTTATTTTCACTCTTGCTTAGTATAAACGACTGGACTGACTTCTGCAAAAACTAATAGGCGCGTTTTTTTATAAATAGGAATTGATTGCTTTTTAACTTCCCGTAGGGCAAGTTATAGTAATCGCAAAAAAATCGAAAATGAAAATTTTTATATATCTTTACGTTTCAGAGGTTTCTGAACATTTTGGCATACCTTAGAAAAAATGGATGTATGTGTGTGTGTGTGTGTGTATGTATGTGTGTGTATGTATGTGCGGATACAAATTTTCGTCGACGATTTCGGGAACACGGATCAACCGATTTGAATAATTCAAAAAACATTCGATTTGTACTGATAAGGAGACGTGCTGATTAGTTTTTGGCGAAGTTAGGTCTAGCCGTTCCGAAGATACGGGGCAAAAAGTGCCGAAAACGGTAACTCAGTTTTTAAGAGAACGGAGCGTCCGATTTGAATAATTCAGAAAACATTTTACTTGTATTGGCAAGATGAAGGGTTGATCAAATTTTCATGAAGGCAGGTCTAGCGTAAAAGTAAAAAAAAATGCCATTCGGCGGTTAAAAATGATGATTAGACATATGCACATCAAATTATCAGATATTGTATAGAAATTTTAACAATAAGTATATTTTTTTTTTACATTTCTATGGGTTCCGTACCAATGTTTATGCGTTAGACGGCGGCGCGGCACTTGCGCTGTGACAATTCGTCTCTATGCAGTTCAAGCAGTACGATTGCTCTGAAAAAAAGTTCAGAATTTCCAAAATATGTCAAAATGAAGAAAACATTTTTCTTTTCAAAAAAATAGTTTGTTTTCAAAAAAAAATTTTCTTTCAATAATAATTTTTGGTACGGGAAGTTCCAGCAATTTGCCTTAAGGCACAATGCCTTAATTGCCTTAAGACAGAATTCCACTTACAGCTAGTTGAATTATTCAAATCGGTTGATCAAAAACGTGGACGGAAAATTTTATCCACACATGCATCCATTTTTTCTAAGATATGCAAAAATTTTCATTTTAAATTTTTGGACGATTACTATAACTTGCTGTACGAAAAGTTAATTAATATTTATAAATATAATAGCACTATAAAATTAACGGCATGTACGTGTTATATTTTTATCATATAATATTATCAAGTTGTAAATATATAATACTATATATATCTAATTTATATCCAATATCATAAACTTTTCATGAAACTCTCATCCAGCACCATAAATGTTTCAATCAATAAAATTTATATGCACTATGTTGTGCATATTTATGAGAAGCTATTTAGGATAACCGGCTAATGAATTATTTTGTCGTTTTCGATCCTGTATTTTATTATTAACTTGTGAACATCTCGTTAGAATAAATATCTTATAATTTATATGAGGTATTGCGACCGCCTTCATTAAAATCCTCAGAGACATACATCAGCGGATCCTCGGACGTAAATCTGCTTTCCAGACGTACGGCTTGAATCACGCCGTTGGGAAAACATGTACTGCTTGGGATGTATAGGTATTTATGGAAAGATCAGGGTTTTTACTAGCATTTTGGAACAATTTTCGAAATAAGAATGTCTTTTATTATTTGTAGGTATGTATTATATTAATATTGTCATTATGATTTTTTTCAACTACTTTATTTTCCACTAACCAACGGAGAAATAAGAGCGCCCACTGATTGAGTTCGTTTTATATTGTTTCAAAAGTCGTACTGAATGGCCCTTATTTGTGCTTTGTCGAAGCCATGTTCTAATTTTATTTGATACTTTATTAAATATGCTGTAAAATTCTACTGTTTCTATTTTTTTACTGTTTGGCAATTGGAAAATTTTCATGCGTTGGTGAAAATTGTTATTTTACTAACACCCCATGGTTTTTACAACATGATATAAAAAGTTGCGTTAGCGCTGGGTCAATTACAATTTTTTTTAAATTTACTTTAAAATGGAGATTTGGATGTTGTAATCTTATATATAAAAATGGATCGCAAAATGTGTTGGTAAGCGCATAACTCAACAACGCATGGACCAATTTGGCCAATTCTTTTTTTAAAATGTTCGTTGAAGTCCAAGGATGGTTGTTACGGCGAGAAAAAAACGAATAATTGCCGGGAAACCCCTAAAAACAGCCCTTTTCTTCTTTAATCGAGTAGGCAACGCAATTTGTAGAAAAAAACAATGATCTATGTCATGACATTTTGTGTAGTTTGGACGATCCACCGGAGTTTTTAAACTCGCTGGATTTGCTAGGATTGTCACCTCACAATCTACAATTAAAGGTCGGATCGGCAATTATAATGTTGCGAAATATCGACCAACCATATTCAAAGGATAGTATAAAGCAGAAGATGTTCTCGCACCATGCATCCCAATGATGAGATTAAACGACTACAGTTTCCAGTGTGTTTATGGTACCATTAAGTGTTTGTGGTATTAATTTAGAAAACCCATGTTTCTCACATGGAAAATTGTATGTTGTTTGTTCCCGTATTGGAAAACCAATAGATTTGTTTGTCTATGCGCCAGGTAATCAAACAAAAAACATCGTTTATCACAAAGCACTACAATAAAAATTGAACTGATTTTTGAATTATGATTTACATTATTAAAATTACTTACTTTTAAATGCTTATAGTGTTTTATTTAATTATTTTTAATTCACACCGAATTATTACCAGGGTGATGGTTCTGTTCAGAATAATTTTTTGCAAAGAATAGAAAAAAGGTAGGCACAAAACACCGCCACATTACAATTTTTTTTGACAGGACGAAGTGTTTCGGGCCGGCTAGTCCAGACATAAATATTTAAATAATGAAACTTGTCTAGGGAAATTAAAATTTAAAGAGTTGCGAATTAAATTCTCAAATTTATCATATCAAAAATCGAATCTCTAATCATTATGATTATTTTCTTCTTTTTCTGATTTATATTGCAAATAAAAACAATTTTGTTTTATCACAGTGCCCTCTCTTTACAAAATCTATTAATTAATTGCACGAGAAAACTACATTTGTTAGAATCGGACAACACTAAATCTCTGGCAATTCCGAAAGGAGAACATTTGTATATAAGTGCTAATCATTTGCGCTTATGAGTCTCTTGTTTTGTTTCACTAGCAATGTTCACTTCTTTTTTCATGTTAGTTTGTTGTGTTTTTCGAGAGTTATCTGTTTTTCATGTGAATAAATATTTTTATTAATTGCTACCAGTGATTTTGTGCTTTTGTACTTTAGGAGTTAATTCAGCGGTTTCCAACCTTTTTTGCATCGCGGCCCCCTGCAAATATAAAAAAAAATTGCTGCGCCCCCCCTTATTTTTTTAACTGTTTAATTTAATAAATACTCAACTGATATTATCAGACTACAAATTAATATGCAATATTATGTAAAAATATTCATAAAAACTAATTATTTTTTGTTTATTTTTTAATAACGTTCCATAAATGTTGGGTTATTTTCGATAATAGTATTCTGGAAACAGTTGTACGCGCCCCCCTTAGGGCAGCCTGGCGCCCCACTGAGGGGGCGCGCTCCACAGGTTGGAAACCGCTGAGTTAATTCCTTCTTCAACATCTAATTCTGAGAAAAAGCTGAGAGTTCCGGACTTCAATTCGACTGTTTCCTTAATATACCCAATTTTACAAAATCCTCGGAATAGCTATTGAATCAAATACAATAAGCTATTCCGAAAGGGTCTAATCAACCCCCATCCTTATCAACTGATAAAATAAATTTTTTGTTGCAGAAAAACTGTCAAGTCTAAAATAGAGCATGCTGAAAATATTAACAATCAATATAGAAAATAAGAATTCATATTTAAAAATATATTAAAAAACAATAAAATATAAATATATTAAAATACATTAGACTTAGACGATTATAGAAACAAAAATTTCTATTCGAATTATAAATTCGAAGTCGAATTGAATAAACTGTTGTAAAAGTTTAACTCAGTTTCTAAACCAATTCAATTTCCAACATTCACATAATGGCTTTTGGGTAAGTGACAGAGCGACTGAACCTGAATTAGAGGTTTCGGGTTCGATCTCGCTTCGAGGAGCCTGATGTCGAACAGTACTGATATCGGTTTTCATTTAGAAATATAGATAGTAATTTGTTTCCAAGCAAAAATAGCCTTAATAACAATGTTTAAAACAATGAAACTCATTATATCGTTTTTTTTTTAAATTTTTTGTCAATGCTGCGTATAGCTGTTTTAGAGGCGAAATGAATATTGGCACGTAACCCACAGAAATATAACAAATTTACTAATTATTAAATTTATAAATTATCTGATAAATTGATATGTATATATCTAAAGATCATTTTTGAAAATCAAATGGTATTTTATTTTATTTTTACTTTTAGATTTCCACGAAAGCTAGATTTTATTAAAATCGGCGACGAAAAATTGTACGTAACTCAAATTACGTACGTAAATTCTGTACGTAACCCACAGAAATATAACAAATTTACTAATTATCAAAGTCTTTATAAATTATCTGTTAAATTGATGTGTATATAGTTAAAGATCATTTTTGAAAATCAAATGGCATTTTATTTTACTTTTACTTTTGGATTTCCACGAAAGCTACACTTTAAATTATTCAAATCGTCGACGAAAAATTGTATCCACACATACATACATAGGAACTCACATCCACTTTTTTACGGTATGCCGAAATGTTCAAAAATTTTGAAACGTAACATTTTGCAAAAATTTTCAATTTTGATTTTTGGACCATTACTATAGCTTAACCTACTTTTTAACTATCATTCGGAAAAATAAAAATTGGCTGAAAATTTATTTTTATGACGAATACAAAAGAAAAGTAATGATAACAAAGCATTTTTTAAGCATATTTTTTTTTTTTTTTTGTTACAATTTATTTTTGTTAATCAAGACTTTAATGTCTTATTTACAAAATTGATATGAGCAAAAAAAAAATACAAAAAAAACAAAAAATGCAATACATTGAATATAAAATGAAAAAAGTTAAAATAAAAATTAAATTAAAACAGTAATACAAAAATAATAACATAAATGAACGATGACGTGATGATGTATGCCGCGTACTACGTCAGGACGCGTGCAGACAATGGGCTAGGTGTTTGGTAGATCGGAAGGCCATTTCTTGCTCAATCTTCTTATCGGTCTCTGAATCGCTTGAATTGTAGGATTTGTATGCTGGATTAATTTGTTGTTGAAAGATGAACTTCTAATCTTGATCATTTCGTTGACTGTTGAGATTTTCAAATCCTTATGTAGGCAAAAATTCGAAATATACCAAGGCGCATTAGTAAGGATACGCAGAATTTTATTCTGGCATCTTTGAATGATGTTTATGTTAGATTTGCATGAGCAACCCCATAGTTCGATTCCATAAGTCCAAATGGGCACTATGATAGTTTTATACAAAAGTACCTTGTTATCGAGAGAGATTTCAGATTTCCTCCCAAAAAGCCAGTAAAAATCTTTTATTTTCAGTTGGATTTGTTTCTTTTTATATTCAATGTGCGTTCTCCATGTCAATTTCGAATCAATGTGCATGCCTAAATATTTAACAGAATTGCATAGTGGAATTATTGAATTGTTCATGATGATAGGTGGACTGTTGTGATGTTTTAGAGAAACAATTATGTGCTGAGATTTTTCGATATTGATTTTGATATTCCAATCTAAAAACCATTTTTCGAGACTAGATAAATAATTTTGTAACTGACAAGTTGCTGTTCTAATATCGGAATTGCATGAAATAATTGCTATGTCATCGGCGTAAGTGCATATGGTTAGAAGATCATCTGTGGGCATATTTTTAAGCATATTTGAAGATAGAAACGAGTTTAGTATTGATTACACTGTCTTTCCTATGAAAGCGTTGAGAATTTTGAGAAACATAGTTCAAAACCCTGCTGTGTAATGTCATTTATATCTAAGTGTAGCAATCGGTGGCTCACGCCGACAATACGTGAGGCAGGTGCGAACACTCGCATCCCCGAAATACGTTTATCATTGACCTCAGCAGTGATAAACGGAACCGTGATACACTAAATCCCGTTAGCGCTATCGCAATGTGCAATGCGATATCAAAATACCACAGCGCCTCGTTTTACTCTGATTTATTATAATTAAATAGACGGTTAATTTTTTTCAATGCATCGAATCACCGAATTTTTATATTAGTTGTCAATAAGTAATAAGTTAGTAGAAATATATGTAGCTTTACAAAAATTTTGATTTCGTATGATTTGATTTGATTTGTAAAGATTTGCTGCTTTTCGTGTTTTTTTAACTTCCCGTAGGTTGTTACAGTAATAGCAAAAAAGCGAAAATAAAAATTTTCTTATCTTTACGTTTCAGAGGTTTCTGAACATTTTGGCATACCTTAGAAATGGATGTATGTATGTGGGTGTGTTTTTTTGTATAGCGAAGGTAATGCCTTTATGCTTTCCAGACTGGTGTTTTTTCTGGGACTCAATATCGCCGTGGTATAATACCGACTAAAACCTCCGCTTTGCCCTTGCCTTTGGTCCCCGCGGAAACCGCCGTTAGGCATTAATTCGTGGGAGGAGGACCTAGAATGCTATCATTCTTAACTTGATTTTATACTAATCTTTTAAATGGGCGAAGTCTCATTTGCCCTTTCTCTTTCCATAGAACGCAGGTCAATTAGCACTTCTCTCGCAAATCTGTCTATTCTATGGCGTTCCAAGCAGCTTCAGTTTTCAGCATCACTTCAACAACAGTACCTGGAGTAATTCTTCGCATCAATGTCTCTTCTACATAGTCCCGTAGAGCGCCAAGTCGCGGGCACACGAATAACATGTGCTCAGCATTTTCGATTTCGCCCAAACAATATGGGCAACCCGGCGAGCTATCATGCTTGAAGCGGTGTAGGTAGGCTCGAAAACAGCCCAGATAGCATTTGCGTAGTGTAATAATTTACTTCTCCATGCTTGCAATTTATCCAGACTTTGATGTTTGGAATGAGACGATGCTTTCATCTGCCCTTCACTGCGACATCCCACAGTTGCTGCCATCGGTCAATGCTGTTCTGCCGTACTTCTATTCTCAACTTTTCAGGACTCAGTTGTTGATGTCTTCGATGGTAAATTGTCCGTCTTTCTTCTGCTAAGACTAAGAGAGGCATAGTTCCTGAAAAGACGCATATTGCTTGTATGTGTATTGTGTATGTTTGTATGTGTGGATACAATTTTTCGTCGACGATTTCGCGAACACGGATCAACCGACTTGAATAATTCAATAAACATTCGATTAATACTGACAAGGCAACATGCTGAATGGTTTTTGGCAAAGGCAGGTCCAGCTGTTTCGAAGACACGGGGCAAAAAGTGTCAAAAATGCCATTTGAGATAGCGGAGCGTCCGATTTAAATAATTCAAAAAACATTTTACTCTACCTTTACCTTTATTTATTTATTTACCTTCTTCCCTGTAATTTTTTTTAAACCTAATTTACCTTTCAATTTGCTATTTTTATTTAAATCACAGTAAAATATACCTATATTACAGTAAAAACTCAGATGGTTTTCCCCCACCCAAATGGACATTATAAAACAATTACGTATACTTAAAAATTATATTAAAATTTCCAAAACTAAGCAATAGTGCTCACTAGGGCTCACATCATGCAATACATGTATATCGAATTACCGGTAAACCGCCCGATTTTTCGGCGGTATTTTTACCGGTATTTATTCCAAAAATACTGGTATTTTCGGTATTTTTACATAAGCGCTATTTGATACATAATACCCTGAAGTTTAAATTTCTCGGAACAAATTTATCTTTAAACTCCACAATCGCATAAACAGCTATATCTTCAAGTGATTCTATAAGATAAACAAATGTCAAATATTACTTCAATTCGTCATTAAACTGAATATTTATTGCTTTCCAAAGGGCTTCATATCGTGTTACAATAAATAGAATTGGACTGATAGATAATGATGTTTGTTTCATCTTTTGTAAAAATGGAACGGTTTTTTGAGTGATATTTGCGCCAAAATATTTTATGTCATACAGATTACCCCTGCGTAATCTTTATTTTTTTCTAACTTTATACATAATAATTATGATAATTGCCTAATATTTTTGCTTCTTATTAAAATTGTAAAATATTATTTTTAGAAAACGTTTCGAAGTTTGAAAATATTATAGAAGCATCACATTGTTTTAAATAACAATACTCAACAATTATAGCAACTTATTATTTATCTGGATAAATAATCCGATCTTGAATAAGTGTAGATTTTTTTTTTTTTAATATTGGAGATTATGCTAATTTAACACATCGGATACAGACAATAGAGTTTATTATAATAATGTAATATTATCTTTCATGAGTTTTTGGTCTTTCTTACTCATAAATTTGTTTTTGGTGAAAAGACTCAATATAATAATTAATAATTAATTAAACTGCATATACTTTTATTAAATTATTATTTAAAAAAAATGAACTTATTGTTTTATTTTATTGCTTAGTTGAATATAGTTGTAGTTGTATATACATTATTTTATATTTGTACTAGTAACTTTCAATTTTGTTTACGTTTGTTTAAGATAATAAAAACACTAGTAATTTACCGGTATTCCGGTTTTAAAATGAAAAATTACCGAAATACCGGTATTGAAATTTTCCATCGGTATTGCAGTCCCTAGTGGGTTGTGACCCAAAAAAACTAAGAACGAAAGAAAATACTTTTGTTATGGATTTTCAAACAGTTCCGCTTACCTCCCGATAGCAACGTCGTAAGAATCAAGGTTATGGCTGGTTATACATTTTTTTCCCTTTACTTTAAAATACTGTTGTTAAAAAATTCCTAACATAACTTGTTTTTGTGATATCGGTGATGGACCTTTTTAGTCGCGGACCTCTAAAGCTCTGCTGTACTCTATATGCATATAATAAATATTATTCTTATAGAATTTGGTCATAATACATGAAATTCTAGAAATTTGCTAAGGCGCTTTAGTTCTTTTACTTTTATGAGAAATTGATCATTATCATTATAAACAATCCATTTATTCTGTATTTTACCTGTATGAATATATAAACATCACTAGGTAAGAGTTTGGAAATGTATTCGATGACAATTCACCAAATATCCTGTACGGATGAAGGTTAATACCGGCATAAAATTCGTCCGTTAAACTTTATCGTTATTATTATAATAATAAAGGCCGTTAATTGCAGAGATAACAGAGTCGACTCATAACAAAGGCGTGTATGATATTTTCCGTGTCTTTGACATTTCTGAAATTCGAGACCAGTTGCACCTGCCAAACATAGAGATAAAATTACAATATGAATACAATGAAATGTGGCGCTTTTGTTCATGCGCGAGTAAAGTTACACGTATGCTATTAGCAATGTGAGTTATGAGCACGCATAAAATTCTTAAACAAGATAAATGCTATATGTTAAAAATGTTGATTTATTATTTAGTAGAGGGATATTTTAAAAGCTTGATTTGGGATTATTCCTACGTTTTGTGTTTTTTGTTTAAATAGGTAAATACTTTTGGATTGATCTCTCAGACTTTCTCACCGTGATTGATATGATTCACACTCAAATATATACTCATATACTCATTATAAAACAATTACGTATACTTAAAAATTATATTAAGATCTCGTAAACTCAGCAACAGTGCGCACAACCCAAAAAAAACTAGCAACGAAAGAAAATACTTTTGTTATGGATTTTCAAACAGTTCCGTTTACCTCCCAATAGCAACGTCGTAAGATTCAAGGTGATGGCTAGTTATACATTTTTTTCCCTTTACTTTCAAATATTGTTGTTAAAAAATTCCTAACATAGCTAGTTTTTGAGATATCGGTGATGGACCTTTTTAGTCGCGGACCTTTAAGCCCTGCTCTACTCTATATACATATAATTAATTTCCCGTAGGGCAAGTTATAATAATCGCAAAAAAATCGAAAATGAAAATTTAAGGTAAAGGTTTAAAAAAGGTAAGATAATTGACGTGCTGATTAGTTTTTGGCGAAGGCAAATTTAGCATTTCCGAAGATACGGGGCAAAAAGTGCCAACAACGGTAACTCAGTTTTTAAGAGAACGGAGTGTCCGATTTTAATAATTCAAAAAACATTTTACTTGTATTAACAAGATCAAGAACTGATCAAATTTTTATGAAGGCAGGTTTAGCGGAGATCTAGTAAAAAAGTAAAAAAATGCCATTATAATAAAAAAATATTTGAGAAATATGCCATTTCTCAAAAATCTGATTTTTTCGGAGTAAATATTTTTTCAAAAATGTTAATCTTTTTTAAAAAAAATAATTTTTAATTTCCAGTTCCAGCAATTTGCCTTAAGGCACGATGCCCTGCGGCCCACTAGTTAATATTATTCTTATAGAATTTGACCATAATACTGGTGTATCTCAAGGTGTATCTCTGTACAAACTATAGATGATTGCTCTATATATTATTTTGTATCAATTTAATTTCACAATGTATATTTGTTAACTTCGGGTAAAGGAGATTATAGCAATTGCCGAAAAATCGAAAATGTTTTTTTTTGCATAATGTAAAGGTTTATAAACTTCATCGCATACATTGGAGAAAATGTATTTATATGTATGTGCCTAGGGATGTATGTGATTACAAGAACACGGATCAACCGATTTGAATGATTCGAAAAACATTCGATTCCTATTGATGGAGAGACGCTCTGATTAGTTTTTGCCAGAGCAGGTCCAGCAGTTTCGAAGATACGGAGCAAAAAGTGTCGAAAATGGTTATTTAGTTTTTGAGAGAACGGAATATCCGATTTCAATGGTTTAAAAAACATTTTACTTGTATTGACGAAATTAAGAACTGATTGAATTATTAAAGGCGGATTTCGAAGATCCAATGAAAAGAAACAAAAAATTATGGCATTTGGCGGTCAAAAATGATCTCTAGACATATATGCGAATCAAATTATTAGATATTTTATAGATTTTAATGATAGAAATTTTGTTTACATTTCTATGGTTTTCTTATCGAGATTAATAATGTTTAACCGTTAGACACCAGTCTTTTTTTTTAAAAAAAATTCAATATTCCCAAAAAACTATTTTTTTTCACTTTCCAAAAAAATTAACAAATTTTAAAAGTTTAAATTATTGTACGGGAAGTTACAACAATTTGCCTTAAGGCACGATGCCATGCACCACTTGTTTGGAATTTGTTTATAACAAGTACTTAGGGGCCGTTCAAGTATTACGTAAGCACTATAGGGGGGCGGGGGGTTGATTTGCTTATTTTGGGTTGACATGGGGGGCAGGGGAGTCTGGATGATGATTACGTCATAGGTAGTATTTTTATTTTTTTACATTAATTGCTAAATGTTTACGTAAGCATGGGGGTAGGGGGTAAGAGCTTTGCTTACTTTTGCTGACAAGGGGGATGAGGGGGATAAATAATTGTAATAAATCTGCTTACGTAATACTTGAACGATTCCTTATATGACATATGACACATGCTAAATTTGTTTTAAGAAGAAGTAAGAAGAGTTTAGAAGGTGAAATGAGTAGATAGTAAAGAAGAAAAAAAGGATGAAGATAAGTTTAGAAGTATATTCGATAAGAAGAATATGATTTAAATGAAGAAGATGTTGATGTTGTAGTTGGCTAAATACTCGAGTAAGCGAGATTTTTTTTTAAATGCCAGGTAAAAAAAATATCAATTTCACTTTTTGTTTAAAATCGATTGGATTCAAAGAGAGCTCGTGTCTGAAGAAACTACATGCTACCGAACTTCGTTAAAAAATTAATTCGCTCGATCGTTGTTTATGTTGCTGTAGAATGATCAGATGTAAAAGCTGTTTTATTAGACCGTAAAAAAGAATTGTGTTTGATTAATTTATTGATACTAATATATAGGCTAGATAATATATTGATACATTAGTTCACTATGGATATCTCGAGCTGTTGAAAATTGATTCTGAATAGATCTATATAAATGTTATTTAAATTAATATTCTATGTCCTGACTGAAACATTGATATATAGGTCCGCCGCAGGCAAAAAGGTCCATCAACATTATCTCAAAAACAAGTAAAGCATGATATTTTAAAAATAATATTTTAAATAGAGGGCACAAAGGTAATCAGCCATCGTCTTATCAAATAGACCTATATCGCTATCAATAGCCATTAATAAATATTTATAACATTTTCCGTTGTTAGTTTATAGTTCTTTTACTCACTTAGTTCTAGCATATACCATAGCGACATCATTAATGATCTTTTTTTTATTTCGGATCACTAGGATGGTTGCAATCGTGGGCATGGTCATGTGTCAACTTTTTGACACCCCTCACATCAACCACTTCTGATATTATTAACTTTGTTGTTTTAATTAACTTCCCGAAGAAGAAGTTTATGTTTTCATCAAAAAATCCGATTCACTAATTTTATGTTTTCTCGACGTTTCAAGCCATTCTGAATCGAACGGGATCAAATTAGGAAAAAGTATGTGTGTGTATGTGTTTGTGTGTGTGTGTGAACAGATTTTTTGTCGTAAATCGACGTTTTTTCAAAAACGTCTGGATCGATTTAAAAAATTTAAAAGCCGTTCGATGTATTTTGATGAAGACTATCATTTCTCAGTTTTGTGCGACTACCAGCCGAGCGGTTTCTTTGTAAATAGCAGAAAAGTGAAAAATTTTTCGTCCACGTTTTAGCTCGCAATTCTAAATCGATTTTCAAGATTCAAAAACCGTTCGAACGATATGGGTTGGGAATCACGCTGATTAGTTTTTGGTAAGGATCGGCCGAGCCGTTTTCTTGTAATAAAGTGTTAAAAAAAATTGTTTCGGCGATTTTGATTTTTTTTTTTTTTGACGGTAGATACCATAGTCTTATAGATCATACTAAAATATTGCAGCCCTACGACTACTCGTTTAACTTTAAAAATTCGTCAAAGTTTTCAAAAATTGGTATCGGTTTTTTGACATTTGTCAAAATTAGACTTTGAACGACGTTTTCTCAAAAACGCCTGAACCGATTTCAGAAATTTAAAAGCCATTTGATGTATCTCAATGAAGACAATCTGCCAAACCATTTCGTTGTAATTTAAACTTTTCGTCCACCGATTTTAAAAAATCATAAACTGTTCGAAAAATATTAGTTGGGAATGAGATATTAGTTGGGAAAGTCCTACGGCAACAGGTTCAATTATAAAAATCATTGATTTTTGAAAATTTGCCTTTAGAAAATACTCCGTGTTAAGGTGTTTGTTCTTTTTCAATTATGTGTGATATTGTATATCCAATCGAAATACTTTAATCACTCATAAATGAATTTGATAGCGTTGATAAAAAAAATATAAAATTGATGATAGTATAAAACTTGATAGCATTTTTTTACGATGATTTAACCCTTTCGACTCGGATGCTGAAAATTCATATAAATCTATTTATTTATGCCTCTGCGCTAGAATGCCTCCTTAATAACCATTAAAATGTTATTTGAAATTCAACTAAATTATTTAAGTTGAATATACTAATATCAATAAGTTTATCAGATTAATTCGAACGCATCTTGTAGATTTCACAATTCCAAGATACTTAACCATGTCCAATTGACAGTAATTAATCTGATCTCATTGACAAACAGTTTCACTTTCATAAGCCTACTTTGTTGCTCCGCACTCAATTGCGTTTTAATTGAAATTACATTTTTTGTGGTCCTTCTCTTTGTTCATCGATGCATCTTAAAGATGTCGACTCAAAATTTCAACAGAGCCCCGTCAATTAATTTTAAAAGCAACTTGATTAATCTCTCGTGAGTGCACATGCTGCTTACAGCTCCGCGGACCGCAAAGTATTCAGGTCACAGACATGATCAAACGAAAATGAAAAAATAATGAAGAATAACAAAATATGCGTTGCCATTCACTGAACTGGATACAATTTTAATAACAAATGAAAAAAAAAATCAGATCGACATCATAGCAATTTAGTTATCTGCTTTCTAGATTATTGTAATATGTGACATGTGATAATTTACGTAAGTAAGATGCGAGTATTTGCATTATTAACCTACTTCAGGAATGTTTGTTCAGCTTTTATATGATCACTAGATGGCAATTATAAATAGGTTTCTTTGTTATAATTAACTTCCCGAAGGAGAAGTTTATGTTTTCATCAAAAAATCCGTTTCAAGCCATTTTGAATCGAGTGAGCCCAAATTTAGAAAAAGTATGTGCGTTTGTGTGTGTGTATGTGAACAGATTTTTTGCCGTAAACCGACGTTTTCTCAAAAACGGTTCGACCGATTTCAAAAAGTTAAAAGTCATTAGATGTATCTTGATGAGGACTAGATCTTTGTGCGACGATGGTCCAAGCCGTTTCTTTATAAATAGCAGAAAAGTGAAAAAATTTTCGTCCATGTTTTAGCCCGCAATTCTGAATCGATTCTGAAAATTCAAAAACCGTTCGAAAGATATTGGTTGGGAATCGTGCTGATTAGTTTTTGGTGAAGATCGGCCGGGCCGTTTTCTTGTAATAAAGTTTTTAAAAAAAAATTCGACGATTTTTCTTTGGCGGTAGATATCATAGTTTTCTAGATCATACTAAAATATTACCGCTCTACGACAACTTGTTTAGCTTTAAAAATTCGTCAAAGTTTGCAAAAATTGGTATCGTTTTTTGGCATTTGTCAAAATTAGACCTTTCATCGACGTTTGCACAAAGACGCCTGAACCGATTTCAGAAATTTAAAACTCATTCGATGTATCTCAATGAGCACTATAAGTCAATTTTGTGAGACGATCTGCCAAGCCGTTTCTGTGTAATTTGAAAAAGAGTGTTAAACTTTTCGTCCACATTTGAGCTCATTCTACCGAATCGATTTTAAAAAATCAAAAACTGTTCGAAAGATATTAGTTGGGAATAATACTGATTAGTTTTAGATGAAAATCTACCGAGCCGTTTTCTTGTAATTAGCTGTTGAAAAAAAAATAAGCCGATTTTTATGAAACTTTCTTTGGCGATATATATTATGGTCTTATAGAACTTACTGAAATATTACGGCCTTACGACAAGTAGTTTAATTTTAAAAATTCATCAAAGTTTGAGAAAATGAGTAGTTTTGTTGACGTTTGTTAAAATTAAAATTAGATGATTTACTTGGTATAACGATAGATTACTTAGTCTTAATGAACATACTAAACCATTAACGTTCTACGAAAACTGTTTTAATTATAAAAATTATTGATTTGTGAAAATTTGCTTTTAGAAAATACTCCGAGTTGACGTGTTTGTTCGTTTTCAATTATGTGTAATAAATCCTCTCGGATTACTTCTAATCACTCATAAATTAATTCGTTTATTATTGATTAAGTCGATTATTTACACATATCGGGAAGTTCATGTAACTTACCTCAAGGCTAAATACCAATACCAACTAGTTTATTTTTGTTATTCAAGACTTAATGTCTTAGCAATTATAATGAAGTATGATACTAAAATTTTATATGTAACTTTACATTACTATCTATTTTCTAAAAGTTTTTATTAACATATAAAAGCAAAATTTATGGTGGTAGTACGAGTTAATAAATAACACATCACTCAATAAGTCAGTAGAAGAACTAAGAAAAACATATTTTTTGGAAAAATTCGATTTTATTCATCAACATACATTTCTTCGAGAGTGATACAATCAGTTCAACAACTCCCTAGCATTTCGACACTCTTTTTGAAAAAGATTCATTTTTGGCCTGAAAATAGGTTCAGTTCACGCCTTCATTCGAGCCAATTCTTTGTCTTGTGAGCATTTTTTTCAGGCCTGTTTTGAATTGCCCTCAGCAATTCGAAGCCCCAATTCGTGCAATTTGGTCATAGTTGCGATCGGCTTGTGATATGGCGCTTTGTCTTGGTGAAAGAGAATTCTTTGCTCCTTTTTTTCTGGCCGTTTTTGTCGATTTCTTCCCTCAAACGCAGTAATAATGCCATGTAGTATTTGCTGTTGATTCTGTTCCTTGATTATTATATGATATACATTTTAATCAATTTCTATCGATTGTTTAATATTTTTATTTCTCGAATACTTAAATGCTGTTCTGGAAATTCTAGCAATTTGCTTCAAGGCACAATGCCCAAAACCACTACTCAATAATATATTTTATCTTATTTTATTTATTTCAGAATATATTAATATAACTTATTTATCAGAGATTTTATTTGTTTTAGTATTTAGATTTAATTCTCAAGTATATGATCAAAATAAATTCAATTAATTGAAAGTTTTATATATTAGTCATGCTGGTTGAATTCGCATACGATATACATTTGCTATGTAGATCGCGTTGAAGAATTTCATTTCGTATGAGAGCAAATATGTTCAGAGATAAAAGTAAGAGAGGTAGTAAACATGTGAATTATTGCAACAAATTATTAACTTTATTTTTATTTATTAACTAGGGTAAGTTGTTGTAATCGTCCAATTTTATTTATTAAGTAGGGTAAGTTATTGTAATCGTCCAAAAAATCGAAATTGATAATTTTTACATTTCTCGACGTTTTGAAGGTCTCTGAACATTTTGGCATACCTCAGAAAAAATGGATATGTGTATGTATGTATGGATACAACTTTTCGTTTTCAGGCGCACGGATCAACCGATTTGAATGGTTCAAAAAACATTCGATTCCTATTGTTAGTGAGATGTGCTGATTAGTTTTTGACGAAGGCAAAGAGTGCAGAAAATAAAAATCGAGTTTTTGAGAGATCGGAGCATCCGATTTGAATGATCCAAAAAACATTCAATTCTAATGACGGGATGATTAGTTTTTGGCAAAGGCTGGTCTAGCGGTTTCGGAGATACAGAGCTAAATATGCAAAAATGGTTTGAATGATTCAAAGAACTTTCTGCTTGTTTTAACAAAATAATTGCTCTTGGAAAAAAAATTTTTGTTTAATTTTTTTTTAAAAAAGTTTTTTTTCAAAAAATATTTTTTTTGTATATTGAAAATAATTTAGATTTTAATTGTAATTCTGACTAAAGTTCTAATATACTTTAAACAAATGATTTCAACTTTGCAATTCAGTTTATATAATTCTTATAAATATTAGACAATGTTACAGTATTTATTAACTTCCGTAGGGTAAGTAATTGTAATGGGCCGAAAATCGAATTTGAAAATTTTTACATTTCTCGATGTTTTGAAGGTTTCTGAACATTTTGGCATAAAAATGGATGTGTGTGTGTGTATGTATGCATGGATACAAATTTCCAGTCACGTTTTCGGGCACGGATCAACCGATTTGTATGGTTCAAAGAACATTCGATTTCTGTTGATAGGGAGAAGAGCTGATTAGTTTTTGGCAAAGGCAGGTCCAGCCGTTTCGGAGATACGGAGCAGAGTGCAGAAAATAGAAATCGAGTTTTTGAGAGAACGGAGCATCCGATTTTAATGATCTAAAAAGCATTCAATTAGTAATGATTGGGAGAAGTGGCTATTCGTTTTTGGCAAAGGCAGGCATAACCATTTCGGAGATACAGAGCAAAATGTGCAAAAAATGACAGTTTTTGAGAGAACTAAACGTCCGATTTGGATGATTCAAAAAACTTTCTGCTTATTTTAACAAAATAATTGATTGTGGAAAACAAAATTTGCTTCAAAATTTTTTTTTCAATTTTTTTTTTAATTTTTTTTTTGTATATCGAAAATAATTCAGATTTTAATCGTAATTCTGACTAAAGTGCTAATGTACTTTAAACAAATATGTTTAACTTTGCAATTCAGTTTATATAATTTTTATAAATATTAGACAATGTTACAATATTTATAATAATCTTTTTGAAAACATTCAATTTTTCTCGAACATTTCATTACGGTACGGGAAGTTCCAGCAATTTGCCTTAAGGCACGATGCCATACACCCCACTAGTTTATAATAATCTATTTGAAAACATTCAATATTCCTCGAACACTTCGTTACGGTACGAGAAGTTCTAGCAATTTGCCTAAGGCACTATGCCATACACACCACTAGTCATACATTTGCGTTAACTTTGTGAAAAATGTGCCCTTTGTGAAAATCCTTTGGTGAAATTCCTTTAAACTTAAAATTAAAACATTCGATCTATTTGCCACTTGACTGTCTCTTTATGATGTCAAATTTTAGAAAAACACAGCTCGATAGTTGCTTGTTTGATACACGTATATATATATATATATATTGAATGGTAGAGTCTTGGATTTGTGTATATTTTGTAGAGTTTCGAACAAGAATCCAAAAATAATACAAAATAAAAAACAAGAAAAGTTTTTAAAAAAACAATTTCTTTATTTAATTATTTGTTTATTGTCGACGTTTCGGAACTAGATACGTTCCATCTTCAGGACATCTGTCAAGAAACATGATCTTGATGAGATTTTAGCAAACAATATGTTTAGGAAAAGAAAATAGATTTTTCTTAAATAATGAATTAAATTGTAAAAAATATAATAATGTACAGAAATATGATAATATGTTCAAAATAAAAATGATAAAAATAAATGAGTGGATTATCAGAACAGGATATTAAACATAATAGAAATTTTTTTTGAAAGTTATGGAAATTTTTTAAGAAAAGGTTAATGACAAAGTTGAATAATTACCTGTATGTTTGAATATTTGTTAGCACTTTTTCACTAAACAAGCTTTTTTAACAAAAATGATTTTGTGAGTTAATTTTCCGCCGAATAATTAGATTTTGTAAATCAAAATTACTAAAAAATTTGTCTTTTTTAAAATTATTATTTGAAAACACAAATAATATTGTTCTCTGGATGTTGTTCGATTGGCTTTCGAAAATTAACTAATGAAACTGGTGTGCCCTTTGTAACACGTGTAAACATTGAACGAGAGATGTGAGATTGTATGTGTGTGTTTTTATATGTCAGGGTGTGAATACTTAAATTGTTGATATTAAAAGGAAGTCGATATTAATGTTTGTCAAAAAGTGTAAAAAATTTAAATATGAATCATGTAATAGGTTGTGATCTGATCTAATGTTGACACTGTTAGAAACATTTATGAGGATGAGACAACTCTCCGCGAATAACCTTCTAAAGATGCAACTTTCGTGATATAAAATCTTTGGAGTGAAATTAAATGAATGGGCGTTTTCTATAGAGTGTTGTACTAGGGTACTTTTGAAATTTTTGTTTATGGTGGACCACACTTAGTTCATGTTGTCTCATTCTCTGTGTACATATTGGGAGGTTTGTCCAATATATTGAAAAGCACAGTCATTACAAGAAACAGAATATACTACATTAGTATTGAGATTGGAGGGTGGGGGATTTAATGTTCGTAAAGAATTGGTTGAAGGAGTGTAAGGATGAGCCTGATGCTAAAATGTTTCTTCTAACAAAATTTTGGCAAAATAATAATATAAATCTTCAACGTATGGTATGCTGCAGTAAATAAGATTGGTGTTTTGATGTTAGTACTGGTATTGGGAGAATTAATTTGTGTTTTAAGAAAGTTCGTCTTTTTTGAATAACTGAATGAATGAGATTTTTTGGGTAACCATTTTCAATTAGAGTTATTTTTACTAGGGATAAATTTTGTGGATGGAAAGTTTGGTGAGTGTGAGACAACAAAATAGCATGGTCTGTAAGGGAAATAATAGTGTTTATCTTATAGTTCTGGGACAGTATGAGGAATAGTGTAAGTATCTACCCGACCATGTCGTTTTCTATACCAATTTGTTCGAATAAAGTATTAGTGTTGTAAACGGATACATCCAGAAATTAAGTCTGTTGTTATTTTGTAGTTCATGTGTGAAAATTATATTATTGTTAAAATTATTGAAGAGATCTAGTACTGTGTTTATATGATTTTTGTTAATGATAAAAAAAGTGTCATCTACATATCTCATATAAAAGTTAATTTGAAATTTTAAAGTTGAGAAAACGGAAATTTCTAGTGTTTGTAAAACTAAGTCGATGATTCCGGGAGATAAGGGACATCCCATAGCTGCGCCTTTAATTTGAGAATAAAAGTTGTCTTGGCAATGAAATAGGAGTAATTTAAAATAGTGTTGATAATATGAGTGAAGACTGTTTTCGGAAAGTCAGTAAAGTTACAAATTGTGTGCCAACGTTTATCGATTGAGTTTAGGATTAATTCATGTGGGACACATGTAAAAAGGTTGACCACATCTAAGCTTAGAAATAAGTGATTTTCAGGGATGTTGCGGTTATTAATTAAATTCACAAATTGGTACGAATCTTAACATAATAGGGAGAATGGATTGTAACATTTTTAGGACATCAGAAATGAGTTTCGAAATATGGTAAAAAGGAGAGCCAATGTAGGAGACAATCGGTCTGAAAGAGCATTCAGGTTTGTGTATTTTGGGAAGACAGTACATCTTAGGGGAGATAGGGTGTTGTATTTTTAGGTTAAAAGCAAAATTCTCAGAAATTAGTTTTTTTTTTTGTTTTTCAGATCATTGATTAATTTAAAAGCTATTCTAGAAAAACGTTGTTGTGGGATCTTCTGTTAAAATATTATATGTTGTATCATCTTTAAGTAGGTTAAGGACGGAATTGTTGAAAATTCTTTGTCAAGAATGACTGTGATATTACCCTTATCGGTTGGGCAAACTATAATATTATTAGATTTAATGAAAGCTTTAGTTTTCTAAAATGTCTTTGTGGAGTTTCTTTAAATGAAAGTTTTGAAATTTATTATTTACTTTCTTATATGTTTTACCAGTCTGTCACATAGTTTTGATCTATGTTATTTCTGTTTGTTTGTTTCAATGTTTCTAATGTTGTATTCAATATTACTTAGAATTTTTATGAAATCTGTTTTACTGTATATTTCTGAGGAGAGTATGCAAATTTTGACCTAATGCTAGAATATATTTAACATTTTCTGGAATGTAAATATCAGTTTATTAACTAACCACTTATCTGTACAAGATTTAGAGATTTTGAAGGGATAGTTGTCATCTCCTTTTTTGAATTAAAGTTTTAGTTTTTTTAATATGTTTTTCTTTAGTAGTATTAAAATGTTTTGTTAAATTTATAGTATTCAAAAGCTAAAAATTGATTTAAGAGGTCTTGTTCAAAGTATTGGAAAGTGTCTATTGATTATGTGATCCAGTTGTGATTTCAAGTAATTTATTAGATTAAAGTATTTTTTATTTCTAGATTCAAAACAGACATTTTCAGGTAATTAATTTGTCGTTCATTTTTATAGATGTTGAAAGTGTTGTATAAGAATTGTTTGTTTATAATATTAGAAATAAAATTCGGTATCCATTCATTTTTACATCGAATTAGAAATATTTTTTTGTTAATAACATTAGCATATTTAGAGTTAAGTTTTGAATATTTTTTTCATTAAACATATTTGTTTGTAATCTACAGTTCTTGATAAGTTTTGAAAGAAATTTCGTTCCATAATGTTCTTGGAATATATTGAATGGTAGAGTCTTGGATTTGTGTATATTTTGTAGAGTTTCGAACAAGAATCCAAAAATAATACAAAATAAAAAACAAGAAAAGTTTTTAAAAAAACAATTTCTTTATTTAATTATTTGTTTATTGTCGACGTTTCGGAACTAGGTACGTTCCATCTTCAGGACATCTGTCAAGACATGATCTTGATGAGATTTTAGCAAACAATATGTTTAGGAAAAGAAAATAGATTTTTCTTAAATAATGAATTAAATTGTAAAAAATAATAATGTACAGAAATATGATAATATTCAAAATAAAAATGATAAAATAAATGAGTGGATTATCAGAACAGGATATTAAACATAATAGAAAATTTTTTTGAAAGTTATGGAAATTTTTTAAGAAAAGGTTAATGACAAAGTTGAATTAATTACCTGTATGTTTGAATATTTGTTAGCACTTTTTCACTAAACAAGCTTTTTTAACAAAAATGATTTGTGAGTTAATTTTCCGCCGAATAATTAGATTTTGTAAATCAAAATTACTAAAAAATTTGTCTTTTTTAAAATTATTATTTGAAAACACAAATATATTGTTCTCTGGATGTTGTTCGATTGGCTTTCGAAAATTAACTAAATGAAACTTGGTGTGCCCTTTGTAACACGTGTAAACACTTGAACGAGAGATGTGAGATTGTATGTGTGTGTTTTTATATGTCAGGGTGTGAATACTTAAATTGTTGATCTTAAAAGGAAGTCGATATTAATTGTTTGTCAAAAAGTGTAAAAAATTAAATATGAATCATGTAATAGGTTGTGATCTGATCTAATGTTGACACTGTTAGAAACATTTATGAGGATGAGACAACTCTCCGCGAATAACCTTCTAAAGATGCAACTTTCGTGATATAAAATCTTTGGAGTGAAATTAATGAATGGGCGTTTTCTATAGAGTGTTGTACTAGGGTACTTTTGAAATTTTTTTTTATGGTGGACCACACTTAGTTCATGTTGTCTCATTCTCTTGTGTACATATTGGGAGGTTTGTCCAATATATTGAAAAGCACAGTCATTACAAGAAACAGAATATACTACATTAGTATTGAGATTGGATGGGGTGGGGGATTTAATGTTCGTAAAGAATTGGTTGAAGGAGTGTAAGGATGAGCCTGATGCTAAATGTTTTCTTCTAACAAAATTTTGGCAAAATAATAATATAAATCTTCAACGTATGGTATGCTGCAGTAAATAAGATTGGTGTTTTTGATGTTAGTACTGGTATTGGGAGAATTAATTTGTGTTTTTAAGAAAGTTCGTCTTTTTTGAATAACTGAATGAATGAGATTTTTTGGGTAACCATTTTCAATTAGAGTTATTTTTTACTAGGGATAAATTTTGTGGATGGAAAGTTTGGTGAGACAACAAAATAGCATGGTCTGTAAGGGAATAATAGTGTTTATCTTATAGTTTCTGGGACAGTATGAGGAATAGTGTAAGTATCTACCCGACCATGTCGTTTTTCTATACCAATTTGTTCGAATAAAGTTATTAGTGTTGTAAACGGATACATCCAAGAAATTAAGTCTGTTGTTATTTTGTAGTTCATGTGTGAAAATTATATTATTGTTAAAATTATTGAAGAGATCTAGTACTGTGTTTATATGATTTTTGTTAATGATAAAAAAAGTGTCATCTACATATCTAATATAAAAGTTAATTTGAAATTTTAAAGTTGAGAAAACGGAAATTTCTAGTGTTTGTAAAACTAAGTCGATGATTCCGGGAGATAAGGGACATCCCATAGCTGCGCCTTTAATTTGAGAATAAAAGTTGTCTTGCAATGGAAATAGGAGTAATTAAAATAGTGTTGATAATATGAGTGAAGACTGTTTTCGGAAAGTCAGTAAAGTTACAAATTGTGTGCCAACGTTTATCGATTGAGTTTAGGATTAATTCATGTGGGACACATGTAAAAAGGTTGACCACATCTAAGCTTAGAAATAAGTGATTTTCAGGGATGTTGCGGTTATTAATTAAATTCACAAATTGGTACGAATTCTTAACATAATAGGGAGAATTGATTGTAACATTTTTTAGGACATCAGAAATGAGTTTCGAAATATTGTAAAAAGGAGAGCCAATGTAGGAGACAATCGGTCTGAAAGAGCATTCAGGTTTGTGTATTTTTGGAAGACAGTACATCTTAGGGGAGATAGGGTGTTGTATTTTTAGGTTAAAAGCAAAATTCTCAGAAATTTCAACTTTGTCATTAACCTTTTCTTAAAAAATTTCCATAACTTTCAAAAAAATTTTCTATTATGTTTAATATCCTGTTTCTGATAATCCCTCATTTATTTTTATCATTTTTATTTTGAACATATTATCATATTTCTGTACATTATTATATTTTTACAGTTTAATTCATTATTTAAGAAAATCTATTTTTCTTTTCCTAAACATTTGTTTGCTAAAATCTCATCAAGATCATGTTTCTGACAGATGTCCTGAAGATGGAACGTACCTAGTTCCGAAACGTCGACAATAAACAAATAATTAAATAAAGAAATTGTTTTTTTAAAAACTTTTTCTTTTTTTATTTTGTATTATTTTTGGATTCTTGTTCGAAACTCTACAAAATATATATATATATATATATTATATTTTATATATATATATATATATATATATAATATATATATTGTGAAAGAGTTCATTGACTGTATATTGTTTAGGTTTAGACAGTATAATTACTTAAAGTCAAATTGGACTTTTGTAGTCACTTTTGCTATATATATACACACACACACACACATATATATATATATATATATATATATATATATATATTGTGTATACGATATGATTTATTTTAAGATTTTTGCAGAGCACTTTACGTTACGTGTTTTCTCGTAAAATCTCACTTGCTCTGCACTACATGCGGTAATGTAATTTACTTTCACCAGATGGTGCGATAATAGGAAATTACATATTTGATTTGTTTTTCTCTCTTGCCTCGTACACAATTTATTTATATTGAATTTGCACTCTTACGTTAATAAGTTGTTCTGCTGTTAGCGGAATTGTTCCTTGTTAATCGTTTATTTTTTTAAACTGGAACAAAACTTGTACCGCTTTTCATAATTGTATCGAAAGTGGTTGTCTTTATTGAATGTACTTATGAGCTAATATGAATTGTCGATAGAATTATTATGTGGCATACATATACTTATAAACTTCGTTAAGGGGCACATCTAATGTGACATCCTAAAAAAGGTCATTTATGGGAATTTAGAAATAATAAAAACTAGTGAATCGATCTATTTAAAATTTTGAGGGTATATTTATACATGTCTTGAGAATACAGAGTAAAATTTTTGAAATAAAATATTAAATATTTTTGAAATGACATGCAATCTCCGGCAGCGCAAAAAAGGTCGTCCACTGCTGCAGTGATTGCAGCCTTCTCTATTGATAGAACATAATAAAAAAAAAAAACTAGATACGATAAAAATAAAAAAATAAGTCGAATTGTTTTAATTTTAAAAAAATGTCAATTAAAATTATGCTGGAACTTTATTTTAATGCTACAAATCATATTTGCAAGATAGCACATTTTTTGTCAGTGTAACAGGCAACATATGCAGAAGTTACATGTATACCGACAACACACGAAGATCCTGAAATTCCATCGAACATGCCGCAAAAATTAATCTAAAATAATAAAAATGGACCGTGATAAGTCAAAACACATCACATTTACTTTCCGCAAAGGGACATGTTCTGTAGGCAGATTGGTTTGAAAATAATCTAACATTTCGGAAAATTTTAAAATACAAAAAAAACTAGTGGGGCGCATGGCATCGTACCTTAAGGCAAATTGCTGGAACTTCACGTACCAAAAATTATTATTTTTTAAAAAACAATTAACATTTTTGAAAAATTTTACTTCGAAAAAATTAGATTTTTGAGAAACTATAAATTTTAAAAAAATTATTGAAAAACAATGTTTTCTTTCTGATTTTCTGAAATTCTGAACTTTTTTCAAAGCAATCTTACTGTTTTAACGGCATAGAGACAAAATGTCAAAGCGCGTAAGCGCCGCGTCGCTGTCTAACGAATAAACATTGGTACAAAACCCATAGGAATGTAAGCAAAATTTATACTTATTGTTAAAATCTCTATAAAATATCTGGTAATTTGATTTGCATAATATGTCTAATGACCATTTTTGACCGCCAAATGGCTTTTTTTTTACTTTTTTCATTAGATCTCCGAAACCGCTAAACCTGCCTTTATGAAAAATTGATCAGTTTTTCATCTTGTCAATACAAGTAAAATGTTTTTTGAATTATTAAAATCGGACGCTCCGTTCTCTTAAAAAATGAGTTACCATCTTTGGCACTTTTTGCCCGTATCTTCGGAACGGTTAAACCTGCCTTCGCCAAAAAGTAATTAGCACGTCTTCTTATCAATACGAATCGAATGTTTTTTGAATTAGCCAAATCGGTTGATCGATGTTCCCGAAATCGTCGACGAAAATTTGTATCCGCACACACACACACGCACACACATACACACACATACATCCATTATTTTAATGTGCGCCAAGATATTCAGAAACATTTGAATCGTAAAGATATAAAAATTTTCATTTTCGAATTTTTTGCGATTACTATAATACGGGAAGTTAATAACTAGTGGTGTGTATGGCATCGTGTCTTAAGGCAAATTGTTGGAACTTCCCGTACCGTAACGAAATGTTCGAGGAATATTAAATCTTTTCAAATAGTTTATTACAAAAAATACTGTAACATTGTCTAATATATATATATATATATATATATATATATATATATAAGAATTATATAAACTGAATTGCAAAGTTTGTTTAAAGTATATTAGAACTAAAGTTCGAGTTACAATTAAAATCTGAATTATTTTCGATATACAAAAAAAAAATTTGAAAAAAATAATTGAAACAATTTTTTTTTCCAAAAGCAATTATTTTCTTAAAACTAGCTGTAAGTGGAATTCTGTCTTAAGGCAATTAAGGCAAATTGCTGGAACTTCCCGTACCAAAAATTATTATTTTTTTAAAAACGATTAACATTTTTGAAAAAAAAAATACTTTGAAAAAATAAGATTTTTGAGAAACTATAAATTGGACAAAAAATTATTTTTTTTTGAAAAAAAAATTAAAAAAAAAAATTTTTTTTTAATTTTTTTTTTTGAAAAGAAATTTTTTTTCTTTATTTTGACATATTGTGGAAGATTTGAACTTTTTTTTCAAAGCAATCGTACTGCTTTAACTGCATAGGGACAAAATATAAAGCGCGTAAGCGCCGCGTCGCTGTCTAACGCATAAGCATTGGTACAAAACCCATAGGAATGTTAACAAAATGTATACTTATTAAAATCTCTATAAACTATCTGATAGTTTGATGTGCATATGTCTAATGATCATTTTTGACCGCCAAATGGCTCATTTTTTTACTTTTTCCTCCATATCTCCGAAACCGCTAGACCTATCTTCATGAAAATTTTATCGATTCTTCATCTTATCAATACAAGTAAAATGTTCTTTGAATTATTAAAATCGGACGCTCCGTTCTCTTAAAAACTGAGTAACCGTTTTCGGCACTTTTTGCTCCGTATCTTCGGAACGGCTTGACCTGCCTTCGCCAAAAACTAATCAGCACGTCCCCTTATCAATACGAATCGAACGTTTTTTGAATTATTCAAATCGGTTGATCCGTGTTCCCGAAATCGTCGACGAAAATTTGTATCCGCACATACATACACACACGTACATACATACACACACACATACACACACACACATACATCCATTTTTTCTAAGGTATGCCAAAATGTTCAGAAACCTCTGAAACGTAAAGATATATAAAAATTTTCATTTTCGATTTTTTTGCGATTACTATAACTTGCCCTACGGGAAGTTAACAAGCAGAAAGTTCTTTGAATCATTCAAATCGGACGCTTAGTTCTCTCAAAATGCCATTTTTTGCACATTTAGCTTTGTATCTCCGTAATCGCTGGACCTGCCTTTGCAAAAAACTAATCACTACTTCTTCCCATTACAAATTGAATATTTTTCTCCGATATCTCAAAAACTCAATTTCTATTTTTTGCACTCTTTGCTCTGTATCTCCGAAACGGCTGGACCTGCCTTAAAACAAATTAAAGCTTTTAAAAAAATTATATTACGGCACGGAAAGTTTGAGCAATTTGCCTTAAAACGCGAAGCCATGCACCACTAGTTACCTTCAAATATTGTCAAAAAAATGGCAATAATCTTTTTCATATACTTCTATAGGAAGTGATTTTACCATTGTCCACATGAGACGTGGCGGTGTGCGTTGTCTGTGCGGGCGGAAGCGCGAACTGGCGCTAAAAGGAATCGTGATTTCCGCTTCCTGCTCCGTGCGGATATGAGCTTACGTTATTCGAAAGAAATATAAATATTAGTACATTTGTCTGTACGGGCGTGTCCGTCCGCGTGCTCAACAAAGAATAGAGAAGAAACGGTAGATGAACGGGCGCCGGTCGTGCAATAAATGTCAAAAAAGTTTTTTAATAAACTTTAAGGGTTGGGCAACGGCAAAAGCACGCGTCAGACGTGTCGACAGAATTTTAAAATTTCATTTTCAATATTGTGAACGTCTCCGAGATACTACACGTACTTCGTACACCACTTATTGTGTTTTGAGTAAGACCATGCCAATGCTGCGATTTCTATAGAGTATATGTTGATTGATATTTTTATCACAAAATATTTATAAGAGAATTTTGTATTAATTTATATTTTAGTGCGTTATTGGTATTGTAATTAACCAACCGAAATCCTAAAAATATTAGGTTGGCAACAATATAAGATATAACTTTATTCTATAATGTATTTTCCATTCTGATCGATGATTTCTTGTCATCTTTTATTTTTTACTAGCTGTTCCCGTTCACGCTTTGCCGTGATTTAGTTTAAATTAAAAATTTGAACAAATATGTGTATTTGTCACATTTAGTTACAATAAAATACTATCTGTTCAACAATTTACCTATTCAACAATTTGCCTATAAATCAACTAATCGGTTTGTCTACTAATCAATCTACCATTTTACCGGCTTACCAATTTAACTGTCAACTTATTTACCTTTCGACCTGTTTATCAATACACCATTTTACCTCTTAACCAATTTACCTTCTTTCCAATTGACCTGTCATCCCGTTCTAAATGTCTACCAAATATTTTCAATAATTTACCTGTTTAACAGTTTGTCTAAATTAACCTGTCAACCTGTTTATTTGTCTACATATTCGTCTATCTACCAGTTCTCTCTACCTTTTTACATATCCTCCAATTTACCTGTCCACCAGTTTATCTTTATAAATTCTCTAATTCTTTTTTTTTATATATATTTTATTTAACAGCAATCAGAATTTACAAAATTCTATGAGCTATTGTGCTTATGTTTGAACTCACTCACAGAGCAAACATACTCATACTCAGTCATACACACACATATAAATAATTTGGCTGAATTTTAAAAATTACAATAGGTGCCACTCCATTCAATGGTCAACTAATCTGACTGGGGTAAATATCAAGGGTTGTGCCTGGTCTTTATTGATCAATCTTCAAATCAATTGGAACTTTTCTTTTCAGCCTCCTAGATCGGGATTCTTGAAGAAGATGTTTAACTATTTCATTGGGATGGGATTCCAATTTCTCAAAATGGCGATGACTGGTACTGTACTGGTAATTACATCTTTCACAAATGGTATGTTCAAGTCGTCATGAATAATTTTGTTACTGACATACCATGGAGCGTTTACGATCTGCCTCAGAATTTTTGATTGAGCTCGTAGAATTGAATCAATGTGAGATTTTCTTGCACATCCCCATAATTCCACACCGTAGGTCCATATCGGCTTTATTATTGTTTTATATATTAGTAGCTTGCTTTCAATAGGTAATTTGGATTTGTTACCTATGAGCCAGTAGAGTTCCTTTGCTCTATTTTCTACTAGAGCTATTTTTGAAAGTATGTGTTGCTTCCAGGTTAGTTTGGTATCTAATCTCATCCCGAGATATTTTGTTGATTGTTTAACTGGAATTGTCTTATCACGAAATTGAACTGCTGGGCAAGAAGATTTGTTGAGTGTGAATATTACATGAGTTGATTTATTATCATTAATTTTTATGCGCCATTTGCTAGTCCATTCTTCAATGACTGAATTCTCTAATTCACCTTATTTATTTACGCATTATAAAAAAATTAAAGCTCAAATTGTTACTACGTTTTAGTCAGAAAACGTTTGTATGTGAAGAAAAAAGGTCTGTTTATAGGGTTTTCCCGGCAATTATTCGATTTTTTCTCTTCGTAAGAACCATCCTTGAACTTCAACGAACATTTTAAAAAAAGAATTGGCGAAATTGATCCAGGCGTTGTTGAGTTATGCGCTTACTAACACATTTTGCAATTCATTTTTATGTTATAGATTTAAATTTTTTATGTAAAAATTTTTTATGCCCTACTAGTCGGTAACTCAGCTAAAATGCAACGGAAGTGCGTTACGCCACAAATACCGATTTTTCATTGGCTATCGATGTGGTCATTCGAAAAGAGTTGATATGATTGGTCGAGAAGATGTTGTCGCTTGATATCTTTGACTCGCGATCCTCTCGATAAACATGTTCGTAGGTGGTTATAAAACTACATCGAAAATTATAAAATGTACTCATTAGCAATTACTCAATATTTCTAATGATAGTTTTATCTCTTTAAAATAATAATTGCAATGAAATTGTACTATATCTTGCTAGAGATTCCAATGTCAAGTTTTATTTGGAAAAATCTTGAACATTGATTGGTTTTTTCAGATGAAACCCAACATAGAATAATTCTCCAACTATGAAATATGGCACTTCTATTCATGCAGCTTTCTTAAGAAATTTGTACAAATTGGTGACTGAATTTCTCTCGTTTCAGTTTTCTCAAATCAATCATATCATATTTAAAGTATGATAATAATTAATTTATTGTTATGAAATATCAGTATAGTTGCTGGCATTAATAGATATAGATATTACTAATGCTTCAAGTGCAGGGTCAGGACTGTATGGTGGATATGGTGGATTCCAATGTGAACAATGGAAAAATCTTGAACATTGATTGGTTTTTCAGATGATAAACTAAACCTAACAAAGAATAATTCTTCAACTATGGCATATGGCAATACTATTCATGCAGCTTTCTCAAGAAATTTGTACAATTTGCTGACTGAACTTCTCTCGTTTCAGTTTTCTCAAATCAATCATATCATATTTGAAGTATTATAATAATTAATTTATTGTTATAAAATATCAGTACAGTGACTGGCATTAATAAATGTCGGTATTACTAGTAAATCAATAAACGACATTTTAAATTCTTATGTGATGAATGAACACATTTTTAACTTTGTCATCTCGTACAATAATTATTTGTCATCTTGTACAACAGCAAAAAAAGTTCACTTCAATCGCTCGTGTAATTGAATTGTTTACCATTCAAGGAGTTTAGTAAAGATTGAAACAAAAATTAATTAGAAGGTGCAGGGTGAGGATATGTATGGTGGATATGGTGAATTGCAATGTCAAGTTTCATTTGGAAAAATCTTGAACATTGATTGGTTTTTCAGAGTATTAACTAAACCCAACAAAAATAATTCTCCAACAACGACATATGGCACTTATATTCATGCAGCTTCCTTAAGAAATTTGTACAACAGCAAAAAAAAGTTTTTTCGTGTAACTTACGCGCACTCATTTTTATGTTTTTATTAGTAAAAAATGGAATCAGGTCGAATTTGATACATTCATAATCATTGAATTGTTTTCCATCCAAGGAGCACGAAACAACAAATAATCAGAAGGTGCAGGGTCGGGACAGTAGGGAGGGTATGGCAAAACATCCCAAGTAACTCCAATAATTTTTGCCAAGTGTATAAAAATACGTGGTTTCAATTTTGTTTTTTAGTTATTCAATGCATCATAATATGTAAGTAGTATGTAGATAGTAAGAGTAAAAATAGACAATTCCTCTGCAATCAACTTCAATTGAACGACCAGAGCATTTTACGTCTTTGAATGAAAAATCTACAGAACCAATTTTGACACTGGCGTTTTTAAGACTTTTCACAATGAATATAATTTTTTGTGAAATTAATGTCCTTTTTACCATGGTAGAATTGAAAAAGCAAAATATGACAAAATTTTTCGATTTTGGATTTTTACGCCAAACGTGAACTACGCAATCGTTAAAAAAAACTCTTTTTACTTATAGACATCTAAATTGTTTAGTATCCATTAACAAAAGATATTTTACATTTGGACCATGTCAGCAAACCTAAAAATTCAATTGATCATCTAAGCTAAATATTGCACTCATTTAGTTGCCAAGGAGATTACATTACGAACATATACTAGACTGCTGTATTAATCATGCAAAAATTCGAATTGTAGATACGTACATATATATAAATTGGTTGGTAGTCCGGATAATCGCTAATCCGTATAACCGAGGTCCGGATAAACAAGATTCTACTGTATATGTTCTTTAACAATAAGTTATATTTACAGCATTTTTTCAACTGTTAATTATGCTTTCGTTAATTGTAAATTTCATTCATAGTCTTTATTACAAGATTTTGACAAATCACTTGTACCTCCAGGATGTATTTTAGCACAATATTTATCTAAATTTTCACATGTTTCGAACAATTACTTTATGTAGTATTATAAAAACATTATTCTAAATTTGCGTTTCTAAAATAACGGCTAAAAAGGTATGATGAACCATAGAAGTTTCGTACGGTTGCGTATTAATTTTTAGAATCGACAATGGTCAAAATACTACTTTTTTCTAGAGTATTTGATCAAAACTTACATTGGATAATTATAATTTCGTATTTTATATCAAAATTTGTATAAAATTAATGCAATATGTATCTGTTGTCTAATGCAATCTGTTTTGACAGAAAAAAACAGCTTTGAATTTTTTGTTTTGAGCAACATTTGTGCCCTCTTTTATTATTTTTACAAAATTATAAAAACTACTTTGTAGTAAGGAATGCCTTCATTATTTGAGCTTGTTCTGATATATTTTACTAATTTAGTTCGTGTGAATGGAATTTATTGAGGCTAGTGATAATGCAATGAGTCAAAAGTATGATAGATTATTGAGAAATTTACGGTGGTATAAGTCATTGTAATTTCATTCATTTATTATATAATTATCATAAATGAATATTTAGTTTTAAATAAAATTAAACTTTGATCATGAAATTATATTTTCCATTGATTTTTCTGTTTCTACACAAGTTTTGAATATTCTCTATTCTTTTTACGATTATTTTAATTGTAGTGCAGTTGGAGCGTTTTTGATCCAATTTTTTTTACTTGTAACGATTATAGTTTAAACTCAATTTCAAGAGTGAAAATGGTTTGAACTCTGCACTCACCCTCACCACTCACCGTAGGGTAAGTTATTGTAATCGTCCAAAAAACGAAATTGAAAATTTTTACATTTCTTCACGTTTTGAAGATTTCTGAACATTTTGGCATACCTCAGAAAAAATGGATGTGTGTGTATGTATGGATACAATTTTTCGTCCACGTCTTCGGGAACACGGATCAACCAATTTGAATGGTTCAAAAAACATTTGATTCCTATTGCTAGGGAGATTGATTCCTATTGCTAGGGGTACGGGTAGTCCCAGCAATTTGCATTAAGGCATTATGCCATACACACTACTAGTTTAATTGTATTTTTGAATCTTCTTGTATATATTTCAAAATTATACAAATGTCGATGTATAATAATCTTGTATCAGAAATTGTTTGCAAACTACGTTTTATATAGAGGTGCTCTCACTAGAGACACAATATATTTTAACTGCTTATATATATAAATATACACTTTATAATAATATATATGAATTTAAATAGCATCAATTTTTTCAGGAAACTTTTTTTCTTCGATTCTAATTGTAAGCAAACGGGCTATATAACAATAAATTACAAACTCAAAAAATATATTGAATACTCACCACGAAATAATGAAGGACTGCGCTCTACCACATCCCTGTGGTCTAGCTATTCAACGAAAATCAAATAAATAATAGCCCAAACCGTTAACGAGTTTATCTTCCTACATGTGTTGTAACATTTAATTGGCTTGATGATATTAATGTCATTTATTATCGTGAAATATTACATGTAAGTAGAAGATGATTGCAAATGCCGTTGACATAGAAATTTCCACAAAGCTAGGTCGCACATCTTATCTACCCTTGTAATTAAAAGGGGTTGACCCTCATTAGGTGGGTTGCGTGTGTGCCTTCGTGCGCTATTCTGTACGTCCCTTCGAGATCGTAAAAAATATATTTTTGGGAGATAGCGGTAAATAATATATCTGCACAGCATATTGTATTATAGTTAGAAATTACGTGAATAGTTGACTGAAGGTAAGTCAATCAGGGGTTGTTTTTATCCGGCACCTTTTTGAATAAACGCTCTAATCCTATTAATTTACCTATCTGTGAATCGCAAGAGTTTCGTTTCTGCAAGGCTTCATGCAAAATTGATGTACAATATTTTTTATTTCAAGTACCATTACTTATTTTGCTACTATGTATTACTAAAATTATATTTTGATCAGAATCTAGCTGAAAGTAAAATTATTCTATGGATCAATGTAAAATCACTATACGAAAATTTATCTTATAGTCGCTTAAAATTGTCATAACTTTATCAAAGCATGTTTAACCAAAAAAAGCAATGTCATTTCGTTTTATCCTTCCATATAGAAAAAGTTTTTCTTTGATGCGTTTATAACTTTAGGCAATTTAATATATTTTCTTCAAACATAAGCATGAAGATTTAGCAAACAAGAAACTTTAACATCACTTAAAAATTATGAAGTATCACAAACAGGTAGGTTTTTATATTGCAATTATATTGTAGTATGTTGCACGTAATAGATTTATTTTTTTTTACCGGAAATGATTGAAATCAATCGAAATTGTATATACATATTTTATATTACAATTAGTTTTATTTTTTTCAATTATTTATTTATTATTCTTTAGAGACTTAATAAAACTTCTGGACAGATCCTTTTCAATTTCGTTATAAGACGCAGGTGACTCAGTCCTTTAAGTTTTCCTATTGAATTGGCGTTGTCTCGCTGAAATTGAGTTCAGGGCCTTAAAACCTTTTGATGTTTAAAAAATAAATTTATTACAGTTATACATTATATTTAATTTGAGTGAGATCAATTATTGAATTATTTATGATATTATATTTTTGATATTGGCCATAGTGCCAATGTGAGATGCAATTAAATCAGCCTCGCACAAAACTTCTTTGGAGTTATGTTAGAATTCGCATAAGTGACAAGGTTAGTTATTATAATCGTAAAAATTATTTTATTATGGAATAACTCTTGATCATTTTGGCATAATTTACATTTAGAGAAAGCAGATTTATGTGCTCGTAGTACAGTTGTACGTATACTTAAATACAAATCTTTTTTTTTATTATTATCTCTTTTATTTACAACTGTCCAGTAAAGGACATTCAATAAATTTGATGAATTTACAATAGTCGGCCAAAAAGGGACATTGTATACTACAAGGGCATGTTGTAAAAAACAACTCAGTAGTTGTTTTTCCATTCGATATAAAATTCACAATATTTTATTGATAATTATATCATTTTAACTATTTACTTATTAAATAATTTATTATAAATAGTGATTAAGTTATTTCCATTTTTTATCAGTAGTGTTGATGGCTTAAATCCAGTGGCACTTTTCTTTTCAATCTTCTTGGATAGTTCTCTGTTATCAAAGAGTTTGCTAATGAATTTAGGTGACTGATTAGCTTGTTTCTATACTTGTGTGCTGTTTTTGTTATTACTTCATTTATGGTAGGTGTATTCGTTTCGACATGAATCAACCAGTTGGGAACATATCTTGGAGCACCTAAGGCAATTTACAAAAATTTGTTTTGAAATTTCTGTATTATTTCTATATTATTCTTATGAGCACTGCCCCACAATTGTATACCATAGCACCAAATTGGTTTGAATAAAGATTTATATAATAGTAGCTTATTGTATGAACTTAGTTTGGATTTGGAAGTACTAAGAAAATACCATTTGGTTGTGAAAAATGATCGCCAATTCTGTTTCATGATTCAGGATTATGTGAATTATTCTAATTTACAATTTGTACAACAATTTGTCGACTATTAATATGCACAAAAATTTCAAAGTTATTTGACACAATGATAAATACCTGTTTATTGTTGCTTCCGCGGTGATTAGTTAATGAATTCTAAATCCTAGTTAATAAATTATTAAAAACTAAAAGTAATTTTTGGTGAAAGTCGACAAAGATATGATTTTCAAAATTTGTGATTTGCAATGATTTCAATTTTCATTAATGAACTCAATAATTTTCAGCTACACTTGGAATTTTTTCTGAAATGTTGGAAATCCGCTTCAATTTGGTCTTATTTCGGTCTTATTAAACGGTACGATCGGGCGGAAAACTAGGGTAGGTAAGATCAAATGATGAAACCTTCATCAAAGGTTCGGCTCGTAATGGCGAAAGGTTACGGTCGGGTTGTACCCGGTACAAATTCTCTACGCCGAAATGCAGAGATGCCGAAATTTATAAGCTCACTTGAAACAGATATAAAACTGGGCAGATGATTTACAGATAGATTGCTTCCACGTGAAAGGTATTTCGTATATTTTAATGATTAACTTTGTATAAGGGATAGATTGCGTTACTGGCATCTGATATTTACTTCTTAGGGGTTCTACAAATACATCAATTTGCTATCGAGTTTCTTTGAAATGTTATATTAAATGGTTTATTTTCCGTAACATGTTTCTTGAAATAATTCTATATTTTTATTCGTTTATTCACTTCCCGTAGGGCAAGTTATAGTAATCGCAAAAAAATCGAAAATTAGAATTTTTATTCTATATCTTTACGTTTCAGAGGTTTCTGAACATTTTGGCATACCTTAGAAAAAATGGATGTGTGTGTGCGCGTGTGTGTGTGCGGATACAAATTTTTGTCGACGATTTCGTGAACACGGTTCAACCGATTTAGCTGATTAGTTTCGAAGATACGGGACAAAAAGTGCCAATAACGATAACTCTGTTTTTAAGAGAACGGAGCGTCCGATTTTAATAATTCAAAAAAAATTTACTTGTATTGACAAGATGAAGAACCGATTAAATTTTTGGGAAAGCAAAAAGTCTAGCGGTTTCGAGATCTAATAGAAAAAGTAAAAAAATGCCAATTTGAGGTAAAAAATGATTCAATCACATACGCACATAAAATTATCAGATATTTTATGGAGATTTTAATATTGTGTATCAATTTTGTTTACATTTCTATGGGTTTCGTTACATCGTTTGCCCGTTAGACGTCGACGCGGTGTTTACGCGCTTCGATATTGCATCTCTATGCAGCTAAGGCAGTGCGATTGCTTTGAAAAAAAGTTAATAATTTCCAAGATATTTCAAAATAAAAAAACACATTTTTTCTAAAAGTTTTTATCCAAAAAAGTCATTTGTTTGAAAAATTAAAAATTTCTAAAAAAAATAATTTTTAGAACGGGAAGTACCAGCAATTTGCCTTAAGGCTTCACTGGTTGCACTTTCAAATTAATAACTCATATTTTTTAACTTCCCGTAGGGTAAGTTATTGTAATGGGCCGAAAATCGGAATTGAAAATTTTTACATTTCTCGACGTTTTGAAGGTTTCTGAACGTTTTGGCATACCTTAGAAAAAATGGATGTGTGTGTGTGTGTGTGTGTGTGTGTGTGTGTGTGTGTATGTATGTGTGGATACAAATTTCCAGTCACGTTTTAGGGCGCACGGATCAACCGATTTGAATGGTTCAAAAAACATTCGATTCCTATTGATAGGGAAAAGAGCTGATTAGTTTTTGGCAAAGGCAGGTCCAGCCGTTTCGGAGATACGGAGCCAAGAGTGCAGAAAATAGAAATCGTATTTTTGAGAGAACGGAGTATCCGATTTGAATGATCTAAAAAACATTCAATTAGTAATGATTGGGAGAAGTGTTTATTAGTTTTTGGGAAAGGCAGGCCCAGCCATTTTGAAGATACGGAGCTAAATATGTAAAAAATGGCAGTTTTTGAGAGAACCAAGCGTCCGATTTAAATGATTCAAAGAACTTTCTGCTTGTCTTAAGAAAATAATCGATTTTGAAAAAAATTTTTTTTTCATTTTTTTTTTTTTTTTTTTTTTTTTTTTTTTTTTAGTTTTTTGTATATCGAAAATATTTATTTTTAATTCTGACTATAGTTCTAATATACTTTACAAATAATTTCAACTCTGCAATTCAGTTTATATAATATTTATAAATATTAGACAATGTTACAATATTTATAATAATCTATTTGAAAACATTCAGTAATCCTCGAACATTTCGTTACGGTACGGGAAGTTCCAGCAATTTGCCTTAAGGCACGATGCCACCCACCCCACTAGTTATATATTTATTTAATGCAAATCGGCCATATGCTTCGTTAGAAGGTAATGTACATTATTTGCTCATATGTAAACTCACAAACTATTGCAAAGGTATAAAGGTAAAAGTATAAAGGTATTTCAACCGATTTATATATTATTTTATTGCTAAATATATTCTATAAACATAGTTTTTTGCTAAATATATTCTGTAAACATAATTGAGGTTAGTTATGAATTAATTTTTAATTATTAATGATGTTTAAAGTTATTGATGAGGAAAGTTATTGCTTTTGAATGAATATTATTATTTTTAGGACAAATAAAAATGAATATGATTAAATATCAAATCAGAAATATAATTTTCTGTATGCCTTCCAATACTAATCTATATTATTCTATGTCACCGAATACATTTATCTTTCTAGTACTTTATTTAGTTTCTAAAACAAAATATAAGTGGTAAACAAGTGACCGGCATTACATAGGATCAAGCTTGTTTGCGACGACCGCAAATCCGATTTGCAGCGCGCAAACTTTTCCCGAACTTCTATCGGTCGTCCTTCTTTATAAACATCATTAAAGCGGCAAGTTTTTCTTCTTTCTGAAAATCCTACAACAAGTAACAATTTTTATGCCTTAGTGGGAAGAGGAGGCAGAAAGATCTTTAGATGAATCATAAGAAACTCAACCAAAAGAATCAACATATACAGCTGATATCTTCAAGTAGGTGTACACGAACTAAGCCTAAAGCTTCGAAGAAGAATCAACGGCTAGATATAGAAAATATAGGCGAAGAAGAACAACTGCAGTTAAAAATAAGCCAACGTTTCATTATATTGGTTATAAAAGTCATTTTATCAATAAAACATACAATCGGTGACGACAAGGAATTTGACGAACCAATGTTTCAGACAACAACATCACCTTTGGCATAGCTTGCAGATCGAAATATGGATTAAAGCTTTATGAGTTAGTTTTGAAAATTATATTATCGGCTTTGGTATAAGAAAAGTAGTGACAAAATGTAATGGTGTTTTGTTTTTTAATGATATTTTAATGATACTAAGTTCGAACTATAATAACATATTTATTAAGGAAAAAAGTAACCTATTATCAAAACCATTTTGGTCATAAAGCACGGACAAAATGACAGATACAGTAAAGAATACTGAGCTAATGTTTAAAAAAGAAGTTCACAAATAAATCATTTCGTCCTCTTTGGCACATGAGGCATAAATCCAAAGGGTACAAGCCATACATCGTAACCAAACGTAAATATAGAGTTTTGCAACAAATGCAAGTCTTTACTTTCATCAATGGATCTTTTGGTCTGCCATTAGTAATTATTTTATTTTAACTTTTACAGTTCTTAATTAACTCCCAGAAGGAGAAGTTTATGTTTTCATCAAAAAATCCGATTCGCTGATTTTATGTTTTCTCGACGTTTCAAGTCATTCTGAATCGAATGAGACCAAATTTGGAAAAAGTATATATGTGTGTATGTGTATGTGAACAGATTTTTTGCCGTAAATCGACGTTTTCTCAAAAATGGCTAGACCGATTTCAATAATTTAAAAGCCATTCGATTAATCTCAATGAGGGCTTTCGTTTTGCGCTACGATCAGCCAAGCCGTTTCTTTGTAAATAGCAGAAGAGTGAAAAAATTTTCGGCCACGTTTTAGCCCGAAATTCTGAATTGATTTTGAAAATTTAAAAACTGTTCGAGAGATATTGGTTGGAAATCGTGCTGATTAGTTTTTGGTACAGATCGGCCAGGCCGTTTTCTTGTAATAAAGTGTTAAAAAAAAATTCGACGATTTTTATGATTATTTTTTTGACGGTAGATTCCATAGTCTTATGATCATACTAAAATATTACGGCCCTAAGATAACTCGTTTAACTTTAAAAATTCGTCAAAGTTTGCAAAAATTTGTATAATTTTTTTGGCATTTGTCAAAATTAGACCTTTGATCGACGTTTTCTCAAAAACGCCAGAACCGATTTCAGAAATTTAAAAGCCATTTCATGTATCTCAGTGACGACTATCGTTTGTCAGTTTGTGCGACGACCTGCCGAGCCGTTTCTATGTAATTATCTGTTGAAAAAAAAATTATGCCGATTTTTATGAAACTTTCTTTGGCGATATATATCATACAAGTAGTTAAATTTTAAAAATTCATTAAAGTTTGAGAAAATACTTGGTCTTAATGAACATACTAAACTATTAAAGACTTATAGAAACTGGCTCAATGATAAAAATTGTTGATTTTTGAAAAATTGCTTTTAGAAAATTCTCCGAGTTAACGTGTTCATTCGTTTTCTATTAGGTGTAATAAATCCACTCGGAATATTTTTAATCACTCATAGATTAATTTGATCGATTATTTGCACATATCAGGAAGTTCATGTAACTTGACTCAAGGCAAAATACCAATATCAACTAGTGTTTTGTTTTACCCTGAAAATCTTGCGTATTAGAGCTATCATTTTGTCCATTGTATAAGCATGCGATTTTATCCGAAATGGAACAGAAATAAATAATAAATAAAAATGTTACTAAATATTTGATTATTGCAATAAAATTGTTTGATATCTGTAGTAGCTTTATTCATGTTGTACAATCACTGAAACATTAGTAAAGCTAACCAATTTTTAAGGTAGGTCACTGTGTCATTATGTTCATACATACCATTTTGCCCTATTTTCCCTATCTTGATAACATAAAATTTTCATCATTTTTCAATGTCGATATTTTTTTTAATTGCATATATTGCACGCTATATAACAGTATTATTGTATCAATGATCCATTAGATCAATTACTACTAATGCTTTATAGTTCAGAGTATGTCAAATATTATTATACCATCAGTATTGTTGCATGATGTAGCAATATCGCACTAATTGATAATTTCAATGACAATCTCAGAATGAGAAACCTTATCGAATTAGGTTCAATCTAGTGAAACGTCGATGGTACCCGTACCCGTATTGTAAGATGCGTTGATTAGATTCTAGGGTAAGTAAATGTAACAGGGCAAACATTGAGCGCACATATATGTATGCAGGTGTTACAATGAGATAACTATATTACTAATTAAAATTAGGTCACATTTATTTATATCATAGTCATTGCAGATTTTACTCCAGAAATCAATTTTTGGCCAGTCCACATATTTGATAATTAAATTTTTTGAATTTTATTACTGAAAGGTATTTCATGGTCATTGATTGTTATTATTTCGCTACTTGGATAAAAATAATTAATAATTAATAATTAATTGAAGCTAGATAAATAATATTTAAGAAACATAGACTGATAGACCCTCAACCATGACACCTGAATCTATATTTTTCATCGAATTAAACAAACTTTATAGATAAACACTTGCAAAGCCAAAAATTATCGCATAAGATGAAAAGTTTACAGTTTTTACTGAAAATATTAGCTATCCATTTATCTCACAAAATAAAGATAAACTTAAAATTACAGTCTTTCAAATTTATTGTTGAGTTGTCGTTCAACAATCTATCATTGTTGAACGACTATGTGAAAAAATAACGAATAAAATTTTAAAATTGCATAATCTTAAAATGGGCATATGCTCATTAATACTTCTAGATATTATTAAAAAAGGTCGAAATCTGTCTATACTATTTATGTATTTTTTTAATATTGTTTTTGTTTTTCTACATTTAAAAATATTGTCGCACATAATAAATTTAAAACTATTTGAGTAAATTTAGTTATATTTACAGTTGCATGAACATGTAATCATTATGATGTTGTTTAAAAACCTATTTTATAGGGCATGTACGGGAAAAATGACATGGAGTTTTGTTTGTTAATTATATTTATTTATTTAATGTATAATATCAGTCTCAATCCTTTTGTATGTATAATCACCTGTCTCAATCTTTCTTACTTATTTCTGGTATATTAATTTGGTAAGAACTATAATTTATTTATTCATGAAAAGTACAATCTATTACCACCATTTGTCTATTTATTTTTAAGAAAGCAGTTTGCAATTAAATCGTTTTGTCCTTTTTGGGACAAGAGCACATAAAGCATGAACCCAAAGGGTTCAAGTCATACATCGTAGCCTACTAACGTCGGGCTCTGAAAAGAAAATGAGAGTTTTGCAACAAATGCAAATCTTTTCTTTTTACCGATGCCACTTTTGGTCTATTTTTAGCAATTATTTTTTGCATACTTAGAGTAGAATTATTTTTTTGCTTTTTCCTTAAACTAATGATTTCTTCGCTCTGTCAACACAATCAAAATGTTGTTTGAATTTTTCTAACCAGATGATTTGTTTTCTCAGTAACTAATATTTTTTGCATTTTTTGCTTTGTATTTTTGCCTTTGCAAAAAACTAACCAGCACATCTTTCCGTGGTTGGTTGTTCCTTTTACACAAAAACTGCTAGTTTTGTACCATATCTCTAAAACGGCTCGACCTGTCGTTACAAAAAACTAATCAGCAAATTCTTCCGTCAATACGAAGCGAATAATTCTAATTGGATGCTCCATTCTGGCAAAAAACGAGCTTCTATTTTTGCACTTCTTGCGCCATATCTACGAAATGACTGGACTTGTCTTTGCCGAAAACTAATCAGCACGTTTTCCTATAAATGGGAAACACATGCTTTTTGAATCATTTAAATCAGCTGATTCCTGCCGCCTACATCGTGGACGAAAAATTGTATCCAAACATACAGTTCAGAAACTTTTGAGATGTGAAGATATGCAAATTGATTTTTGGACAATTACTATAACTTAGGGGGAAGTCCCGTAACGCCGGACGGCACCTACAGCCGAACACACTATTTAACACATATTATTTAAGCGAGTATAAATTTCTTTATTTCAAAATACAAGTGAAAGGGGTGCGGGGGGCACACAGGCGCAGGATCACGCGCCTGTGACGCATACGGCCACGGCGGGAGCAACCCTTTGTTGTTTTAGGCGCAAAACCACGGCGTCACCTAAATATCAATGGAAGTAATTCTAGTGTATTTAGTGGCATTCAAAAATAAAAGTAGTAATTGATTATTATTCGTAAAATTATAGAATATTATTAGATATTTTAAACAATTTTAGTAGGTACCACCAAATGAACGAAATTGTCTGTCCCTTAGCACCGGACACTAAGTCGTCCCTTAGCGCCGGAAATAAACATATTGATATTTCTTGACGTAATTTATTCTAATCATTTAATTTTGTTTTGTATGAGTGCTAATGGTCACTACATACCCCCTTTTTCGTATTTTCTAGTCAAAGAATGAAAATCTTATGATGAATGCTGAGAGCATCGGTTTGGCCCAGCCAAAAGGGTGGATAATTAATGATTTTTTTGCAATATCTAAGAATATTCGTCAAACACAAATGTGCAGACATTACAGAGTGTGGAGGTGGCTACTCATGTGTTCAATGCTGATTATTTTGAAATGTCCGGTACTAGGTGCCACTTTGTAAAATCATATTTTTTGTTACGAAAGTTTGATTGATAGTATTAATTATTGTTTAGCAAAGTTTGCGTTTTTGTTAATTTAGTTTGATTTCTAATTTTGTTATCTAACATAAGTCATAATTTAATAAACATTTCGTAAAATATTTTTTATTTATTTACATATAACCTTAGGTGTCCGGCACTCGGGGACTTTCCCCTACTACCCTACGGATAGTTAATATTATTAACAATAATATAAACACACATAACAACATCAATTATCAAGCTAATAAATTAATCCAGATAATTAATTGCTACATAATGATAAAATTGTCATGGGTGACCATAAGTTTTCAAGTTCCGGAACAGATTGCTCAGTATCTGCCCAATGCCTGACCTTTCTCGGAGACGACCGCAACCGTTCACTACACTCAAAAGCGTATCAAAGTTATACGGAAACTCGCTTTGATCATACTGGCAAAATCACTTGCGGTCATGTCCGGCAGTGCTCTTCAATTAGTTACAATCAGCAAACTATCTTAGGAAGGTTTAAATGGATAAATTTGTGTCGAGAGCATGGAAACATGGTTATTATAATAATTGATATTGTTTCCATTGATTGTAATCATGAATACTAATTCTGCATGATATCTTAAACCTAAGACGTAATATCACACTTATAAGCAACAAGTGAATAGATATTATGTATACGTTCATATACATATATGGTTACAATTTTTTTTTTTTAATTTTAATTATTTTCAAAAGTAAAACTAGTTGTAGGTGGCTTTTTGTCGTGGCAAGTTGCATGAATTTCCCGACGTGTGTAAATAATTGAAGCTGATCTTTATCGAACTACATCGAATTGTTTTTCAATTTCTAAATCAGTTTTAGCTTTGTTGAAAATGATACTAATACATACATACCTACACATTCTTTTTTAAAAATTTGATCTTATTCGATTCAGAATGTCATCGAGAAAACATAAAATTAGCAAATTGGATTTTCTCGCGAAAACATAAACTTTTCTTTTAGGACTTTAGGACATTTTTTGAAAAAATATCTTTTGTTTATAAAGAATTAAAAAGCTGTGCTAAATTGATAGACAGGGCACAGGGGTTTGTTATGCAAAATGCGAGAGCCGCATTTTGTAGATCTTTTTCAACTCAGAAACTTTTTTGGTTCAGTTTATGGTAAATAATAAATATAACCATTTATAACCCAAGGAAAAATATGTGCGCGTCCTACAGGTTGGAAACCGCGGATTTAAATAATTGTTCTAGTAACAATGTGTCGTTTCTTTAAATTAACAATATTTAAAAATATTAGACATGAAGACTTACAAAAAATTGATGTATGAGTATGTGTGTGTGTGAGCGTATGTTTGGATAGAATTTTTCGTCCACGATATCGGGAGCACGTATTAACCGATTTGAATTATTTAAAAAACATTCTATTTGTATTGACGAAGAAATGTGTTGATTTGTTTTTGGCAAAGGCAGATCCAGCCAGTCCGGTGATACGGAGCAAAAAGCACAAAAACAACCAGTTTTTGAAAGAACGGCGCATCCGATTAGACTGATTTAAAAAGCACATTACTTGTGTGAATGGTGTTTGTTTATTATGTTTTTGTCATTGTAGACAAACATTGATAAAGGTCGTCGTCCAAATGTAAACATTTATATTATTATAGATTTATAAAATACGACGATGAAATTTACAGAACTTATGACAATTATTATAAAAATACTTAAAAGAATTGTTACTTCTCATTAATTGAATTTTATTGATGATTGAGTATTTTTATTATGCAAATGTTTAATTACTGTGTTGGAAGTTCTAGCAATTTGCCTTACAGCACAACGCCATATGCACCAGTGTTCTTGTGATGATTTTATATTCAGAATAGTTTGACACAAAATTGGAGAAGTGGTAATGTTTTTATAATGTCTAAAAAGTCGGTTCCTTCAGAATTCGGTGTTGAAGATTTGATTTATAATTTTTTTTCGAAATCCTAAGTCGATTTTAGAAATTCTAAAATCATTTGAAATGCATATATAGGAAATAACGTTGATTTGTTTTTGCGTACGACTGCACCCGTTTCTTCTTGTAACTGGTGATTTTTTTATTGGTCAATTCGAAAATTTAATAATAATAATTGTTAGATCGCGTTAACATTGATTAGTTTAGGTGGAGATTGTTCAACCTTTTTTTGTAGAATTCATGCATTTTACAAAAAAAGGTTGAGCAATTTCCACCCAAACTAATCAATGTTAACGAGGTCTAACAATTATTAGTACTTAAATTTTCGAAATTGACCAATAAAAAAATTACCAGTTACTTAATTGGTAAATTAAAAAAAAACTGTTTGATAGATATCATTTCTGAATAATCAACTCACTCAGACTTGATATAGTTTATGCATATTGTTTTTTTTTTTTAGACAAAATGCCACTTTTTGTGAAATGAATTCACAAATTTTCAAATATTATATAAAATAAAAAATCTTTTTTTAATTTTTTGTAAACACTACATTTTATGATTCAATCATTTGTATAATCATACTCAATTTTACAACCGCAATAGAAACTTTCTTCGTAATGTCATAGTTTTCCGAAAGCTCGTTATTAAGTAAAATATGCAAGAGTCAAAATGCGGTTTTTATATTGAAGCGTATGTGGAGTGGTCTTCTTTGAATTTTCCCATAGCGCGCTTTAAAAGCTCTGCATGTTGCGGTCTTTGCATTCGGTATGGCTATTAATCTGCATAAAGCTCTCACGATTTTATAACCATATGCAGTTTAATTTGAGTTTTGCATTTACTATGTTTCTATCTCACCCAGTTATATGCAACAGATCTTACTTCGACAACGATGATTTGTATTTGTAATTAAACTGACTCGTTGAATGAATTTCAGCGATACTCTCGAATCAGGCTGAATGTATTACTTATATGAAGTTTGAAATTCTAACACTCTGCTTCTAAATTTTATACGTCGATTTTTCAAATCTATGAACGTTGTTGCAATTTTGTCATCGGTATCATATTAAAGCTGTAAAGGAGTTTTTTGCGAAAACTGCATTTTTTTTATAAAGTTACACATTCGTTGATTAAGCTCTATAGAACAAAATTTATGCATTAATATTATGGAATTGAGTAATTGATTCATTATGTAACATTATGTAACGTCGTAATCTTTAAAATTCTCCATGACTTAAAAACTAAAAAAAAAAGTAAAATACACTTTAAAGTCTTCAAAGTTTTGATGCAATAGTAATGGTAATAATCTGTCTAAAACTGTTACAGTTTTTTATTGATAAGCAGTTCAATTTTTGCTGTTTTTTGCATTTTTATTTTTCTGATAATGAGTTTAATGGAGTAGAATTTAAACTGCCATATTAAAATACAATAATTCCTGCGTTATTCACAAAGCATGAACCTAATAAAAGTTATAACAGAATTAATTATATGTAGCGCGGTAGCTTTGAAAACATGTTGCTTCATATGGTATTATATGTTCTATATTTGAACTATTCTCTGAAACCATTGTATAGGAGAAAGGCAACCGAATTTTTTTAATCATTTAAAAATGTTAAATTCTTCTCAAAGGCAAATATGTTAAAAATACAAATTTGTATAATTATTAACTTCCCGAAGAAGTTTGTTTCAAAAAATCCAATTCGCTAATTTTATGTTTTGTCGACGTTCCAAGCCATTCTGAATCGAATGAGATCACATTTGGAAAAAGTATGTGTGTGTGTGTGAACAGATTTTTTACCGTAAATCGACGGGCCGTTTTCTTGTAAAAAAGTGTTAAACTAAATTTTTTCGACGATTTTTATGATTTTTTTTGGCGGTAGATAGATAATTATAGATCATACTAAAATATTACGGCCCTACGACAATTCTTTTAACTTTAAAAATTCGTCAAAGTTTGCAAAAATTAGTACTAATTTTACGATAGGTGTCGTCGTACTAATTTTAGATACGTATCGTTTTTTGGCATTTATCAAAATCAGACTTTTGATCGACGTTTTCTCAAAAACGTCTGAGGACTATCGTTTGTCAGTTTTGTGCGACGATCTGCCGAGCCGTTTCTTTGTAATTTGAAAAAAGTGCTAAACTTTTCGTCCACATTTAAGCTCAAACTACCGAATCGATTTTAAAAAATCAAAAACTGTTCGAAAGATATTAGTTGGGAATGATACTGATTAGTTTTAGGTGAAAATATACCAAGACGTTCTCTTGTAATTAACTGTTGTAAAAAGTATTTAAATCGTTTTTTATGGAACTTTTTTTGGCAATATATATTATATTCCTATAGAACTTACTGAAATATTAGGGCATTACGATAAGTAGTTTAATTTTAAGAGTTTATCAAAGTTTGAAAAAATGAGTAAAAATGGACGGCTAACTTAGTAAATCGGTTTTAATGAACATACTAAACCATTAAAGTCCTGCGGCAACTGGTTCAATTATAAAAATTATTGATTTTTGAAAATTTGCTTTTAGAAAATACTCCGAGTAAGAAACGTTTTTGTTCGTTTTCAATTATGTCATCACTCATAAATTAATTTATTTTTGAGTGATAAGTCGATTATTTACACATATAGGGAAGTTCATGTAACTTGCCCCAAGGGATCGTTCAAGTATTACGTAAGCATATTCATTACAATTATTTACCCCCCCATCCTCCTTGTCAGCAAAAGTAAGCAAAGCTCTTACCCCCTACCCCCATGCTTACGTAAACATTTTGCAATTAACGTAAAAAAATAAAAATACTACTTATGACGTAATCATCATCCAGACTCCCCTGCCCCCCATGTCAACCCAAAATAAGCAACTCAATAACCACCCGCCCCCCTATAGTGCTTACGTAATACTTGAACGGCCCCCAAGGCAAAATACTAATACCAACTAGTTATTGTATGATACATCAAGACTCAGTTCATCAGTTGATGAATATTGATAAAGTCAAAATCTTTGAATTATACTTGATGTATCATACTTGGTATGGAATACTAATACGGAAAAGCTCTATAACGCAGGTCTAAAAAAGTACTATGACAATAATTACATTTTCTTCCGATAATTAAGTATTTGCCACGAATTTGAAGGGGGAGATCAATCTTGGATTTCAATTTTTCATCAAATCAAAATATATTATGTACAGTATACGAATTTTTGCACAACTTTCATTTTCCAATTAAAAATGTATATTTGAAAAATGTATTTTGTGCTTTTTTCTTTGCTGAAACTAATCATGTCCATTATTTCTACAGAGAAGAAGTTCGGGAGCATAGTGTTCGATGGGGTACCAGTTTCCAATTCGTCTGCAAAATGTCAGCGCCCGCGTCAACTGGTGTCCTTGATCCTTGTGTTCTACGGGTCTCAGTTCGAAAAGAATTGAAAGGAGGAAGGAGCTACAGGAAGCTCGGCTTCTGTGATCTCAATTTGGCAGAGTTTGCCGCTGCCGGCGTCGCCACCGCAAGGAGGTGTCTGCTGGAAGGATATGACCAAAGGCATAGGCAAGATAATAGCATGTTAAGGGTCGCCATCAAGATGTCGATGCTCAGTGGCGATATTTTATTCAAAGTGTAAGTTGGTTAGAATTTTAATTATTATCTCGTTTCAAATTGCATTATATTTATCAATCTAAAATTAATATGAAATATATACCAACTGTTAATCAGATAATAGGGGAGACTAGATGCGGTTGTGCCCCTTTTTTGATTAGCAATAATTTTATTAATATACATGTGAGAAACGTAAATTAAATAATAAATTGAACATTCGTCTAGTGGCGATATAAGAATTTCAATTGTAAGATGTATGTAAAAAAATGATTAAAATGTATAAGGTATTAGAATGTATAGAAATTGAATTAGAATTGAAATTACAAATGAAATAGTAGAAAGAAGTAAGAAGATAAAAAAGGGAAGAATGAATATAACTTGAGCTATGTAGAAGAAATAGGATTTATTTGAAGAAGATAAGTTGATAGATAGTATAAGCAGAATAGAATCTATATATAGATTGAATATGATATAAAATTAGTATAGAATGTAAATAAATGTTGTAGGTGGCTAAATGCTCAGAGTAAGCGAAGCCAAATAAACAAAAAAAAACATTCGTCTACGAGCAAATATTGAAATATTTTTCTTAAATGCCATGGAGTTGTCATAAAAACAAATCATACAAGAAAACTCTTAAATTGCGAGCGTCACAACCGTCCACACCTGAGGGACGGTTATTCGTTGAATATAAATAATTTATGATCAATAAAAATTGATTAATAATCAATAACAATTGTTTTGAATATTTCTAAATAGATTAAATTTTATCATTCGTATTTTATAGACTATAGATTTTGCATATAAAATACTAATGATAAGCTTCATTTCTATTTTTTACACAATAGCTCCGTATTTTTGAAAGGGCTGAATCTTTGCCAAAAACTAATCAGCACATTTCCTCATCAATAGAAATCGAATGTTTTTTGAATCATTCAAATCGGTTGACAGTGCTCTTGAAATCATGGTCGAAAAATTGTATCCGAACGTGCATACATACATCCGTGCCAAAAAATTTAAGCCGATTTTTATGGAACTTTTTTTGGCTATATATCATGGTCTTATAGAACTTACTGAAATATTATGATCTTACGACAAGTAGTTTAATTTTAAAAATTTATCAAAGTTTGAGAAAATTGGTATTTTTTTGACGTTTGTTGAAATTAAAATTAGACGATTTACTTGGTATAACATTAGAGTACTTGGTCTTAATGAACATACTAAATCATTAAAGTCCTACGGAAACTTGTTCAATTATAAAAATTATTGATTTTTGAAAATTTGCTTTTAGAAAATACTCCGAATTAATTTGATCGTTCGTTCTCAATTGTGTACTCATAAATTAATTTATTTTTTTATTGATTAAGTCGATTATTTACACATATCGAAAAGTTCATATAACTTGCCTCAAGGCAAAATACCAATACCAAATACTTTTTTTTATTGCTTTTTGAATCAGATATTTAATACGTAGTTGGTTGATTAAAATTTTGGAGTAATTATTGTATTCAAAAGCGGTATTATATATACGAAAAAAATTCTAAAAATAATAAACATCTTCTAATAGTGAATGTGTACGTAAAATGTGTAGAAATAATGGAAAATATTTTTATTGGTATAGGTGTATTCTATTTTTGTATCGTAATTCTTTTTGTATGGTGTTTGATTATTGATGTAAATTTCAGGCCAACGCCTTCATTAAAGCACAGCAGGCCGCCTTCACAAGACGACATAAGTGTTTCCAGTGAATTAGAATCCAGGGCGCGCGACGATTGTAGCAACGCTTCCGGATCATCCGGATTCGGGTCTTTGCCAAAGAAAAGGCCGGCGCTACTCGGATCAGGTGAGATAATTCAATTGGGTTTTGTTTGCATATTCAACACTCTCAGCTATTAATATTAAGTGTATTTTAATCACTAATTGTCATATACAGGGTGTGCCAGAACTCAACGTCAATCCGAAATGGAGTGATGGTATTAATCGTAACTGTCAAAAACTTTACAAAAAAAAATTCACGTTTGAAATTATCTGCTTTTAAGTGCAACTTTTTCGTATTTTATAATGCGTAAATTGACCGGTCTATAAAACACTTGTGATAATTTTATACTAGTAAAAAAATAGTTAAAAAAGCCGAAAAAGTTTCATAAATTCTGACCCACTTAAATGTTTTTCTTTTGTATAAGCTTTCGGTAGTTTTCTAATTTTACTGTTAATTTGTGATTGATATTAAGTGAATATGTTTTCTATGACTGAGCAGATACTGACGTCACTTGCTAAAATTATCTCAAATAAGTAAAATTAATAAAATAATCAATAATCTTGTACCACTTTAGTTTAGTTTAGTTAATTTGGAATAGGGTTTGTCGGTTTTCAAAAACCGGTTTTAAAAACCGGTTTTTTGGCGAAAATTATGGAATTCGAAAACCGGTTTTATAGTGAAAAAAATTGGTTTTTACTGTATAAATGAAAAATGACAAATATAGCCAAATATAAAAGATAGATGAAAGCGTTTTGATTCTTGAAATATTATTAGATATTAACAAGTATGTATCAATATGTATCTACTATTTTTTTATTTTTTTTATTTAATGAATTTTTTTTAATTTAAAAATGTATTGTATTTATTTATTCGAAAACTTTCCTTTCACTATCATAAAAATATTTTCATTCTTATATATGAAAATGTTGCATGAATAACGAATAATTATTTTCAAAGTTATTGAATCAAGATAAACTGTTATTTTTTAGTTCTACTAATTAAAATTAAAATAATTTTGTTTACTATTTATAAAATTGAACAATAAATAAATTCAGTTAAATACTATTCTAAATTGCATTTTGCGTATAAATTACAGAATATTCGAGCAAAAATTTATTTTCTATATTAAATTCGAAAACCGGTTAAAACCGTTTTTTTTTTTTAAATTTGAAAACCGGTTTTCTGAAATGCCGGTTTTTGTATAAACCCTAGTTTGGAACAAAAGTCAGATAGAGAATACCATTTTTATTATAATAAATATACAAATCTATCTGCATTAAAACATATCGCGTGCGAGTTTGCTATCTATTTGTACTTGTTTATTTAGGGAAATATTTGTCCTTATAGTTGCATTAAGAATTTATTAAACTAACCGATAAATAAACCTAATGTCATCTTACTATATTATAGTGAATTTATTCATTAAAATAAAAATGTATATAAAATGTATTCAAATTATATTCCATTACAAATGCCGACTTGATCATCACCTTCTGTTTTTTAACTTCCCGTAGGGTAAGTTATAGTAATCGCAAAAAAATCGAAAATGAAAATTTTTATATATCTTTACGTTTCAAAGGTTTCTGAACATTTTGGCATACCTTAGAAAAAATGGATGTATGTGTGTATGTGTGTGTGTGTGTATGTATGTATGTATGTACGTGTGTGTATGTATGTGCGGAAAAAACATTCGATTCGTATTGATAAGTAGACGTGCTGATTACTTTTTGGCGAAGGCAGGTCCAGCCGTTCCAAAGATACGGGGCAAAAAGTGCCGAAAACGGTAACTCAGTTTTTAAGAGAACGGAGCGTCCGATTTTAATAATTCAAAAAACATTTGACTTGTATTGACAAGATGAAGAATTGATCAAATTTTCATGAGGGCAGGTCTGGCGGTTTCGGAGATCTAACGAAAAAAGTAAAAAAAATGCCATTTGGCGGTCAGAAATGATCATTAGACATATGCACATCAAATTATCAGATATTTTATAGAGATTTTAACAATAAGTATAACTTTTGTTTGCATTCCTATGGGTTCCGTACCAATATTTATTCGTTAGACGGCGACGCGGCTCTTACGCGCTTTGACATTTTGTCTCTATGCAGTTAAAGCAGTACGATTGTTTTGAAAAAAGATCTTCCAAAATATGCCAAAATAAAGAAAACATTATTTTTTCCAAAAAAAATTAAAAAAAAAAAAAAGAAATTAGATTTTTTTTTGAAAAAAAATGAAAATTTTTTGTTTAATTTATAGTTTCTCAAAAATCTTATTTTTTTGAAGTAAATTTGTTTTAAAAATGTCAATCGTTTTTAAAAAAATAATAATTTTTGGTACGGGAAGTTCCAGCAATTTGTCTTAAGGCACGATGCCTTAATTGCCTTAAGACAGAATTCCACTTACAGCTAGTTACAGGTTTCGATTCTGATAACATGTATAAAATGTCTGCGTTTTCTTTGTTCTTTGATTTAGTAAATTTAATCATTAAAACGTTTTATTTTTATTCAGTAAATTTATTTATTAAAACGTATAAATATATAAAACATATCCAAATTATAGATGAGCCATATTATAGGTGGTTATAGTGTGTATCGCAAACATATATGCCTAATTTTTTTCAGAACTTTTAAATCACAATCACCACCACTCATCATCCCAACAAGACCACGACGCGATATCGGACGTGACGTTGTCGGATTTAACGTCAAGTTGCTGTGCGTCTGAATCTGATGGTCCTCCTCACCATGCAGCAGGAACAACTTTACTTAGTCAGTCCAATGGTAGTTTGCAGCATCAGCAGCAGCAGCAAAACAACTGTCATGTTCAAAGTCATAGTAGGAATTCATCTAATACCAGCCAATTGTCGAAAGGATCGGGGTGAGTTGATAATAGAAACATTGAATTATCAAAAATTCACGACTTAATGAGCTGCTAATTTTTTATTTTTCAAAAATATTTGGCAACTATTTGGTGAATTTATTTGAAACTATTTTTGTTCTATTAAAAGGGTAGTTGCAAGATAATCTTACATTATAAGACTGCATAATAAAATAAGTTAAGTAGCGGTAACCCTTGACTTATTTTGTTTTCCCGCGGTAAGTGTCTTTAGGTAAAAGAGCAAGCTATTAGTGCCATTAGAGCATTACAGTATTTTATTTGTAACAAATATTTGATAAAAAAATAAACTGATAAAATCACACGCACTATTATTCAAACGTTCGAAATCGCTTGAAATCACAATTAGACACGTTCGGATTTATACTATGGAATAAAAGTTTACGATTTTAAATGGTAATGGCCAATTAACCGATTTACTTCCTGTATTACTATAAGTTATAATTTCAATTCTTAAGCACGTATTTTGGTATGAACAGTTTGAGACGTGCTATCTTTATAATTAATGGTTTTAGTTAATAAAATAATAATCTTTAAATGTAAATAACAGGCTGTGATTTCTCAATGTTATATTAATGTTATAAATGCTATATTAAAGTTTGATTATTGGGGGTGAAATACTGCGCTTAAATTTTTAGTGCATTTTTATTATAATGCTATATTTATATTAACAATCGTGGCAAACATGCTTGAAGAATAATCGGAAGCAATAAGGTAGCCGTTTACATAATTCAAATATATATATTTATTCAAATATGTTACTAGTTTTATATAGACTAATTGTAAGTAAATTTCAATATTTCATAGTTTTAGAAGCTAATCTTTTTTTTTATATAAAATTCTCATGTCGTGTTGTTAAATTCAACATAATTGATATTAAAGTTTGAATGCTATAGCATTCATGTCTGCGAACGTGTTAAGATTTTTTTAATTTTTTGGACACTTTTAATTTATTTTTTATAGTTCATACATACAGGCCTAATTTTTCACCTTCTTATTACAAGCCCCTATTTCACAATAGTCCATTTTAGTAATTGAATAATTTTTCATCCCTCTTTTAATCAATGAATGTTTTTCACCGAATTTCGATTAAGATTTTCTTGAACTAAAAACGTTAAATTTAACTTTAAAAATCTTATTTAATATTATAAGTCAAGGTTTGTCCATCTCTAACTATTTTTTTTTCAAATTATAGGGCTAATTTTCTTTATTGTAAATTTGTATAATGTTGAATTGAAAAATATAGACAACTCTAAATCTTCACCCTCCAACCACAAACTTCTATTTCATAAAGAAGATTTCAGTGATCGAATCATTTTTCTCCCTGCTTTTAGACAATGGAGGTTTTTCAATGAATTTTATTAAGAATTTCTTGAACTCATAGGAAAGCTTAATTAAACAAAACAAGCCATAGCAGTTTATTCGAAATATTTTTTCTTTTCAAATATAGATATTTGACAATTTTTATACTTATATTGTTTGTTCCAGGTATAGTAGTTTTTCACAAAGCCAACACAGCCGACAAAGCAGTGAAGGCGATTCAGGACACACCAGGTATTTATTATTATTTTTGATAAACAATTGTTTAAAATATAATATATATATAATAATCAACTAACTGATGACAAATATAAAACTTAAAAAATAAATCTACCGGAATTCTCTACGTCCTCAACGACATTTTATACATATAAAACATATCCGAAACTTACAACAAATATAAACGAGATATTTGTATATACTTTGGGGGCTTCATATGTTATGGTGAATAACATAATTCAGAAATCGGTGAATGATTTGGTATGCTTGTGGATTTGTACTACAGATTTATTTCTTTACTTTCTATTTTTAGTTAAAGGTATATTTTCCAAATGCTTAGGTTTTGGTATAATACGAATTTTGACTACATTTTGTTAAAATATATTTCAATTGAAAATTATGTGTGTTTTAAAGATACAAATATAATTTAATCTCTTTAGTTTAGAGTGCATAGTGAAATATAGTTTATCATTAGCACTAAAATCACAATGATATATTCAATATAATCGATTTTTTATTTATCTCATATAAAGTATGTTAAATAATTATTTACACATTCATCCATGTAAATGTGCAGAAAACAGAATCGAACGAAATTATTGATTGGTACCTTTTTCATTCGTAGATAGAATTTTTCATTAGTTGCAAAAGTTTGAAATGAATACATTTAAAATAAATAAACAAAATAATTTATAAGTGATAAATTTATTCGCAAGCGTTAAGTGCTTAGCAGTTTTGGCGCATGAAGCGTTATAAATGTAGCATATTGATGTTTTGCACCTGTGTTTTCTCTTAAAACTGTCACTATATTTTTTTCTGAATGCAGCATACTAGAGTAATATTGATATTATTTGTTTGAAATTAAGTTAATTCAAATTATTGCAAAACGGCATGTTTGTATTGTAAATGTTAGTTATTAATTTTTTGTTTACAACTTCTTTTTACAAAAATATTTATTTTTATGAAGGGATTTAAAAATAGCGAAAATATCATCCAATTATTTAAGGTCCAAGTTTCCAGCGGCTGTGCCGCTTGTGAAATCTTCGCAGAATAAAATCTACGGAATACCATTTCCAACAACAAACAATCCAAATAACTATCACACGCGCCCTTCCGCGCTAAACAATAGTGTTTGTTCAAATACAAGCGACGTGACTATCTACGGAACTCCTAACGCATCGGTTCAAAGTGAAGATTTAGACACATCATCCAACGATGAGGTGTTTGCGACCCCTGAAATTCGAGATCCAGGTGATCAAGATTCAAAAGTTGACGGTTATGGTTTTGATAGCTACAGGCCAATAGGACCGAGACAAAGTTCAATGAGCTCGATTCCTGACAGAGTGTACAAATTAAACGGCCATCCTTTCCTAACTCCTTTGGCTAGTAGGAAAACTGTCAGTGTAAAGTTAGGAGAAAATAGAAGCACAGCATTTTCAAGAGATATTCTGGACGGCGAAGAAATCTTCAAAGCTCCCGAAGTACCTCCGCCTCAGAGAAGTAGTAAAGCTAGGCGGTCAGTGAGGCATGAACCTCTTATGCCCAGACCTGTGGATCAGCAAAGGGCAAATTCTATGGTTTCGCTCCAACCGGGGCATGTACACAGGTATATTAACGACAAAAATGGATTGAGAATTCGAAACATTAGTACTGAAAAAAATGTTTGTGCATCTTACAAAAAGCGGTGGATTTTCTGCTTGGATTGTGTATTTGGGGGTTAATAGTAACTGCTCGTTATTGTATTTTGGTGTTTTGCATTGATATTTGGCTTTCGCACGTGCTTCGCTTTATTATATAAAACAATTTTAACAATGACTATACTCAAAACATCAAATTTCAAAATCCTTAAGATATTGATAAATCTAAATTGATACAGTTTCATATGCTTTATATAAATTTGATTTATATTTGAATCAGCAAGGAAATATATATGCTCCCGATATTCATATGAATTTAGATTGAATATTTCTTTGAGTTTCATAGTCTAGATTCCGAATCATATACTGTTGCCACCGTCTAGTCTATGATTTTGTAAATTTGATGGTTATCAGTATAGTCGTTTTGGAGAATCACCAAAAATAATTTTGCATTATTTAGTGAGTTATTTATATCAGGATCTTATTAGGTTTTATGAATATGAGTCTGAACGTAGGGAATTTTTGTATTGAGTAAATGAAATTTAATTAAAATTTCTAATTCAACGATGTCAATAATTTTATCGTATCTTAATCAAATATAAAAAATTGACTTATATTTAACAAAACGGGTTTCTATGAGTTGAGTATTTATTTTTTGGAATAATTCATGATATTTTGTTGTATTTTTAATAATTTTTTTGTTTATGATTTGTGTCTTTCTCGATCTTTCTTTAAATCTTGAATGTAAAAATTAATAAAATAATAAATGGTGTTACTAGAAATGGGTGTTGCTAGAATTGCAGAAAGAAATAAAATTTTAAAACTCATATACAATCGTCGAAAACGTTTCATTATTCACAAGTGTAGCAAATGACCAAACGAACTAAAAATAATAGAAAAATTGCCGTTTTCTTCTCGCTACTGTATTACTTTTGAGAATATATTTTGTTTGTATAGTGTAGATTGTTGAACATTCTAAAATTGGCACAATGGCCAAATAATCTGAATTTAGGGTAATTCTCGAATATAGTTATACGTAGTATTTTATTTCGTAAGAGCTCATAATTTTTATACCTATTGTTAGTAAGTAATAATTATCTGTAGTTATAATTCACTGTATTATTTATAACGATCTAAAGATATAATCTATCAGTTTTTCATAGTTTGTAAGTTCATAATATCAAAATATAGAACTCAATATTTGGTCGTAGTGCTATGCTAAATATCTAGATGTCAGTTAACTTATTCTCATGACATTTCTGAGGGTATTTGAATTGGCTTTGGTGTCCATTAATCTGACACTGACATTCAGAAATGCGGTATTCACACTGCGATTTGAAGGGGTTGAAAATGTTATCTGAGGAGTATTTGCATAACTTTAGAATCGATTTTAGTCAAAATTGAGTAGTTTAAAATGTATTTATCATATTGTACTTTTTAAGTTTTTGTCAATTTGTTATTTTATCATAAGCTATATATATATTTATTTATATTTCATCGAAACTATATTTAAAGTGATTGGAAAAAATTTACAAAATGGTATATGGACAAATTGATACAGTGGCATCATTTCAAAACTGGTTGGTTTTACAAACGTTTCCGTAATAGTGTAAGATGTTGAGCATTATTGTCACAGTGTTGTCGAAGTAATTAGTTTGAAAGTGTTTCGCGCTAAAAGTTTATTTTGGGGGTGGTTTTTTCATATTTTTTGAGGCCGTACGTATTGTTATTTGTAATTATTTCTGTTAAGATCTATAAACTTCTGATAGTGAATTTGGTCAATTTTATTGCAATAATCAGGTGTTTTATAAAAATTCAATGATTTATTCATTTTTGTTCACCCTCTGACATACTTATACAATCTACAAAAAGACATAGTACTATTTTGTAACCACTACAACTACAATAAAGTCACTTTATTTGTAACCACTACAGTCTTTAAAGCAGTTTCATTCGACGCCAAGAAGAAAGTTGAAATCTGTCAAAGATAATTGCATTTTAACTTCTGCTCTAAACTACTTCTTAAAACAAACCAAAGGATCCACTGGTTAAAAGAAGAGACTTGCATTTATTGCAAAGACCTATTTTCACGTCCTAAGCCCAAAAGGATTCATGTTAAAATACGTTATTTTAGATCCTACTTATTTAAAATACCTTATTGTTACTGGTAGTCAATGAAACCCAAATATGAGTAAAAACGATTGAGACTGGTTATAATATTATTAAATAAATAGATATTATTAAAAATAAAAACCATATCATTTTGCCTATATTTTTTCTACATTTAGTATGTGAAATTCTCATAAATATGAAGAAAAGTTTTTAATTTTTATTCGTTTCGTTTCTATTGGAACAAGTAAACAATAACTAAATAACACTTATATTATTGTTAAGCGAAATAATTTTACGATTCTTCATTCTTGAATGACGCTTGAAAACTTTTGTTGTCATTTTACTTTTATTAACACTGCACCAATATTTGCAGCTTATAGAAAATGTCGCACATATAGATAGATGATTAGTAGGTTTTTAAGCTTTCAACAAATAAATCTATTCTAACATTTTAAACTATCCACTTGCCTACTTTTGATTCATATATCATTAACTAACAAAATTCAAGAAGTTTGTATAACTCAATAACATTTTCTTTCACATATTTTTTGCTTTCTTGCGTTTACTTTAGATTATATTTTTGTGATTTTATTTGTTTTATTTTTGTTTGAGTTTCATTTCGTTTGAGTGTTTGCGAGCTTTTGTATTACATTCGAACATATTATTGAAGTGATTCAATCAATAAATGGGGAAAGAGTTGTTTGTCAGGATCCGTGTCGCCTGTTGTACTATAAATATATTATGCATTGTCACATATGTGAGTCTGAGTGAGTAAATACGTAACGAAAAGGGTTTGAAACGAGTTTGCACCTTTTTTTAAGGAGCTCTTTAACCAAAATGCTTCTGGCAACGCAAATTTATTTGCAAATTTATTCATGCGTTTCATTCTGTGTGTTGTAAATGGACTGTAAATGTAGGTAGGGACATTTGTGTGCAACGTTAAACTTGACATGTTTGTCTTGAATTCTAAAACGCTTTAAGGTCGAAAAATATATAGTCGTTTTGGGACATATGACCTTTTGCCGTCGTGTTTTTATTTGAATTTTAATATGTAAGTATTAATGGAAATTATTGTCGCACGAAAAATGCGTCTTTGTGCTTTTATGATACAAGAAATCACTCTCTACTATAAGAAGATATATTACTATAACTATATTATATAACTTTTTATTATGGAATTGAGAGAATGGGTACATTGGCAATTTTAATAACCACTTACGAATAATTATTATTGAGTAAAATTATTATTTGATATAACATATATATATATATATATATATATATATATATATATATATATATATATATTATATATATATAATATAATATATATATATATATATATATATATATATATATTTAAAGATATATATATATATATATATATATATATATTTAAAGATATATATATTATATATATATATATATATATATATATATATATATATATCTTTAAAAGCTTACACGCGCGAAAGTGTAAACATTAAAAAATATAAATAAAATAGTAAATTAAGTTAAAAAAGCAATTTTACAAAGATAATTGAATAAATAGTTATTATCTCTGCTGATGAATATTTTTGACGAAATACCAGATCTAGGTTATACACAGTGTTATCTCTATAACAATGTACTCATGAAGAAATTTATATTTTGCAGTGGTTGAACAGTAGCTATTATTTCGTAAAATTCCTTTAAAATTAAAAATAAAACATTGGATCTGTCTGCCCCTTGGCCGTCCAAGTTTATCATGTCTATTGGGTAAAAAGAATTAAGTGGCAAATTTTTGAAAAACGGCAGAAATAACACATTTGAACGATGATGAATTTTACTGAAGAAAGTCAGATAGTTGTTTGATGTGTTATTTGTTCTGATGTACTTGGTTTGGTTTTCACAGTATAATTGCTCAAAGTCAAACTGGACTTTTGTGTCCCGCCATGTTGTAAAAAACTTAAAGGGAAGACTAAAATGAAATATTTTTAAATTTAAAAAATGTATTTGTTTCATTTCAATTAGGAAAATTGTATGTTTATGAATATAAAAACTTCATACTTATAACATCTACTTGATACATGGAACATTCCTGACTCTATGAAGCATTAATTTTTATAAAAAAAATAAATAACTTTTTCTATTAGAATAACTTATTCTATTAGAACAGTGGTTCCCAACCTAACTCAAGATTATTCAAAGTTTTATGCGATGTAATTGGAGCTACATTAAATGCTCTTTTGTACCATACAGACAGGGTCGGTCCTAGGGTCTTTAGCGCCCGCATGTAACTTTTTTTTGAACAGTTTATCATTAACATTATGTAAATATTTACAAATTTTTTAACAATTAATTTTTAATTATTCTGAATTTAGTATACAAAAAATTAGATATAATCTAAAAGCGTATAACATACATTGATTTTAAATTTATTTAGTAAATCGAGGAATTTGCAAACATTTGCAACAAAAACAAAAGTTACAATTCAATTTTTTGGAATAAACATGTCATTTTCTAAGCATGACTCCCCATTTTTTATTTTCCTGATTATAATTTGTTTAAACTAAATCAGCTTGCAATTTTTTGTCAATAATGCCCAATAATTAATTTAATATTTCGCAGGTTTGCGCTTATGGGATTGAACACTAGATAATTTTCTTTTCGATTTCACGGTAACTTCAAACAAAGAAAAATTTGAATAAGCAGATTAAGCAATAAACAGTGTTGTTATTTACTAATTTGCAGAGTTATTAATCGGTTATTTGTTTCTACTGATATCACATTGCAAAATAAATACGCTTTTTGTGTCTTTAGTTGAGTTACATTGTTTATTATAATTTATTAAATATTCTAGATTTTATATAAATAATAAAAATATTATAACATATTATAAATTTAATTTTCAAAACTCGTTTTGGCGCCCCCTAAGGCGCGCGTACAGACGTACGTTGGTTGTCAAGAGGCATGGTTGTAAGTAGGGTTTACGAATTACGAGAAGAAATTGGATTGTTTCTTGAAAATCACAGAACACAAAAAGAAAAAGAATATATTGCCAAAATTAAAGACTAAACATTTGTTCTATAAATGGAGTTGGATAATAAACATATTTTTGTTCAAATTTGTGTGGTTTTAATTATTTTAAATTAGCTAGGGGTAAACTTAATTCCCATACTTGTTCACAGGGGTAGTGACATTGAAAAGGTTGGGAACCACTGTATTAGAATAACTTATTCTATTAGAATAACTTATTCTCTTTGAGTATGATCAACCTAATCATATATCCTTTATTTTTACTGTATGTTAGACAAGTATGCTTATTCATTACCATTTGTAATCCATTACCATTCACTACTAAACCTAACCCGCATACCCCACAGTCTACCGCATTCGCTTCGCGCCCTCTCGCGTCGCACGCAGGAGGCGACCGCGCGACTCTCGCCCGTTGCGACCAGCCCTTCCGACGAGGCTGGTCCGGACGGGGATCTGCCGCAGCATCAGCAGCTGCACATCGAGCAGTTCCTCGAACTGCCGCAGGCGGCATCGCAGTCGGCATCGCGACGCGCCAGCCCGGGCACCGCGCCCCGTACTCCCCTATCCGGGTACTAAATGCTTTCTAATATGATACTAGTACTCTCTAAGTATGGAAGAAAGAATAACTATGATTGTATTTTGGAGTGATTTTGATTCAAATTGATATTTTGACTTTTGAAATGATAATATAAATCATGATATTTGGAAATAAATATGTAGCTTTAAAATATTTTAGTGCAAATACATATAATATTTTTTTCTAATATATGAAATCTTTCTATCTTTGTCCAACATAGTATATCTTTGGAAATTACTTAGTGTAAAATTAATCTGTGTAAAATTGTTCTACATAAAGTATCACACATTAATTTTTCTATTTCATATTTAGAGAGTGTTGGTATTTTTCATATATCTATGCATTATTATGTCAATAATAATATTTGTTGTATGATTAGTCACAGCATGCCTGTTATTATTACAAAAGTATATATTCGTAAATTGCATATATATTTATTGGTCTTAGATATTACAGTATGATCTGCATGCAAAATTAATATGATATTGTAGACTCTGTGAACGAATTTGACTTTGAATAATAATTGAACTTGATACTTATATAATCAACAAGTAAATATTGTAATAGTACTTAATTCAAAATCAGAGCATTAACAAAAAATTAGATTGAAATGAAACAACAAAATATAAATATTTATGTGCTAATCTGTAATTTCATTGTCATATTTGAATTTTAGTTAACATTTGATCTACGTTTTTAAATACTTATATTATCAGTTCTAGATGTCACATTGTATGTATAGCTTGAACCTACTGTGCATCCGCCCTCTAGTTTATACTTTCTTGCATTGACTTTTATTTAAAATCAGCAAAAACTAGGTTTATTCAAATGTGAAGTGTGTAAATCATAGGGAAAAAAATAAAGTTCTGAATTATTCACAACTAGCTGTAAGTGGAATTCTGTCTTAAGGCAATTAAGGCATCGTGCCTTAAGGCAAATTGCTGGAACTTCCCGTACCAAAAATTATTATTTTTTTAAAAACGATTAACATTTTTGAAAAAAATTTGCTTCGAAAAAATTAGATTTTTGAAAAACTATAAATTTGACAAAAAATTACTTTTTTTTGAAAAAAAAAATTTTTTTTTGATAACGAAATTTTTTTGAAAATAAAAATGTTTTCTTCATTTTGACATATTTTGAAAATTCTGAACTTTTTTCAAAGCAATCGTACTGCTTGAACTGCATGGAGACGAAATGTCAAAACGCGCAAGTGCCGCGCCGCCTAAGCATTGGTATGGAAATCATAGAAATGTAAAAAAAAAAATTATACTTATTGTTGAAATCTTTATAAAATCATCTCCTTATCAATACGAATCGAATGTTTGTGGAATTATTCAAATCGGTTGATCCGTGTTCCCGAAGTCGTCGACGAAAATTTGTATCCGCAAATACATACACACACACACATACATCCATTTTTTCTAAGGTATGCCAAAATGTTCAGAAGGTTTTGAAATGTAAAGATATATAAAAATTTTCATTTTCGATTTTTTTGCGATTACTATAACTTGCCCTACGGGAAGTTAAAAATTTAACTAGAACTTGATGTTTGACTCCAAGAGTTCTTCTAGTGCTTATAGAGCAAGTGAAATCTTTTTCATACGTTTAATAGCCTTAGCAGTTTATTCTACAACATTTCATATCACTGATGAACTTTAACCTAATATTATTAAATATTTGGAATTGGTTTTTAATAATAATTCTTGACAAACTTCTGATGATTCGAGTTAGAAGATGTTTTCCATTACATTCTGCTGTGGCTACTCCAGATTTCTCATCAGCAATGGGGTTGCTTCCATTGATGGGTTTTGTAGTTATTTTTATGAATGGCTCATCATTTGGAAATAGTATTCCCAAAAGTTAAGCACCGATGTTATTGAAAACATAATGTTCTTATTATATCATAATTCCAAGTTATTGCTTCTCATAGTTGCGGTATATTTCATACTTTTGTAGTATATTTCACTCCTGTCTTACTTTAGTCCTTATCTGTACGTGTTTAGGTAATATTCGGACTTGCATCCGAATATCACCTAAAATTAGATCCATGCCGATCGAAAAGTGTTATAATACCTTAATCCATAATTGCCATGGTTTCTCATATATTTCACAAGCAAGGCTTGTGTATAATACTTGCTGGTGTTCGGCACGGTATTGTTTCATGACGATATATTTTTTATAGCAGTTTCATGCATGAACGTAAACCTATAAAAATAATCCATTACATTTGGAGCTTTCATAAACAAACACACGGAAAATCGATTTTGTGAAATATTTCTTTTTTTTTAATAAAATTTTATTACAAGCTGGAACTAATATAATTTGTTAGTTGTTAGATTTCTGGAGTCTGCTTAGGAAATATTAGACTTGATGATTTAATGTTTTTGATAGTTATTTTTATCCGCAGAGTTTGACCTACATACATATATGTTTTTGTATTGACTGGATTCAGCGCCATCCATTTTCTTAATAAAACTTTGCTGTTTTCGGTTTGACTTCTGTTCATTCGGTTTAGATGGAGGAATTTATATTTCTTTTTTGTTATAGGCATAGTCCAAACATTTTATAAAATAAATTTATACATATTTTAAAAAAGTCAATTAATACTTTTTCACCCAGTTAATATGTATAATTTTGGACTATTTTATATAAAACTACATATATGGTTGGTTTTACTAGTATCTCTGTTAATAGTAATGTAATGGCATAAGCAGTGAAGAATATGTCTATTATTAAAATTTATTAACTTCCCGTAGGGTAAGTTATAGTAATCGCAAAAAAATTGAAAATGAAAATTTTTATATATCTTTACGTTTCAGAGGTTTCTGAATATTTTGGGATACCTTAGAAAAAATCGATTTATGTGTGTGTGTGTGTGTGTGCGTAGTATGTATGTGTGTGCGGATACAAATTTTCGTCGACGATTTCGGGAACACGGATGAAGCAATTTGAATAATTTAAAAAACATTTGATCCGTATTGATAAGGAGACGTGCTGATTAGTTTTTGGCGGAGGTAGGTCTAGCCGTTCCGAAGATATGGGGCAAAAAGTGCCAAAAACGGTACCTCAGTTTTTAATAGAACGGAGCGTCCGATTTTAATAATTTTTATAAGGGCAGGTTTAGCGGTTTCGGAGATATAACGAAAAAAGTAAAAAAAAAATGCCATTTGGCGGTCAAAAATGATCATTAGACATATGCACATCAAATTATCAGATATTTTATAGAGACTTTAACAATAAGTATAAATTTTGTTTACATTCCTATGGGTTCCGTACCAATGTTTACCCGTTAGACAGCGACGCGGCGCTTACGCGTTTTATATTTTGTCTCTACGCATTTAAAGCAGTACGATTGCTTTGAAAAAAAGTTCAGATCTTCCAACATATGTCAAAATAAAGAATAAAGATTAAAAAAAAAAAAATTAAATTTTTTTTTTCAATTTTTTTTTTCAAAAAAAAAGTAATTTTTTGTCAAATTTATAGTTTTTCAAAAATCTTATTTTTTCGAAGTAATTTTTTTTCAAAAATGTTAATCGTTTTTAAAAAAAATAGTAATTTTTGGTACGGGAAGTTCCAGCAATTTGCCTTAAGGCACGATGCCCTAATTGCCTTAAGACAGAGTTCCACTTATAGCTAGTTTTACGTTATACCTTAAGAACATATACTATAATAGACTAATTTTATACAATAAACTAATTTGCTGTAATTTTGTATCTATTTTGTATGAATGAGGCTTATAAATAATCAGTCCATTTCGGAGAAGTCATTTTGCAAGAAGTGTGTAAAATTATAAAAATAACAATAAATATAGGTTTCTATTTCAATAGTAACATGTTTGTATCAAAGTATTTTACTGAGTTAGAAAAGAGAATTACGATATGTGTAATTATTTATAAGTTTATTCAATTTATATTTAATATCTCCTGAATATTCTTGTATATATTTTTCAGATATTTATGTAAAGTTTTTGCATATGATATTTTATTTAAATTAATAGGATTTTAAAGCATAGAAAATTCCATACGATATTATTTGCAACATTCTCATAAAATCTTCAAAACATTATTAAAATAATTTTTAATTAAAACAATGAAACTGTTTGAATCGAAAATTCAATCATAATAAGTTGTTAATAAACGGCATCAAATTAAAATGACAGGTTTTATGACGCAAAATTTCTGCTAGCGTTCATTTTTGCCAAAGTAGATAATATTCTAATTCGCGATAATTTTGAATTTATATATATTATTCACATTATTCCATGCATATAAATGACGCCATTATCGTGGCAAATTATGTAATCATTCGCCTCGTTTTAGGGCCATGTACATAGAAACAGGGCTCTTAGAGCTTTTGGAGATTTTTGCAGTGCAGTAGTGGAAATAATAATAATAGTAATTGTGGATTTGCTGAGGAAAGAGGAAAAACCACATTTTTCCAATAGCTTTCTATATTCACAATCTCATAATTTCATGCCTTTCATGTCTAATTCAAGTTTATATTTTAACAAAGTCGTCTGCATTCTTCTTCGTCGTAACCATTCTTTTAACTTCCCGTAGGGTATGTTATAGTAATTGCAAAAAAATAGAAAATAAGAATTTTTATATATCTTTACGTTTCAGAGGTTTTGGAACATTCTGGCATTTCTGAAAAAAATAGATGTATATGTATGTGTGTGCTCGGATACAAATTTTCGTCGACGATTTCGGAAACACGGTTCAACTGATTAGAATGAACGATTTGAAAAAACATTTGATTTCTATTGATAAGGAGATGTGTTAATTAGTTTATCAACAAGGCAGGTCCAGCCGTTTCGACGATAAGTGGTAGAAAGTGAAAAAAATGGCAATTCAGTTTTTGAGAGAACGGAACGTCCGATTTCAATAATTCAAAGATTTTATTTGTATTGACAAAATGAAGAACTAATTAAATTTTTGGAAAGGCAAGTCTAGCTGATTCGTATATGGAGTAAAAAAAGTAAAAAAAAGTCATTTGGCGGTCAAAAATTATGCACATCAAATATCGATAGATATTTTATAGAGATTTTAATAATACATATAAATATTGTTCACATTTCTATGGGTTCCGTACTAATGTTTATCCGCTGGACTGCGACGCGGCGCTTACGCGCTTATATATTTTGTCTCTACGTAAATCTACGCTCTAAAGCAGTGCGATTGCTTTGAAAAAAGTTCAAAATTTCCAAAATATTTCAAAATTTAAATGATTTTATCCAGATTCAAAAAAAAAATGAATCTTTTTTTAAAAAAATAATTTTTGGTACGGGAAGTTCCAGCAATTTGTCTTAAGTGACGATGCCATGCACCACGAATTTTTTTTAAATCGGGTGGCAGATATTCAAAATCGTTGCAGTATAGTTTTGCTATTTTCTAATGTAACTTTTTCTTCTTACGTTTTCTGCGGCATTTTTTTTACATTTTGTCTTTTAATTTGACTATATACATCATATTCATCCTACTAGATTTCTTTTCTTACACATTGTTAAAACACCCAAGATAATTTTTGGCTGTACCTGACAATTTGAGTAGTTGAGATATTATCACTTATATTTACAAATATATTGTAGTCACTTATATCTTATTCACTTGTTTCATTTAGTATATTTGACTTCTATTTTGCGCGATGTCTTTGCTTTCCCTGGTTTATATTATGTTCCAAATTACTGTTTTGTCCTGAGCTAAATATACGGAGGAAAACATAATAGTTGCACAAACTTACTTAGTCGTGCTTTTCTTGTAAATTGATTATTAATATTTTTGGAGGCATAGTAACCTGTTTTTAATAAAATATATTTATAGCTATTGATATTTTGTAAACTTTTGATTAAATTAAATTATTTATAAAATATTTTAATTGCCAGTTTTGTTATTTTCTTTGAAAATAAATTAGTTTTCTGCAAATTATGTTATAGTAGCGTGTTAAAAATATTAGTTGACAAGGAAAAAATTGACCTGAACGTTTTCGAGAATTTTTTATCTTCTTGTTTTGGCAAATCAATGATATGTGCTTGGGCAATATCGTATATTTTTAAAATTACGACGATTGTGATAAAATTCAGACCTAACGCCGGACACTCTATTTAACACGTATTATTTGAGTGAGTATAAATCTTTTTATTTCAAAATACAAGTGAAAGGGGTGCAGGATCACGCGCCAAGACTCATCCGGGGCACACACGGCCACGGCGGGATCAACCCTTTGCTGTTTTAGGCGCAAAATCACGGTGTCACCTGAATATCAATGGAAGTAATTCTAGTATATTTATGCATTTACATTTAAGTAGCATTCAAAGATAAAAGTAGTACTCGATTGTTATCCGTAAAATGGTAGAATAATATTAGATATTTTAAACAATTTTAGTAGATTCCACCAAATGAACGAACATGTCTGTTCCTTAGCACCGGACACTAAGTCGTCCCTTAACGCTGGACAGTAACTATATTGATATTTCTTGTGAGAATTGACGTAATTCATTCTAATGATTTAATTTTGTTCTGTATTAGTGCTAACGGTCACTACACACCTACATTTTTCGTATGTCTTAGTCAAAGAATGAAAATCTTACGATGAATGCTTCAGCTGAGAGCATCGGTGTGGCCTAGCCAAAAGGGTAGATAAATAGTTATTTTTTTGCAATATCTAAGATTATTCGTCAAACACACATGTGCAGACATTCGAGAGTGTGGAGACGGCTACATATGTCAATGCTGGTTATCTTGAAATGTCCGGTACTAGGTGCCACTTTGTAAAATCATATTTTTTGTTACCAAAGTTTGATTGATTTAGTTGCGTTTTTGTTAATTTGGTTTGATTTCTAACTTTGTTTTCTAATATAAGTCATAATTTAATGAACATTTCGTAAAATATTTTTTGATTCATTTATAAATAACCTTAGAAGTCCGACACTCGGGGACTTACCCCTACTTCTTTTTAATCTACTTCTTTGATAGTTTCAATATTGAGATCATATTTTTGTGAATGTACTACAGATACGTGATGTGCTGGAGTAACATCATAAAAGAATGTTGTAAATTGTATTGAAGATATTTTTGTTTATGTTATTAGTTTTAACAGGATATTAAAAACGGGTGGTTGATCTACAAATATATGAAAAAAAACTTTTCAAGGTATTATAGATTAATTATTTCTCACAATTGGAAAATAAAACATTTTAAAGATTCTATAATTTGCAATTATTAATCCTATAATTTGTGAACAATGATGATTCAATTGCGCGACATTTAAATGGCTTGCTAAATCCCAGTAACAAACAAATATAGATATCAACAAACAAATATCCAATACTAATAGTATTATAAGTTCTCAAATGTTGTTCAGATGTAAAAACAAAACAAGAAGAATTTTACGCATATTTTTTAATTTATATAGTAATTTTCGGCTACAACACTGCGCTACCCTGTTCCTTAATATTTAATGAACGCACTTAAAGTTTGTCATACATATTGCGGCTTGTCATCACAGATTAATATTTTCATTAATTTTGATGTATATGGCTAGCAATTGCATTATATTTCGTCTTATATACTTTATCTGTATATAAGTTGGCGTTGTTTAGTCATAAAACATAATTCTAAAAAATTTGTAGCAATTACAAGTTGATTCAATCTGAAACTCGATCGAAGATTTAATGTTTTGATATCGCGCTTTTATTAATTTCTGAATTACGAAATTTAAACGGCATTCAATTCTTGGGCAAGGAATCGTCAGGAAAAGGCAAATGCGTTTGCAGATTATTTTGAGCAAGTTTTCCAACCAATTCCTTCACAAATACCATATCATGAAGAAAAATTTATACATGACTTTTTATCTACAAATGTTGAGGCATCTGAAGATACTGTACCTATCCGATTTTCTGCTTCAGAATTAAGGAAAGTTAAGGAAATAATTAAAAACTCCAAATCAGGTAAATGTCCTGGCAATGACTTCATTATAAGCAAGATGTTAAAAGAGTCTACACTTAAAACAATAAGATTTATTACTATCTTATTTAATTCTATTTCGAGATTGAGAATATTTCCGGACGTATGGAAAACTGCCAGGATTATTGTCGTCCAAAAAGAAGGGAAAGATCCATGTATGCTGAAATCATACAGACCCATAAGTTTACTTTCTATTCTTCCAAAGATTTATGAGAAACTTTTGCTTAAAAAAATTTTAAGCGAATTAGAATGCAAAAGCATTATACCCCAATACCAATTTGGATTTAGAAAATTGCATTCGACCATAGAGCAGACTCATAGAATTGTCCATTATATAAATAAATCACTAGAAGAAAAAAAGTACTGTTCAGCAGCATTCTTAGATATACAACAAGCATTTGATAAGGTATGGCATACTGGACTATTCTATAAATTAAAAATGAATTTGACGTACTCTCTATATTTAATAATAAGATCATATCTGTCAAATAGTAGTTTTTATGTAAATATTTTAGAAACTGAATCATCAAATAAGACAGTTTCCTCAGGTGTTCCACAAGGAAGCGTCTTGGGGCCAATTCTATTTTTAATATACACATCTGACATACCAATAACAACTAACACTTTGATCGCTACGTTTGTTGATGATACGTGCATTCTAGCCAGCCACATAGATTCCAGTTCTGCATCTGAGTTACTCCAAAACCATTTAAATTTATTAGAAAAATGGAACGAAACCTGGAGAATTGAAATGAATGGATTAAAGTCAGTACATGTCACATTTACACTTAGAAGAGAGACTTGCCCACCAGTAAGAATAGGAAATACTCAAGTGCCTCAAGAAGACCATGTGAAATATCTTTGCATATACCTCGATAGAAAACTTAATTGGCGAACTCATATAAAAAAAAAGAGACAACAGCTTGAGATAAAAACCAAAAAGCTTTACTGGTTACTAGGAACTAAATCCAAACTAAGCGCATACAATAAGCTACTTTTATAAAAAACTTTATTCAAACCAATTTGGTGTTATGGTATTCAATTGTGGGGCAGTGCTCATAAGACCAATATAGAAATTATACAGAAATTTCAAAACAAATTTTTGAAAATTGCGTTAGGAGCTCCAAAATATGTTCCCAACTGGTTAATTCATGCCGACACGAATACACCTACCATAAATGAAGTAATAACAAAAACAGCACAGAAGTATAGAAACAAGCTAATCAATCACCCAAATACATTAGCAAACTCATTGATAACAGAGAACTATCGTAGAAGGTTGAAAAGAAAAGCGCCACTGGATTTTAGCAATCAACTCTCCTGAGAAAAAATGGAAAAAACTTAATCATTATTTATAAGAAATTATTTAATAAGTAAATATTGTAAATTTTATATCGAAAAAACAACTACTGAGTTGTTTTTTCCAACAAGTCAAAGTAGTATACAATGTACCTTTTCGGCGGACTATTGTAAATCCATTAAATTTACTGAATGTCCTGTACTGGACAGTTGTAAATAAAAGAGTTATTAAAAAAAAAAAAAAAAAAATATGCTTTAGCATGTTTAGCAGCAAATCAAGTCAGATTTTAAAAACTTTGTGATGTAATTTAAATTTTGCCATAGATTTGTATGGGCACATAGTGTCTTTTCAAAAACTGTTATATCTTCAGATTTAAAGATTCAACATCTACATTTTTTCTGCTAAAATTTCTCTTTCTGCAAGCCATTCATGAATTATATACAGGTGTATGCACATCGGGAAATATTTGTGCAATTGGATAATCTTGCGAATCAGGGATTATAAAAAACCGATCGATAATTTGACGCATCTAGTTTTGTCCGTGGTAGCCTTTCCGCCGCCAATATCCAAGAATTGTATTGAAATTGTTTTATATTGTAAATGAAAATGGAGACATATTGCTTTCTGTATTTCCAAGGGAAAATCGATGTCACTACTGCTTGACATCAGACTGCTCGAAGCGGGTCGAATCGAAATCGAACCCAGGACGTCTGATTTAGATCCCGTCGCTCTAGCCATTTACCTATAAGCAAGCCCTATATAATAATAACGATAGTTTTTATAATGAAATTCTTGCGGGCCAAAATTATAGGCTCTGTAAATAAAAATTAAAAGAAAAATATTTGCCGACCTTCAGGTAAAAGTATTTACATAAAGTAATTAAATTGAATGTTATGTAGGATAATTTGACGAAGAAGTCTATTGATGATGAATAAAATACATTTATAAATTTATTCAGGAAAAAATTAAAACGTACAAATAATAATAAACACTATTCGTAGTAATGCAATATTTCAACTAAATCGATATTACAAATTCAAATATTTATTCTGTTGATTGGTTATCCCACTGCATTCACTATTTCGCTTCATTAATATTGCGCATGTTATCCACACATGTGTTATAAACAAAATGTTTCAGAAATTAAATTAAAAATGCATATATTAATAATCAAATCGGAATTATAATTCGAAATGCGTGCATGAAATACTGTATCGTATGTTTAATTACATAAATTATTATCGCACTAAAACAAAAAATGATTATTATATCGAAAACCTTTGAAAATATTTATGCAAGACTCGGATAAGTGCCAGATTTTATGGGATCGTGTATATAAAATAGTTTCTAACTTCCCGTAGGGCAAGTTATAGTAATCGCAAAAAAATCGAAAATGAAAATTTTTATATAACTAAAAAATGGATGTATGTGTGTGTGTGTGCGGATACAAATTTTTGTTGACGATTTCGGGAACACGAATCAACCGATTTGAATAATTCAAAAAACATTAGATTCGTATAGATAAGGTGACGTGCTGATTAGTTTTTGGCGAAGGCAGGAATAGCCGTTCCGAAAATACGGGGCAAAAAGTGCCAAAAACGGTAACTCAGTTTTTAGGATAACGGGGCATCCGGTTTTAATAATTCAAAGAACATTTTACTTGTATTGACAAAATGAAAAACTGATTAAATTTTTGGGAAGACAGGTTCAGCGGCTATGGACTCTAAATAAAAATGAGTTAAAACATGTCATTTGGCGGTCAAAAATGTTTATTGGACATAGGTACATCAATAGGTATCAGATATTTTATAGAGATTTTACTAATGTGTACATATTTTGTGTAAATTTTTTTGGGTTTCGTACCAAGGTTTTTAATTACGGTATGGGAAGTTCCAGCAATTTGCCTTAAGGCACGATGCCATGCACCTCACTAGTTTTTTATTTCATGATCAATGTCAGATGACAGGTTCTTAAGCTAAAAACTTAGAGCATGGTTCGAAGAAGTTTGAAGTGCAAAATATTGTTACTGTTTTCTCCATCGCAGTACGCAATCTGAATTTTTTAATTGAGATCGGAATGTTTTTGTTTTTGAGCCTTCTTCCACCTAATTCTAATTATATTACTATTAATCATACGTTGCACTAATACGATTTTAGATTTAGATGAATAATTTTATGTAGTTTATAATTTGGTCAATATTTTCAAGAATAGTATTCGGATTGTTAATACTGTCAGTAAGCTTAAACTGCTTTTGCATTGCGCAAAACGCGCAAAACCCGAGTTCAATTGCACTACTCCAAGAAAATAATCTAGAAGTTTATATAGTTGATAATTCAGCTGTTTTGTTCATTAATGTGCACGTAAATTATTTTCATCAGTAGAACATAATTGAAAAGTTTCTGAGTTTTTCAAAGTTATCAACTTTTTGTCATGGAAAATCCTATGGAATTTTTGTTTAATTTGTGTAATAATTTTGAAAAATTACTTGAAAATTATTTATTACTTTAAATATATATATATTATATATATATATATATATATATATATATATATATATATATAAATATATTAGGGTGGTCCTTAATATGGACATTTTCGAAATACCTTGCTCTCAAGGTCTCAAAAAATTTCAAATAGATAAAAAACAATTTTCTGAAAGTTTTAGCTCTTAATATTATTTTTTAGATAGTGCGCAATTCAATCAAACTTCTTATGAAAATAGAGTGGAAAAAAGTTTGAAAAATAAAAAAAAATTTTTTTTTAGGTATAACTTAGCGACAAATTATTTATTTATCCTACGCCAATCGGCTTTATACAGTTTTATAATATAGTTTGCTAATTCATAACTTGTATATTTATATCTATATACAAATTATATCTAACATTTTTAATTAATTGTTGAAAAAATGTTCATGCTATTTCCATACAAAACTTTGATTGAATAGCGCACTATCTAGAAGACAATATTAAGAGCTAAAACTTTGAGAGAAATATTTTTTATCAATTTGGAACCATTTAAGCTCTTGGGAGCTTCTTTGCTCGAAAATGTCCATATTAAGGACTACCCTAATATATAACATTAAATGTTATATATATATATATATATATATATATATATATGTATATATATAACATTAAAAATGTTACCAAGCAAAAATTTGGACCAGGTAATATGCTAAAAACCGTACATATGTCAAAGGTATTACATTAAACCTATATATATATAACATTAAAAATGTTACCAAGCAAAAATTTGGACCAGGTAATATGCTAAAAACCGTACATATGTCAAAGGTATTACATTAAACCCACAAAGGTTCAACAGTATTGTATCATAATATTTGTTTTGGATGCTGAGTTGTATATTTTTATCTTTGCCTACCAGGATGAGAGGATTACGACTGTTTTTCGTAATGTATAGGGTAAATTAATATGCTGAGGATAGATTAATATCTACTATATATATAAGCTTATACACAGTTCCTAGTATAGAGTACATCATCATCATTAGTATTGGGTATTTGGAATAATGGATTTTGCAAATCAGAATTTCTAAATTTGGAAATGCTGAAAAGCATAATAGTTTTTAATTCTTTAGAATTGTATCAGGGTTGATGATTAATTTTTGAAGCGTATGTTTGGGAATTAGAAACTCAAAGAAAATTGTCGAATTGCATAATTAAATATTTTGCAGCCGCCTGATGGTATACACTTGCAGATTCTACACCTATGGACGCACTTGAGAATTTTTTAATTTAAAAAGAACAGTTATGTATTTTTTTAAGAAAGTTTAAAGTTAATTAGTGATGCATGGCATCGTGCCTTAAGGCAAATTGCTGGTACTTCTCGTGCCGTAAAATTTTGGATCAGCTTAATTTTTTTTTAACTTTGAAGATATAACATTTTTGAAAATTTTAAAGTTATTGAAAAATTTAAACTTTTTTGAAAAATTAGATTTTTTTATATTTTGAATTTTTCATATTTTGAGTTTTAGAGTTAACAAATATACATTTTGTACTTATTATTAAAATCTATATAAAATATATAATAATTTTATGTGATTATGCGTCTACTGAACATTTTCGACTGCCAAATAGCATTTTTTAACATTTTTCATTGGATTACCGTAACCACTGAACCTGCATTTCCAAAAATTTAATTTTTCATTTCGTCAATACAAATAAAATATTTCTTGAATCGTTCAAAACGTTTCGTTATCTCAAAAACAGTACTACCATTTTTGGCTTTTTTTCCCCGAATCTTCGAAATGGCTGGATCTGTCTTAAGCTAAAACTAATCAGCACGTCTTCCCATCAATAAGAATCGAATGTTTTTTTGAATTATTCAAATCGGTTGATGCGTATTCTGTCTGAAATCGTCGACGAATATTTGTATCCGCACACACAAAAACAATTTTTTCTGAGGTATGCCAAAATGTTCAGAAACTTTTCCCACTATAACTAAGATATAGGAAAGTTGCAAAAACTATAATATGATATATTGAGAAAACGCAAACGGACTGATGACAAACGAAAATAATAATGCCTTCGGGACGCTTTATACAGCAAAGATTAAAAATTAAGGTAATTTACTTGTTTAACTTAGAAAAATAGAAAAGTCAGGAAAGTTATATATGAATATTTAAATAGATGGATTTTGATAAATATTTCCTAGCAATTTTAATATTTATTATTGAAATAAGTGCATTCAATTTTATATGCGACTAAAATGTAAAAATAGTAGTTAAAATGAGTAGTTAAATGAGTATAAAATTTACTTGTGAAAGCTTCAAATACAGCACTTGACAGTTATTCTGATATATTTATTGGCGACGAAACTCACCTCCACCTCTTATGTAAATTTCCGTGGAAAAAAGATCACACTTCTCGTTCTCTGAAACTAACGAATCGAAAAAAACATGATTTCATTGTTTTTCTTTTGTTTACTGTTTACATTTCTGTCATATATCTTGTGTACCATCTTCCAAACATTTATGCAAACCAATTTCTGCGATCTATTGTATTATAAACAATATAAACTAATCTAATTATATAATCTCTTATATAACCTCTCTTGATACCAAATCAAGATTATGTAAAGATCTTGGTAGATCGAATGCTCAGTACTCACTAAAATTATGCCTCGTATCTCCAAATCGGCTATGCCAATAACTAATTGTGGAACATTCTTATAAGTTAATTTTGAAAGTTTAAATTTTGAATCATAAGTTTTTAAAATTAAGCAAATATTTTATTGTCATTTAGAAATTTAATATTATATTAAACTATGTCCTATAATGTCCTGAAATGCCTTAATAATCGACATGAAAATTCTGAATCTTAACAAAATGAAAATACTGAATTTCCTGTAGGAATTCTAGTAATCGCATAAAATCGAAACTGAAAATTTTCTTATCTTTACGTTTTAAAGGCTTCTGAACATTTCGGCATACCTCCAAAAAAGATGTTATTGTATGTGTGTGTGTGTATGTTTGAAAACAATTTTTAATCCACGATTTGAGGCGCACGGATCAGCCGATTTGAATGATTCAAAAAACATTTGGTTTCTATTGAAGGGATTTTTTTAAAAACGGCATCTCTAGTTAATATAAATCTTAAGTATTCTTAAGTATTTTGTGCGATAAGATAGTCACTGTATATTATATGAACGATAAAATATTTAGTAATTATAATTACCTCTTTTAAAATATTTAAATCTATGGGATCAATCATTGATCAATTTTTATTGATTTTTTTAAATTCCCGTAGGGCAAGTTATAATAATCGCAAAATAATCGAAAATGAAAATTTTTATATAGCTTTACGTTTCAAAATCTTCTGAACATTTTGGCATACCTTAGAAAAAGTGGATGTATGTGTGTGTGTGTATGTGGGTGCGTGTGTGTGTGTGCGGATACAAATTTTTGTCGACGATTTCGGGAACACCGATCAATCGATTTGAATAACTCAAAAAACATTCGATTCGTATTGATACGGAGACGTTCTGATTAGTTTTTGGCGAAGGCAGGTCTAGCCGTTTCCTAGATACGTTTTACTTGTATAGACAAGTAGAACGTATCTACTTGTCTAATACATCTACGTGTATTTTACTTGTATTGACAAGATGAAGAATTGATCAAATTTTCATGAAGGCAGGTCTAGCGGTTTCGGAGATCTAATGAAAAAAGTAAAAAAAATGCCATTTGGCGGTCAAGAATGATCATTAGACATATGCACATTAAATTATCAGATATTTTATAGAGATTTCAACAATGAGTACAAATTTTGTTTACATTTCTATGGGTTCCGTACCAATGTTTATCCGTTAGACCGCGACGCGGCGCTTACGCGCTTTGACATTTCATCTCTATGCAGTCAAAACAGTACGATTGCTTTGAAGAAAAGTTCAGAATTTCCAAAATATGTCAAAATAAAGAAAATATTTTTTTTCAATAAAAAATTTTTTTGTTCAACAAAAAGTATTTTTTTTATCAAATTTATAGTTTTTCAAAAATCTAATTTTTTAAGTAAATTTTTTTCAAAAATGTTAATCGTTTTCAAAAAAATAACAATTTTTGGTATTGAAAGTTCCGGCAATTTGCTTTAAAGCGCGATGCCATGCACCACTTGTTTATGAGATATAAGATATACTCAAAAATATTATTGCGTCAATGGACCGCTAAGTGCTTGTAACTCATTGTTGATACATAGTATGCCGTTGTGACTCAATTTATATCTAACGACTTGCGAATGTGTGACTCCTCATACATAGTATTTTTCCGGACGGAGAAAGCACAATATCTGTGTACAAAACGCATGAGGCACAGCCCTAAAGAATCCTCCCCAGTGATAGGGTTGTGCGACTTGATTATATTTCGATATTAAAGTTGCAGTTTTAGTAGCCTCTAATATCTAAGCATGTATCAAATAATAACTGTCCCTTAGATTCTATGTGTTTTATGGAATTTTTTTAAAGTTACCTGAAGGCTTACCCAAGTTTGAAAATAATTTAACTTATATTTTTTTGCTGAAACTATTCTAACAAGTCAATTTTAAATGTTCATGCTATTGAAATATGACAAGATTCAGATTTGACTTCAAGGTTTTTAATTTTTTATAGGTAGTAACATATTTTATGGAATAATTTTAAATCTGAAAAGCTTATTTTATTTCGTAGTCATAATAATTGATTAATTAACCGCTATTGAAATTTAAATATTTTTAAATAAAAATTTCAACCGATTAGTTCAAATAAAGTTTTCGCTTTCATTAAATCTAAGCATTATGATTTCCACTGACATCTCTCAAACACATTTAAATTGTCTGCAATTTTATTAATTATAGTGCCTAGACGTGTGTTTGTATCTAAAATTGTATCTTATTATTCCAAAATTGATTTATATAATTTAACGAATTTTCGTAGAACTGCTTAGTACATGAACTTTAGTGCAATCTTAAATTTCTTGAGAAACGAAACAATTTTTTTGAAAAAAACAATGAATTATTTTGTGAAATATCAAGCATTCGCTTTTAAATTTGCGAAATGCAAATATTTACTCATCACTGAAAGGAATTTTGAAACAAATTGTGACTATAATATTTTTTCAAGCGTTGATGAAATTTTAAAATTAAACTAATTATCGTAGGGCCGTGATATTTTAGTATGTTTTTTAGGACCATGATATCTATCAACATAAAAAATTTGAGTGAATTCTTTTTTCGAATTACTAATTACGGAACTGCTTGGCCGATCGTTCTCCAAAACTAATCAGCACGATTCCCAAATAATATATCTTTCGAATAGTTTTTGAATTTTTTTTAAATCGATTCAGAATGTTTGGCTCAAGCGTAGTCAAAAATTTTCACTTTTCTGCTGTCGCACAAAACTGAGAAATGATGCTCCTCATCGAATTACATCGGTCGGTTTTTGAATTTTTGAAATTAGCAGTTTCTGAGAATACGTCGATGGAAGGTTTAATTTTAATAAACTTAAATAAAAACTTGTCATTTTTTCAAACATTGATGAATTTTTAAAACTAAACGACTTATCGTAGAGCTGCGATCTAGAAGACCATGCGATCTAGAGGACCATGATATCTATCGTCAAAAAAAAATCATGATTCGGTCATGAATCACCGAAAAAAATTGAATGTTTAAACGATACGGTAAGTTCTACGAATTTGCCTCAAGGCACGATGCCATGCACAACTAGTTGTTCAATTCAGCTTGCTTTAATATCCACGTAATTATCTACATCGATATTTATCTATAACTTATATCATTTACTCATCTCTATATATGGTGACCCATTTCCCAGTTCGACAACTTTATTGCCGTTGCTTTCGGTCCTTTGCCGCCGTGAGCATGTTCTGTGACGTCATTGCGCGATCTGAACCGTCGAACCATTCCACTTCTGCCGCCCCTTTACCGCCGCGCTATCGTCACTCCACGGCTTCTACCGTCGCGTCAACCAGCCACGTTCTCCACCCTCTCTTCGTATATTACCTAACACAACAAATCGGAAACTAGAAGAATCTTTTTCGAACAGGCTATGGTCTAATCACTAGACTCTAATGTGACTTTGCAAAAATAACCTTGTCGCTTACAAAGTTTATTTCGTAGATAGTACTACGAAAAAGTTGTGATCAGTAAGTGTAGATAAATTTAGAGTGTGTACATCAAATATATAGTATAATGCTGATGATATACTGAATCAACTTCAGTAGGCAGAATAAACTATTTGAAGTAAAAACTAGTATTTCATAGCGTCGTGCCTTTTTTTTAAACATTAAACTTTAAACTTTAAATTTTTTTTTAAACATTAAAAAAATTTGCGTAAGGACCGAATCGCAGTCTAACGTATAAACATTGGTATGGATCTCATAGAAATTTGAAGAAAATTTGTACTTATTTCTGAAAATCTCTATAAAATGTCTGATAATTTTATGTGCACATGTCTATTGATCATTTTTGACCAACAAGTTTTTTAAACTTTTTCCTCTGGATCTCTGAAACTGCTAGACTTGCCTCCCCAAAATTTCAATCAGTTCTTCAATTCATCAATACACAAGTATAGTGTTTTTTGAATAGTTAAAATCAGACTGTTCTGAATTACCATTTTTGGAACTTTTTGTCTCCTAACTTTAAACGGCTGGACCTGCTTTTGCCAAAAACTAGCATGTCCACCTATCAATAGGAATGTATGCCAAAATGTTTAGAATTATTTGAAACATAAAGGTATGCAAAAATTTTTATTTTCGTTTTTTTGCAATTACTAAAACTTAAAACTTAAAATAATCGAAATAATTAGCAATAATTTATAGAGTTTAATAAATACCAAAATTAACGTTAGCCAAATGACTACTTGTTTATAGAAATAGGAAAAAAACGGTCTTATTGTTAGGAGTGCGAAAGTCTTTTTTGATATGTACCAAACTACATACTTCCAAACAAAACATTATGCTTGAATAACTAACGTGGTGCATGGCATCGTGCCTTGAGGCAAATTGCTGGAACTTTCTGTACCGAAAACTATTTTTTTTAAAGAAAATACTTAGATTTTTGAGAATTTTGAAATTTTTGCAAAAAATAAAGACTTTTTGAAAAATTGTTCTTGTAAATTTTGAATTTTTTTGAAAATTTTGAACTCTTGATGCAATCGCGCTGCATTTAGAGTCAAAATATCGCAGCGTAAACATTGGTACGGAACCCATAGAAATATACACAAAATTTGTACTTATTATTATAATCTTTATGAAATATCTGGTAATTATAGGTTGTCAAATATCTCCCTTCCGCTTTTTTGCTCTTGGTTTATAATACAAAAAGGCGGAAGGGAGATATTTGACAACCTATTATGATGTGCATATGTATAATGATCATTTTTGACCGCCGAATGGCATTATTTTTCACTTTTTTTATTGGATCATTCATTGGATGAATCATTCAAATCGGACGCTCCACTCTCTCAAAAACTGAAATACCATTTTTGTCACTTTTTGCCCCGTATCTTCGGAACGGCTTGTTCGTACTTAAATGTTGAAAAAAAATTGGTCAATTTTCATGAAATTTTTTATGATGCTAGAGATTAATGGTCATACTCTACAAACTGAAATGTTATTTGAAATATATGATTTTATTTATTGTTCATAGAAATTACGTAGTATTTATCTAAATAGATCAAAACTTCCCTAGTTGTGTAAAAAAATTAACATTAATTTAAATGAAATGAATAATATTAAAGATTACTTACATGATGTAATTGTGCAAGTATTTTCTAGTCTAAATTGCTTGAATTATGTAAATTCATTAAAATTTGGAATAATATGCATTACTATAATTACAGATATTATAAATATGCTTGAGATATGAATTGGAAACACATCGTTCAGTTTTTAGTGAAAGCGAAAAAATTATTTTCGAAACTGTTGAAAATTTTATCTAAATATCTAAATCTCGATTTCGCTAATTATTACACAGTAAACTTTTGCAAGTTTTATTAAGGCAAAACGCCAAATTCAACTAGTTATTATATAAGTGACACATTGCATTAAAAATTCTCGAAAAATACATGTAAAAATAAGCTACTTGACTCCATAAATTTGATATAAATCCCTTACTAATCGTTAATTGAATCGAATTTAGTATTTCGACGCCTGTATCTGTTTGTCGGGCGTTGATAAGGGTGATTTTCCTTTTATCTGCGTTTGGCCGGGCAAATTCGACCGCCGCATTTGGGTAAACGCATTTCCCCAGAAACGCGTCCTTTAGTTCAGCTCATGCCCAGATGAAGACGTTTTTAGTTTATTGACCGAATAATTGAACACCCGGATTAGAGATACACTAACTTTGCCGCATTATATGCCTACGAGCGATCTGTCTTGCTTTTTGTATAAGCAATATACTTAGAAATCGAAAAATATAGGGAAAAACATTATATTAATAAATCAATGAAATAGAGAAAACTTTAGGATCCTTTTATTTTGCGAATTTATTTTCGCATATAGTTTACATTCCCGTTTCAAGTCGTTTGCACAAAATCAATCTCGCAAAAAAATTTATTTCCTGTTTATTATTTTTACAAAATCGTTTGTAATTTATTTTCTTGAAACAAATTGAATAATTCTTTGGAGTTCCAGAATTTGATCTAAACTTTAGATTCTAAAGAACTAAATTGACGTAGAGTTTTTTCAGTATAACGATATTCTAAAACGTTGTCAAGACTAGTGGGGCATCGTGACTTAAGGCAAAGTGCTGGAACTTTCCGTACCAATTTTTTTTTTTAAAAAAAGATTAACATGTTTGAAAAAAAAATTAGATTTTTGGCAAACTAAAAATTTTTGACAAAAAATTACTATTTTTTGGAAAAGATTTTTTGAAGAAAAATTTATTTTGAAATATTTTGGTAATTCTGAACTGAACTGCATAGAGAAGAAATATCGAAGCGCGTAAGCGCTGCGTCGCCGTCTAACGGATAAACATTGATACCTAACCCATAGGAAGAATGTAAACAAAATGTATACTTATTATTAAAATCTCTATAAAATATCTGATAATTTGATGTGCATATGTCTAATGATCATTTTTGACCGCCAAATTGATTTTTTTTTACTTTTTTTTACTAGATCTCCGAAACCGCTTGACCTGCCTCCATAAAAATTTGATCAGTTTTTCATCTTGTTAATACAAGTAAAATGCTTTTTGAATTATTCAAAATGGACGCTCCGTTCTCTTTAAAACTGAGTTATTGTTTTTGGCACTTTTTGCCCCATATCTTCGGAACGGCTAGACCTGCCTTTGCCAAAAACTAATCAGCACGTCCCAGTACGAATCGAATTTTTGAATTATTCAAATCGCTTCATTCGTGTTTCCGAAATCGTCGACGAAAATTTGTATCCGCACACACACACAAACACGCGCGCACACACACACACTTTTTCTAAGGTATGCCAAAATATTCAGAAACTTTTAAAACGTAAAGATATATAAAAATTTTCATTTTCGATTTGTTTGCGATTACTATAACTTGGCCTACGGGAAGTTAACAAGTAATACTCTGCATATGTATATTATATTGGCCATATGAACTACATTTTACAAATTAATTCATCTAAGATTTTAACTAAAGTAATAATGTTTATTAATTTATTTGTAAGAAAAATGTAATTTCTTGTAGTTCCCAAAAAGCAACTAAAATAGGGTACGCGATTATAACAATTATAGACTATTATATATTATATACATTATTGAAGCAATTATATTGGTTGGAAATAATAAAGATGATATTGTTCTTTTACCGTAGATACTATATTTATTCTTTCTGAATTTCTTATACTGTATAAAAAACTGCAATTTCCAACACCTATATATGTTATGCTAAGACCATAAATGAAAGGACATTAATTAGAATATTAAAGAGTATAGGATAGGATATTAAAAAAATTGGAACTTAAATTGTAGACGTGGGTCTGTCGGGTCATCATATATATATATATATATATATATATATATATATATATATATATTTATATATATGTAGTCGTAAGTGTGTTTGTGTAATATAACGCATTCCATTACTGTATGAACAACACCTGCTCTAGCGAAATGAGGTGCAATGACATTTCATGCGGAATGCAAGTGGTACGGCAGCATCAGAGCCGTATCAAATTGCCCATTGATGTTATATTGCACCTCATATACCTAACCTCTATTACCATAATATATCTTAGTCTTGTTGTCAAGATGTGACAGAAACCTATATGCGTATAACATACAATGTTATCTCACGAGGCAATTGCATTTATGTGAAAGTATGATACAATTATTTTATGATGCCGTTAAATAAATGTTTATCATCATATGATGCATCGAGGGGTATTAACAATGGTTATTGTTGCAGGTCATGTATTGGCGTTCATGAAAGCTTATTAATTGTAAATAATGAATTTGGCTATCGAAACCTGAACAATATTATGTAATTATTTGCAGTAAATTTCATGTTGAACATAGGGCTCACTCGTGAGTAAGTTATATTTGGAAATATAGATAACGATATGTTTCCAAGAGAATATAGCCTTCATCCGACATTGCTGTTTCAATAAAATATTTGCCCTATTACAAAAATTGTAATGATAAAATTTGAGGCAACTGAAAAATTTATCACTGAGATGACACGCTGTATATAAGGTCAACAAATAAACAATAAAAAAATTTTATCCCTTGGGGCAAGTTACATGAATTTCGTCTGCCACTATGCTAAACGCGTGATAATCATCTGTTATTGGCATTTCCCGATAGCAATAATAATATATTTTCAAATTTTCGAATCGGCAGTCGTCATAAAATGGTTTGAAATTAGCTAAAAAAGGGTTCCTTTATCGGCTGCGCAGTAGCTGCATCCGCCACTTCGGACTTAGTCAGTCCCCATCTCATGTAGGATGGTTTAAGAGGACTCAATGCACAAAAACTCAGGTGTCGAAAAATACATATTGTCATCCGCCCATTGGCTATTGGTCCATTTGTATTCCCTTGAATGAGGTTTGCCAAAACTCATTCGAGGAAGCCAATGAATATAATGGTATTAAGACCAATATTAATATAATCATTAATATGATGCCTGTTATGTTTACCGCCAAAAGGGGCCACTTTTGCATATTATCTATGAAATCTCGTTCAAATGAAGAGCTAGGAAATTGAAAATCGGTATGTCTTATTTTTTCTAAAAGACCTATAAAATGGTTTATCTATTGTTTAAATACGTAGGTTGAGCCGTCTTTGTTTAGAAACACGCTCATACATAATGCAAATATTGCAATCAGCTGCAAATTATTAGAATATAATTAATATATTTTCGTTATCTGAAGGAAAATAAGCAAGATAAGATGAGAACTTAGAATTAATGAACGTAGAATTAATGCTTCTTGCTTTTATAGTTGATGCAACTTGTAATTATGTTATGACTTGCTTCTATATATGTATGTATATCTATATAATACAATCAGGTATCTTATTAATTGTAGACATATCTGTGGCTGAATACTTTTGATGATTATATTGCACTTTAACAATTATCATTTATATGAGTATTTTTATAGATAGATAACTTATATAAATTTTGTATCTTGTATTGTTATCAAGATTTAAATTTTGGGTTGCTACATAGTTTATGGTCTAAAATATATTTTAGATTTTATTTTTTATAAACTACTAAACTACTAATAGTGAGAGCTTTTTATATCAGAATTGCATTGTATCAAAATCATGTTTTTAAATTTGTTATCACTTCAATCGAATGAAAAGTTTAAATTAATTCATTATTTACGCATAGTTTTGTCCCTTATGTTTCTTTGCATTTATTCGAAGGCAATCAAATAATAAATTGACTGAAGAATGAACTAATTTTGAGGGTGATACTGTCTACGAATAGTGATACAAAAACATTTTACTAAGTCGGTTAGATAGATAAAAAGATATGTCTTTGTGGAAGCAGTTTCTGATATCATTAAATTATTATTTAACCTTTTCTCTACGAGCGTCGTCTATAGACGACATCTGCTTGACGACCTATAAGTACGAGTGTCGCCGTAGATGACATACAATACGACGAATTTTGTTTCAATGTTTATCGCCCTGAGTTAAATGATTGAAAATGCTAATGTGTTATTGTGTTTATTAGTATTTTAGAAGAGTAATTTTAAATTTTTAAATACATTTTTATAATGCTTGGATCATGTGAAAATATTCCGTAGCAAAAGGGTTAAACGTAGAACTAAGTTTACTAGTAACTTAAGGAAATAAGGGCTTATGATATACACTTAAATTTTTTTTAATTTTCTTAGAATTTCAAGTAAAGCAATGCTTAAATCAAAAGTTACTCAAATTGAAAACTATTATTTTGTCAAGGTGCTGTTATTTCTTATAAAGAATGTATTTATGAAATTTTAAGGAACAAAAATGTATTTAATAGCTACTAATAGTTAAACGCTAACATTGACTATTGCTGCAAGAATTTTCACGATTAATGATTAATACCTTGCTATATTGATTAAGTTTATTTAAAGATTATTTATTAACCGAAATTAAAATTTTTTATTCATAAGGTAAATTATAACCATTGTGGAGGACATCGATCTTCAAGGATTGACTACTTCTAGCTATTTAACATGGTCCAAACTATTTATGCTCAAAATTTTGAAACTTTGTATAAATTAAAAAGTTTCTCTGCTTTTGAATAGCACAATTCAAATCCGACGTTTTCAAGTTTTACTGTTTTAAATTCTGTCTTTGGGTCTTGAGAATATTTTACATTAAGGACTTTAATATTTTAAAGCTTTAAAGCACAGCTTTTATTTTAAATGTACTGCTTAGTAATTTTTTTACAATTGTACATGTCGTCATTTAATATACTTGATCTCGAGTTAATTTCTAAATAAAATAAATTTCGCTAAATAATTTTTTTGCATTCTTTTCTTAATTGTGAAACATACGCAGAAGTCGACAAATTGCAATGTTGTCGCTAAAAAATTTCACGTTAGCTGAAATTTGAACATTATGATTTTGCAATGCTAATTTACATTATTTTATATTATAATATACTCGATATATAGTATAAATCAATTTTATTGATATATTGATTCTAGAGTTGCCTAAACCTATTCTAGTTGTCACTGATCTTGAAGATGTATTTATAATAGCTTGTACAACACAAGAAAAACTTCGATCCAATCATTTAATTTTTTGTTTCATTGCATATGTATCTGTCTTATACTATTTCTTACATACCATTATATGTTATGCGCAATCATTTATCCGTATTTAAATTGCTTTATAAGTTTTATTGTCTTGTATGTCACTGTGCATATGGGCTCGCAATTATAGACCATGAAAAGTATAAGTCTGTTGCGTTTACATCGCATCCATCCATTAGGCAATTTGTAAGCTACTCCTTCATACTTTATTTATTATTATTAGCAATCCATATTCTTGAACAATCAATCAAATTTAATGTATTTAATTATTTTCATAGAAATGCAAGTTCAGGATCTTTGGGTCCATCAGAGACAGGATCTTTGGATCGAGCCAAAGCTGCTTTGGAAAGGCGTAAAAAAGGTTCCGGTGCTATTAGTACCAGTGTCCTTGGTGGTCCTTTGGGTTCCGCTTTAGACGGAGAACCGACCGTATCAGGCAGAGTCGAAGGAACAAGGGTGAACCCTGATTTACTTATAGCTGAATTACTAAGGACGACTAGGTTGGATCAAGTTGATAGTAAAGAAGGTACATTTATAACAATTCATTTTATTATCATAAAATAAATGTGAAACCTGTGTGCCATATAGTAGAATCTCGTAATAATTGAAAAATATCTAATCATGTTACGCTGTGATTGTTATTTATATATTCGTTTTTAATTATAAATTATAAGAAGTATAAAATCATGCTTTAATGTACATATATATAAAAATAAGTCGGGTTTTCCTTCCTGACGATTTAACTCCAGAACGCACGAACCGATTTCGACAATAATGCATACGTTGGAAAGGTCTCGGGCTCTGCAAGGTTGATAGCTAAGAAGGGAATTAGTGGTTCATGGCTTCGTGCTCCAATGCAAATTGCTGGAACTTCACGCACCGTAATTAAAAATTCGAGTAATGGAAATAATCAATAATTGTTTTTAATAATTTCAAATAGATTATCTAAAAATTCGAGTAATGACATTAGAATTGTTAGAATTATGCTTGATTAAGTCAACGAGCAATTCTTGCCGCAAAGAATAATGATGTACACGCACTGAATTTCACCATTCAATCAAAAATTGCTGGCGATTTAGTGCCATACCAATGATTCCGACTGGTCTTCCGTTTGACTTCAAACGATTGCAATTTCCAGTTTGCCTTGCTTTCGCAATAACAAGTCGCAAGGCCAATCGCTTAGTGTTTGCGGGATAAATTTTAAATAGATTATTTAGAAAATCATTGTTTTTCACATGGACATCATACGTTGCCTGTTCACGAGTTGGAAAACCTTCCGCTTTGTTTGTGTTAACGTCAGACCAAAAAACAAAAAATGTGGTTTTGCCAAAGAGCACTTCAATGAAACGGATAATTTGCGGATTCACTTTCATTTACTTAGAGAAGTTCAATTAAAAGCACACTTTATTATTGTAATCGAAATAAATTCATTACTGTTATGTAATAAAATCAAATTTTTCCTTTTCAAATATAAAACAAACAAAAAATTTCCTCATCTTTCTCACGAAACCATCTGGTGGCGAAACGGAGTTCGTCGGGTTTGCTAGTTCTAATTTTATAAATATGTACTGTGATGAAGGTAGTTATTAAGTTAACATTATGGTTTACACATTTTAATAATATCATGTCATTCCAATAAATCTCATATAACGTGCAAGAAGAATATTGGAAACAAAAATACATTAAAAAAATTGCTTTAATTCTTTCACTTTGTGGAAATTATATGCTCGAAGAGGTTCTATATCTATTAGGTAGGGCGAGGCAATGCACAAAGGCTTTGTTTGATATTTACTAATTATACTGTGAAAACCTAATCAACTACGCATGGCAACAAATAACTAATATCTAACCTACAACTATGGAACTATGATTAGTAAAATTCCCAGCTAAATTATTCATTGTAGAAATATGTTTGTTTTGCTATTATTCAAAAAATGTTATCTGATTTTTAAAGCCCGGGTTACCTTAAGATAGCAAATTTAAACTTTTTTGATTGAATTAGCTAACCACAAAAAGGACTTTATATTTAAAAAATATATCATACATATTACATAACATAATTACTTAATATCGAAATAGACTTAGAGACCTATTGTTAAATAAGCTTTTAATTTTTTTACACAAAATATAAAAACGAAAACAAAATGGCATGCATTACATTTGACGTACTTTTGTCATTTTGCATATTTAGAAGCATTTGGGTAAAGTATACCTACGTTCCAAACCAAAGTAAATCATTACGTAGGTAATAAGTAAAAAAATCGAAAATGAAAAGTTTTGTATATCTTTACGTTTGAAAGCCTCCTGAGCATTTTGGCGTACCTTTTTTATTGATATATTATTTTCATATCTGTCAGGCCTGATATAAGAGATTATGAAACAATTATCATATTTTATATATACATATCATTTATGTCTATTTCATTATACATTAATAAGCCTTATATTTAAAATATTTTTAAATATTTCTTGAATCTTTTTCGTCTTCGATTTCTTTATTATATTTCTTTATGTTCCTTTTGAATTTATTGTCATTACTGTTCATCTTGATATCGATATGACATTTCCTCTTAATTTCTTCTTTCTATTATGTTTAATGTGAAAATTGTTGTGTTTTTCGACCATAGAAAAATGAAATATATATATGTGCTCGTGGACGATTTTCAGGGCATGAATTACAGATTAATCATTACAGAGTCAATAAAACATTTAAAACCTATCAAAGGTGATAAAGCAGACGAAAACATCTACCGGTAATTGGAAGAGACTTGCATTTGTTGTAAAACTATCTTTCTCCATTCTAAGCCCATCGAAGGTTGGTTATGATGTATAGCTTGTTCCTTTGGGTTCATGTGTTAATTTTCCAAAGAGGATTAAACTTCTTATTTGTGAACAGTTTTCTTAAAAATTGTGTATCCTTAGTATATCCTTATCCTATATATCGTTTTGTTTTACTATATGGGCAAAATAGTTTTTGTAATATACTACGTTTAATAAATACTACGTTCCTTAATAAACTTTTTTTTTTACTTAATAAAAATACATACTACTTAGTTTTTACTTAATAAAAATATATACTATATTTCTGGACTATTACTAACCATTTTTAAATGGGATATGTTACACTTAAGATATTGCTTATTACATAATAGTACTGGAAAATATATGAAAAAGTCATTTTTTGCTATAATTTTTGGACATTTTGATTCATTATATTGATGCTAAGGCAATGGTTTGAAGAATTTTGTAATATTGTCTTGCTCGACAGTTTTTAATTGCTTCCTTAATTCAAACTGATACTAGCAGTCATCATCTGCAATTTGGCTCTTAAAAATAAGTGTTTCCATAATTTTCATAAAAAAATCGTACAAATCATTTTTAATTCTTCTCTAAGATTTTTCAAATTGAATGTTGCGTTTCTATTGCTTATGAAAGCAAATGAAGAGAATTGCTTCAATGCACTGAGAATGTGGATTTCATGTCAACTTGAGTCAAATTTTACTAAAAAATATATTTTATTCATTGAGTAATAAATAAGGCTGTTTTCATTCTATTGGTTTACATTCTCAAAAACACCGCTAGCCGTGAAGACGGCTAAGACAACGAAGGCGGCTTATGTTTTATTTATTAGTTCAAAATGACTACATTTACAAAGGATTTTGGGATCGATACATATTGAAATACGTGAATAATGAAATTCTTAGCGCAATTTTTTTTTTGCCGCGAATAGCGAAAACGCAAATGAAGGAAGCGCGAAGAAGGAACTTCTACTGTAATTGCGGTACGGAAAGTTCAGAAATTTGCCTTAATGCGCCACCAGTTTTGTCTTGTGAAATGCAATACCCTTAATATCAATTATCACTTCACTCAATAAGTCCGTAGGATAACTAAGAAAAACCAACTTTTTTTTGCAAAATTCTTTTTTTTTATTCAATATAGTTTTCATCGAAGACGATATACCAATTGTAACGTACTTCGAAGTTTTTGAAACCATTTTTGTAATACGGTTTGTACTTAGCCACATAATTTGGTCATCATCTCATCATTTGGGAGATATTTCTTCAGAGCGAGCATCTTTTTGAGATCTGAGAACAAGATATGGTAGCTGCGGAACAGATCTAGAAAATATAGTGAGAGTGGAAGCAATTCGGAGCCTAATTCATGTTTCTTATCATTTGTTTTTACGGATTTGTGATGAAGCAGCACGGTTTTCTTTTTCAAATGGGACCGTTTTTCCGATTTTGATCTTCAAATGTTCCAATAACGTTATACAATAGTCTCTGTTGAGGGTCTGGCCTTTTTCAAGATAGTTGATGAAGACCATTTCTTGCGTATCCCAAAAAACTGATGCCATAACTTTGCCAGCTAGTTGGGTGCATTTTTTCTCGTCATCGTCTCTAGTTCACTCGGCTAACTGTCTATTCGACTACGGAGTGTAGTGTTGAAGCCAGGTCATATCATGGTGACATATTGATACAAAAACTCAGTTTTATTTCTATTAAACAGCTTCAAATACTCTTACGAATCATCAACTCGTTATGCTTTTGGTCAAATTGAGTTTGCGCGGCATCCATTTAGCACAGAGCTTTTTTCTATTCAAATCATCGTGAACGATATGTCTATCGCGATATATTAATATCTTTAGGGTGTCAGCTATCTCAATTTTACTTTTCGATTTTCCAAAACGTTTTGATGGACTTTTTTTATATTTTCTGATGTAACCACCTTAATTGGCCTTTCAGAGCGTTCAGCATCGTCAGTGTCTTTGTGGCCAGCAAACAACTTCTTCACCATCTATCTCGTTTTGGAACAGACCAAATAACACTTATCATCAAGCGATACTTTGGCAGCAATGGTATTTTTACTCATCAAAAAACAATGATGAATCAACTCACGAAATTGCTTTTGAATTTATGGTTTGGAAAAACTCAAAAGTAGCATCACTTATGCATCACTTGAACCTTTGTAACTTGTAAATTAATTGTCACGAAATTTTGACATGTATCTTCTTAAAGTTGTTGCTTCCTACAAATCATATGGATGATTACATAGTACATCATCTATGTGTTATCCTACGGACTTATTGAGTGATGATATAATTGAAAATAAGCCCATCTTGGGCACTGCGGTGTGAAATGGCAATGGTAAATTTCTCACACTATTCTTCCCTGAATCGAGTTGGAGTTTTAACTCAGCTCACGGACCTGCCCTAGGGCAGTACACCCATTATTTATTATACTTGAAATAATTCGTTAAATATATTTTTAGTGTCTGGACCAAGCGGCCTTCAGTTGTTCATCGCCCGCGACGGTACTGCAGCAGTCGGAAGCAGTCAAGACGCCCAAAGCAGACTTTCGTCTGGAGCAAGAACCTTCCAGCAGGTTGTCATGGAAGACAAAAGGTAGTCAAAATACATCACGAACACGATGCGATACCATTCGCATTTGGTCTTTGGATCAAGATTGTAATTTATTATTGATTGTGACATTTGACGTCTTCGAGGTAATGAAATAAAATTTCAATTATTTTTTAAGAATTGTGTCGGAGCTTTGTTGTAAATTTGTTCTTTTTGTATAAATTTTGCGTGTGGAATAAAAACAAATTCTATTTATGAATTTATAGTTATATCTTGTTACTAAAATTCTCGGAGAAAATCAAATGCATCAAGTTTAATAAAGAAAATAAAATTATAAAAAAAATATTGTGAAAAAATAAAGGTTTTAAGTTATATTCCAAATTTTAAGAATTAAAAATTAATGGGTAATATTTGTTTTGTTCAAAATATTTTTTTTCATTTCTTTGGAGATATTACTGAATGTAGAAAATGTTTATTACATAAAAAAATTTCACATTAAATTTTACCGCAAATTGTTTCAAAATTTGTACGTAAAGCTAATAAATGCTATATTTTTTCCCAAATATTTTTTCTAATACTTACATTTAATGAATGTCATATGACTGAATTATAAAAAGAATTTATTTATTTGAATTAGCGGAATATTTCAATGATATTTGTTAATATATTTTTAAATCCACACAAAAGCAAATCGTGTTGTGGATGAATAAAATGAATGTTGTCCAATATATTTTCAACAGAAAAGCTTCGAAATTGTTCTACAATTTGCTATTACGAACTTACAAATTTACAATTATTGTTAATCTATTTACAAACTTGCTCTTGACTTTATTTGCATTACTGTTATATTATATTTATTTAGCTAAGTTAAAATAAATGTGTATTGTAAATATTAAAATAAATATAAGAAAAATAAAAAAATGCAATTCAGATTGTGTTCAAAATGCGACTAAGTGTGAGTGCATTTTAGGCTGTTGGGAAATTATTTAAACACATGCAATTTTTGTGAATTATATAATTCTTAATATATGGTAAATATATAAGTCCATATAAGATGAAAATACTGACTTCATCATTTGCTTAGACTAATAATTTGCCATAAAATGCATTGATATTAGTTACAGATTTACAACATATGTTGTTATTATGTTATTAAATATTTAATCTACATTAGCAGTACAACAACAAAAATAACAAATAGCAATCTTTGATATTATATATATATATATATATATATATATATATAGGTTTTTAAATTATAATGATTACAATCTGGAGGGTTGTTTTACATTATGCCAATATTTTCAATCGTATATTTATAGTACAATATACTTCTTGGTGAATATACTTCCTTTTGACAAGTTTAATTAATTTAATTGAACTGAAGTATTGAATATTATTAAAAGAAAATTTAGTTGTTTTATGAGAACAACTTTTTGTCCGTTACATACAAAGGACTTTTATATACCCTTGCTAATTAATTAATTTGCTCAAAGATTGCTATTTATTATTTCAATTACATTTAAAAAGTAAAATTTTAAAACCAGTGGCCAAAAGGCTTGTATATATTTTTGTTGAAGATATACATAAAGCTTGTGTAAGGAACAAGCTTTTGTTTGTACCAAGCCAAAGAAGATATTTGCGAGAATTATTTAGGATTTTAAGACTACTATTTATATAAAAATGCAAATGAATTGATAAATACAAAAAAAAAAAATTCGACATTAAAATAAATGTAGGAACTATACTTACTTGCTGGTGATAATAACCAGTTTTGGTATATTTAATTCATATAATATGCTTATGATTTTAGACCAACAGATGATATTACAATACTGTACATCTAAATATAAGACCTGATTTTTTTTTCTATTTATTTTTAAAAGGAAACTATCGATTTAAAAGATAGTGAAACAATTTAATCAAACTTCTTAATTGAAAATTTGCATGAGGATGAGTTTCGCATCAATAGCAATAACAAAACTATTTGAATTATTTGACTTTTGATTTTATTCTTTATTAAAAAATAATAGTGTAAGATATTAATATCTTAATGAATTGTTTGTTAAATATATTATGTATTGTTGATTTTAACAATTTGTTAAATATTTCAAAATCAATTTTTATAACTGTGGAACATATTTGGGTTATTTCTAGTAATAACTACATACAATGAATTCTCAGAAAAAGGTGATACATAATTTTGTGTCGATTAATAGCCGCTTTCATCATTGGAAACAAATTTAGTTTACATTTTACAATCCCACTTATAAAATAATATATTAAATATTACCAATTTTTTAAATACATTTTTGAAATACGTTATACACTGAAAAGATATTAATTAGTAATTCAAGCCATTCATTTATTATTATGAATTAATTATTTAATTTCATCATTATTCAAATGGTAATGAGTATAAAATATTTTAATCAAGTAAACTGAAATAAAACTATTTTTAAAATATGTAGAAATACATTCATAAGAAAGTATTTAGTAAAGAAAATTTTCAATTTAGTATTGAATTGAAATATCAAACTAATTACTGAAATAATACAGTGAAAATAAATGATGCAATATTATTTATTTGTATACTATATTTGAACACAATGATTCCCAAAAATGTTATACATTGAATCAAAATTGTGATAAACGCAATTTTGTAAAAGTATGGTTCAATAAAGTGGTCAATATAGGTTTTTTTGAGAATTATTTGCACGATTTTGGCTGTGTAACCACAATTTTGAGTGTTTTGAGTGTAATGTAATCTATACTGTGTGTATATGACCTCACATGTACAATATTTAGAGAACTCTACATGAATAAATGATAAAATTGCTTATATTAAGTTCACTAATTAATTAACATTGATTACATTTTCAACTTATTCAGATTAATATTGTATTTTTAATACATCATCATCTATATATTTAAATGTTTCTTTCTGCTATGTGCAATTTATTAAAATTATCTTAAACGTTTTGCAGAAATTTAATATTTAAATCGTCAATAATTATGAAAATGAATTTTTGGCAAATAATTTTTGGATTTTAACTATATCATTCATTATTATACCATAATTGGTAAATATTTTTTTCTATACTGCAAAAATTGACTAAAAAAATAACCACTATGATATATTACCTCACAATACTAATTAGATCCAGAATAATAACTATAGACTTACATGTGAGGTCATCCTAAATGTTAGTTTGATATGACTCCAGAACCACATGCAAGAAACAACAATTAGAGTTAAGATACAACTTATATGAAGATCATAAAATTTACATTTATATTGTTATTGTAATTTGTGATACATTTAAAAAAATCGCGTATTTGTAGAATTATCATCATGAGTGCTTATAAATTTCTTCACTTAAAGCTTCCTTTGTATAAAACAGCACAAATCTTCTATATTTGAAAAATCTTCCATATTCATTCGAAAATTTGATCTTAATATATTTAGATGAGCTTGTCATAGATAAAAATAATTAAATTTTGCACAGCTCGCAGAGCACTATTATCGACTAAAATTGATTCAAGATTAATATAACTATTGGAAGTTTTGCAAGATCTATATTATGCTTTCCATTCAGATTTTCGCACTTTATCATTATTTTTGTGTTTTAAATAATGATTTCGGCGGTAAAAACATGTAACATATAAATATATATATATATATATATATATATATATATATATATATATATATATATAACATATTGATTAAACAAAATACTTATTAAATAGGTATCTATCCAGATAATATAAATAACTAGTGGTTTATGTCATCGTGCATTGAGGCAAATTGCTGGCAATGTTTTATAATAGATTATTATAAATACTGTTTTTTGCATTATTCATATTGTATAAACAAAGTATGAGAGCTCATGAATTGGACGACTACGTTTATATATAATATTGATGCATAAATAATAAATAAATGAAACTTAAGCAAGCGAAGTTAGTATTAAAGGACCTTGTCTCATATTTCTAAGAATTATATAAAATGAATTGCAAAGTTAATATTATTTATTTCAAGAATATAAGTGAGCCTTAGAATTTCAGCTAAAATTAAAATTAACATCCGAATCAATTTAGATATTTAAAAATATTTTTTTTTTTTTGTCAAATTAAACAAAGAAATTTTATTTAAAATTTTGAAATAAAGAAAATGTTTATATTTGTTTTTTTCAAAAACTAACAATTTAACCTACCTTTGCAAAAAAGTAGTGTGGTAGTAGTACTTATTATATTTTTTGAAGTTTTGTCCACTGGACAAGAATCAAATTGGGATTACAATCATATGGATAACGAATAAAATTAATTTTATAAAAATAATTTAGTTTCCTTCCTACATTTATTATCTGGATGAACGCCTGTTTAAAAAATATTTTGCTCAATCAACATATTTAAAATAATATACCTCTTATATGTATACAAGTTACAAAATGCTAAAAAATATCCAAATAAATTATTGAAACAACTTCATATAGATAACATATAGATATAAATGTTTATATATTATAACTCCAGATTTAAACTATATATTACAGACATAAATGCATATTATAGATTATAAGTCTGCCTACTCTGCTAAAAAAATTATGTGATCCAATATGAAATTCAGTTTTTAAAATACTGCTATATAAAAAAACTACATATGATATGGACTTTTCCTGGTTTTCTGAAAAAATTGGGCTGTTTTTGTATTTTTAGTTTTTAATTATGCCATATATATTTGTCGAAATACTGAAATAATATGAGTATGATCCCATAAGCTGCATACAATAGATATATAGTCCTAATATTCTGAAATCTACTTTTGGCATTCAATTATAGTAACTTTTTATTGGAAGTAGTGGAAGAGTTGACATTTTTTTTGGAAGCCGCTGGTATTAGAAATTAATTATTATTTGTAGTAGATTGTTTTGTGTGGCAGTATACATTATTTTGAACTTTTATTATGGCACAATTAATAAATTTTTTATTAATGTATGTAGGCTTGTAATCTATGGCTATATTGTAAGCATTCATAAAATATTGCGAAAGACAATAAGTCGATCTAGATCATTTCAAATGTTTTATCAGCTATTTAGGCATATCAACAACATCTTACTTGCATAGTAAAATTTTATATCCAAACCCAATAATGGGAATTTTCTTAACGATTTAAAAATGTTTTGAATTGATTGGATCTTTTACTATGCAGGTGTGTATAGTCGCAGTTTACAATTCTTATTTTTGATCAAAATTCAACGATAATGAGTATGAAATTTAATGTTTTATTTGACAAGTCATACTTGGCGATGCACAAAATGTAATAGAAATATGCAACAAAGATTGTGAAGTTTTTATCTACTTTTCATTATTAAAATATTGTATCAGATAATTAAACAATAGATATTTTTAAATTCTTTCAATCGCTGAAAGGTTGTGAAATTAATTAAATTAATGTAATAGAACTGATCAATGCAATAATAGCAATAAACTTAATTCAGTCAGCTTACTATTTATATTTTAAAAAAATATTTGTTAAAAATATTTTGTCCATTTGACGAGTCGTTCTTTTTATACAAGTGGAGGCTCAGGATTTTACTTTTTGAATAAAAAAATGCACTAGAAAATGTTCGATTTTAAAAAAATTTGGACGCCTTTATCAATTTTATCTGTTGTAACAAAATGTGTAAGTATCACAATTTTTGTTACATAGGTTTACTTCAATAAAATTAATCCGTTTTCTTCTATTTCATAAACCTTAATGAATAATATCAATGGAGTCAAACTGTTTATCATTTTATTTTTTGATAAGTTCTAAGGGGATTAAATTTTCTTCCAAATTACGTGATACAAATGATTACATGATAATTTAGTAACTTTAACAAATTCAATTCACACACTTATTGTAATTCTATTAAAAAAATTTACTTCAACTTTGAGAAATATGATTTAATAAATCATATGCAACTAAGCATGATTCGAATAATTTTGGAAATTGTAATTATAACACCTTTTAGTCAATAAATGCTTTAAATGATCAGATACCTACATCAATTATTGATTGAAAGGTCATAATTTATAATTTTGAAAATTATCATTTATTAAAAGCAGTATTAGCATTTGAGAATATACTTATATCTCGTGCATCGCCAAATTCGTACAATTCATTTAAGATAAAATATATGTATTGAAATTAATCGTCTATTATATTCTTCTAAGTGATGTTTATGTATAAGTGATTGCTATGTAATAAAAATACGATGTTATTCTCAAATATGATAGCCCTGCGACGGGTTTTGTATATATGTAAATTATAAAGATTGAGAACAAGCTTCGTTGTTTTTTTTATGTAGCGTTAAAAATAATCATAGGTTATTTAATTTCCGGATAGGCGTTGAAATGCACGTTAATGTTTGATTTAATTTATCCCAGAAAACAAGTATGTGGGTGAATGTTTTTATATATATGTGAAACCGTAGCACAAGCGCTAATTTTTTAGTTTTTAAAAGAATGGCTTGTAACCTTAGTATTATATATTCAACATGGTAGAAAATAAAATCTATAAATCCGACTAGAGAATGCAGTACCGAAAATCCGGTACACCATCAAATTTTTCGGCGGTATTAATATCGATATTGGTATCGCTTAAAAATATTAAGTTTAAATCTCATAATCGCTTAAAACAGATGTCTCTAGGTCGGTCTATTGTATAAACAAGTATCAAAGTTTCGAGTCGTTAATAAACTGAATATTTATTGCTCGCCAAAGGACTCATATTGTGTCTCAATAAGTAGAATCTAAGTAATAGATAATGATTATTTCCTCTTATGTAAAAGTGTAACGGTTTTTTAAAGTGCAGAAAGAAGGAAAACGATAATAATAATAATAATAATAAAACACTTACAATTTTGTATCCTATTAATATGAAACCATCATTAATCATAATAATAAAATTATGTGTTAAGTCAATAATCCTTTTTTCAACCCAGGAGTGATATTTTTGAATAGTCTTGAATTTGATGTTGATATATATGTTTAATTTGAGTTAAAAAGTCGGGCTTTACATCAATAAAAATAGTATGAGAGTTTTTTTTTTAATTTATTCATTTGAAATCCATACGTTTTGGATAGCATCTTAGCCTTCATTCAGTGGTAATCAATTTAAAACAAAATAAATAATATGTAAGTATTTTCATAGAAAAACAATAATAATAATAATAATAATAATAATAAAACACTTACAATTTTGTATTTTGATATGACATGTGAAACCATTATTAATACGGATTTTCAAATGTTACCATTATTTACATTATATATAACATTTTTTTTAGGTTTTAGTGACGACGCTGGCCGTCAATACCATAGCCAGGGGTGTAGCTACCGCCGTATGAGCCCAATGTGAAGTAACATAATTTTAGAATTTTTGCCAGAATTAAAATTAACATCCAAATAATTTTCAATATTTACAGAAAAAAATATTTTTTGGATTTTTTTTAATTTATGAATTGAATTAATTTTTTTTGTTCTACTGAAGAAAATCATTTTCTCACACTGTTAACAAGCAAAATTAAACGACTTGTTGCAGACTCAAGTTTTAGTATATTTTTTAGGATTATGATTTTTATGATCACGAAAAGATTGATCTACTTACGAAAAAATGGCCTGGCTTATATTTAACAAAAACAATCACCACAATTTGCAATTGATATTTTTCGAACAGTTTTTGGTTTGTTAAATTGGTTTAGAGTTTTTGGCCAAGAGGAGGTCGAAATTTTGCTGCCCTTTTCTGTTAATTTCAAGGAAACGGATCGGCCGATCGTTGCGAAAAACTAATCCTTATCGAGATTCATAAAATGGCTTGTAATTTTTTGGTATATCGGTACAGTTGTTTTTAAGAAAAAATAATATGTCAAGTTTTGGATCACATGTACACACTCTTGCACTTGCTTTTTCCAATTTTGTCTCAAATAATCTTTAATGATTTGAAACATGGACAAAACATAAAGTTAGTAAATCGGATTGATGAACGAATCGGACGAACTGAATTTAAATTCTTTGTAAGAATTACGAAATTTTTGACAGATAAATATTGATTTAGTAATATTTACTCCGTAGGGTAAGTTATAGTAATCGCAAAAAAATCGAGAATGAAAATTTTTATATATCTTTACGTTTGAGATGTTTCTGAACATTTTGGCATACCTTAAAAAAAATGATATATTAGCACGATGCCATACACACCAATAGTTAATTTTTTGTTATCAGTACAGTTGTTTTTCAAAATATTGTAACCATTAAGCCAAGTTTCGGATCACATGTACACGCACTTGCCTTTTTCCAATTTGGTCTCAAATAATCTATAATGTTTTGTAACGTAGAAAAAACATAAAATTAGTAAGTCGGATTTTCTGGAGAAAACTAATAACTTTTTCGGAAAGGTAAAAACTGATTCTCAATTGTTTGTAAGATGAATAAATGAATAAATTTAATACAGTGATCTTTGTATTTAGTGAAAATTTTTTGCTCCTACAAATTTTGATAGGAGATCCTGCCGATGCAAGCTACGCCCCTGGCCATAGTACACTTGTTTTAATTTCTAATTCAGTGAGAGACTAAAATTATCTAAAATGCCGGCTTCTATCTACGTCTTTTTACTTTTTTTTGGTCATTTGAAAGTTACATAAAAGTTACATGCGTTTGGAGACCACTTCTTCTGTCCCATACGGTTCTCGACATTCGCCGGGAAAGTTGTGTATTTTGATACGACGACTTCGTAAACATGTGCTTAACTTCGAATATTATTTTAATAAATGTTACTCAACATCAAATGAATTATTGCTAAATAATATTTTTTCAATAATATATATTAAAATTAATAATAAACATATTATAAATTACGTAATTTTTTTAACAATTGCTTGCTAGTTATTTGTTTTCGTTTTTTGTGTGCAGTGCAACATAATTTTTTTGCGTGGACATTGTGATTGTTGTGGAGTTTAAAAACGAAGGTAATACGAAATATTTATTACATACAGATTTGGCCTAGTTTTTATCTTGAGTAAACTTTTGATGGTTTCAGTTTGTTTCAAATTGAAATGTCCTTCGATTGCGCATTTTGGGGATTTACATATACGTTTGTGATTTCCATACATATTTTGAAGATGAAATATGAAGTGTCATTTTTCAATATTTGGCTTACCTATATTACAAAATTAAATTAAATGCTTTTGAGGTATCAATAACATAAATAAACATTTTGGGCCAAACCAACAAAAATTAAATGAAACTAAATGAAATTTTCTTAGAACATTTGAAATTAATAAATAAATTTGTTTCTATTTGTTTTAAATATTTGAGCAATGCGTATTTTGATAATTTTCTATCATTCAAAATACATATAAATATATGTATAGTGATATATTTATATACTTATATATTTATAATCTTACTATACTATACTTATATAGTATAATCTACTATATTATATGAGTTTAACTTTTTATGATTTTTTTTTAAATTGTTTTAGCCTCTGCTTTACAGTATTTTTAGCCACCTACATCATTCATATTATTTTTCATCATATTCTATACAGTTCTTACGTATATATTTCTTATACATTCTCTTCTTATATATTAATCTTTCATCCAATTTTCTTTCTTCGATTCCATTCAATTTTCATTCTTCTTCTTGTTTCTCAAGATGTTCTTCTCACCTTCTAAACTAAACATCTTTTTTCGTTCTTATTTCTAACACAACTTTTTTTTGTATTCCACAAATTAACATTCTTAATCTACTTTAAAATTTTATATATTTTTAATTCTGGTATTGCTGGAGATTATTCGAACCGAATTCCTCCAGCGTGGGATTCGAGAACGCTACTGAGTGATCTATTCCCGCCACAACTTTTTATGAATTAAAATTATTATTAAATTTTGTATAAATAGCTATGCTATGTTAACGATCTTTTATGTTGAGTAGTCGCATGAATTAGTAGTCACGAAAATGTAAAGAATCTATGCCTATGGTATTCTTTCAAGCGTTAACAGCTAAAACCTAACCTCCAAATGGCACAAATTAATAATATTAGTTCGTATTTATTTGAAAATTTTGACATTTGTGCCATTTGGAGGTTAGGTTTTACAAATGAAAAACACCTTAGACATAGTTTTTTCACAGTTTTGTGAGTACCGACTCCTGCGACTACTCAATATAAGATGCCGGATACCGATAACATAACATAGCTATTTCATTCGAAAATTTATCCATAAATCTCGGCAAAGTGTAATCTTTGTCTTACCTTCTCTTTTTCTATTATTTTGCGATGTTCAAATCTATAATGACTAAGAAACTAAAATAAAACTAGTGCGGTGTATGGCATCGTGTCTTAAGGCAAATTGCTGGAACTTCCCGTACCGTAACGGAATGTTCGAGTTATATTGAATATTTTCAAATAGATTATTATTAATACTGTAGCATCTTCTAATATTTATAGGAATTATATAAAATGAATTGCAAAGTTGAAATTATTTGTTTAAAGTATATTAGAACTTTAGTCAGAATTAAAAATAAAATTGAAATTGAAAAAAAAAATTGAAATTTTTTTTTTCTTCCAAAATCAATTATTTTGTTAAAACAAGCAGAAAGTTTTTTTAATCATTAAAATCGGAAGCTTAGTTCTCTCAAAAACTGCCATTTTTGCATATTTAGCTCTGTATTTTCGAAACCGCTGGACCTGCCTTTGCCAAAAACTAATCACCCCTTCTCCCCGTTATTACGAATTGAATGTTTTTTGGATCATTCAAATCGGATGCTCCTATCTCTCAAAAACTCGATTTCTATTTTCTGCACTCTTTGCTCCGTATCTCCGAAACGGTTGGACCTGCCTTTGCCAAAAACTAATCATCACACCTCCCAATAGGAGTCGAATGTTTTTTGAACCATTTAAATCGGTTGATCCGTGCGCTCGAAAACGTGGACGAAAAAATGCGGGCATACAAAACACATCCATTTTTTCTGAGGTATGCCAAAATGTTCAGAAACCTTTAAAACGTCGAGAAATGTAAAAATTTTGATTTTTGATTTTCGGCCCATTTCTATAACTACCCTACGGGAAGTTAATGAAACAATATTATAAAATTATATGTATTTATAAAAAATATTTTGCAACAATATACATCGTATAAAATTTGAATATTTTGTAGACATGGAAAATATATGTCTTTGCTCGAATGATCTACATTTTATCGACCAGGTTCTTATCAAATTAATCTGACAATTTAACAAACCAGTAATAAAATATCGCAATATGTTATTAATCGAGGTAAATCTAGAAGCGATTTCCATTAATTTCGCAACTCGAAAAACCTAACCGGTTATTGGCATCTTATTACATGTCAAACAATCAATATATGCAGCCGGCAAAAATGTTCCGCAAGTGATGCAATCAATTGATGTTGGCGCTTCGTAACAAACTAACTTCGTAAGATAAAAAAGTGTTGCTTCCGAAGTCTATATAATGGTAACATCATATTAGTAGATTAGTATTAGATCTGATAGAACGATTCAAAATTAATATAGTAATTATCATTCTACTTAAATACGTTTAAGTATTTAAACTAAATAATAATTTAATAGATGCAAGGAAAAAAATGCTTTTTTGCATGCCAGACCCAGGACTTTGGTTTTATAGTCATTAGTAAGGGGGTGTCCATTAATCACATGAGGTTTTTAGCCAATAGGGGAGGGGAGTTTGAACAAACAATTACAAAATATCGCGTGGAGGTGGTAGTGGTATGGTAAGATATCACGTGTATTTATTTTTTACCTGAACATTTAAAAAAAAAAAAACATTTTCAAACAAATTCAAAAAATTTACAATTTTTTCACGTAACAGGTGGTCCAGAAAACTAAAAAAATCGATCACGTTATTAATGGATGCCCTCTAATAATACCAAATAAACCCTCTGCTAATCTTTTGGCTTTTGTCCCTATGGAAATCGCCGTTAGTTTATTAGTCATTTACTAATTATTCCTATTTTCTATTTGATTCTATTTGTTCTTCTTTCCATGAAAAGCACTTTTCTAGCCAACTTGCCTATGACGTTCCAAGCAGCCTCCAACGTCAAGGATCATATGCACTAGTCACTAGAGAAACTTGTTAATTTCCCGTAGGGCAAAAAAATCGAAAATGAAAATTTTTATAGATCTTTACGTTTCAAAACCTTCTGAACATTTTGGCATGGAAAAATTGGATATATGTGTGTGTGTGTATGTGTGTGGGTGCGTGTACGTATGTATTTGCGGATACAAATTTTTGTCGACGATTTCAGGAACACGGATCAACCAATTTGAATAATTCAAAAAACATTTGATTCGTATTGATAAGGAGACGTGCTGATTAGATTTTGGCGAAGGAAGGTCTAGCCGTTCCGAAGATGCGGGGCAAAAAGTGCCGAAAACGGTAACTCAGTTTTTAAGAGAACGGAGCGTCCGATTTGAATAATTCAAAAAACATTTTATTTGTATTGACTAAGTGAAGAAGTGTTCAATTTTTTGGAAAGGCAGGTCCAACGACTTTGGAGATATGGAGGAACAAGAAAAAAAATGAGCCATTTGGCGGTCAAAAGTGAACATTAGACATATGCACATCAAATTATCAGATATTTTATAGAGATTTTAACAATAAGTATAAATTTTGTTTACATTCCTATGGGTTCCGAACCAATGTTTAAGCGTTAGACGGCGACGCGGCGCTTACGCGCTTTGATATTACGTCTTTATGCAGTTAAAGCAGTACGATTGCTTTGAAAAAAAGTTCAGAATTTCCAAAATATTTCAAAATAAATGATTTAAGATATAATTATTTAATATGGTTTGAAATTCTATTAAAAGTTTCAAATCATTGATCAATTTTTATTGATTAATATTTTTGATTATTTTTAATTACTCGAATTTTGAATTGCTGTACGGGAAGTTCCAGCAACTTGCCTTAAAGCACGATGCCCTAATTGCCTTAAGCCAGAAGTCCACTTACAGCTAGTTTTGTTTTATTTTTTAATGCAATAGATCAATTTAGCTATAATTTGAGAAGATATGTGAAGGATAACTACCCTATAAGAGCACCTTCTTTTACTATTGCATTAAATTTACAATCAGTATCATATAATAATTGACTACAACTTCTGTTTTAGTCGCTTAGGTGGTCAAGGCTTGAGCAGGTCAATAGCCAGTTGATTTAGATATTGATTTAGGCGAATCTTGTATCTAGAACAGAAGTGGTTATTCTCTTCTTCAACAGTTAGAATATTCAGTCTCAATGTATCATCCAGTTAGGTTCATAGTTTGGAGCGTTTACAATCTGTTTCAAAATTTGGTTTTGCTAACTCTGTAGAATTGCTATGTTTAATTTACTATCAGCACCCTATAGTACTAGTAAATCAAACGTGATCTGCATTTTCATTTTCTCCTAAATGAGATGGGCACTCCGTCTAGTTGTTGTGCTTGAAGCGGCTTAGGTATGCTTGAAAACATGATAGGTGACCTCTTCATGGCTGCGATTCAGCCAAACTTTTTTGTATGCCTATCTGCCGTTACATTCTCAAATTTTCAAGACTAATTTGTTGGTTTTTTGTTAGTAAATGGTCCGCCTTTCTTCTGCTAAGACTCCGAGAGTCTGAGTTCCAGAAATGACGTACATTGCTTCTTCTGATATTGTGCGGAAAGTGCAAGCCACGTGGTAAAAGTATGCGTGGTGTTAAGTGAGCAGTTTTTGTTTTTTTTCTGCCGACGTTTTCGGGTTTCAGAAATCTAAGAGCCATTTGGTAAAACAAACATTCGATTCGGACTAGCGTTTATCAGTTTAACGTAAGTGTCTAAAATCATTTTAAAAATTCAAAAGCTGTTCGAAAGATATGGGTTGGGAATCGTGCTGATTAGCTTTTGTAAAAGATCGGCCAAGCCGCTTCTTTGCAATCATTTGTTGAATTTTTTGGCATTTTGAATAAACTTTTTTTCATGATGGAGATCTTAGTCTCAAAGAACATAATCACCTAGAACAAGTAGTTTAAATTTGAAGATTCATCGAAGTTTGAGAAAATCACTTTTTCGATATGAGCCAAAATCTAACTTTTCATCAGAGTTGTTTCATAAAGGGATGAACCGATTTCAAAATTTTTAAAGTCAATCAATGAAACTTGATAAGGGCTCATGCTGGTTATTTTTGCAAGTCGATTGGCAGAGCCGTTTTCTTTGAATTACCAGAAAAGTGTAAATGTACTGAATCGATTTCGAAAATTTGATTGATTTGAGGAGATCTATTATGCAAACATGACTTAAATATTAGAGGCCTACGAAAAGTGGTTCGATTAAAGAAATAGTTTAAGTTTTGAATGGTGGGCCAAGATTGTAGTGTTTGTGTACCACTAATAATATTACATATATTATAAGGTAGTTTAACTTGATTTTATCTTATCTTCATTGTCGAATGTGAACCCATAGGCACCTCTTTTGAATTTTCAGTTTTGTGTTATTTTTGCTTATTAAAGTTTTGAAACTTTTTTTTTTAAATAATTTAATATTTTAAGTGTTTTTGTCTTGGTTGATTTGCTGAATTATGACACGCATCAAGTGTTGAATCGTATAATTGATTTCCAAGAATGGGCTGCTAAATATTTTAAATATATATACTGTAAATCTAGTATTATTTTTTTAAATTTATTTATATGCATGCTTATCATAATAATATCTTCATTTTTAATGGCATGACTAAAATTATGATCAAATCGGAGAGTTCTATATAATAAAAGTATCTATATCAAGATTTTATATTAACGTTTTCATGTAGGGTAGAGCGGAGTTTAAGAGTCCGCGTGTAAAATGGTCCATCATCGATATTTCAAAAACCAGTAGAGTTAGTAATTTTTTTTAACAGTATTTGGAAGTAGAAGGAAAAATATGTATTATCAGCCACCACAATGAATCTTACGACGTCGCTATCGGGAGATAAACTGCAAACTTTGAACATCCAAGACAAAAGAGTATTTTGTTTCGTTGCTATTTTTTTGTTGTTAGCACTCCGGTTTAGTTTAGGAGACCTTAATATAATTTTTATGTATACTTTATTTAAATATTTTATAAGATGTATTGTTGTTTTTAAATTAGGTTCAACGGTTTTTTGTATATAACTTCTATAATAGCTTGAATGTAAGTGGGGTAAACTGGATCAACTGAACCTTTACCCTGACAATGGTGTCAACATCAAAAAATCGTAAATAAAAAAAAAATTAAATCAAAGTGTTACAGCGTTTGTAAAATTCATTTGAAATTAAAAATAAGACATTGCATCTGTTTCTCTCTGACTGTCTCATATAACCTTGCCAATTAGGCAAGAAGGACAAGGTGATACATTTTTGAAAAACAGCAAATAAAATGCAATTCTACAATAATGATTTAGCTGGGAGTTTTGCTGAAGATAGTCAACTAATTGTTTGTTTGATATGTGTTATTTGTTGTGATATAGTTGGTTTGATTTTCACAATGTTCCAAAGTCAAATTGTCTTTGTGCCACGCTCTACTCTATAAAATTTATTTAGGGGAGTTGTTAGTTCACGCATTTTTAATCGCAACCGTCATGTGACTATTTTGTGAATTTCTATCAAATTTTAAAAAAGTATGTTCTTCTGGAAGTACCTACTAATTGTCCACCGGCTCTCCGTCGATAAATGACTAGAGAACACTAACACTAAGCTGCCGTGTGCGAAACAAAAAAGAAAGTGAAGAGAGGCGGACAGAAATCGTTTAAATTATACGAAATTCATAACGAGGCAAAATATTTCATTCGTCGTAATGATTCATTGTGCAATCGACTGAAATACAAATATTGACGTGCATATTTTTCCTTCAGATTTTGGCAAAACACAATTATAATAATCGACTTAATAAGAGTCTTTTTGTATACTGATTATAAATTATAACATCGAAGAAATAAATTATAATAATAAACATTATTTCGCTGAACTGATGAATTTTACCAGTCTGAAATTATAATTTATAATTTCAGTCTGGTAAAATTTATCTTCGAACTTTTTCGGTTGTTGGGACGTCTTCATCTTCCAAGTCAAATTTCCCATTTTTTTATGTTTGCTCCAACAAAATTTTTGGTTTCGATTTTTCTGGTAAAATATGGGTCATTCAGAATATCACAAATTCTTTACTTCTTACCTTAGTAATATAATATTTCAAACCAAAACAACCAACGAAGTTCCCAGATTTTGCAAGATAGAGGCAGGCGATCCACAGGGCAGCTGTCTTGGTCTCATGTTAAATATTATTTACACCCATGATCTACCACTTGCTGACCAGGCAATAATCGGCATGTTCGCTGACGACACTATAATTGCGGCGACAGATTTCAACCTTATTGCTGCTAGCAATAAGCTTCAACAGCATTTAAAGAAAATTGAAAAATGGTCACAAGAATGGAGAGTAAATTTGAATGATGCCAAATCCAGTCATATAGCATTTACCCTAAGAAAGGACAAATGCCTCCAGTTCGAATATACAATAAAATTATTCTGGATACAACAGAAGTAAAATATATAGGATCACAAGCTGAACTGGATTACTTACATCACAAGCCTATAAAAAAAATCATTCTACTGGATATTGGGCCCAAGATCCAAACTGTCACTGGAAAACAAGCTCTTATGTAAAAGGCGCTATCTGGACGCGCGGCGTGGAACTATGGGGATGCGCTATCAAAACACGAATTCAATTTCAAAAATTGCAGTCAAAAGCCTTAAAATTGATAACCAAAGCGCCCTGGTACGTCTCGAACAAAATTATTAACAACAATCTTCAAATGGACTCAGTGCAAGAAGTAATAAAAAATAGACGCATATCTCATTTTGACCATCTTGGAGCACATGAAAATTTTAATACCAGAAGAAGATTAAAGAAAAAACAATCTATTTATTTACTATAAGTAATCTTGTCATTTACAAATCGTACACTTACCAGGCCTTAACATTTGCAGAATTGTCTGAATTTTTTTTACAGATATTATACATAAAATAATTGAAAACGTATTTCAGGATTTGTTGGAAAAATTTTTGTACGTAAATATTTATGAATAAATTATATATTTTTGCACAATTTCTATGAACATCCTCTCCATTAAATTAATGGATGGATTAGCAAATGGCGCATAAAAATCAATGATATTCACACTCAACAAATCCCCTTGCTCAGCAATTCAATTTCATGATGGACAATTCCAATTAAACAATCAACAAAATACCTCGGGATGATATAAGATTGCAAACTGAGCTGGGAGCAATATGTACTTTCAAAAATAGCTCTAGTAAAAAATAGAGCTAAGTAATTCTACTGGCTTTTAGGTAGAAAATCCAAATTACCTATTGAAAGCAAGCTACTATTATATAATAATATAATAAATCCGATATGGACCTACGGTGTGGAATTATGGGGATGTGCAAGAAAATCACATATTGATACAATTCAATGAGCTCAATCAAAAATTCGCAGGCAAATCGTAAACGCTCCATGGTATGTCAGCAACAAAATTATTCATGACGACTTGAACATACCATTTGTGAAAGATGTAATTAGCAGTACCAGCCATCGCCATTTTGAAAAGTTGGAATCCCATCCCAATAAAATAGTGAAACATCTTCTTGAGGAGCTGTAGGAGACTATAGCTAATCTATACCTCAGCTAGATTAGTGGTCCACTCATTGTAGTAAATACTATTATAATTTTAACCTCAGCCGATTTATTTATGTGTGCCTGTAGACATTGTTAGCAAAAATTTTATAAACATTACTATGATACACACTTTATTTGCAGATTACTATACCGGACAATGTTATGATATTGAAGGTGTTTCTAACACATCAAGATATTATCTTTTGTTTATAACTTTTTACATAGTGTATATTATATTCTGCTTAATATGAACATAGAATGGGCTTAAAACTCGTTTACATATATATTTGGTAGGTCAAAATGTATATTCTATTTCTATCTGAGTAATATGAACTATTCGATAATACTGCAAACAGATACAGAATAGATAGAACATTAAACACACAATTGCTCATATCAATTTTATGTCTTTCAGAAATATGTCTTTGAGGTTGAGTGATGTTATGAAATTTGTTTGACTTTAAGCTAGAATCGTTGTGTAATTATTTATACGAACACGACCTGTTCCAAAAATCAGGACAGAGAAAAAAATTCCATACACGGAATGCTAATTAAATAGAGCTAATTAGAATTGTTATACGATTGGTATAAAAACTTTGGAATTCGATATATGTCAGTTAAAATTTACAATTCATACTTGATTTTTTATATTGAAAAAGTAATAATTATTGTAAAAGTAAATACATTAGTTACATGTAATGAAATAGATTACAAAGCATTTTCTATAAATAAATTATATAAATATTTCAATGAGAATACCTATTTCTACAATACAAAAATGTTTGTATTGTGAAGTAAAATATTTTAAAATTATTAGAGCTATTACAGTCTTATTGGATTAATAGTTTTTCCATAATACAGACGATAATTGATCTGTTATCGAGTTATATGAAAAAGAATACTACTAAATTGACTGTTGGTAGGGTTTTAGTGAATATGTAAAAAATTAGTATTTTTTCTATTAGTATTGGTGTTTTGCCTTGTGGCAAGTTACATGAACTTTCCGATATGTGCTAATAATCGATTTAATCCACGATAAAAAAATTGTGGTTCAAAGTATTCGAAGTGGATTTATCACACCTTATTGAAAATCGAACACGTTAATCCGGTCGGAGTATTTTCTAAAAGCAAATTTTCAAAAATCAATAATTTTTATAATTGAACTAGTTTGCGTTGGTCTTTAATGGTTTAGTATGTTCATTAAAACCATGTACTCTATCGCTATACCAAATAAATTGTCAAACTTGATGAATTTTTAAAATTAGGCTACTTGTAAAGGCCGTAATATTACAGTAAGTTCTATAAGACCATGATATATATCGCCAAAAAAAGTTTCATTAAAATCGGCCTATTTTTTTTCAACAGTTAATTACAAGAAAACGGCTTGGTTGATTTTCACCTGAATCTAATCAGTATCATTCCCAAAAATGCCATTTGATAGTCAAAAATAATCACCAGACATATGCACATAAAATTATCAGATATTTTATAGAGATTTTAACAATAAGTATAAATTTTGTTTAAAATTCTATGGGTTTTGTACCAATGTTTATCCGTTAGACGGCGACGCGGCGCTTACGCGCTTCGATATTTCGTCTCTACGCAGTTAAAGCAGTACGATTGCTTTGAAGAAAAGTTTAGAACTTCCAACATATTTCAAAATAAAGATAACATTTTTTTTCAAAAAGTCTTTTTTCCAAAAAAATAATTTTTGTTCAAAAATTTATAGTTTCTCAAAAATCTAATTGTTTTAAAGTAATTTTTTTTCAAAAATGTTAATCTTTTTATAAAGAATAAATCATTGGTACCGGAAGTTCCAGCAATTTGCCTTGAGGCACTATGCTTTGCGCCCCACTAGTTAGAAATTGAATTAGGCGTTTTTAAGCAAACGTCGATGAAAGTTGTAATTTTGACAAACGCTAAAAAACGATACTAATTTTTGCAAACTTTGACGAATTTCTAAAATTAAACGACTTGCTATAAGGCTGTAATATTTTAGTATGATCTATAAGACTATGGTATCTATCATAAAAAAAATCATAAAAATTGTCGAAAAAAATTTTTAATGCTTTATTACAAAAAAAACATCCCGGCCGATCTATACCAAAACTAATCAGCACGATTTTTTTTCAATTTTTTGCTATTTACGAAGAAACGGCTCGGTCGATCGCCGCGCAAAACTGGCAAACGCTAGTCCTCATCGAGATACATCGAATGTCTTTAAATTTTTGAAATGGGTCCAGCCGTTTTTAAGAAAATTTCGATTTACTGCGAAAAATGTGTTCACACACACACACATATTTTTTCCAAACATAGTCTCAATTGATTAAGAATGACTTGAAACGTTAAGAAAACATAAAATTAGCGAATCGGATTTTTTGATGAAAACAAAATTCTTTTTCGGGAAGTTAATAAGTTATATAATTTTATTTAAATATATTCTACATCGTAGAATGTATCGTCTTCCGCACTGCCAGGCCTTGAACTTGCTTTTCTATAATAAATATTTATGATCTGCATATATAACTCAAAATTAAACTCGTTTAATTTTTCTATGCAGTATAGTGAGAGTTACATGCAACCGGTTGATCTATTAGAATAATAATAGAAAACAGTTATGATAGCATTTTACAAACCGATTGGTGGTTATTGGAAATTATTTTTCAAATCAAAAAAATATTGGCACTAGTGTACTGCAAATATATTATTATCGGAAATTACATGTCGTAGTTTATATGACGATTATGAGGCTTAAATATGATGTTGGTATTGAAAAGTATGAAAAAAAAATTATCGAACCAAAAAGTATTAATAACTACCCGTAGATAAGTTATAGTAATGGGCCAAAAATCAAAAATGAAAATTTTTGCATATCGTCACCAAAAAGTGGTAAAAATGTAAGTTTTTAAGAGAACGGTTCAAACGATTTGAATGATCCAAAAAGCATTCTATTCGAACTCATGGTGAGAAGTGGTGATTAGATTTTGGCAAAGGCAGGTCGAGCCACTTTGGAGATATAGAGCTAAATGGGCAAAAATGGCAGTTTATGAGAGAACTATGCATCCGATTTGAATGATTTAAAAAACTTTCTGGTTGTGTTGACGATTGCTTTTGAAGAAAGATTGTTTTTTTTTTAAGTTTAAAAAAATTTTTTTTTTGATTATGAAAAAATAAGTCGAATTTTAACTCTATTTTAGCTGAAGTACTAAGCATCACTTTTATACTTCAATTTTATAGTTTTAATTTTATAGTTTTGTTTATTTACTTTTTATAAAATAAGAATAATGAAAGTAAATTATTTATAATAATCTATATGAAAATATTTAATATTTTTCGAATATTTTATTACGGAATAAAATGTTCCAGCAATTTGCCTCAAGGCACGATGCCGTACACTACTAGTTTTGTTAACTATTCGGTACAATTAAATGCATCAAATTACTTATTCATTACTCTATCTAATTATTACTTTATTAACTTCCCGAAGGAGAAAAAAAATCCGACTCGGTAATTTTATATTTTCTCGACGTTTCAAGCCATTCTGAATTGAATGAGACCAAAATTGGAAAAAGTATGTGTGTGTGTTTGAACAGATTTTTCGCCGTAAATCGACGTTTTCTCCAAAACGGCTAGATCGATTTCAAAAAATTAAAAGCCATTCGATGTATTTCGACGAGGACTAGCGTTTCTGAGTTTTGTGCGACGATCGGCCGGGCTGTTTCTTTGTAAATCGCAGAAAAGTGAAAAAAAATTTATCCACGTTTTAGCCTGCAATTCTCGACAAGTCGTTTAATTTTAAAAATTCTTCAAAGTTTGAAAAAATTAGTATCGTTTTTTTGGCATTTGTCATAATTGGACCTTTAATCTACATTTTTAAAAACGCCTGAACCAATTTCAGAAATTTAAATGCAATTTGATGTATCTCAATAAGGACTATCGTTTGTCAGGATTGTGAGACAATCTGCCGAACCGTTTCTTTGTAATTTGAAAAAATGTGTTAAAATTTTTGTCCACATTTAAGCTCAAACTATCGAATCGATTTTGAAAAATCAAAAACTGGTCGAAAGATATTAGTTGGGAATGGTACTGATTAGTTTTAGGTGAAAATCTACCGAGCCGTTTTCTTGTAATTAACTGTTGAAAAAAAAATTAAGCCGATTTTCATGGAACTTTTTTTGGCGATATATTTCACGGTCTTATAGAACTTACTGAAATATTATACTCTTACGACAAGTAATTTAATTTTAAGAATTCATCAAAATTTGAGAAAATGAGTAGTTTTTTTGACGTTTGTTGAAATTAAAATTGGTATAACGATAGAGTACGATATGTGTGTTTGAAAGTGTGTGTGTGTATGTGTGCGAGTGAAGGACATAAGCCTAATAGCTCATAGAATTGTCATGTATTCTTATTGCTATTGAAAATAAAATAAAAAAATATGTGTAATAAATTCACTCGGAATACTTTTAATCACTCATAAATTAATTTATTGTTTATTGTTCAAGTCGATTATTTACACATATCGGGAAGTTCATGTAACTTGCTTCAATGCAAAACACCAATACCAACTAGTTTCATGTTTGTGATCTGCATTATTTTTTGTGATTATTACTTTTTTCAGAATTAGTTAAGTAAAATAGGAGTAGAAAATCCAAAATAAATTGGTAATATTGTGCATTTAATATTAACTTTCTTTTCTACATAATATTTCCTGTCTTGTAATTACTTGTACAATAGTTATATAAAAAGTAGTATTATCATTTATTTGTTTATAATTGAGATATATGTTGCGCCGATTTACGACTTGGATTAATGATTGTCAGTTATTTTGCAGAACGGGGTCATACATAATTTTTATGTGTTAAATAACATTTACGGATAGACGATTAAAATGTTTTCTCGAAGAATTATTTAATACAAATTACAAAATAATTCCGAATGATTGATTAGTTTATTATACAATACTTGTATTAAATTGGTGCTCGACGAACTTTTTTACGTGTGTTATATAGACAAATATTTTTATGTGTATTATTTCTTCGTGAGATTTGATAACAACTTTACGTGCATTCATGTCTTAATTTAATTAAGAATCTTCTCATAAAATACATATTATTAACTTCCCGTAGGTTATAGTAATCTTTTTATAGTAAGCTTTTTTGTTCGGATGCATAATTATGGTACGAGAAGTTTCAGCAATTTGTCTTAAGATACAATGCGATATACCATTAGTTTAAACAAGTTATAATAAATTATGCATATTAAAATTTCTATGTGCTATACTATACGAATAGTTGCGTACGATTTCCTAATGAAATTCGTATTAGAAAAATCCTATCAGCTCAATAGGTGAGTAGAAAGTGTTCTAATACGAGGCTTGCATTTGCTAAACGTTCTATAGAAGAATTTATTTCACTGCAATGAAACGCAATCGAACTGAGCGCCAGTCATAAATAAAGACGCATAAATTTGATATTTTGCAATATGCGATATGATATTGATGTCAAAACCCGTGTACGACAACTGGATCTACGGAAAAATTATAAAGTAAAAAAAATATGATTCTTATTAACTTCCCGAAGGAGAAGTTTATGTTTTCATCAAAAAATCCGATTCGCTAATTTTATATTTTCTCGACGTTTCAAGCCATTCTGAATCGAATGAGACCAAATTTGGAAAAAAGTATGTGTGTGTGTGTGTATGTGTGTGTGTGTGAACAGATTTTTTGCCGTAAATCGACGTTTTCTCCAAAACGGCTGGAACGATTTCACAAATTTAAAAGCCATTCGATGTATCTCGATGAGGACTATCGTTTCTGAGCTTTGTGCGGCGATCGGCCAGGCCGTTTCTTTGTAAATTGCAGAAAAGTGAAAATTTTTTCGTCCACGTTTTAGCCCGCAATTCTGAATCTATTCTGAAAACTCAAAAATCATTCGATAGATATTGGTTGGGAATCGTGCTGATTAGTTTTTGGTAAAGATCGGCCGGGCCGTTTTCTTGTAATAAAGTTTTTTAAAAAAAAATTTCGACGATTTTTATGATTTTTTTTTGACGGTAGATACCATAGTTTTCTAGGTCATACTAAAATATTACTGCCCTACGACAACTCGTTTAGCTTCAAAAATTCTTCAAAGTTTGCAAAAATTGGTATCGTTTTTTTGACATTTGTCAAAATTAGACCTTTGATCGACGTTTTCTCAAAAACGCCTGAACCGATTTCAGAAATTTAAAAGCCATTTGATGTATTTCGGTGAGGACCATCGTTTGTCAGTTTTGTGCGACGATCTGCCAAGCCGTTTCTTTGTAATTTGAAAAAAAGTGTTAAACTTTTCGTCCACATTAAGCGCATCCTACCGAACCGATTTTAAAAAATCAAAAACTGTTTGAAAGATATTAATTGGGAATGATACTGATTAGTTTTCTTGTAATTAACTGTTGAAAAAAAATTTAAGCCGATTTTCATGGTACTTTTTTGGGCGATATATCATGGTCTTATGTAACTTACTCAAATATTACGGCCTTACGACAAATAGTTTGATTTAAAAAATTCATCAAAGTTTGAGAAAATGAGTAGTTCTTTTGACATTTGTTAAAATTAAAATTAGACTATTTACTTGGTATAATGACAGAGTACTTGGTCTTGAACATAATGAACCATTAAAGTCCTGGAAACTAGTTCAATTATAAAAATTAATTTTTGAAAATTTGCTTTTAGAAAATGCTCCGAGTCAAAGTGTTCGTTCGTTTTCAATTATGTGTAATAAATACACTCGGAATACTTTTAATGACTCATAAATTAAATTATTTTTTATTGATTAAGTCGATTATTTAAACATATCGGGAAGTTCATGTAACTTGCCTCAAGGCTAAATACCAAACCAACTAGTTCGTTATTTTACTTAAGCTCTGCCCGAAGGCAAGACTATGTTAACAATTTTCCTATTTTATTTTTTGTTGTTATATAAATCTGCAACTTAATTGATTGATTTTTGCATTTGGTGTATAAAATTCTAACTTATATAACTAGAGTCAAAACTGAATAATCTAAACATTACGATTTCCAATTCATATCTCGCAAACACATTTACAAAATTATCAGCGGTTATATTAATTATATTGCACAGACACGTGCTTATATGTTCTAAAATTGTAGTTTATTATTTCACATTTTAATGAAATGATAATGTTTGACTTAAAACATCACAAAAGCAACTTTTGACACCAATTTTGACTATACTTTTTCAAACTTTGATGAACTTTTAAAATTAACTACTAGCCGTAGAGGCGTAAAATTTTAGTATGTTCTTTAAGACTATGATATATATCAACATGAAAAATTTCATGGAATAAACATTTTCAATAGTTAATTGAAGAAACGACTCAGCCATTCTTTGTCCAGAGCTAATACGGCTAGTAGTCAAAATTGGTATCAAAAGTTTTTATGATGTTTTAAGTCAAACATTATTAATTCATATTTTTATATTTTTAAGTCAAATATAGTTATATAGTTATAGTTTTAAGTCAAACATTATCAATTCATATTTATAATATTATTTATAATTATTACAAATGGGTGAATACCACTACAATATATATGCTGAATTTATATTAAATTTATATCAAACTATTAATTAATTCACCCTACGGGAAATTAATAAATGGGATATATGTGGGTCAGAAAAATAATAATAATTATTTAATAGTTTGATATAAATTTAATCACCCATTTGTAATAATTATAAATAATATTATAAACTATTATATAACGGTCAGAATACGAACAACCCATTATTCTTGGCGAATCAAGCTGTTACATTGTATGCTCGAGATAAGTGCAACACGTGTTTAGGAATAACGGACTTTTGCAAGGCTTTCTAACCGCAAAACTACAAACTGCGCCTTAACAAATAGGAAAAGCCTAGTTTCTGACTCACATATAACGAATTTGAACAAGTTGGAACGAGCATTCTAGAAGAGAACTACGTCATCCCGCTAAGGTATATAAAAGCTACAAGATGATGAAATCGTTGTTCATTCTTATTTTTATTATCACTCATTCCCTATCAGTTCTTACATCATTATATTAATTTTGTATTAAGTTGTATTCAAGTGTAACCGAGCAATGAAATAAATAAAATTAATAAACATCTTTGAACGTTTATTAAATATTTTCCACAGTGGTACAGGCTTTATTGTTAACAGCAGAAGGTGCCAAACATAAATGTTGACATCGTTGGTGTGATACAACATAATTGTTGGCTGCGGTGCACTACAACATATGTTGTAAATATAAGCGAATTTGTGGGAGTTGTTTCACTATAGTTAGTTAGGTTTTGCAGCCCTGGAGTCAACCAAGTGCGTACATGAACTCCGTTCGCCTCATCAGATGAAAACGAAAGCATCGATACTCTTTTGTATGTTGTGCTGGCTTGGCACACATTTATCTTTAATATGTTTGTTGTTTTTTACTATTATCGAACTGATATTACTTATTATATAATTCTTTAGACTATATTGGCCAAGACCTCGATGAAAGTAGAACAATTACTGAATGCTAAAATAAACTCGCTTACATAGAAATGTAGATACTGGTTTTCAGATGAAGTATATTGTATAATATTCTCGTTTGTAAAGTGTACTTAAAAATTACTTAATCTTACAATAAACGTCACGCACGTTGACAAAAAATGGAAAAAGAAATAGATATTTATGTAATATTTTTTATAATAATATGGATAATTTGTAATACATAAGGCAGGTACCTTAAGAATTGAAATAATGACTTTTAGTTTCAAAAATGAATATACAGTTTTTAGTAAAAGTAATATGATGGCGACCGACATCAGAATGGATATATTTCTGCTTAAGTAAATAAAATATTTTATGAGCAAAATATGTTGATAAAGGTCAATATATGCCAAAACCTATTTTTGTAATAAAATTATTAAACTAGTGGGGTGCATGGCATCGTGCCTTAGGAAAAATGGCTGGAACTTGCCGTACCATAATTATAAATCTTGGTACGGAACCCAAAAAAATTACACAAAATGTAATACATTATGAAAATCTCTATAAAATATCTGATAATTTGATGTGCATAAGTCAAATGAACATTTTTGACCGCCAAATGACATTTTTTATCTTAAATTTAATGAGAGTCCATAACCGCTGGACCTGCCTACCCAAATCCCAATTTAATCAGTTCTTGATCTTGTCAATACAAGTAAAATGTTTTTAAAATTATTAAAATCGAACGCTCCGTTCTCTTAAAAACTGAGTTACGGTTTTTGGCACTTTTTGCCCCGAATCTTTGGAACGGCTAGAGTTGCCTCCGTCAAGAACTAATTAGCTCGTGTCCTTATCAATACGAATCGAATGTTTTTCAAATTATTCAAATCGGTTGATCCGTGTTCTCGAAATCGTCGACGAAAATTCGTATCCGCACACACACACACACATACATCCATTTTTTCTAAGGTATTCCAAAATGTTCAGAAACCTTTGAAACGTAAACATATATAAACATTTTTATTTTCGATTTTTTTGCGATTACTATGACTTGCCCTGCGGCAAGTTAAAAATAATGTAATAATTACATAACAGATTTTTGCAAAAAATTATGAAGTTATGAAGAATTCATTATTCATTTATTGTACAAATAATACAAGGATATATACATATGAAAAACCTTTCCGTCCCATTATTTAGTTTTTTCAAAATCTTCAGAAAATTTTGTAAAATAATTTTTTTTTAAGAATTTTATGAAAATTTTGATTTTTTCGTATTAACATTTTTGATCATTTTTTGAGATATTTCTGAAAATTTTGATTTATGTTATATAAACTCTTTTAATAATATATATATATTTTTTTAAATTTATTTCAAAGATAAAATTGAAGCACGTAGCGCCCCAAAATTTAAAAAATATACTTATTATTAAACTCTCTATAAAAAATATGATAATTTGATTTGCATATGTCTAACGATCATTTTTGATCTTTTCCTGACTTCCCAAAATTTAATCAGTTTTTCATTCTGTCAAAATAGATTTGAATTTGAATCAATCAAATCGGACGCTCGGTTCTTTCAAAAATTGAATAGACGTTTTTCTCACTTTTTGTCTTGTATTTTTGAAACGGCTCGACCTGCCTTTACCAAAAAATTGTATCCGCACATACATACATACAACATCCTTTTATCCTGGGGCATGCAATAATGTTCAGAAACCTTTAAAACGTAAAACTGTAGATAATTTTATTTAAGATGTCTTTGCGATTACTTTAATTGCTCGATGGTAAGTCAATAAAATTTGTTGTTAATTTTTATTTTAATATAAAATCGGCTGTAGAAACAAATTTGCAATATGCAATAATTCATAAAAGTTAGCTAATTAGTGATAAATTATTTACTTGCAGTAAAAAAATTAACCAGTAAAATCAAACAACTAAGGTGCTAAAAGGTCAACTGTAAAATTGCAATAATTACACTTTATGACTTAATCGATAAGATTTTTCAATATTATGAAATGATGCGTGGAAATATTTTTAAACAACATAATATGTTATATTTATGAGAAGCATTATGAAATTAAATGTGTTATTAGGAAGACATTAAACGGTCATCATAAAATATTATTTTATGTTTATTGCAAAAAGCAATAAATTTTTAGAGGAAATATAGAGACAATTAACCGGTTTGTTAGTTTACAAATGGTCGTTTCTATAAATGCATTAGGAAATGTGTGAAATTGTAAAAATTGCGTTATTGAGATATATAGTATTCAGAAATATCAGCAATTGCAACAGAGTTGTTATAAATAAACCGCGACACAACTATATATAAATAATTTCTTATGTTGCATATATCGGTTTAATGGCTTCAGGCCATGAATTTCCTAGTTCCATACATGCATTTAGAATGTGTGGATTTCCACTTATAATTTTATTTAATCGATATAAGGCAGTAGAATTGCAATTTTCGTCTAATCATGAATTATTTATTCTCAAGTCAATTTATTCAAAAATCAGTCACAACATGAATTCTTGAATATTCTAGCATAAATTGAATTATAATTGGTTTATTTTTGTTAAAAACTATTCAGATAAGAAAGCTATAATATTACCGATAAACAATTTAGTGACAAAAGTGTATGACTAAAAAGCGTATATAACTAGTGATGTATGGTATCGTGCCTTAAGGCAAATTTTGAAACTCGAAATATTGGAGGAATACTAAACGTTTTTTAATAGATTATTATAAATACTGTAACTTTCATTATTCTTATTTTAAAGACAAAATATAAGAGCTTATGAATTGGTCGACGACGTTTATATATATATATATATATATATATATATATATAGATATATATATATATATATATATATATATATATATATATATAAACCTCGTGTCACGATGTTGGTTCGCGATGGGCGCCCAAACTACTGAACTGATTTTTAATTTTATTGGCTCATCGTGTGCATATATATCCAACTTAGGTTATAGGTCATTTTGAAATGTAAATTTAAAATATAAATATATAATTTTCATAAATTTCTAAAAAAAATTGACAAAAAATTACTAAACAAAAACAAAATACTAAAATGACAAATGTCAAAATTTATGGAAAATTCGAGAAAAAAAGATTTATGATTTTTGTAAAAAATATTTGACAGTTCAAAAAATATAATTCAAAAACATATATGTATATGTTTTTGAATTATATTTTGATGTATGTGTTGGATATATCTATATATGTCCAACATTTATATCCAAATTAGATAAAATGCTATATTCAAAATCACAGTTTATAGTTTTAAATCTAATTAAAAATCAATGTTTATAAATTTAAATAAATAATGACATAAAAAAAGTGAAACGTCGTTTGTCAATATTTATGAAACTAATTATATAAATAGATTTATAATTTAGATTTATTTGATTAACTTACCAAATTATTTCGGATACCAAAAATTCATCAAAAGATTATAGATCACAATAAAAAAGCGACATATTGAATTTAAAATTAATCATAAACAAAATTTTGACGGTTCAAAAAGAATGCATTTTTAACGACTTGGAAACAAATACGTTAATTATTCCAAGTTATGTTATAGGCAATATTCCCAAACAAATTATAGATACAAAACATTATTGTAAAATAAATTTTATTATATTATATTAATTTTCGACCAAGACGGAAATATTTTGACATTTATAAATTTAGTGCATATTGGATATATGAAATTGGCATTCACTATTTTTAAATTAAATGCAAATGTAAAAAATCAGATATTCATATAAAAAATTGTGTATTTAGATAATGATACTGCGTTGATTTAGACTAAAATCCAATTTACTTATTGATAAGAAGCAGCAGAACAAGGGGGTTTCTTTTTCTTGGACGCACCAGGTGGAACAGGAAAGGCGTTTGTTATAGCATTGATTATTGAGAAAGTAAGATCGCAAAAAATAGCGTTGACAGTAGCATCGTCTGGTATTGCGGCTACTTTGCTAGATGGAGGGCGAACAGCACATTCCACTTTCCAGCTACCATTGGGCATACATAATAAACAAAATGCGATATGTAATATAAAAAATAATATTGGAATTGCAACAGTATTGCAAAAAAGTTAAATTATATTTTGGGATGAATGCACGATGGCACATAAATACTCTTTGGAAGCATTACATAGAACTATGCAAGATCTGAACTAGGTAATGCAATACCGATGGAAAATTTCAATACCGGTAAATTATAATTTCGGTAATTTTTCAGTTTGAAACCAGAACACCGGTAAATTACCGGTATTTTTATTATCTTAAACCAACGTAAACAAAATTGAAAGTTACTAGTACAAATATAAAAAAATGTATATACAACTACAACTATATTCAACTAAACAATAAAATAAAACAATAATTTTTTACAATAATTATTTTTTTGAATAATAATTTAACAAAAGTATATGCAATTTAATTAATTCATTATCACTATCGAGTATATTGAGTACTTTTCACGAAAAACAAACTTAAGAAATTAAGACCAAAAACTCATAAAAGATCATATTATATTATTATATAATAATATGTATTATCTGTATCCGATGTGTTAAATTAGCATAATCTCCAATATTTTAGAAAAATAATTCTTCTACACTAATTTAAGATCGAGATAAATAATAAGTTACTATAATTGTTGAGCGTTATTATTTAAAACAACGTATTTCTATAGTATTTTCAAACTTCGAAACGTTTTCGAAAAATAATATTTTATAATTGTAATAAGAAGCAAAAATATTTAGTAATTATCATAATTATTATGCATAATGTTAGAAAAAAATAAAGATTACGCAGGGGTAATCTGTATGATATAAAATATTTTAGCGCAAATATCACTTAATCCATAAGTTTTGATCGCTGTTCAAATAAAAATTATAAAAAAAATCTCACTTAAAAAACCGTTACATTTTTACAAAAGATAAAACAAACATCATTATCTATCAGTCCAATTCTATTTATTGTAACACGATATAAAGCCCTTTGGAAAGCAATAAATATTCAGTTTAATAACGAGTTGAGATAATATTTGACATTTGTTTATCTTATAGAATCATTTGAAGATATAGCTGTTATGCGATTATGGAATTCAAAGATAAATTTGTTCCGAGAAATTTAAACTTTAGGGTATTATATATCAAATAGCGCTTACATAAGAAGCGCTTGAAAAAAGATTGCTTGAAACAATCATTTTTGTAGCAAAGTGTTGAAAAACTTAAATTGACCACAAACATGCGTGTGCTATTGGAGCAAGATCCATTAGCACAAATGTTTGCGGAAGAATTAATTGATATAGGAAATGGCAAAATATAACAGGAAACAAATACTGAATTAATAAAGCAAAGGATAAAATGACCTAATCAATAGTATTTATAACAACATACAATTAAATTATATGGATCATAACTGGCTGAATGGAAGGGCTATATTAAGGGCAAGGAATATGAACGTAGACGACATCAATTTACAAATACAACAGTTAATGCCATTGGATATAATATCTTTTAAGTCAATAGATACAGTTGTTGATGACAATGAAATTGTAAACTACACTTCTAAATTTTTGAATTCGATTAACTTACCTGGAATGCCATCACATGATCTGCATTTGAAGATTGGTTCGCCAATTATTCTAATGCGTAATTTTTTTTTATATTCAACAATATATTTACAACTGTCCTACATAGACATTAAGTAAATCTTTTAGAAATTATATGTAAAAAATGACATCGATATATAAATAGTAAAAAATACACAGTTGCCTTTTTGCTTTAAAAGAAGTAATATAATGTGACACGAGTAATTACAAGCTAATTACATCACTAAATATTTATCTTTTGAGTGTTCGTGTTGTGTTTGTGGATAGCAGTGCGTTGGCCAACTCATTTGGATGTTCTTCCAGTCTGTCTTTGTGGTTAACAGCGAATATTTTAACTTCCTCGGCTACAGTGCGCATATGTGTGTCATCATGGATCAGCCAGGTGGGAGTATATTTTGGGGCGCCTAAAGCGATCCTAAGAACTTTGTTCTGAAATCTTTGAATGATGTTAGCATTACTTTTAGATGTGGTGCCCCAAAGAGCTATGCCATACGCCCAAATCGGCTTAAGTACAACTTTGCATACCAGTAGTTTGTTGTGTACATAAAGATGGGATCTCCTACCCATTAACCAATATAGTTCACGTAACTTTTTCTCAAGCTGTTGCCTTTTCTTTTTCATGTAAATTTTCCAATTCAGTTTGCGGTCCAGATGCATGCCCAGATACTTAACATCATTAGAAAAATGGTGCAAACATCCCACATCACTTTTACACTTAAACTCGTCAAATGCGTAATTTAAATCCGCCAAAGTTGTGCAACGGTACATGTTTGGTCATAAAGAGGATAACAGGCAATGTAATAGAAACAACAATAATGGCAGGGAAATTTAAAGGGGCAGTGGTTCTTCTACCAATGATACCCTCAGATTGTACTATTCCATTTAAAATGTTACAATTTCCTGTAAGATTAGCATTTGCGATGGCAATCAACAAGGCTCAGGGACAAACAATATCCATTTGTAGAGATGATTTAGAACATCAATGCTTCTCGCATGGTCAATTGTATGTGGCATGCTCACGTGTGGGAAAACCAAACAATTTATTTGTGTTGGCCAAAGAGGGTTTTAAATAATTCATTTTTTTTAAAATAAATTCATAAAAATACCATAGAATTTTAATTTAATGAGCAATACGAGATATACAAATCTGTTAAAATTTATTTATTAATTAACAAAATTCATTTACTTAATTATTTCATTGATATTTATTATATACAAATTTGCTCATATATAAGCAGCGCGTGGCAGGATATGCTAGTATATATATATATATATATATATATATATATATATAAACAGTAAATAAACAAACCTTTATCATTAGGATTCAAAATGAAGGACATTGTCTAATATTTATAAGAATTATACAATATAATCTAAATTGCAAAGCTAAAATTATTTATTTAAAGTATATAAATGAGCTTTAGAACTTTAGTCAGAATTAAAATTTAAATCCAAATTATTTTCGATATACAAAAAATATATATGAATTTTGAAAATAATTTACTAAAAGCAATTGTTTTGTCATTTAGAAACATATCTCCGAAATGGCTAAACCTGTCTTTGACAAAAACTCAGTTTAGTATTTTTTTTTCAATGATAATCAATTCATTAAATTTTTTTTCGGATCATTCAAATCGGTTAATCCGTGCTTTCGAAATCGTCGACAGATAATTGTATCTGTACATACTTAAATGCATGCTAAATACACACATACATACACATACATTCATTTTTTTTTCTAAGGTAAGTCAAAATGTTCAGAAAGCCTTGAAACGTAAAGATGTGCAAAAATTTTCATTTTCATTGTTTTTGTGTTTATTTATTATTTTCTACTTATTGTCTTCTATAATTCACATTGAAATCTTCATAATTTTATAATCTTTCTTTTATTTTTTTATGTGCTTTGAATTTTTATGTCGAAAATTTGTTTATGTAGAAGTTAAATCCAATGGCAATGAGCTCCCGCGAGGGTTAGTGGTTAGAGCTATGGGATTTGAATCAGAAGCTCCATGTTACATATCCACCTCGGACAGCCTAATGTCAAGCAGCATTGATATCGTTTTTCAATTGGAAATATAGTAGCATATGTGTACAAGTGAAAATAACCCGAGTAAAGGTTATTTTTACATATTCATATATTCGTCTATAATTCTGTTCATTTCGTTCAAAATTTATTTCTGGCTAGTTTCCTACATAGTACTTACATGTGAGGTAAATATTGAGTACGCAGATTTAGGCTTGTTATAGTAAATTTTACATTTAATAGTCCATTTAGAAGGCATTTTGTTATATTTTGGAGTTACAGCAGGAGCTAATAATGATTGCTAATTTGCTACTTAATATTGTGATTTAATAATCACACAATATAAACTTTTACAAATCGACACACCGTCATTATTGTATGCTTTAGTTTTATAACAGTTAGATATTTATTTGATAGTTTGTAGAGTTTTACCATTTGGTCCTTGGCGTTTACATATTTAACATACTTTTTCATGGCCTAACTTAATCACTTTTGCATATTTTGCATAATTTACTGCTCTATTTAATTCCAATTCCATTTGTAATTCATAATATCACATTATAAACATTTTTTTTATATTTTCTCATTTTTTAAATTTTTGATCAAATCGCTCAGGGATTCAATATAATTTTTAAATTAGGTTAATTTATGATAATTATAAGGTTATAGTAATCGCAAAAAATTGAAAATGCAATTTTTTATATATCTTTACGTTTCAGAGGTTTTCGAACATTTTGGCATATCTTAGAAAAAATGGATGTATGTATGTGTGTGTGTATGTATGTGTTTGTGTGTATGTATGTGTTTGTATGTATGTATGTGTGTGTGTGTGCGGATACAAATTTTTGTTGACGATTTCGGGAACACCGATCAACAGATTTGAATAATTAAAAAAAACATTCGATTCATATTGATAAGGAGACGTGTTGATTAGCGTTTGGCAAAGACAGGTCTAGCCGTTCTGAAGATACGGGGCAAAAAGTGCCAAAAACGGAAACTTAGTTTTTATGAGAACGGAGCGTCCGATTTTAATAATTCAAAAAACATTTTACTTGTATTGATAGCTAAAGTTCAAAATTTCTAAAATATATCAAAATAAAAAAATGTTTTCAAAGGTTTTTTTTCCACAAAAGTCATTTTTTTCAAAAATTTAATTTTTCTCAAAAATCAAATTTTTTCAAAGATCAAAAAAAATTAATATTTTTAAAAAAGTAGTTTTTGGTACGGAAAGTTCCAGCAATTTATCTGAACGCACAAACTCTGGATTAAGTTATTCATGATGATATTTTTAAATATCGTAGTATCGACAATAGCGCTTCAAATAATTATTGAACTAGTGGTGCATGGCATCATGCCATAAGACAAATAGCTGGATGTTTAGTTAATAATTTAACTAGCAAATACTAGTAGATATATATTTTTCTAACGTATTGTTAATATTCATAAAATTCTTGACTTCCCGTTAATCGCAAGAAAATTGCAAATTTTATGCTTCAAAGGTTTATGAACATGTTGGCTAAGGCAGGTCCAAGTGTAAAAACTGACAATTCAGTTTTCAGAGTGAACGGAGCATCCGATTAAAATAATTCAAAAAGCATTTTACTTTATTGATGGAATGAAAAATTGGTTTTACTTTTCAGGAGGCAGGCCTAGCGGTTTCGGAGATACGGAATAAGGAGTTTGTAAAATTATCATTTAGCGGTCGAAAATGATCATTAGACAAATGCACATCAGATTATAAAATATTTTATAGAGAATTTAATAATAAGTACAAATTTTGTTTACATTTCTATAGATACTGTACCAAAGTTTTTAGTTTTGAAGTTTTCTTATATAGTTCAAACAAATGTTCTCGATATTTTCAATATTTTCGTAAAAAATGCACAAATGTAATAATAAACTGTTTAAGTTTCGTACACGTGCGATTTAAATTTAAACTTGAAAGTAATAATTTTTTATGTGTTGGCTGTTGACTGAATAGCAACACCTTTGTTTAACAGTTTTATTACATCTTATTCAAATGTTTAATTCCGATAAAATTCACCAATATTTGATAAACATCTTAAATTATTTCGTACCATACAAGGCCACTGAAAAGTTATATCAATAGATAATAATGAAACATACTGTATTTGCGAATTGTGCACGTTTTTACAGAATTACATTACAGAACGGTTATTGTTGCAAAATAATAAACTATTCAAAAGATTATTAGCAAGTCAATGACACAAAGTAAATATTAGTCAATTTTAGTTAAATAATGAGATTTATTTTGAATTTTGAACAGTATTTAAAAAATTTTCAATGTAATCAAGGATTTGTAATTATTTATAAAGTCATTAGTATTTAAGTATTAGTAATTAGTATTTTGTATTATTTTGTAATCTGTATAACAAAATGTATTAATTGAAATAATAATCTGCGGTTTATTATTCCTGACAAAAATAATTTTTTAAATTTAAACCTGTTTTTTTTTTGTAACTATATGATATTCTAAAATTTAAAAAAAAATATTGCCTGGTTTTGTCAACATAATCATCACTGTTTTCAAAATTATTGTCAAAAACATTGATGCAAAGTTTTATATTTATCTGCTAATTGTAAAGAATTTGGCCGCTTGCCGTCAAAAAATAATCGAATGTCGAAGAAAAAGTCAAATTTTGGCTCTCACACACATATTCATACATACACATACACACCTTTTCCAATATTGATGTCAAATAATTTGAAACAAATCAAAGAAAACTTTACCATTCAACTCTTATCTTCTCCTAAAATCATGTTTGTGTAATAGAAGATGCGTCGGTTTCAATGATGCGTCATCTGTTGTTAGAAATATTTCTACAGGAGTTCCGCAAGGTAGTGTTCTTGGTCCACAACGTTATATTATATATACTGTCGATATCCCTACAGATGTAGAAACCATGATTGCAGCATTTGCAGATGATACAGAAATTCTAGCTCAACATGACAACCAATTGCTTGTCTCCGAAATTCTATAAAAATACGTAGATTAAATAAAAAAAAAATATGCGACAGGGTTCATACCCCCTGTCAGATTGTCTGGTGAATTGGTTCCTGTATCCAATATAATTAAATATGTGGGAATACTTTTGGATATATTTATATTTATATTTATAGAAGACTAACCTTTCATGAATATATAATTAAGAAGCTCGAACTTACTCGTAGGCAATTCAATTGGTTAATGGGCTGGAAATCTTTACTGGAATCTGGAAATAATATATTATACAAGACAATTATTAAACCAATATGGTCAAACGGTCTACAACTATGAAGTGCGGCTAGTAAATTAAACATAGCAATTTTTCAGAGGTTCTAGAACAAAAGTTTGAAACAAATCGTGAACGCTCCAAAGTATGTATCACACTAGCTAATACATCAAGACCTTAGAATTCTAACTGTGGAAGAAGAAATTAACAATTTCTGCTCTATTTACAAGGCTCGGCTAAGTTGAAATCCAAATCAACTAGCATGTGGCCGGTTATAAATAATGTTTGATAGTATACAAGGGAAGAGCGGGGCTTAAAGATCCACTGGTAAAAAGTTCCACCACTGATATCTTAAAACAAGTAAAGATAGAAATTTTGTAACAACAAAAGATGTATAACAAGTCATCACCTTGATTCTTACCGTTGCAATCAGGAGGTATAATCGGCAATGATTGAAATTTTATAACATAAGTATTTTCTTTCGTTTACAGCTTTTTTGGTTGTGAGCACTGTTGTTTAGTTTTCGTCATTTAAGTATACGTTATTTAATTGCTTTATAAGATTTATTGTTATGTTTAAGTTATATTCAACAGTTATTTTTATCTTATCTCCATAAAAGTGAATGGTTAAAATGAACCAACTTAAATCTTCACCCTGCCAAAGGTGTGAACAATGAATAATTGTAAAAAAAAGTAAATTAAGTAAAGAAAACCTATTTTACTAAAGATAAATTAAGTTACTGGTGAGGAAAATTTCTGAAATTTCTGAGATCAAGTTAATATTTGCTGTAATTTTTGTAAAAAATGGGTTCTATTTTTTTAATTTCGCAAAAATATGTCATTGAATCTGTTTGACCGATGGTTATCTCTTTTTATCTTATGGGGGCACATTTCAATAATTATTAAATAACTGGCAATTTTTATGAACCTAGTTCGATGGTTGTTGGTTTGATATATGTGTTGTGATGTAGTTCATTTGCTATTGACTTTAGACAATAAAATTGGATCTTTGTGCCCCACTCTACCCTATATATGAAAAGGATAGTATAAGATATAATGAAAAAATATTACATGATAAAATATAAAAAGATATGTGAGTATTGCTAAAGCTCTAATAATAAGTGAGCGAGGCCAATAAAAAAAACTACTGGTGCATGGAATCGTGCCTCAAGGCAAATTGCTGGAACTTCCCGTTCTGTAATCAAATAGTCGAAAAATTTTAAATGTCTACAAATAGGTCATTATAAATACTATAACATTCATTATTCGCATTTTATAGACAAAATATAAGAACTTATACATTGTTCGACGACGTTTATATATGTTTACATAAAAAGTAAAAAAATAAAACAAGTGGATTTAGAATTAAAGGATCTTATTTCATTTCTAAGAATTTTATTTAGCAAAGTTGCAATAATTTATTTCAAATATATAAGTGAGTTTTAGAATTTCAGCTAGAATTATAATTAAAATCCGATTTTTATTTTTTTTTTTTTTTAATTTTGATATATTTTTTGCATTTCCAAAAATCTAATAGTTACTTCACACTCACAATACAAACAAAATGTTTTTTGTATCATTGGAATTGGATGCTGCGTTTTTTCAAAAACTGAAATCTTAGCACTTTTTGCTATAACCGTATCTTCGAAACGGTTGGACCTGCGTTTGCCAAAAACTAACCAGCACATCTTCCTGTCAATATAAATCGAATGTTTTCTTTTATAGGGTAAGTTATTGTAATCGTCCAAAAATCGAAATTGATGTATGTATCGTATGTATGTATGTATGGATACAATTTTCCAGTCACGTTTTCGGGCGCACGGATCAACCGATTTGAATGGTTCGAATTCGAACATTCGATTCCTATTGATAGGGAGATGAGCTGATTAGTTTTTGGCAAAGGAAGGCTCAGCCATTTCGAAGATACAGAGCAAAATGTGCAAAAAGTGGCAATTTTTGAGAGAACTAAGCGTCCGATTTAAATGATTCAAAGAACTTTCTGCTTGTTGTTTCAATTTTTTTTTCAATTTTTTTTCAAACAAATTTTTTTTTTGTATATCGAAAATAATTCAGATTTTAATTTTAATTCTGACTAAAGTTCTAATATACTTTAAACAAATATTTTGAACTTTGAATTCAGTTTATAAAATTCTTATAAATATTAGACAATGTTACAATATTAATAATAATCTATTTGAAAACATTCAGTCGTAGTTCCAGCAATTTGCCTTAAGGCACGATGCCATACGCCACACTAGTTAAATTATTTAAATAGGTTGATTCGTTCTCTTAAAAACTGAAATTTTTAGCAATTTTTGCTTCATATCTCCGATGCCGCTGAACCTGTCTTCAAAAACTAATCAGCACAGGAACTGAATTCTTTTGAATCATTTAAATCGGATAATCCGTATGCCCGAAATCGTCTACGAAAAATTGTCTCCACAAATACATGCATACACACACACCAATTTCTTCTAAGATATACCAAAAACTTCAGAAACCTTCAAAACGCGAAGATATGCAAAAATTATCAATTTCCATTTGAGGACGATTACAATAACTTACTGTACGGAAAATTAGAAAAAGGAAAATCAGAGTTGTTGATAAGCTTATGTATGGCCTTTATAATCAAATAAGGATCAATCGAAAAAGTATATCTGACTTTGTAATATTCCATAAAAAACCTATTTTTGGACTCTGGACCAAAAAAAATGAAAACAAAAATTGTGTAGTTTTGAAGCAAGTAAACATCGAATAACAGTAATTCTTTTATTCAAAATCTCTAAAATTCGTTTTGTTTGTTCAACAGGTGATTCTATAGGGATTGCTAAACCTCTCGCCTAAGAGTGTGTGGACTTTTTTGTTTCGATGGACCGTCAAAAAGCATAAAAGGCCAAACGTGCTCAAGTTACATGTGCAGATTATGTCAGACGTCGGCGAAGAGTTGCAGCACTAGACAAAAAAATTATTAATGTCCGAACGATAACGAACACGAGAAATACACAACATTCTCTCGAAGAACATACGAGAGGTCGTAACAGCATTATTGAAAAGTTTAATGGGATATAGTTTGTGATAAAATAGAGTGAAAACTTAAAAAAAAACTCGAAAAGTGATCAGACAATTTTCAGTTATCTATTGTTTTGTGAAAAGTATGTGAAATTTGGATTAATTCTAAAAAAATACGGTTTGTAATTGCAATAAATACCATTTTTTTATTCATTGCTAATTTCAAAAATCAGATTGCATTATAATCTATAAGTCGAAAGTCGAAAGGGTGTTGAAAAACGAAACAAAGAAAAAAATAAAAATAATAAATAAATGAATAAATAATAAATTAAATAATAATATTAATAATTATAAGTAATTTTTAAATATTTCTCTAATCATAACACAAAAATTTATGCTGCCTGTGTGCCGGGCCATTTTCTCTTTAGTCGCCTTTATTTGTTTAAAATAAAAAAAATTATATAATTTAAAGTCCTGAATTAACATCTAATATTGAATTTTTTTTTTAGAAATTTTATTTATTTATTTAATTCAACTTATTTATATATATATATATATATATATATATATATATACTAAATTACTTATTTGCATTATTTGAATATAAAACATAAAAAATAGCGCATTTTTTTCAAATCAAATAATTACTTTAATAAATTTGAACGACTTTAAAAAAATTAAATTAATTCAAACTTTTAATTTGCATTGTTAGATACATATTTTTTTATGCTTTCCCTATATTTTATAATTTGTGCGTGAACATTTTTACAATATAAGTTATAAATTTACGTTATAATTTATAATTAATTTAATAACGTAATTATCATAGTACACATTTTTATATACAATACAATATTTTTGGTTAAAATTGTAAAAAGTGACACCACATAATTAAAATAAATTTGTTTAGGTGCTTGATACGCTCTGCAAATAATTTATAATTCTTAAAACTAACAAAAATATTTCTATGCTCCTACATATACAACTTTTATAAAAAATGTTTTAATTGAAGTTAATATGGAACAAGTGAACCTTGTTTGGCTATAAAAATGTTGAAGTAAATTATTTTTCGCTCTTACAAATTTCTGGTAATACAGCAGTGAAATAACAAAGTGCTACCTTAATCTCGATGATTTGAAATTTAAATTCGAAATTCATAAGAATAAATAATAATTATGAATGAATACATGAAAATATTCACAAACGAATAAATAATACTTATTACGTAAATAAAAAAATATTGATCGAAAAATAAAAATCATTTATTAATTCATCAATAATTAGTAAAAACTTAGTTTTCAACACAAATATATTAAATATCTGACTTTTCTAAATTAATATTGAGTATATAATTTAAATTAAAAAGTAGAAATAGGAGAAGTATGGACAACATGACACGGTATTTTGTGTTTTAATATAACCATAATTATCGTTTCTACTCATCTTTGGTAAACTCACTTACTACTACTAGTAAGATAACATTTTTATTAAGTAGAAACTATAGTAACATATTTATTAAGAAAAAATGCGACTAATTACAAAATCTGTTTTGTCCATATTTTGCAACAAATGCCTAATATTTTCACCGGTGGATTTTTTGATCTGTTTTTAGCAAATATTTTTTACATGTTTTGAACATATAAGTATGTCATATTGTCCGAAATTGAACAAAAATGAAAAATTAATCAAAATTCCACTAAACACCTAATTATTGCAATAAAATTAATTGGAATCTCTAGTACTGGCATAAGTTTATTGATTTATTTGAAATAATTACAAATGCCAATGAATAGGTTCCCCAAAAACACGAGAAAAACACTTTCGAAATTAAATTTTCAAAGCGCGAAACAAGTTTGGACTGATTACTGCAATAAGATTGTGACAATGGCGAACAATGTCTGACAATATTGTTATTATGACTTTCTTCATACAGTCGCGAAAACATTGACAAAATTAGCCAATTTTTCAATAAGGACACTGTGCCATTTTGTCCACACACATCATTTTGTCCGTATTTCTCCTACTTACATAAAATAAAATACTAATTAAATAAAATAAAATAAAAAATAGTACTGTAATTTGGCAACGTATTTGTGCTTAAGTGTTTGAGATAATAAATTTCTAAATTATCTTAATTTATGTTTTTTTTTCAGAAACTAAATTTTTCTTTTCAAACTTTTTTCTTTAAATGGGAAATTAAAAGGCGTAAAGATTTAGCGGGAAAATGTTGTATAAAAATTCAGTAAAGTTATTGAATCTTAGGACCTTAGTTTGTTTAATTGTGATTTTTCAAAATGTGGAAGCAGCAGATAGATTTCTTGAAAGGGAATCGATAGTTTATGGATTAGCGACAGTGACAAATAGTTCGAATACAAAATGCGATTTGGAGCTTCGAGTCTTCAGCGAAGCTTTGGAGTCACAAGAAGACTGGGCGATAAAAAGTAAGTTTTTTTTAACATTACTATTTTTAAGTGTTTATAGTACTATGGTTTCCTGGCAATTTTTAGGTTTATTAATTTATTTAATTATATGTTACATTTGTCAATAACCGTGAATTAATCTTTTGTGATGTATAGTTAATATAAAATAAAAATTATGGAGTTTACTTAATTTTACTGTCCGTGTGATAACGCTAAGTAAAAGATGTACAGGGCAGGACGGGGTTGGGGTAAGGACTGCAAAATTCGAATATTAGCAATTATATTCTGTAAACCAAACCAATCATATAATAATCTTTTTTATTATTTTGGATATAATTTACATCTGTCCAATGGACATTAGGTAAATTTTATAAAAAACAAAATAACAAAGAAGCTGTCTGCAAAATAAACTATTGAATGCTTGAGAGAGTGCACAGTTGCAATCTCTCCTAATTTAAAAAAGATTATGATCTAGATTGACTTGGAATGCCAGTTAGTTTCAAAGGCGTTTTCCTTTTTAATCTTTTGGTGTAGTTTGCTGAGATGAGTGCCTTGGCGAGCCCGTTGGAATGGTTCTCCAGTCGGTGACTGTGTTTGATGGCGTATCTTGCAATTTCTTCTTCTACCGTATGCAGGCCGGTGTCCTGGTGGAGCAGCCATACCGGTACATATTTTGGGGCGTTTAGGATGATCCTTAGTATCTTGTTTTGAAACTTTTGAATAATTTTTGTATTGCTCTTAAATGCTGTCCCCCAAAGTGCAATTCCGTAAGTCCATATGGGTTTTAGGATAACTTTGTAGATTAATAGTTTGTCGTAGGTCGATAGTTGAGATTTTCTTACTAGTAGCCAATAAAGGCTCTTGAATTTTTCTTCTAGTTGTTTTCTTTTCTTCTGAATGTGTGTTTTCCAATTAAGTTTCTTATCCAGATATATACCCAGGTATTTAACGGCAACTGCTTGTGGTATCTGTTCTCCATTAATAAATATCGGTGGGCAAGTATCTTTCCTCAGTGTGAAAGTGATGTGGACTGATTTTTGGTTGTTGATTCATAATCTCCAGATTTTGTGACAAGTTTCAATCATTAGAATGTGACGCTGCAGAAGTTTGGATGCTATTTTAGGATCTTCATGCTTGGATAGGATGCATATGTCATCTGCAAACGTAGCAATTTCAGTGTCTGAGGAAGTTGGCATGTCGTAGGTAAATAAATAACACATATCACAAAAACAACTATCTAAGTATATTCAGTAAACTTACAGCTAAGTCAATGTATAAATAGAATTTTTTTTGATGTTTTTATAAAAATTGTAACTTACTATTTTTGACCCTATTCATTTACTATTTTATTTTATAAATATTGCTTTCGTAGTTATTACTGTTTAATTTATTATATTGGGACTTATTAACTTCCCGTTGGCATAGTAACATTTTGGCATACATTAGAAAAAATGGATGTATGTGTGTGTGTGCGAAGATACAAATTTTCGTCGACGATTTTGGGAACACGGTTGAACCGATTTCAATTATTCAAAAAACATTCGATTGCTTTTGATAAGGAGACGTGCTGATCAGTTTTTGGCATAGCCGTTTCGAAGATACGGGGCAAACAGTGTCACAAACGGTAACTCAGTTTTTAAGAGAACGGCGCGTCCGATTTTAATAATTTACAAAACATTTTAATTGTATCGAAAAGATGGAGAACTTATTCATGAAGGCAGGTCTAGCCTATGATCATTCGACATATGTACATCAAATTATCAGATATTTTATAGAGATTTTAACAATAAGTATAAATTTTGTTTACATTCCTATGGGTTCCGTACAAATGTTTATCCGTTAGACGACGACGCGGCGCTTACGCGCTCCGTTATTTCATTCGTAAGCAGTTAAAGCAGTACGATTGCTTTAAGATAGAATGATTTAATATGGTTCGAAATTCTATTAAAAGTTTCAAATCATTGATCAACTTTTATTGATTATTATTATTGATTATTTTTAATTACTCGAATTTTAAATTGCGGTACTCGAAGTTCCAGCAATTTGCCTTAAGGCACGATGCCCTAATTGCCTTAAGACAGAATTCCACTTACAGCTAGTTTTTGGTACGGGAAGTTCCAGCAATTTGCCTTAAGGCACGATGCCATGCGCCCCACTAGTTTTAACAAATATATGTATTAAGGTCGGGGGCAGTAGACACAATTCAAATGTAAAATCAGTTGGATCAGGTACAAAAATTATAACAGAAAATGCCCTGTACAATACTTATTGATTACACATTATTTAACTGATTCATATACATGAAAAAATATTCAATAAAAAGTTTATTGCCAGAGTCAAAAGTTATAGAAAGCCATGAAATATTGATTAATCAAAGTTATATTAATAATAGTAATATTTGCATGCTTTAGGTATGTGTAAACATATGAAAAATATACTGTGGGGAAATCAAGCAGGCTAGTTTTGATTGTAAAAAAACAACTGGACTTGTCATTGTATTTTTTGATATCGTAATATTTTTATAGTCAATAAATTTTATATATTTTTATATGTCGGGAGTTTATAATTTAATATATTTTCATAATAATTACAACTCCCACATTGGTGACTTACGACGATGAAGATGAAGATAAAGGAGTTTTATTTTTTCGAGGATTTAAGAAAATTGATTTTGACGCAGCACCATAATCACTGGTCTTCAGAGACGACTTATAAGGTACGTCCAGTCCACGATCCATCATAGTTGACGCACTCACTATCTGGATCGGACTTCCGTGGTTACTCATTTGGTATACCCAGACCTCAGTGTTTATTGCTGACAAGGAATAATATGATTTGGAGCCTAAGCTTTTCATTTGAATGCAATTCAACCTCTCCTTGTCTGTTAACTCAACAAATCGTCTTTTGATGCTACCTCCCATTATCGGTGACAGCGACGAGTCAAAACAAAATTTGACATAAATTATTTATTGGATTCCACAATTCTGGACTCTTATGTTAAAGAAACCAATGATCCTGATTTGGATAAAGAGCCAACTTCTTTCTCTGATCAGAACCCATCAGATACGAATGCAACGCCTGCAGAAATGGCAACTGTACCCATAAATTATGCATTCCAAACATTAAGTAATTCTGATATAACTAATACCAATTAGATCGAGGCCGAATCTTAGAAGTTCACCGACATCGAGGTTCAGGAAATTTTTCACATGTTTTTTTTAGTCAGAACCTTATGCAGAATATGGAGTTGATGGAAGGTCGAATTACCACATACGATGGATCTGCTGACGAAACATGGAAATTTGTAATTGATCAGTATCACAACACTGCTATAATCTGCTTTCCCACCACATTTTTATAACGTGTTTTTCCTGTATTTTCTTTTTAAACTGTGAGGTCAACACTGGGCAGGGAGTGTGTGGGGAAATCAAGCAGGCTAGTTTTGATTGTAAAAAAACAACTGGACTTGTCATTGTATTTTTTGATATCGTAATATTTTTATAGTCAATAAATTTTATATATTTTTATATGTCGGGATTTTATAATTTAATATATTTTCATAATAATTACAACTCCCACAATACTATAAATAATAATTTAAAGCATAAATATTATATATTTGATATTTTACTAAAGAAAAATTTTATGAATTAAATACTTTTGGATAATTCGAATTTATTTTTACTAATTGTAAGTAAAGCATACATAGAAACATTGAGCCACCATACAATCAATGATTTCCTTTCTTTTCGTCGTCTATCATTCCCATAACCAATATTCACATTTTTACATTTTTTATGTATTTTTCTTTCCAAATTTTTGCTTTACATACATGCTTCCTGATTTTGTGCTTCGGCTCTCAGTTCCGTAAATCACAATAAATTAAATAATATTATGTTTAGTTGCAACAATGCAAATAAATGTTATGCAAATACCAAAATTCAGTAATAATCATGTGATCAAGAATGATCAATCCAATTATAATTCATATCGCGTTTTAATTTGAAACATTGATGATGAAAATATTCAGGAAATATGTTGTGAAATAATTTGTTCATACCATAAACTTAAAGAGAACTAATATATTAAATTTATAACACAAACGGTACGTTCCATAGAGCTCGTTGAAAATTACCATATTCTATGCATTTAATTCTCAAATGTTGGAGGTATAAAAGCTTTTATTTATATGATGAAAATATGTTAATATATATTTTGTTTAAATTTAAGTATTTTGGTATGAGTGACGTAGTCTAGTTGGTGCGAACTGATTTTTCCAGATTAATATTAATTTAAAATCATAAAATAATTGGGTTACAATTTTTATAATATTTAAATTATTACCTATATTTAAATAGTTAAGAATCTAAATTTGAATGGAAAAACAGAAACCTTATTATCAGTTTATAATTTATTTGCCTTTTACATAATATATGACAGTTTAGATATACAGTTTTTTTTCATAGAAAAACAAAATAATTATTTTACATTACATTTGTAAGATAAAAGAATAAATTATTGTTTTCAATTACTATGAAAATGTTCAAATAGCAAGTTGTTATATTTTATCATTTTGAAATATATTATATTACTGACGTCCACTTTGTCAAAACAACAACTATTATCAATTTAGTACTATAACTATTACTATTACCACATTTTCAGAAAAATATTTTGATCATAAACTATTTATGTATAACTACTTTAGTTTTTAACATAATAATTTCTGCAAATTATTAACTTCCCGTAGGGCAAGTTATAGTAATCGCAAAAAATCGACGTTTCAAAACCTTCTGAACATTTTGGCATACCTTAGAAAAAATGGTTGTATGTGTGTGTGTATGTATGTGTGTGTGAGGATACAAATTTCGTCGACGATTTCACGAACACAGATCAACCGATTTGAATAATTCAAAAAACATTCGATTTGTATTGATAAGGAGACGTGCTGATTAGTTTTTGGCGAAGGCAGGTGTAGTCGCTTCGACCGTTTTGACATTTCGTCACTATGCAGTTAAAGCAGTACGATTGATTTGAAAAAAAGTTCAGAATTTCCAAAATATGTCAAAATAAAGAAAACATTCTTATTTCAATAAAAAAAAAATTTTTTTAAAAAAAAGTAATTTTTTGTCAAATTTATAGTTTCTCAAGAATCTCATTTTTTTAAGTAAATTTTTTTCAAAAATGTTAATCGTTTTCAAAAAAATAATAATTTTTGGTACGGAAAGTTCCAGCAATTACATACAAATAATATAAAACAAAAGAATTATGGAAAACTTATAAAAATTATTCTTTTGTTTTATTTTATTTGTATGTGATAAATTTGTATGTCCACACATAAAATAAGTATAAACACACAAAAAGTTTATAACTAATTTTATTGTCAGAAATATGTATATAACACAATACAACCTATTCATTTAAACAATCAGTTATGAATTGGCGAGAGAAGCGTCTATTATATGAATACGGGGTATTCTAATATTGTCTAGGATTTTATGTTTGATTAATATTAACGAGACCATGTGTTATCATATTTATCATTTACAAAATATAGTTAGTATTTACTTATTTACAATCAAAAAGGAAAAGATTCAAGAATTTTAATTATAGACATGAGACTAGGGAGAAACAAAAGCCATGTCAGATCTGACACTTGAATTAATTTTTGTTTTCTCCGTGCTGTCACTATATGGGCCTATCTGTCCAGTAGACATGTGATGCGTGTTGACGAGCCCTTATAGTGAATGTGGTGCGTGTTGACAGCCCGCTACAAATGTAATATTAAACTAGTTTGTATTGGTATTTTGCCTTGAGGCAAGTTACATGAACTTCTCGATATGTGTAATTAATCAACAAAAAAATAATTAATTTATGAGTGATTATAAGTATTCTGAGTGGATTTATTACACATAATTGAAAACGATCGAACACGTTATCTCGGAGTATTTTCTAAAAGTAAATTTTCAAAAATTAATAATTTTCATAATTGAACCAGTTTCCGTAGGACTTTAATGATTTAGTATATTCATTAAGACCAAGTACTTTCTTCTTATACCAAGTAAATCGTCTAATTTTAATTTTAACAAACATCAAAATACTACTCATTTTCTAAAATTTTGATGAATTTTTAAAATTAAACTACTTGTCGTAAGGTCTTAATATTTCAGTAAGTTCTATAAGACCATGATATATATCGCCAAGAATGGCTCGGTAAATTTTTATCTAAAACTAATCAGTATCATTCCCAGCTAAAATCTTCCGAACAGTTTTTGATTTTTTAAAATCGATTTTGTAGTATGAGTTCAAATGTGGACGAAAAGTTTAACCCGGATATTCGGATATTCGGATATTCGGATATTCGGATATTCGGATATTCGTATTCGTATTCGTATTCGGATATTCGGATATTCGGATATTCGGATATTCGGATATTCGGATATTCGGATATTCGGATATTCGGATATTCGGATATTCGGATATTCGGATATTCGGATATTCGGATATTCGGATATTCGGATATTCGGATATTCGGATATTCGGATATTTGGATATTCGGATATTCAGATATTCGGATATTCGGATATTCGGATATTCGGATATTCGGATATTCGGATATTCGGATATTCGGATATTCGGATATTCGGATATTCGGATATTCGGATATTCGGATATTCGGATATTCAGATATTCAGATATTCAGATATTCAGATATTCCGATAGAGCTAAATGTACAAAAAATGGCAGTTCTTGAGAGAACTAAGTGTCCGATTGGAATGATTCAAAGAACTTTCTGCTTGTTTTAACAAAATAATTGCTTTTGGGAAAAAATTGTTATAATTTTTTTTTCAATTTTTTTTTGAAATTTTTAAGTACGAAGTTCAAGTAACATTCGATGAATTAACGAACAATTATCTGACTACGTTCAGTAAAATTGCCAGCTACTTCATCATTGTAGAAATGTATTTTTTGATGTCTTTCAAAAATTCGTTATCGACACCTTTTTACCCTATAGGCGGGATAACTTGGACGGTCAGGTGGCAAATACGTTTAAAACCTTATTTTAATTTAAAGGATTTTAAAAATAATTACATTTTTAACTAATGCTATAAAACTACTAACGGAAGAAAATGCTTTTATTATGGATTTTCAAAGATTACCGATATTTTGTCAATACAATCAAACTGGAAGTTTTATATACTTTCTATAGAAAACATGGTATAATCCAATCCAATTTTTTTTTTGTCTTTCGATTTATATTGTCGTAAATATTCACGTAAAACATCCTATTAAATGTAATTGAACATCATCTGTCAAAATCGTTTAACATTTCACGTGTTAGCCACCGTCCATTATTTTATTCAAGGAACGCTTCTACAAAAAAATTTCAAATTAAAAATGTAAGTTTCTACGCCGATTTGAAATAATTTCTCACCTTTTGGACCTTCTCTGGATTGGCACGAATTTTTCAAGACTAAGATGGCCAAATCGATTCAGCCGTTTTCGAGTTTTACTTGGACATTTGAAAGAGCGCTTCATTTTTATATATAAGATATATATATATATATATATATATATATATATATATATATATCTAAGTTTACGTAATATAAAAATAAAGCTGGTCAACGATGTTGCATATTCATATCCGATATTTACCCAATGAAGCAATATTTAGCAGAGAATAATCTTTTGACACTAACAATGTATGTGCGCGACCTTCGTATAATAATTAGCACTTTTGTTTTGTAATAAATAAATAAAATAACTCTTTATAAACCGCAAAAGGAAATTACGCCTGAACACAATAGCGCGTTTTAACTTTATTGTTTGCTTAGGTTTATTGTGTTTACATAGTGCAAAAAATATTATATTTTAAAAGAATGCGCTGACAATATTTGAAATTGAAATTACTTCATTTTATAGATATGGTTGCCAATTTGTAAGTTAAGGTCTAAAAATCAAGAAGACAATTACATACCTTCAATAATAACTAGTGGTGCATGATATCGTGCCCTAAGATAAATTGCTGGAATTTTCCTTACCAGAATTGAATGTTTGAGCAATAAATAAGGCAAATGTTGGTACTTGGTTAAAAGTCCAGAAAAAAATTTGATTCTTTGTTAAAAATTTTAATTGTGTTGTACATTGTTCTTCTTGTTCTTCATCTTTAAAATTATGATACTTCTTGAAAAATTTTAAAATTTGTGAAACAACTGATATTTTTTGAAAACTGATTTTTTTTAAATATAATTTGAAAATATATTTTTTTATTAATTTCTTGAGAGTTTGTGATATCCATTCATAAACTAATAGAAATATCTGATTTTAGACCGTCAAATGACATATTTTCTAACTTTTTGCTGTATATCGGGAAACGCTGGATGTGCATTTTCAAAAATTTACTCTATTTTTCATTACATGAATCAAAATAAAATGATTTTTAAATCATTCAAATCGGACGCTCCATTTCCATTTCGGATATTCGGATATTCGGATATTCGGATATTCGGATATTCGGATATTCGGATATTGGGATATTCGGATATTCGGATATTCGGATATTCGGATATTCGGATATTTGGATATTCGGATATTCGGATATTCGGATATTCGGATATTCGGATATTCGGATATTCGGATATTCGGATATTCGGATATTCGGATATTCGGATATTCGGATATTCGGATATTCGGATATTCGGATATTCGGATATTCGGATATTCGGATATTCGGATATTCGGATATTCGGATATTGGATATTCGGATATTCGGATATTCGGATATTCGGATATTCGGATATTCGGATATTCGGATATTCGGATATTCGGATATTCGGATATTCGGATATTCGGATATTCGGATATTCGGATATTCGGATATTCGGATATTCGGATATTCGGATATTCGGATATTCGGATATTTGGATATTCGGATATTCGGATATTCGGATATTCGGATATTCGGATATTCGGATATTCGGATATTTGGATATTCGGATATTCGGATATTCGGATATTCGGATATTCGGATATTCGGATATTCGGATATTCAGATATTCAGATATTCAGATATTCAGATATTCAGATATTCCGATAGAGCTAAATGTACAAAAAATGGCAGTTCTTGAGAGAACCAAGTGTCCGATTTGAATGATTCAAAGAACTTTCTGCTTGTTTTAACAAAATAATTGCTTTTGGGAAAAAATTGTTAAAATTTTTTTTTCAATTTTTTTTTGAAATTTTTAAGTTACGAAGTTTCAAGTAACATTCGATGAATTAACGAACAATTATCTGACTACGTTCAGTAAAATTGCCAGCTACTTCATCATTGTAGAAATGTATATTTAAATTGAATTTACTTCCATTTTATAGATATGGTTTGCCAATTTGTAAGTTAAGGTCTAAAAATCAGAAGACAATTACATAACTTCAATAAACTAGTGGTGCATGATATCGTGCCTTAAGATAAATTGCTGGAATTTTCCTTACCAGAATTGAATGTTTGAGCAATAAATTAAGGCAAATGTTGGTACTTTGGTAAAAGTCCAGAAAAAAAATTTGATTCTTTTTTAAAAATTTTAATTTGTTGTACATTGCTCTTCTTGTTCTTCATCTTTTAAAAATTATGATACTTCTTGAAAAATTTTAAAATTTGTGAAACAACTGATATTTTTTGAAAACTGATTTTTTTTTAAATATAATTTGAAAATATATTTTTTTATTAATTTCTTGAGAGTTTGTGATATCCATTCATAAACTAATAGAAATATCTGATTTTAGACCGTCAAATGACATATTTTCTAACTTTTTACTGTATATCGGGAAACGCTGGATGTGCATTTTCAAAAATTTACTCTATTTTTCATTACATGAATCAAAATAAAATGATTTTAAATCATTCAAATCGGACGCTCCATTTCAAATCGGACGCTCCATTTCCATTTCGGATATTCGGATATTCGGATATTCGGATATTCGGATATTCGGATATTCGGATATTCGGATATTCGGATATTCGGATATTCGGATATTCCGATATTCGGATATTCGGATATTTGGATACTCGGATATTCGGATATTCGGATATTCGGATATTCGGATATTCGGATATTCGGATATTCGGATATTCGGATATTCGGATATTCGGATATTCGGATATTCGGATATTCGGATATTCGGATATTCGGATATTCGGATATTCGGATATTCGGATATTCGGATATTCGGATATTCGGATATTCGGATATTCGGATATTCGGATATTCGGAGATTCGGATATTCGGATATTCGGATATTCGGATATTCGGATATTCGGATATTCGGATATTCGGATATTCGGATATTCGGATATTCGGATATTCGGATATTCGGATATTCGGATATTCGGATATTCGGATATTCGGATATTCGGATATTCGGATATTCGGATATTCGGATATTCGGATATTCGGATATTCGGATATTCGGATATTCGGATATTCGGATATTCGGATATTCGGATATTCGGATATTCGGATATTCGGATATTCGGATATTCGGATATTCGGATATTCGGATATTCGGATATTCGGATATTCGGATATTCGGATATTCGGATATTCGGATATTCGGATATTCGGATATTCGGATATTCGGATATTCGGATATTCGGATATTCGGATATTCGGATATTCGGATATTCGGATATTCGGATATTCGGATATTCGGATATTCGGATATTCGGATATTCGGATATTCGGATATTCGGATATTCGGATATTCGGATATTCGGATATTCGGATATTCGGATATTCGGATATTCGGATATTCGGATATTCGGATATTCGGATATTCGGATATTCGGATATTCGGATATTGGATATTCGGATATTCGGATATTCGGATATTCGGATATTCGGATATTCGGATATTCGGATATTCGGATATTCGGATATTCGGATATTCGGATATTCGGATATTCGGATATTCGGATATTAGGATATTCGGATATTCGGATATTCGGATATTCGGATATTCGGATATCGGATATTCGGATATTCGGATATTCGTATATTCGGATATTCGGATATTCGGATATTCGATATTCGGATATTCGGATATTCGGATATTCGGATATTCGGATATTCGGATATTCGGATATTCGGATATTCGGATATTCGGATATTCGGATATTCATATTCATATTCAGATATTCAGATATTCAGATATTCCGATAGAGCTAAATGTACAAAAAATGGCAGTTCTTGAGAGAACTAAGTGTCCGATTTGAATGATTCAAAGAACTTTCTGCTTGTTTTAACAAAATAATTGCTTTTGGGAAAAAATTGTTATAATTTTTTTTTCAATTTTTTTTTGAAATTTTTAAGTTACGAAGTTTCAAGTAACATTTGATGAATTAACGAACAATTATCTGACTACGTTCAGTAAAATTGCCAGCTACTTCATCATTGTAGAAATGTATTTTTTTGATGTCTTTCAAAAATTCGTTATCGACACCTTTTTACCCTATAGGCGGGATAACTTGGACGGTCAGATGGCAAATACGTTTAAAACCTTATTTTATTTTAAAGGTATTTTACAAAATAATTACATTTTTAACTATGCTATAAAACTACTAACGGAAGAAAATGCTTTTATTATGGATTTTCAAAGATTACCGATATTTTGTCAATACAATCAAACTGGAAGTTTTATATACTTTCTATAGAAAACATGGTATAATCCAATCCAATTTTTTTTTGTCTTTCGACTTATATTGTCGTAAATATTCACGTTAAACATCCTATTAAATGTAATTGAACATCATCTGTCAAAATCGTTTAACATTTCACGTGTTAGCCACCGTCCATTATTTTATTCAAGGAACGCTTCTACATAAAATTTCAAATTAAAAATGTAAAGTTTCTACGCCGATTTGAAATAATTTCTCACCTTTTGGACCTTCTCTGGATTGGCACGAATTTTTCAAGACTAAGATTGGCCAAATCGATTCAGCCGTTTTCGAATTTTACTTGGACATTTGGAAGAGCGCTCCATTTTTATATATAAGATATATATATATATATATATATATATATATATATATATCTAAGTTTACGTAATATCGTTATTCTAACCAGATATTTTGACCAGAACGAACAAACAAGCTTGTAAAAATAAAGCTGGTCAACGATGTTGCATATTCATATCCAATATTTACCCAATGAAGCAATATTTAGCAGAGAATAATCTTTTTGACACCTAATTCGGATATTCGGATATTCGGATATTCGGATATTCGGATATTCGGATATTCGGATATTCGGATATTCGGATATTCGGATATTCGGATATTCGGATATTCGGATATTCTGATATTCGGATATTCGGATATTCGGATATTCGGATATTCGGATATTCGGATATTCGGATATTCGGATATTCGGATATTCGGATATTCGGATATTCGGATATTCGGATATTCGGATACTCGGATATTCGGATATTCGGATATTCGGATATTCGGATATTCGGATATTCGGATATTCGGATATTCGGATATTCGGATATTCGGATATTCGGATATTCGGATATTCGGATATTTGGATATTCGGATATTCGGATATTCGGATATTCGGATATTCGGATATTCGGATATTCGGATATTCGGATATTCGGATATTCGGATATTTGGATATTCGGATATTCGGATATTCGGATATTCGGATATTTGGATATTCGGATATTCGGATATTCGGATATTCGGATATTCGGATATTCGGATATTCGGATATTCGGATATTCGGATATTCGGATATTCGGATATTGGATATTCGGATATTCGGATATTCGGATATTCGGATATTCGGATATTCGGATATTCGGATATTCGGATATTCGGATATTCGGATATTCGGATATTCGGATATTCGGATATTCGGATATTCGGATATTCGGATATTCGGATATTCAAATATTCGGATATTCGGATATTCGGATATTCGGATATTCGGATATTCGGATATTCGGATATTCGGATATTCAGATATTCAGATATTCAGATATTCAGATATTCAGATATTCCGATAGAGCTAAATGTACAAAAAATGGCAGTTCTTGAGAGAACTAAGTGTCCGATTTGAATGATTCAAAGAACTTTCTGCTTGTTTTAACAAAATAATTGCTTTTGGGAAAAAAATTGTTAAAATTTTTTTTTCAATTTTTTTTTGAAATTTTTAAGTTACGAAGTTTCAAGTAACATTCGATGAATTAACGAACAATTATCTGACTACGTTCAGTAAAATTGCCAGCTACTTCATCATTGTAGAAATGAATTTTTTTGATGTCTTTCAAAAATTCGTTATCGACACCTTTTTACCCTATAGGCGGGATAACTTGGACGGTCAGGTGGCAAATACGTTTAAAACCTTATTTTAATTTAAAGGTATTTTACAAAATAATTACATTTTTAACTAAAGCTATAAAACTACTAACGGAAGAAAATGCTTTTATTATGGATTTTCAAAGATTACCGATATTTTGTCAATACAATCAAACTGGAAGTTTTATATACTTTCTATAGAAAACATGGTATAATCCAATCCAATTTTTTTTTTGTCTTTCGACTTATATTGTCGTACATATTCACGTAAAACATCCTATTAAATGTAATTGAACATCATCTGTCAAAATCGTTTAACATTTCACGTGTTAGCCACCGTCCATTATTTTATTCAAGGAACGCTTCTACAAAAAATTTCAAATTAAAAATGTAAAGTTTCTACGCCGATTTGAAATAATTTCTCACCTTTTGGACCTTCTCTGGATTGGCACGAATTTTTCAAGACTAAGATTGGCCAAATCGATTCAGCCGTTTTCGAGTTTTACTTGGACATTTGAAAGAGCGCTCCATTTTTATATATAAGATATATATATATATATATATATATATATATATATATATATATCTAAGTTTACGTAATATCGTTATTCTAACCAGATACTTTGACCAGTAAACAAACAAGCTTGTAAAAATAAAGCTGGTCAACGATGTTGCATATTCATATCCAATATTTACCCAATGAAGCAATATTTAGCAGAGAATAATCTTTTTGACACTTAACAACGTATGTGCGCGACCTCTCGTATAATAATTAGCACTTTTGTTTTGTAATAAATAAATAAAATAACTCTTTTATAAACCGCAAAAGGAAAATACGCCTGAACACAATGGCGCGTTTTAACTTTTATTGTTTGCTTAGGTTTATTGTGTTTACATAGTGCAAAAAATATTATATTTTTAAAAGAATGCGCTGACAATATTTAAATTGAATTTACTTCCATTTTATAGATATGGTTTGCCAATTTGTAAGTTAAGGTCTAAAAATCAGAAGACAATTACATACCTTCAATAAACTAGTGGTGCATGATATCGTGCCTTAAGATAAATTGCTGGAATTTTCCTTACCAGAATTGAATGTTTGAGCAATAAATTAAGGCAAATGTTGGTACTTTGGTAAAGTCCAGAAAAAAAATTTGATTCTTTTTTAAAAATTTTAATTTGTTGTACATTGTTCTTCTTGTTCTTCATCTTTTAAAAATTATGATACTTCTTGAAAAATTTTAAAATTTGTGAAACAACTGATATTTTTTGAAACTGATTTTTTTTTAAATATAATTTGAAAATATATTTTTTTATTAATTTCTTGAGAGTTTGTGATATCCATTCATAAACTAATAGACATATCTGATTTTAGACCGTCAAATGACATATTTTCTAACTTTTTACTGTATATCGGGAAACGCTGGATGTGCATTTTCAAAAATTTACTCTATTTTTCATTACATGAATCAAAATAAAATGATTTTTAAATCATTCAAATCGGACGCTCCATTTCCATTTCGGATATTCGGATATTCGGATATTCGGATATTCGGATATTCGGATATTCGGATATTCGGATATTCGGATATTCGGATATTCGGATATTCGGATATTCGGATATTCGGATATTCGGATATTCGGATATTCGGATATTCCGATATTCGGATATTCGGATATTCGGATATTCGGATATTCGGATATTCGGATATTCGGATATTCGGATATTCGGATATTCGGATATTCGGATATTCGGGTATTCGGATATTCGGATATTCGGATATTCGGATATTCGGATATTCGGATATTTGGATATCCGGATATTCGGATATTCGGATATTCGGATATTCGGATATTCGGATATTCGGATATTCCGATATTCGGATATTCGGATATTCGGATATTCGGATATTCGGATATTCGAATATTCGGATATTCGGATATTCGGATATTCGGATATTCGGTTATTCGGATATTCGGATATTGGGATATTCGGATATTCGGATATTCGGATATTCGGATATTCGGATATTCGGATATTCGGATATTCGGATATTCGGATATTCGGATATTCGGATATTCGGATATTCGGATATTCGGATATTCGGATATTCGGATATTCGGATATTCGGATATTCGGATATTCGGATATTCGGATATTCGGATATTCGGATATTCGGATATTTGGATATTCGGATATTCGGATATTCGGATATTCGGATATTCGGATATTCGGATATTCGGATATTCGGATATTTGGATATTCGGATATTCGGATATTCGGATATTCGGATATTTGGATATTCGGATATTTGGATATTCGGATATTCGGATATTCGGATATTCGGATATTTGGATATTCGGATATTCGGATATTCGGATATTCGGATATTTGGATATTCGGATATTCGGATATTCGGATATTCGGATATTCGGATATTCGGATATTCGGATATTCGGATATTCGGATATTCGGATATTCGGATATTCGGATATTCGGATATTCGGATATTTGGATATTCGGATATTCGGATATTCGGATATTCGGATATTCGGATATTCGGATATTCGGATATTCGGATATTCGGATATTCGGATATTCGGATATTCGGATATTCGGATATTCGGATATTCGGATATTCGGATATTCGGATATTCGGATATTCGGATATTCGGATATTCGGATATTCGGATATTCGGATATTCGGATATTCGGATATTCGGATATTCGGATATTCAGATATTCAGATATTCAGATATTCCGATAGAGCTAAATGTACAAAAAATGGCAGTTCTTGAGAGAACTAAGTGTCCGATTTAAAAATAATTGCTTTTGGGAAAAAATTGTTATAATTTTTTTTTCAATTTTTTTTTGAAATTTTTAAGTTACGAAGTTTCAACCTTTACCCTATAGGCGGGATAACTTGGACGGTCAGATGGCAAATACGTTTAAAACCTTATTTTAATTTAAAGGTATTTTACAAAATAATTACATTTTTAACTATGCTATAAAACTACTAACGGAAGAAAATGCTTTTATTATGGTATATTCGGATATTCAGATATTCAGATATTCCGATAGAGCTAAATGTACAACAAATGGCAGTTCTTGAGGGAACTAAGTGTCCGATTTGAATGATTCAAAGAACTTTCTGCTTGTTTTAACAAAATAATTGCTTTTGGGAAAAAATTGTTATAATTTTTTTTCAATTTTTTTTTGAAATTTTTAAGTTACGAAGTTTCAAGTAACATTCGATGAATTAACGAACAATTATCTGACTACGTTCAGTAAAATTGCCAGCTACTTCATCATTGTAGAAATGTATTTTTTTGATGCCTTTCAAAAATTCGTTATCGACACCTTTTTACCCTATAGGCGGGATAACTTGGACGGTCAGGTGGCAAATACGTTTAAAACCTTATTTTAATTTAAAGGTATTTTACAAAATAATTACATTTTTAACTAATGCTATAAAACTACTAACGGAAGAAAATGCTTTTATTATGGATTTTCAAAGATTACCGATATTTTGTCAATACAATCAAACTGGAAGTTTTATATACTTTCTATAGAAAACATGGTATAATCCAATCCAATTTTTTTTTGTCTTTCGACTTATATTGTCGTAAATATTCACGTAAAACATCCTATTAAATGTAATTGAACATCATCTGTCAAAATCGTTTAACATTTCACGTGTTAGCCACCGTCCATTATTTTATTCAAGGAACGCTTCTACAAAAAATTTCAAATTAAAAATGTAAAGTTTCTACGCCGATTTGAAATAATTTCTCACCTTTTGGACCTTCTCTGGATTGGCACGAATTTTTCAGGACTAAGATTGGCCAAATCGATTCAGCCGTTTTCGAGTTTTACTTGGACATTTGAAAGAGCGCTCCGTTTTTATATATAAGATATATATATATATATATATATATATATATATATATCTAAGTTTACGTAATATCGTTATTCTAACCAGATACTTTGACCAGAACGAACAAACAAGCTTGTAAAAATAAAGCTGGTCAACGATGTTGCATATTCATATCCAATATTTACCCAATGAAGCAATATTTAGCAGAGAATAATCTTTTTGACACTTAACAATGTATGTGCGCGACCTCTCGTATAATAATTAGCACTTTTGTTTTGTAATAAATAAATAAAATAATTCTTTTATAAACCGCAAAAGGAAAATACGCCTGAACACAATGGCGCGTTTTAACTTTTATTGTTTGCTTAGGTTTATTGTGTTTACATAGTGCAAAAAATATTATATTTTTAAAAGAATGCGCTGACAATATTTAAATTGAATTTACTTCCATTTTATAGATATGGTTTGCCAATTTGTAAGTTAAGGTCTAAAAATCAGAAGACAATTACATACCTTCAATAAACTAGTGGTGCATGATATCGTGCCTTAAGATAAATTGCTGGAATTTTCCTTACCAGAATTGAATGTTTGAGCAATAAATTAAGGCAAATGTTGGTACTTTGGTAAAAGTCCAGAAAAAAAATTTGATTCTTTTTTAAAAATTTTAATTTGTTGTACATTGTTCTTCTTGTTCTTCATCTTTTAAAAATTATGATACTTCTTGAAAAATTTTAAAATTTGTGAAACAACTGATATTTTTTGAAAACTGATTTTTTTTTAAATATAATTTGAAAATTTATTTTTTTATTAATTTCTTGAGTGTTTGTGATATCCATTCATAAACTAATAGAAATATCTGATTTTAGACCGTCAAATGACATATTTTCTAACTTTTTACTGTATATCGGGAAACGCTGGATGTGCATTTTCAAAAATTTACTCTATTTTTCATTACATGAATCAAAATAAAATGATTTTTAAATCATTCAAATCGGACGCTCCATTTCCATTTCGGATATTCGGATATTCGGATATTCGGATATTTGGATATTCGGATATTCGGATATTCGGATATTCGGATATTTGGATATTCGGATATTCGGATATTCGGATATTTGGATATTCGGATATTCGGATATTCGGATATTCGGATATTCGGATATTCGGATATTCGGATATTCGGATATTCGGATATTCGGATATTCGGATATTCGGATATTCGGATATTCGGATATTCGGATATTCGGATATTCGGATATTTGGATATTCGGATATTCGGATATTTGGATATTCGGATATTCGGATATTCGGATATTCGGATATTCGGATATTCGGATATTCGGATATTCGGATATTCGGATATTCGGATATTCGGATATTCGGATATTCGGATATTCGGATATTCGGATATTCGGATATTCGGATATTCGGATATTCGGATATTCGGATATTCGGATATTCGGATATTCGGATATTCGGATATTCGGATATTCGGATATTCGGATATTCGGTTATTCGGATATTCGGATATTCGGATATTCGGATATTCGGATATTCGGATATTCGGATATTCGGATATTCGGATATTCGGATATTCGGATATTCGGATATTCGGATATTCGGATATTCGGATATTCGGATATTCGGATATTCGGATATTCGGATATTCGGATATTCGGATATTCGGATATTCGGATATTTGGATATTCGGATATTCGGATATTCGGATATTCGGATATTCGGATATTCGGATATTCGAATATTCGGATATTCGGATATTCGGATATTCGGATATTCGGATATTCGGATATTCGGATATTCGGATATTCGGATATTCGGATATTCGGATATTCGGATATTCGGATATTCGGATATTCGGATATTTGGATATTCGGATATTCGGATATTCGGATATTCGGATATTCGGATATTCGGATATTCGGATATTCGGATATTCGGATATTCGGATATTCGGATATTCGGATATTCGGATATTCGTATATTCGTATATTCGGATATTCGGATATTCGGATATTCGGATATTCGGATATTCGGATATTCGGATATTCGGATATTCGGATATTCGGATATTCAGATATTCGGATATTCGGATATTCGGATATTCGGATATTCGGATATTCGGATATTCGGATATTCGGATATTCGGATATTCGGATATTCGGATATTCGGATATTCGGATATTCGGATATTCGGATATTCGGATATTCGGATATTCGGATATTCGGATATTCGGATATTCGGATATTCGGATATTCGGTTATTCGGATATTCGGATATTCGGATATTCCGATATTCGGATATTCGGATATTCGGATATTCGGATATTCGGATATTCGGATATTCGGATATTCGGATATTCGGATATTCGGATATTCGGATATTCGGATATTCGGATATTCGGATATTCGGATATTCGGATATTCGGATATTCGGATATTCGGATATTCGGATATTCGGATATTTAAAATTTTTTTTTTCAATTTTTTTTTGAAATTTTTAAGTTACGAAGTTTCAAGTAACATTCGATGAATTAACGAACAATTATCTGACTACGTTCAGTAAAATTGCCAGCTACTTCATCATTGTAGAAATGTATTTTTTTGATGTCTTTCAAAAATTCGTTATTGACACCTTTTTACCCTATAGGCGGGATAACTTGGACGGTCAGGTGGCAAATACGTTTAAAACCTTATTTTAATTTAAAGGTATTTTACAAAATAATTACATTTTTAACTAATGCTATAAAACTACTAACGGAAGAAAATGCTTTTATTATGGATTTTCAAAGATTACCGATATTTTGTCAATACAATCAAACTGGAAGTTTTATATACTTTCTATAGAAAACATGGTATAATCCAATCCAATTTTTTTTTGTCTTTCGACTTATATTGTCGTAAATATTCACGTAAAACATCCTATTAAATGTAATTGAACATCATCTGTCAAAATCGTTTAACATTTCACGTGTTAGCCACCGTCCATTATTTTATTCAAGCAACGCTTCTACAAAAAATTTCAAATTAAAAATGTAAAGTTTCTACGCCGATTTGAAATAATTTCTCACCTTTTGGACCTTCTCTGGATTGGCACGAATTTTTCAAGACTAAGATTGGCCAAATCGATTCAGCCGTTTTCGAGTTTTACTTAGACATTTGAAAGAGCGCTCCATTTTTATATATAAGATATATATATATATATATATATATATATATATATATATATATATATCTAAGTTTACGTAATATCGTTATTCTAACCAGATACTTTGACCAGAACGAACAAACAAGCTTGTAAAAATAAAGCTGGTCAACGATGTTGCATATTCATATCCAATATTTACCCAATGAAGCAATATTTAGCAGAGAATAATCTTTTTGACACTTAACAATGTATGTGCGCGACCTCTCGTATAATAATTAGCACTTTTGTTTTGTAATAAATAAATAAAATAACTCTTTTATAAACCGCAAAAGGAAAATACGCCCGAACACAATGGCGCGTTTTAACTTTTATTGTTTGCTTAGGTTTATTGTGTTTACATAGTGCAAAAAATATTATATTTTTAAAAGAATGCGCTGACAATATTTAAATTGAATTTACTTCCATTTTATAGATATGGTTTGCCAATTTGTAAGTTAAGGTCTAAAAATCAGAAGACAATTACATACCTTCAATAAACTAGTGGTGCATGATATCGTGCCTTAAGATAAATTGCTGGAATTTTCCTTACCAGAATTGAATGTTTGAGCAATAAATTAAGGCAAATGTTGGTACTTTGGTAAAAGTCCAGAAAAAAAATTTGATTCTTTTTTAAAAATTTTAATTTGTTGTACATTGTTCTTCTTGTTCTTCATCTTTTAAAAATTATGATACTTCTTGAAAAATTTTAAAATTTGTGAAACAACTGATATTTTTTGAAAACTGATTTTTTTTTAAATATAATTTGAAAATATATTTTTTTATTAATTTCTTGAGAGTTTGTGATATCCATTCATAAACTAATAGAAATATCTGATTTTAGACCGTCAAATGACATATTTTCTAACTTTTTACTGTATATCGGGAAACGCTGGATGTGCATTTTCAAAAATTTACTCTATTTTTCATTACATGAATCAAAATAAAATGATTTTTAAATCATTCAAATCGGACGCTCCATTCTCTGAAAAACTTAATTGCCATTTTCTGCACTCTCTACTCCGTACCTTTTAAATGCTTGGAGCAACTTTTGCCAAAAAGTAATCAACAAGTTTCCTGATCAAGAGGAATCAAATGCTTTTTGAATAATTCAAGTCGGTTGAGCCGTGCTCCCAAAGACCATGGATAAAATATTGTATACCACACACTCACACACATACATACACCATTTTTATGAGCTATGCCCAAATGTACAGAAACCTTCGAAACGATAAATTTTTGTTTTCGATTTTCAACGATTACTATAACTTATCCATATCTTATTATAATTTACCCTATTGCTATTGATGTGAAGACTTGCTAATAAGTTTTTGGAATAGGCAGGCCCAGTGGTTTTCGAATTTAGTTTTTGAAAGAACGCAGCCCCCGATTAAAATAATTCAAAGAACATTTTACTTGCAATGACGAAATGAAATTTTTTTTCGAAAATACATAGAAAAGAGCTTATTAAAATATTTGGCGGTCAAAAATGGCCATTAGTAGGGTTTGTCGGTTTTCAAAAACCGGTTTTTGGGTGAAAAAAGTCGGTTCTCACTGTATAAATGGAGAATGACAAATTTTGACAAATATAAAAGATAGATGAAATCGTTTTGATTCTTGAAATCATATCGGTTCAATAGCACTTGAAATCATATCTTAACAGTGTATAAAGGTTCTGTATATATTAATTTAGATTTTTATACCAGTGTTTATATTAATTTAAATCATTGTGATTTCTTCTTGAAAAAGTAACTTCCTCTACTCAAACTTAAAAAAAAAGAGTTTTAAACCCCAGAAGCCACAAATTAAAGAACAAAAAACTTAGAATTATTATATCAGGCTTTAAAAACAATTAAGCATAATTTGGTCGCAAGTATGAGAGTGTTTTCTATTTCAGTGAGTAAACAAAGGACTCGTCTAAGTTTTTTTAAATCATATTTTATTAAACAAAAAAAAATAAGAATGTTTAAAATTAATTAATTAAAACTGCTCGGAATAGACATTACCCGAGTTTAGCTTAATTGTTTTCAAAACTAAAATTGATATTATCAATTATGTATAAACATGTTTCTAATATTTTTTTATTTTTTTTAAATTTATTGAATTATTTTTCATTTAAAAATATATTATTTTTATTTATTCAAAAACTTACCTTTCACTATCATAAAAATATTTTCATTCTTTTATGTGAAAATGATGCATGAATAACGAATAATTATTTTCAAAGTTATTTAATCAAAATAAACTATTATTTTTTAGTTCTACTAATTAAAATTAAAATAATTTTGTTTACTATCTATAAAATTGAACAATAAATAAATTTAGTCAAATACTACTCTAAATTACACTAAATTTGCGGTTAAATTACAGAATATTCGAGCAAAAATTTGATCGATTCCATTTTGATTCAAAAAATTGAATAAAATCTTTTGATGAAACTTTTTTGTTGATAGATATTATCGACATACTAATATATTACTATGACAATCGTCTAAAAATTCATTAATGTTTGAAAAAATATGATTGATGTGAGTAAATTTTTTTGTCAAAATTCGCTTTTATGATGTGATTAGTAAAATTTGAATTTCACAAATTTAAAGGCCTTATGAATAAATTCAGTAAGAAAGCAACGATTAGGTTTGCAAAAAGATCGCTAAGCCATAATTTGGAATAACAAGTTAAAATTTTAGTACATACAAACATGTGTCTGTACACATTAATATAATTAAAATAAAGTCAATAAAGTACAATAAAGTGTTTGGGAGATATCAAATAAAAATTATAATGTTTAAATTTAATAATTTATCTAAATCTAAATTTTTGTCGATTAAGTCAAATATTACAAATTTCTTATGCCGCTTTCAGTCACTGAATGTTCTTTACTTTTAAATTAAGATTTTCTTTAACTTATGAAAATTCTTTACTAGAAAATGTATTAATCAAATTGAACATAGCGTTTTTAGACACATTATTAACTTCCCGTAGGGTAAATTATTGTAATCGTCCAAAAATCGAAATTAATTTTTTTTACATTTCTTCACGCGTTGAAGGTTTCTGAACATTTTGGCATAACTCAGAAAAAATGTATGTGTGTATGTATGTATGGATACAATTTTTCGTCCACGTTTTCGGGCGAACGTATCAACCGATTTGAATGGTTTAAAAAACATTCGATTTCTATTGATAGAAAGATGTAATATTGATAGATTAGTTTTTGGCAAAGGCAGGTCGAGCAGTTTCAGAGATACGGAGCAAAGAATGCAGAAAATAGAAATCGAGTTTTTGAGAGATCGGTGCATCGGATTTGATTGATTCAAAAGCATTCAATTCGTAATGACGGTGTGAAGTGGTAATTAGTTTTTGGCAAAGGCAGGTCCAGCGGTTTCGGAGAAACAGAGCTAAATGTGATTCAAAAAACTTTCTGTTTGTTTTAACAAAATAATTGCTTTTCAAAAATTGTTTCATTTTTTTGTATATCAAAAACAATTCAGATTTTAATTGCAATTCTGACTTTAAGTTTTAATATACTTGAATTTAATTTTAATATACTTGTTTTAAGTTTTAATATACTTGATACAAATAATTTCAACTTTGCAATTCAGTTTATATAATTCTTGTAAATATTAGACAATGTTACAGTATTTTTAATAATCTATTTGAAAATATTTAATATTTCTTGAACATTTTGTTACGGCACGGGAAGTTCCAGTAATTTGCCTTAATGCCCGATGCCATACACACAACTGGTTGATTGCTAGTTTTGTTGGAATGTTGTGTATTTGAACTGTGTGACCTGCTCGTACAAATTATGCTCTTTGCCAATAATTTTGTGTATTTTTATGTTTATTCAATATACAAATAACTAAATTTTACACACATTTTTTTTCCTTTGACACCTATGTTGTTTAACCTATGTATAACTAACATAAAAAAAACATATTCATGACAAAACAGACACGGCTTTGTTTATTAAAATTGTTAGACATTGAATGTATTAATCGACCTTGATTCATTGTCGTCAATTTCTATATTTTTGAAGACTTCAATAAAAATGTATACACATAAAATCTTATTAATAATTCACTCAGGTTTTAAATGATTAGCATAACTAATTTGGAACAGAGGCAAATTTGAGTCATGTCATTGTGCATTGTATTTGATGCGACAAGGATTTTTGAAAGGCAACCTGGTGTGGCAATTTGTTGAAAATGCATTCATAATGCATTTTTTTATTTGATTCTTATAAATAAAAAAACATTCGATTCCTATTTATGGGATGACGTGCTGATTAGTTTTTGGCGGGTTAAGGCGTTTCTAAAATACGGGGTAAACCAAAAAAATCATGGATTCAGATAAACAGATAGACATGTGGACAAGTAAATAATGTAGGCAGGTAAACAGGTAGTAAAGTAAACAGATTGACAGATAAACAGCTAGGCAGGATTAAATGTAGATAGATAGACTAGTGGACAGATAGACAGATAAATCATTTATAAATTTAAAAAAATATTTATTACCAAATATATGAGTTCAAACATACCGGGAAGTTTATGCATTTTGCCACAAGGGAAAATACCACATGCAACTAGTTTCAAATAATTTCTATTGCTTACTCATTTTATATTAGTTTGTTTTATTTGATCAAAAAGATGTTATAAAACTGTATGTTAATATACTTAAAAAAATAAATAGCAATCAGAAAAAAAAAAAAATATAAGCTATTGTGTCCATTATTAGAACTCCAGTAATAGTACTGGAGTTCTACATATATAACATGATAGAGGTCACTCCAGTGGTCTATAAAATACTTTGATGAAATTAAAATACGTTTATGACTTTTTATTGAACAAATGTAATTCAACAAATTGTTAATACAATTTATCCAAATTATGTGATATAAAAATATAAATTTGAGAACTATGGCTTCTAACTAAGTTTTTTTTATTTTTATTTTTTTGTATAGCGAATGAAATACCTTTATGCATCCCAGACTGGTGGTTTGTTTGGGTATGTCGGACTCAATACTGCCCGGGTATAATACCGACTAAAACCTTCACTTTGCCCTCACCTCTGGTCCCCACGGAAACCGCCGTTAGGCATTACTTCGTAGAGGGAGGATCTATAATGTTAAAAATTTAACCTTGATTTTATACATACGTTAGCTTTTAATTGTGCGAAGTTCTATTTGATCTTTCTCTTTCCATAAAACGCAGGTCAATTAGCAAATCTTTGCAAATCTGTCTATGGCGTCCCAAGCAGCTTCAGTTGTTAGCATCACTTCAACAACACTACCTGGAGTAATTCTTAGCCTCAAAAACTCTTGTACATCGTCCCGTAGACCACCAAATTGCTAGCACACAAATATGCTGGCATGTGCTCAGCATCTTCGATTTCGCCCAAACAATATGACCAATCCGGAGAGTTATCGTGCTTGAAGCGTTGTAGGTAGGCTCGAAAACGGCCGTGTCCACATAGCATTTGCGTAGTGGAATAATTCACTTCTCCATGCTTGCGATTTAACTAGACTTTGATATTTGGAAGGGGACGATGCATTATCTGACCTTCACTCCGACATCCCAGCGTTGCTGCCATCGGTCAATGCTGTTCTGCCGTTCTTTTATTTTTAACTTTTTAGGACTCAGTTGTTGATGTCTTCGATGGTAAATTGCCTGTCTTTCATCTGCCAAGACTAAGAGAAGCAGAGTTCCTGTAATGACGCACACAGCTTCCTTTATTGTGCAAAATGCGCAAACAACTCTTAAGATATAGGTCCTGCCATTCTCCTCGATTTTTGAGTCTTGAAAGAATCAGCCCATATGGAGATACCATATGTAAGCACCAAAGTAACTACTGATGATAGTAATATCTTTCTGGTTTGTTTTGGGCCTTCAACATTAGGCATCAGTCGTGAAAGTCTCTTCGTAACTATTGACGCCTTAGCACTAACGTGTTCCACCTGTTGATTGAAATTCAATCGAGCATCAAGCATTACGCCGAGGTAACGGATGTGAGGTTTTGACGTGATCTCTAGATTTCCTATCTTCAGCTTGATGGTCTCTATTATTTCTCTACTCGTGATAATAACAGCTTCACTTTTTTGTTGTGCTAATTGGAGGTTCATTGTTTGCATTCAGCGATTAAGTTTTCTAAAGGTTATGTCAAATAGACTTACGTTCTTATCAATTTGTTTGGAGACAATTACTATGGCTACATCGTCTGCATATGCTACTAGTCTTACATATGCTGGAATTTCAAGTCTCAAACATCATACATAATATTCCACAGCAAAGGGCCTAGAGCATAGCCTTGCGGCACATCTTCTGTTATATTATATTCTTTTGCACCATCGGGTAAATTGTACATTACAATTCTGTCTGTAAAGTAGCTCTCGACTATATTGCAGAGGAATACTGGAACGTTCTTGTCACGGAGTGCATTCATAATGCAATCCCGGTTTGCAGAATTGAAAACATTTTTGATATTCAATGTAGCTACTACAAGTACTTCTGCGACAGTACTTCTTTGCACCACCCTTCCATCTCGTTCCAGCAATTGCTTCCATGGTGGTATTAACTACCAAGTTTATAGTATCGATTGTTGATCGCCCTTTGCAAAAATCATACTGATTGTCAACTAGGAGTGGGTCAACTACTGCATCTATTCTTTGGTGAATTATTCTTTCAAAAACTTTACCCGCTGTATCCAGCATGCATATCGGGCAATAGGATGATGGTTCATCTGGTGGTTTTCTTCCTTTGGAAAGAAGCACTAATCTTTGCTGGAATTTATTCAAACTCTAACAAGTTGTTAGTGGCATTTTACCTTTTAGCAAGTTGCATATACTTCTTGATACGTTTAAATATTTGATTTATTAAATTAAATTGTTTATTTATATGATCTGCCTGCCTACCTCTCTATTCTCCTACTTGTCCGTCCGTCCAGCTGTCTAACTCTTTACATTTATTACCGTATATCTGTTTACCTGTTTGCATGCCTGCTTTGTCACTTTTTACTCTCTATTTTCAAAATGCCATTTACCAAAAACAGTATTTCTAGCCGTCAACATAAGTCGAATGTCGTTTAATCGCATTTCCAGTTCTCACTCAAAACTGAATTTTCATTTTCAGCACTTTTTGCCCCGTATTTCCGAAACAGTGTGCCAATGTTCAAGGCCTTGAATAGTAAAGATGTGCAAAAATCTCTATTTTAAGTTTTTTTGTTAATTGGAAAGTTAAATATTACTACTACTGGGAGTTTAACAACATTTACAATTAACAACTTCTCAAAGGCTTCTAATATTGTAATACATTCATTAATACCATAATCTAATAAGCAAGACATCCTTGCGGATTTAAGTGATTGCAGACTGAGTTTTATAAATATGTGCCAAAATACCTACGTCATGTAAGCCAAATATGTTTTAAATATATAACAGCCTTCTGTTAAATATTTTATAATAGCCTTCTAATTGGACGACGTGGATCACTCCAAATACTTGGAAGCATTCTGACCAAAGACGGATACTCACGGATACTGTACTAGAGGGATCAGAGCAAGGATAAAAAAGTGAAGTTTTCTGACGAGAAAGCTGAGCCTCGACTTAAAGAAGAGGCTAATAGAGTGTTATACCAATAAAAAAAGAGTTTGCGCAAGATACACACGCAATTGAAGTAAAACTCTTTTGTTATTTTTCTATAAAAATACTAAGAATTATTATGTTAAACAATACCCAAAGAAATATTTTTAACTTCGTGTAGGGTAGTTATAGTAATGGGCCAAAAATAGAAAATGAAAATTTCTGGATTTTTAAACATTTTGAAGGTTTCTGAACATTTTGGCATACCTCAGAAAAAATGGGTGTGTGAGTGTTGTTTGTGTCCGCATTTTTTCGTCCACGTTTTCAGCCACGTTCACGTATTACTATTGATAGGGAAATGTGCTGATTAGTTTTTGGCAATGACAGGTCCAGCCGTTACGGAGATAAAGAGCAAAAAGTGCAGAAAATTGGAATCGAGTTTTTGAGAGAACGGAGCATCTGATTTGAATGATATAAAAAAAACATTCAGTTTGTAATGAGAAGTGGTTATTATTTTTTGGCAAAGACAGGTCTAGCCATTTTGAAGATATAGAGCTAAATGTACAAAAAATGGCGGTTTTTGAGAGAAATAAGCATCCGATTTCAATGATTCAAAAAACTTTCTGCTTGTGTTGACGAAACAATTGCTTTTGAAAAAAAATTCAATTTTTATTTTTTTTTATTTTTACATTTTCATTTTACATTTCGTTACGGTACGGGAAGTTTCAGCAATTAGCCTTAAGGCACGATGCCATACACCACTAGTTACAGTTTGACTTATAATGTAATCGTTTTTGAAGAACTTGTAATTAAAATTAAAGACAAATACTACATGTGTCTATAAATTTATTTTTGATTTTAATAACCTAAAAATGTATAGTAACAACAAATACAATATTATACACATACGTTTTTTAAAAGACACAGATATTTCATCTGTTTTATTATATTTATTCACGAGAGACGGGATATTTTTTTTTCTGATTCAAACATTTTTTATTAAATCAAGATATGTACTACGATGCAACCTTAAAATCTAATAACATTCCGATATAATGCTCTTTGGTGACGTACATTGGTATGCATACAGCGAAAGATCTCTATTTAAGTGACACGACGCCTAATAACAATCAACCCGTTTAGAACAATACATCGATAGCCAATGACGTATCACTTGTGCCGTAACGGACTTCTGTTGCATTTTTAATAATTAACTTCTCGTAGGGCAAGTTATAGTAATCGCAAAAAAATCGAAAATGAAAATTTTTGCATTTCTCGACGTTTCAAAGGTTTCTGAATATCTTGGCATACCTTAGAAAAAATTGATGTATGTGTGTGTGTGTGTATGCGTGTGTGTGTGTATTCGGATACAAATTTTCGTCGACGATTTCGAGAACACCAATCAACCGATTTAAATAATTTAAAAAACATTCGATTCGTACTGATAAGGAGACGTGCTGATTAGTTTTTGGTGGAGGCAGGTCTAGCCGTTCCGAAGATACGGGGCAATAAGTGCCAAAAACGGTAACACGGTTTTTAAGAGAACGGAGCGTCCGATTTTAAAAATTCAAAAACACTTTACTTGTATTGACAAGATGAAGAAGTGATCAAATTTTTATGAAGGTAGGTCCAGCGGTTTCGGAGATCTAATAAAAAAAGTAAAACAAAAAGCCATTTGGCGATCAAAAATAATCATTGGACATATGCACATCAAATTATGAGATATTTTATAGAGATTTTTACAATAAGTATGAATTTTGTTTACATTCCTATAAGTTCCGTACCAATGTTTATCCGTTAGACGGCGAACCAGTTTTCGTAGGACTATAGGTACTATGTTCAAGACCAAGTACTCTATTGTTATACCAACTAAATCATCTAATTTTAATTTTAACAAACGTCAAAAAAACTACTAATTTTTTAAACTTTGATGAATTTTTAAAATTAAATTACTTGTCGTAAGGCCGTAATATTTCAGTAAATTCTAGAAGACCATGATATATAACGCCAAAAAAAGTTCCATAAAAATCAGCTTAATTTTTAACTTCCCGTAGGGTAAGTTATAGTAATCGCAAAAAAATCGAAAATGAAAATTTTTATATATCTTTACGTTTCAGAGGTTTCTTAACATTTTGGCATACCTTAGAAAAAATGGATGTATGTGTGTGTGTGTGTGTGTGTGTGTGTGTGTATGTATGTATGTATGTATGTATGTGTGTGTATGTATGTGCGGATACAAATTTTCGTCGACGATTTCGGGAACACGGATCAACCGATTTGAATAATTCAAAAAACATTCGATTCGTATTGATAAGGAGACGTGCTGATTAGTTTTTGGCGGAGGCAGGTCTAGCCGTTCCGAAGATACGGGGCAAAAAGTGCCGAAAACGGTAACTTAGTTTTTAAGAGAACGGAGCGTCCGATTTGAATAATTCAAAAAACATTTCACTTGTATTGACAAGATGAAGAATCGATAAAATTTTCATGAAGGTAGGTCTAGCGGTTTCGGAGATATGGAGGAAAAAGTAAAAAAATGAGCCATTTGGCGGTCAAAAATGATCATTAGACATATGCACATCAAATTATCAGATATTTTATAGAGATTTTAACAATAAGTATACATTTTGTTAACATTCCTATGGGTTCCGTACCAATGCTTATGCGTTAAACAGCGACGCGGGACTTACGTCGCTTTGTCTCTATGCAGTTAAAGCAGTACGATTGCTTTGAAAAGAAAGTTCAGATCTTCCACAATATGTCAAAATAAAGAAAAAAAAAATTTTTTCAAAAAAAAAAAAATTAAAAAAAAAAATTATTTTTTAAAAAAAAAATTTTTTTTCAAAAAAAGTAATTTTTTGTCCAATTTATAGTTTCTCAAAAATCTTATTTTTTCAAAGTAATTTTTTTTCAAAAATGTTGATCGTTTTTAAAAAAATAATAATTTTGGTACGGGAAGTTCCAGCAATTTGCCTTAAGGCACGATGCCCTAATTGCCTTAAGACAGAATTCCACTTACAGCTAGTTTTTTTCAACAGTTAATTACAAGGAAACGGCTCGGTAGATTTTCACCTAGAACTAATCAGTATCATTCCCTACTAATATCTTTCAAACAATTTTTGATTTTTTGAAATCGATTCGGAAGTATGAGCTCAAATGTGGACGAAAAGTTTAACACTTTTTTGCAAATAGTCCCAATCGAGATACATCAAATGGCTTTTAAATTTTTGAAATCGGTCTAGCCGTTTTTGAGAAAACGTCGGTTTACGGCAAAAAATCTGTTCACACACACACACACACACACATACTTTTTCCAAATTTGGTTTCATTCGATTCGGGCTTGAAACGTCGAGAAAACAAAATTAGCGAATCGGATTTTTTTATGAAAACATAAACTTTTCCTTCGGTAGTTAAAAATCATATTTCATAATGGATATATTAAAAGTTTAGAAAGTTCAATTAATTTGGACAGTTATGAATTAAAAAAAATAAAACACTGAAATAGCAGTTGTTGATTGTTCTGGAAACCGATATATATTGAATTGTTCTGGCTGGTGGTTGATATTTTGGATGTAGGTTCTGGATCACCAGTACGACCAGGAAGTGTAATGATAGGCTGGACCCGAGCGGTGAACAGTCGAATAGTTGTTGAATTATTATATTTGTGATGTAGACTCTCCAGAGTCCACTGGTAGTGTGATAGGCCTTTAGGACGAACAGCGATTTGATAGTAATTTGTAAACACACTTCTTTCTTTGAATGATACTTTTATTATTCACTATTTTTACAATTAATATTTATTGATAACCTTTTGGTTATCATATCAGCAAAGACTACATTTTACTAAATACTATGTCTGACTCCAAGCTTGACTACAAGCTTCTCTCCAGGTTTGACTGACTGTCTAACTTTTGTCTAACTCTTATATACTAATTTATTGTTTACAACCTATTTACAAAATCCAACAGTAAGCACTTCCGATGTCCGGGTAACCTACATATAACTAGCAACGCGTTTTGTAATTATAAAACAAAATAATGATTCGAATTGTTATTACAGTTCAACCTCCCTCTTCAAAAGTTTTTCGTCCTCGGAAAACTATAAAAATTAAGAAAAAAATAAAAAAAAATGAGTTCCATCTCTTCTTCCTTCGGCCCTTAAAAACTTTTGTCCTCAAAAGTGTCATTACTGTTAGAATATGTTTACAAATATATGTGCTCTGAAAAAAAATCTTATAATAATTTTATTTTTATCTCTACATTAATAATACTTTAATAACATACATACAAAAAAAATCAGCAGTTGAATGCAATTTAGATGGTCGCTGATTATGTAAAGGCAAAACTGAAATTTAAAATCTTATTCCGGTAAAACAAAATATGCTTCGAACAACTTACCATAAATGATGCAAATAATTTTTTTTAAAAAAACTTTTATATCAATAGAGCATAAAAATCGTAATATGAAAAATGTCTTTAAAATCTGCAAAAAATATTAATGGCATAAAGAATCTTGCATTTGATAATTTAAATCATAAAAAGTAATTAATAAAAATTTAAATTTGCGTTGTATTGTTAATACTTGAAAAATTTGCTAGGTAATCAAAATTGGACAAATGCTGCTTTGAAATATGAGAATTCGCTTATGTCAACCAAACAAATGACTTGCGTGTTATTACTGTGTTTACACCTGGCGAGTTTTTAGTTTCTTCCGGTATTTATAATTAAACAATTTTGGTGCTGTTCTGAATATAATAAAATCGGGAATGTTTCTCTTCTTTACATGTGTTGGCGACGATATCAATTTTCTGCTGCTTTGGCTTTGTAAATGTGCATATTTCTTCTTTGTGCTCAAATTCATATTCTTATGGTTGAACATATCTGTCATAGTGGCTATATTTTCATTTATAGACAATTTCCGTTGTGAAGGTATTTTTCTTATCATATTAATATTATATTCCCTGATTTCTTGATTATTTTCTTCTATAATTTTATCATTAATTTTTCTTCTCTTATTATTTCTTTTCTTTTTCTTTTTCTTCTTTATTTTAATGGGAATAGTTTTCATATATTCTGGTCCTTCATCATTAAGTATTCTTATTTCTTCTTGTTCATTATTTATTTCTTTCATGTCGTAAACCTCATCTTGGGTTTGTTCCATATCTTGTGCCACATATATGTTCAGATCCTTTTCTTCTTCGTATGAATTTGTTCGTATGGTTTGCTCCATATCTTTTGCCACATATAGATCCTCTTCTTCTTCGTATGAATTTGCAACGATTGTCGTCAACTCTTCTATTTTGGTGTTGTGAGTCAAACTTCTGCTTTGTGAGTCAAACTTTCTGCTTTCTGCTTTGTATTCTTCTTGTTCTTTGGATTCTTCGGACTCTTCGGACTCTTCGGACTCTTCTTGTTCTTCGGATTCTTCGGATTCTCCGGACTCTTCGGACTCTTCTTTAGTTGTTATGAATGCCTTGTATGTATCATCATATGTTTTTGTATATTTCAGATCCTTATTACTTTCATAGTCCATTCTATCGTCATTTCCACCATTGTAGATTCTAAGTTTGTCATCTCTTTTCCTATTTGTAAGTTTTCGACATTGGTTAATGTGGTGTCCCCTTTTCTTGCAGTATCTGCAAGTGACGAATGGGTTGTATTTTTTATCAGATCTGATGTTTAAATATTTTTCTTCCTTTGCAGCAATGTGCATAGCATCTTTCAAATTTTCCGGTTTGGCTGCTTTAACTATAATTTTCAAGTCCAATGGTAGGCCTTTAACAAAAACGGCCAAAGCCAAGTCACAATATGATGGATACGCTATTTCATTTTGTGTAAAATAGCATTCGTTGTTTATTAACGTAAGCAAACTCTCAAGTTTCTCTGCAAATTCCTCAATCGATTCCCCATTTTTTCTTGTTGTTGTTGCTAGCTCGTGATGTAACTCAGCGATGGACCTTCTATCTTTAAAACGTTTAATTAGAATAGGTTTGATATTATTCCATAACTGATAATCAGCCCGTCTAATGCAATCAAAAGCCGTTCCACTTAATTTACAAATAACAATCTTCGATATAAATTTGTATGTCTCGAAATCCACGTCATCTAAAATTGAGTCTACAGTACTTAAAAATCTATAAAGGTCATCTGAATTGCCATTGAATTCGGGTATAGTGCTAATTGCTAATTGAATTCTAAATTTATTTATTTCTATACTATTATCTTTACCTTTTCTAGCTTCTTCAAAAATGGGTTCCATCTTGAGATATGATTAAATTTCGATTTGCTTACTTGAATCCGAGATAGTTATGTCCAAGTTAGTCGTAGTCTCGCGTTCGTTCTAAAGTTCTTCGGTAGGCGCCACCATCCCTTAGTTTGTGCTGCGAATGATCGTTCGGTTTGTCGAGTTGTGGCAGCTATTGAACTCGATGTCTCCGTCAGAAAATTCTTCAGCGCTATGAGGGAAAAAACCGCTAAGCCACCATGAATTGTTCTGGCTGGTGGTTGATATTTTGGATGTAGGTTCTGGATCACCAGTACGACCAGGAAGTGTAATGATAGGCTGGACCCGAGCGGTGAACAGTCGAATAGTTGTTGAATTATTATATTTGTGATGTAGACTCTCCAGAGTCCACTGGTAGTGTGATAGGCCTTTAGGACGAACAGCGATTTGATAGTAATTTGTAAACACACTTCTTTCTTTGAATGATACTTTTATTATTCACTATTTTTACAATTAATATTTATTGATAACCTTTTGGTTATCATATCAGCAAAGACTACATTTTACTAAATACTATGTCTGACTCCAAGCTTGACTACAAGCTTCTCTCCAGGTTTGACTGACTGTCTAACTTTTGTCTAACTCTTATATACTAATTTATTGTTTACAACCTATTTACAAAATCCAACAGTAAGCACTTCCGATGTCCGGGTAACCTACATATAACTAGCAACGCATTTTGTACTTATAAAACAAAATAATGATTCGAATTGTTATTACAGTTCAATATCTATTAATGATTTAGATTTAATTTACTTAACATGGTAATTTGGAAACGGCAACGCCATCAAAATATAATTATATCTCCGATATAAAAAAACTAATTGCTAACTTTTTTAAATCGGAGAAACAAGCCAAAACCTGAGTAAACGTCTTCATCAACATTTCAAGCAATTTAAGACGATGTTAACCGAGCATATTATTAATTTGAACCATAATATAGATTTTTCCAACCCAAAAATTTTACATTTTGAAGAGAACGTAATTAAAAGAAGATTTGCTGAGGGATTGTTTTTGCATTTGGTCATAAACAAACGCTTCGACAATACGACCTTGAACGAAACAAACACGTGGTTCCTAAGTAGCGTGCCAAAATTTCTTAAAAAATGACAAAATCGCATCGCTTTTTAAAGTTCCCGTAAAATCTGAACACATGCTATAAACTGCTACAAGAAATGTCACACTTACATTTAGTTGATCTTAGTGTTAAATTGGAAAATTTTAATAATCCATGGTATCAGGATATGGTAATGCACTACACTATGTATTATAAACATTAACTTGAAATTACACAATATTTTCACAAAATACTAATTTTAACAAATCACAAATGGAATAACCAGTCTACGAATAACACACTATCCAATTGTGATTTTTTAAAATTCGTATTCTGTGAAAATATTGTGTAATTTCAAGTTAATGTTTATAATACATAGTGTAGTGCATTACCATATCCTGATACCATAGATTATTAAAATTTTCCAATTTAACACTAAGATCAACTAATTGTAAGTACTATTTACTATTTTATTTTTTCTTTTCACTCCAATTCAATTGTTTTAGTTTTTAATTTTATTTTTAGTTTCCACTGAATGAAGGCTAGGATTATAGCCGAAACGTATGGATTTAAAATAAATTTTTGAAAGAAATTCATGTTTTTTATTGATGTTATGCCCGATTATTAGACTTTGTTAATATATATATATATATATATATATATATATATATATATATATATATATACATGCAAATATGAATTGTAATGTAACTACAAATGTAAATATTAAAAACCAGTATTACAAATTTTATATTATTCGTAAACATTTATTCATAAATAATATAGTATCTTTATATTAATAACTATAATTATACAAATTTTATTTTTATGTTTCAAGTGATGGATGCTTCTGGCGATACTCGATCTCAATTTGCTTGGGGCAACAATTTTTGGTTCGGCTCAGAGCGACAGTGCCGCTTTCTCGCAACTCCCTTACCTTTGCAAGTCTCTGATAAATACGATCCACCTCTGCCTGATTTTACGCCACCACCGTATCCAGTTAGATATAGCATGGCCTATTGTAGGCAACAATCTAGGCTACAGGTGAGATTTTTTTTATTATTATTGTTTTATCTTTTAACTTCCCGTAGGGCAAGTTATAGTAATCGCAAAAAATCGAAAATGAAAATGTTTGCATATCTTTACGTTTCAAAGGTTTCTGAATATTTTGACATAACTGAAAAAATTGATTGATTGTGTGTGTATAGGTATGTGTGCAGTATGGATTTATGTGCGGATACAATTTTTCGCCGACGTTGTCGAGAGCACGGATCATCCTATTTGAATGATTTAAAAAGCAGTCAGTTTCTTTTGATGGGAAAGGGGCAAAGAATGCAAAAAATAGGTTTTCAGTTTTTTAGAGAACGGAGCGTCCTATTTGAATAACCTACCTTTTATTTGTTTATTTGTTTGTTTATTATAATTTGAATAAACATAACCTTTTATTTATATTGTAAGTTAAGAATTGGTCAAATTTTTGGGAGGGCAGGCCCAGCGGTTTCAAAAATCCGGAATAAAAGTTAAAAAATTGCCATTTGGTGGTGAAAAATATATCGGTCATATGCACATCAAATTATCAGATATTTTGTAGAGATTTTAATAATGAGTACCAATTTCGACAAGTTTGTATCCTTCTGGATTCCGTGCCAAAATTTTTAATATTTAATGTTCACTTGTATAGTTCAAATAAAGGTCTTCGACATCAGTATGATCGACTGACTTGATAATACACGAAACCATTATTTTTAAACGAAATTTTTAACTTCCCGTAGGTTAAGTTATAGTAATCGCAAAAAAATCAAAAATGAAAATTGTTATATATCTTTACGTTTCAGAGGCTTTTGAATATTTTGGCATACCTTAGAAAAAATGGATGTATGTGTAATGTGGATGTATGTGTAATTGTGTGTGTATGTGTATGTGCGCGTGTGTGTATGTTTGTGCGGATACAAAATTTCGTCGACGATTTCGGGAACACGGATGAAGCGACTCGAATAATTCAAAAAACATGCGATTTGTATTGATAAGAAGACTGATTTTGGCAAAAGCAGGTCTAGCCGTTCCGAAGATATGGGGCAAAAAGTGCAAAAAACGGTAAAACTGTTTTTAAGAAAACGGAGTGTCCGATTTGAATAATTCGAAAAACATTTTACTTGTATTAACAAGATGAAAAACTGATCAAATTTTCATGAAGGCAGGTCTAGCGGTTTCGGAGATCTAGTAAAAAAAGTAAAAAAAATGCCATCTGGCGGTCAAAAATGATCATTAGACATATGCACATCAAATTATCAGATATTTTATAGAGATTTTAACAATAAGTATAAAATTTGTTTACATTCCTATGGGTTCCGTACCAATGCTTATCCGTTAGACGGCGACGTGGCGCTTACGTGCTTCGATATTTCGTCTCTATGCAGTTAAAGCAGTACGATTGCTTTGAAAAAAAGTTTAGAATTTTTAAAATATTTCAAAATACACTTTTCTTCAAAAAGTCTTTTTTCAAAAAAAAGTAAATTTTTGTCAAAAATTTATAGTTTCTCAAAAATCTAATTTTTCAGAGTAATTTTTGTTCAAAAATCTTAATCTTTAGAAAAAAAATAATTTTTGGTGCGGGAAGTTCCAGCAATTTGCCATAAAGCACGATGCCATGCGCCCCACTAGTTACAAAATAAATTTAAAACAAAATAAATAAATAACAGTACGAAAAGTTGCAGTAATTTGCATTAAGGCACGATGCCAAGCACCACCAGATATAATTATTATAAATATGAGATAAGGTCCTCAAACTGCCTTATTCAAATGTGGCTCGATTAAGTTTGTTTACAGTATTCGTTCAGACGTTGAGCTGTTAACATCGGTGAATAAATAATCATTACATAAATATCAAAAAGTACTAATATTTTATCTACCTGTCCAGTAACCTGTGTTAGTGTCTGCATTGTGTACAAATAGATACCGTTAAACACGTGTCCCCTTGCCGGGGGCACGCAGTGTCGTATAAACATTGTGTATTTTATGTTAATATAAGTGGTAATTAAGTAAATTAATCGCATTTTTGTTGTGCTAATTAATTTAATGTCTTTATGGAGTCCGATACCGGACAATTAAAGGGCCGTCCGCCCGATAAAAATCCTCTGACATGTTCGGAAATTGGCGTGACTGTTGCAAATGCAATGAATGTGTACTTTGTCGGAAATGAAAATAATACAGATTTACGTAATTCAAATAATGAGGAGAGCATAATAAGAAGTGAACATATTCCAATGCAAATTAATAGTGCTGAAACGGTGATTGAAAAGTCAATTCGAATCGAAGATTCGATTAATATGGATAATGTGTGTGACAGAAGCAATGAAGCACAAAATATTGTAATGACTGAGCAAGTACCTAGTGATGAGAATTCTAATCGAATTAACGTTGATGAAATTCATCTACCGAATCGTTTTGATATGTGCGATACTGGACCTTTTTACATTTACGTAGAATCTTTAAGTAAAAACATTGGACGTTTACACCCAATGGCTCTCGGAAAATTACTACACAGATCACGATCGATTCCGAAAGAAGATTTGTTGGAGATTATCGTGATTGGTAACAATAAAGTCAAACTAGTTCTTAGGAACGGTAAAACAGCTAATAGCCTGCTTGACGATAGTTTTTTTACTGATAATAAATTGAAAGCTTACATCCCTAAATACCTATTAATTAGGGAAGGTATAATCTTTGATGTAGACATTAATCTCACTGCAGAAGAAATATTAGAAGAGATAGAATCAGTTATTCCGATAATAGATGTAAAGTGTTTTGTACCAAAAAACATCAACAAGCGCAGAATTAACTCGCAATGCGTGAAATTATCTTTCAGAGGTTCAATTCTGCCGGATAAGGTAGGCATACATTCTGTTAAATGCCCAGTCAGCCCATTTATTAAGAAGATTACCCAATGCCACAAATGTTGGCGATTCGGCCACGTTCGGGAAAAATGCCGGAACGACCTAACGTGTCCTAAATGTGCAGGTCCTCATATTAAAGACGTATGTATAGAAGATAACAACTATCTATGCTGCCTGTGCAAAGATAACCACGAGGCTTATAATAAAGATTGCAGAATATACAAAAGATATAAAAATATTAATGAATTAATGGCAACACAAAATTTATCTTTCTACGAAGCAAAAAAAATCTTTGATAACGATAAATACTCGAGAACAGTTAGAGTCAACCTTAGCAGCTTGAATAAAGATAAAGATTTCCCTCCAATGAAAATCAAGAACTCTAACCAGAGTGGGGCTTTAATAAACAATAAATTCACGGTTCTATCGGACCTGGAAGAGGAGGAAGACCAAGGTAATATTGCAAACTTCCAGACATTTAATAAACCTAAAAGGATTCATGTTCCACCCTCAACCAAGAGAGAAAAGAATGGGGCTGTAATCGGACATAGCATAAAACCTGTTTATAAAGAAAATATGGCTGACAAGGGAAATTTATAAACCCTAGAAAAAGATTAAAAAACAAATCAGATTCTGATTCTGAAAATGAAGTGAGGAATAACAATAGGAAAAGTGAAGATCCTAACACATCAGGTGGCCTACATCATTTCATTAGGCTGCTAAAGGACGTCTATAATCCAAATGATCCCGTATTGAAAAATTTGTTAAGTGATGTTTTTCTCAAAATGGTAAAAATTAAACACAAAATAGATCCTGCAAGTTTAAAAAAGAAAAAATCTAATAAGGATTTACCTGTGAGTTCAGAAAAATAAATCAATCAGTACTCCTTTCATTATGAAACAAATAAACATTTTACAATATAACTGTAGATCAATGTTAGCAAACAAGAGTAGTATAGAACATTATATGTGGTCTCATAAAATTCATGTGGCAGGTCTGTCTGAAACCTGGCTTAAAGAAGGTCACAAATATTTTGTCAAAGGTTATCGGATTTTCCGAGAAGACAGAGTTGACGGTTATGGCGGTACTGCCATTCTAGTCAAAGACAACATATTATGCGAGAAAATTAACCACCCATTTCAGTGCCATCTTATCCAAATGTGTGCAGTGATTTTAAAATTAGAAAACCCGGTATGTATTATTTCAATCTATTGTGCGCCGAACTCTAAGGAATATTTCAAGAACATTAAAGATTTAATTGAAACTATCTCCATGCCAATACTCATAATAGGGGATTTTAACTGCAAAAATTTAGCTTGGGGTAGTGCCTCCATTGACAGAGGAGGCGAGATTCTATACAACATAATTGAAGACCTAAACCTCACCATAATGAATGATGGAAGACCAACCACTATCAGCACGGCAAGTAGGAAAGGTACGCCAATAGATCTTACTTTTTGTTCCAATAATCTATATGACAAAATCCAGTGGGACATTTATGCGGGCAGCTTAGGATCTGACCATTTGCCAATTAACATTACATTAAAAACTAACTTTGATGTGAAAGATTATATATATCCCTCCAGAAAATGGAATACCAAAGAGGCCAATTGGAAGAATTACGCATGGGAAATAGAAGATAAGTTGAAAAAAGTGGTACTCCATGAGGATCATAAGTCAAAATATGATGCCATTATCGAGATCATAAACGAAGCAGCTGGTAAACACTTCAAGGAACGTAAAACAGTGGCAATCAAGCAATTTAAACCCGCTATCTGGTGGGACGAAGAATGTGAAAACCAGATCAGGCAAAGAAAAATAGCGTACAAAAAGATGGTAGACGAGTTTACTTACAACAATTTTATTGAGTATCAAAAAATAAACGCTATTACAAAAAAAATTCTCAAATCCAAAAAGAGAAAAAAGTGGATGGATTTTACAAACTCACTCAATAGTAATATTAATACATCAAAGCTTTGGAATATAGTAAAAAATTTTAACAACAAAAATAACAGAAACTCATCTAAGCCTCCAGTCGCTAGCTCATTCTTCGAAGACATGCTAAAAATGTTCGTTCCAGACTTGGTCTCCAATGAAATCAATCTGAATTTTGCAAATAATCTCGGAAGAGATCCCGATGACTTAATTTCTCCTATCAGACTATATGAATTTGATAAAATATTAAAAAATAAAAAAGACAGCGTGCCAGGAATGGATAATATCTCATACATTATGTTAAAGAAGAGCCCCATAGCATTAAAATGTCTAATCATAGAGGTATTTAATTCAATTCTTTCTACATGCTGGATTCCAGAGGATTGGAAAAAAATTATAATTATTCCCATCTTGAAACCGAATAAAGACCCTTTGAAGATAGAATCCTATCGACCAATTTCATTATTATCTTGTTTGAATAAGACATTTGAAGCCATCATCAAGAATAGATTGGAGTGGTATATAGAAAACAAGTCTCTCTTCAATCAAAACCAATTTGGATTTAGACGAGGTCAAGGCACAAGTGATCTGTTAAGTACCTTATCTAATGACATTCATATATCTAATTCGAATAATAGATACCTTCTATTATTAGCGACGGATATACATAAGGCTTACGATAATGTTGATCATGGCATTTTACTGAACAAACTTAAGAAATTGAACATTCCTTCTAATATTATGAAAGTGATAATTCTTCTACTAACCAATAGGTTGCTATATATAAAAAATAAAAATAAATTAACAGGTCCCAGAGTAGCTCTTACAGGCTTACCACAAGGTTCTATATTGAGTCCGTTATTATTTAATATTTATATGTCGGACTTTACTGAAGTTACCCAAGACGATGTTAAGAAACTACAATATGCTGATGATTTATTTTTATACATTTCTTGTAACACACTTGAGGAATGCATTCACAAAATGAAGTCGTCGATCACAGTTGTCTCAGAATGGATGAGGTCCAACCACCTGAACCTTTCCTTGGTCAAAACAAAGGGTATCCTGTTCACCAGGCATAGAAAATTCCTTTACCCTCAAGAAATCAATATGGGGAATTGGATTTGTAAAATATACGATAGTGTGAAAATTTTAGGGGTTACCTTTGATAAAAAGATGACCTTCCGGGTGCACGTTGAAAAGGTGATCAAAAATGTGAAACAGGTAAGAATATCATTAGAAGATTGGTTGGAACTGACTGGGGAGCCCACCCAAGTTCATGTTTAGCTATCTACAAATCCATAATTAGATCACATATTGATTATGGATACTTCATTTACGGAGGAATCTCAACCAATATACAAGGATTACTAGATAAAGCTCAACTTTCGGCTTTAAGACTGTGCTTGGGAGCTATGAGGTCAACGCCTCGCATTGCCATTTTAGCGGAAGCCGGGGAAGCCCCATTAAACATTAGGAAACGAATACTAACTAATAGATTTCTAATTAAAAAATTCAACTCGGATTCTGAACGAATCCCGAAACAATTGGAACATTTAGCTGTTTTACATTTTAGGGTAAACTATTGGAAAAATAGACCGACACCTCCATTAATAACTGGATTTTATAATTTGAAACCTCTAGAAGATCGAATAATTACAAATAATAAACTACCGTATCATAGTCATTCTTGGAATTACTCATTTCCCAAGAAATATATAGTCTTGAATGATTTTAATTATATGACTCATCATTCCAATAAAAGTATAATAAACAGGGAGTTTGAGAATTGGTTAGACACGAAATGGAAAGATTTCACTGTTATCTACACTGACGGTTCCAAGTTAGAAAATAAAGTGGGGTGTGCTGTCTATGTACCTAATAGAGAGAAAAATTTACAATTTAATTTACCGGATTTTGCCTCAGTCTTTTCGGCAGAACTTACAGGTATCAATGCTGCTTTAGACTTTGTTATACAAGAAAAGATTCCAAAAACCTTAATCCTAACAGATAGTAAATCCGCACTTCTGGCTCTAAACCATCCTAAAGAAAATTGCAATGATTTAATTTTTGACACCATCCATAAAATAGAAAGCGTCTTAGAAAATAAAAACACGATTAAATTAGTATGGATAAAAGGGCACTCCAATATTCATGGAAACGAATATGTGGATGGTCTTGCAAAAGAAGCCTGTTTATCAAATTTTCCTTCAAGAAAGGCTCCTGCGTCTGACCTAAAAAGCTGGGTAAGGAAACAAGGATTAAGGTTATGGCAAAACGAATATGATATGGAAGGCAGAAAAGGAACTTTATTTAAATTTTGCAAACCAAAAGTGTCTTTCAGTACATGGTTTGCCAAATCTAGGTTGAACAGAGACGAAATAACCGTTATCAATCGTATTAGATCGGCCCACACATTCTGCAAATCTCATCTTTTTAGAATTGGCATGGCAGAAGATCCCTTCTGTTCTTGCGGATTGGAAATTCACAATCTTGACCACATCGTTTGGAAGTGCAAGCTCTATGCTAATCAAAGAACATTCTTACTACAAGAACTGAATAAATATAACTTCATTTTTCCTATTAACACTACAATAGCCTTTTCTACTAATGATGAAAATATATATAAAATTTTTCTGTTTTTCTTAAAAAAATGTAACATTAAAATATAGTTCTAAAAATAAAGTATTAGTTATTAAGGTTTTAAGAATTAAGTCGCAATATTATGTTGTAAATAATTTGTAAAATATGTATTTTCTGGTATTTGTAATTTTGTAACATATTATTTATGTATTAAGAGGCTAAATGACCACACGGTCAAATGCCATAAATAAATAAAAAAAAAAAAAAAAAAAAAGTTTGTTTATTGGTAGTGAAATCATCATTTAATTTTTCGGTGGTTTCAACATATAGAAGTACTAATGCTGAAACTAAATAAAAAAATACTGAAAACTGATTTCTCGAATGCTAAAATTATAGCTAATATTATTTAATTTTTAAGGTGAGGGTGCATTTTCCGGATGAGGAGTTAGTTCAACTAGGATTGTGTTTGCCGAAATCTTGTACACCTGAAGATGTGGAAGAGCGACTCCAACTTCATCTGTCTAGAGATTTAGGCAGCAGGTCATGGCGTCGACTTATGCGAAATAATTTCACTGTCGTTGGAGTCAAACCGCTTCCGGGTGATGATAGATTGAAGGACCAGCCAAAATATGTCATCGTTCTGTATGATACAAATTTGTTATAAAACTGAATATTGCTCATTTTATTTTTATTACGACGAAACTCAAGTTCAACATTCAGCAAATTCCAAATATTTCAACTATTTTGTGTGTTTTATGATCAATTACGCTTTTATTTTAATGTATTTTCCACGAAATTGTACTGTGCAGAGATGGTGCTGAGTTTGAACTTTAAAGTTGTGCGTGTTTGGTTTCACCGAATTTATTATTTGCTTCACCAAGTTTAATGAATTTATCGGATAAAACGTTTCTATTGATAGTTTAATCATTTTTTAGCCTTCTTGTTTGTATATTTAAAACATGATTTGTTTCTAATAATTTATATTTATAGGACGATTTTAGCGGCAAGCGCGATTTTGGTTATCTTGGCTACAATTTATGAAGTTCGTATTTGGAAACCTCGTAAAAAGTCACAAAGAAACAATAACAATGAGGTCGCCTCCAAACATATGGCTGATTGTGGTAACTATCATAATTTATATAAACAATATATATAAATTATATATATATATATATATAAATTTATATATATATATATATATATATATATATATATATTTATATATATAAAGCGAGAGGTTTTTCTTTAGATGGTAAAATAATATGATAAAATTGTTCTTGGGCATCCATCCAGTAATTAAAAACAGTTTTATTAAAAGAAAATGTTTTATTCAGAAAACATACGTTTCGGGTCTTGATTTGACCCATCTTCCGTGCTACAATTTCCGTTCTCTCATCCAATGACGATACAGTTTCCACAATTTTCCGCAAACACGTACGCACACATTTTACATGTACCACAAACTCCAAGCTGACAACATGTTCGTTTGGAATGAGCTTTTTATAATTAAATATATATATATTTTTTATTTTAATTTTACAATTATTTTAAATCTATCATGACTCGTCGTTTATCAATTTGTGTTTCATAATATTTTCGTGCAATTTCAGTATTTTTTCAATTTATTTGTATGGTGAGTTCTTTACATTTGTTTATGTCTATGTTGTTTTTTTTATATACTTATACAATATGTATTATTTAAAACACAAAATTTATTGAATTGATTAGATTTATGCTTTTTTACATGTTTTTATTTATATTTTTCTGAAATATTTAATTGTAGCACTGAAGATGGGTCAAACAAGGCCCGAAACATACGTTTTTTGAAAAAAAAAACATTTTTTTTCAATAAAACTGTTTTTAATTACTGGATGGATGCCCAAGAACAATTTTATCATATATATAATAATATAATATACATATTTAAAATTTTTGAAAATTTTTCAATGCTATTTCCACACAAAAATTTGATTGAATTGCGCTCTATCTAAACGTTAATATTCAGAGTTAAAACTTTCAGAGAATTGTTTTTAATCAATTTGGAACCATTTGAGCCCCTGGGAGCAAGCAAATTCGAAAATGACCATTTTAAGGACCACCCAAATATATATATATATATATATATATATATATATATATATATATATATATATATATATATATATATATATATATATAGATGATTTCGGTTATTTAATTTTTAAAAAATATTTTATAAAAAAGTCATCACAGACACTTATTATCTACAAGCCATGTGTTTTTAATACGTATTAGTGTTAATCTAAAAATTTCAAAATGACTGAAGTTGACGTAGAATTTTACGTATGGAAAAATAAAGATGTTTTAAAAATCTTTACTTTAATTATTTTTTACTTTATGTTACGCCTTCCAAGAAATCAATTATATTAAAGCAATGTTTAAAAGTTTGCGGGTAAAATGGTCCACCACCAATTTTTAAAAACAAGTTAAGTTGTGAATTTTTTTAAGAATTTTTGCTTTGCTTCAAATCTAGCAACCGCTATGTTTGAATATTTATAACATACAATTTTTCTTTATTGTATTCTTTTTGGTTTTGAGCATTGTTGTTCAGTTTACAAGACCTTAATATAATTTTGAGGTATACGTTGTTAAATTATTTTATAATATGTAATATTAATTTTAAATTAGATTCAATAGATATTTTCTATAAACTCTACAAAAGCTTACTTGTACATATGGGATATGGGATAAAAAGGAACAACTGAGACTTTACCCTAGCAAAGATGTAAACAATAAAATGCAGTTAATAAAATTGTAAATTGTTAATTCAGCCAAAAAAATAATTAAACAAAAAACATATAAAATTCATAGTAATTTTAAATCTGCAAATAAATATTCCTGATGAAAGATCACATTGTTATCAGAAATTAATATTTTGCATCGGTTGAATATAGTAGCTATAATTTCATGAATTCGCTTTCAAATTAAAAATAACACAATCGATCTACATATTTGCCCCCTGGCTGTTCTATTTATCCATCGAATATGGAAAATGGGACAGATGACAAATTTTAGAAAAAATAGTTTAAAAATAATTCTATAATTACGAATTGACTGAGAATTTTACTTAACAAGGTACGATATATGTTTGTTTGACGCATGTTATGTGTCGTCATATAGTTCATTTGGATTAGGCCATATAGGCACTTAATTTCAAATTCAACCCTCATTCTTCATTCAGCGCTCGAAGCGAACACATCGATTATACAATACCTGAGTACAATCAACAAGCATAAACAGCATTTATTTAGTCACAGTTTAGTGTAGTGTTTGATCTAGTAGGTGACTTTACTTGTGAATTCAGTGCTTTTTAATTAAATATAGTGCTCCCGTCAGGGAGTACTATAAATTATCACTCCACAATACCTATTGTGGAATCATTTAACATCATTCACGAAGACCAAAATAATTCTACTCAACTAGTTCTGAACCAGATGACTACAAAAAGAAATAACGATGATGCAGTAAACAGATCAACATCGTCGGATCCAACTCCTATTCCATCAACAAGTAATTTGTCTTCAATAGCAACAATGGATCCAGAGTCCACTGCACGCGATGTGATTGATTACACGAATAAAAACCCATGGCAAGAGGTAACTTCCGCTAAAAGACGTCGCCCGAACAACGCAGTAAGTAATGTAAGCGTTCCCATTAAATTAGCCAACAAATTTAGCGCTCTAGAAAACAATGTTTCTAAACCATCAGACGAGGCAACAAATAATAAAAAATCTACTCCTCCGCCTTTATTTGTCTACGGGGTTCGAGATTACAATCTTATGATAGCGGATATTAATTCAATTATTAATAAAGACAAATACACCACTAAATACCTACCCAATAAAACTATTAAATTCAACATTTCTGAAATAGAAGACTACCGCAATTTTGTTAAATTTCTGCGTGAAAGAGACGTCGTTTTTCATACCTACCAGATAAAAGCGGAACGCTCATACAGGGTTGTACTCAAATATCTGCACTACGCTACAGATAAAAATGATATCAAAGCCGCAATTGAAAAAGAAGGTCATCCTGTCAGAAATATTACTAATATCATACACCCGAAAACTAAACAACTGCTGAACATGTTTTACGTAGACTTAGAACCCAAAGAAAACAATTCGTCAATTTTTAAAATGAATAAAATGTTAAACCAAATAATTCATTTTGAGCCCCCAATAAGATCATCAAATATTCCGCAGTGTGTAAGGTGCCAAATGTACGGCCATACCCAGCGTTATTGCAGCCGCAGATTTATATGTGTAAAATGCGGCTCTGATCATGAGTCTAAAAAGTGTACAAAAGCAGCTGAAGCCCCGCCCCTTTGTTATCATTGCGGCGATAATCATACCGCAAACTACAAAGGGTGTTCTTACTACCTTCAACTTGTCGGTGCAGATAACGATCAAGCAACAATAGGCAGAAGTAACGGGACTTATTTACACACAAATGCAAACCGGTACAAATCCAACCTACACAACAATAGAATTTCACAGTACGCAAACCCTCAGCATATGTCTTATGCTCAGGTAATAAAATCGCAATCAAACCTATTTAACAACAATCAAAATCACATTAACAACAGTAACTCTCCATCGATGTCTGATTTCCTGACCGAATTTAGAAATATGTTTAGCCAGTTAATGGAACAAAACACCATGATTGTCAAAATGTTATCAACATTAATCAACATTAATAAAGCTAAATAATGGCTAATATTTTAAACTTAGGATTATGGAATGCTAACGGCTTGTATCAACACAAAGCCGAAGTAGAATTATTTTTGAGACACAACAATATCGACATCTTTTTAATTAGTGAAACACACTTCACCAAGTATTCAAACTTTTATATACCAAATTACAAAACATACTTCACTAACCATCCCGATGGCACCGCGCATGGTGGGACTGCCATTATTGTAAAATCTAATCTTTTTCATTACGAGCTGGATAAATACGAATCTGAAATTTTGCAAGCCACATCAATTTCAATAAAAATGAATTCATTCAACTTATGTGTTTCTGCAGTCTACTGTCCGCCGAGGTACAATATAACCAGTTTACAATTTCAAGATTTTTTCTCTACACTAGGTAGTCATTTCATCGCCGGCGGAGACTACAACAGCAAACACGTCAATTGGGGCTCAAGATTAAATAATCCTAAAGGATTACAGCTATATGATACAATACATAAACTCAATTATAGTGTTCTTTCTTCAGGGTCCCCCACCTACTGGCCGAGCGATCCTGCCAAAAAACCAGATCTATTGGACTTTTTTGTATCATCGGGTATAAGCTCAATTCACAAGGAAGTACGAGCAAGCCACGACTTATCATCTGACCATAGTCCAGTAATAGCCAGCATAAGCACATCGGCAAATATTTCTAAACCCTCGTCTAGGATCTGCAACCATAAAACAAACTGGGACATCTACCGGAAGTTCGTAGAAGACAAAGTTAACCTCAAAGTTAAACTTAAAAATTCCGCTGATATCGAAAACACCATCGATTCCTTTAATACTCTTCTATACGATGCTGCAAAGTTTGCTACTCCTACTCCTGTTACGACAGAAAACTCCTGCCAGACAACAACATATGAAATAAAAAGGCTCATAGCAGAAAAAAGAAAAGCTAGGCGTAGGTGGCAACATAGTCATTTGCCCACAGACAAAAACATTTTCAATAATCTGAGCAACAAGTTGAAAGCAAGGTTAAAGGAACTCAATCAAGTGAGATTTAATAACTACGTATCCAGTTTGAATCGTTTTGACAATTCTATCTGGAAACCCGTCAAAAATAAACTTAAACCTAACTTTCAAAATCCTCCAGTTCGTATGGATACCCAGACCTCTGCATGGGCAAGAAGTGACAAAGACAAAGCAGATATATTTGCGGAATACTTAGCTACAGTTTTTCGGCCTAACAATTTACCAAATTATAATGTCAACATTAGTCCTGCTTTAGACCATAATAGCAGTCACGAAAGCGAGAAACGTTTCTTGTCTCTCAAATTAGTAGTCAGTGAAATAAAGAAAGTTAAAGCAAAAAAATCGCCTGGAATAGACCAAATATCTCCCAGAATGCTGAAAGAATTGCCTGTAAAAGGATTCATTATAATCACCTATATCTTCAACGCTATTGTGAGACTTGACTACTGGCCAAATCAATTCAAGACCTCTTTAATAAAGATGATTCCAAAAACTGGCAAGGATCAACACTTAGTCACATCTTATAGGCCAATCAGCCTTCTTCCTATATTGTCAAAAATTTTAGAAAAACTGTTACTACAAGATATTTTGAAGGAATCCAATATCTTCCCTGATCACCAGTTTGGATTTCGTAAAGAGCACTCAACCATACAGCAGTGTCACAGGATTGCCAGTCATATCTATAACTCATTCGAATCCAAACAATATTGCACCGCCGTCTTTTTGGACGTCAAACAAGCATTCGACAAAGTGTGCCACGACAGACTCGTCACAAAAATTAGACTCTACTTACCAGTAAAGTATCATAATATCTTAACATAATATATTGTCAACAGAAAGTTTATAATCAAGGTTAATTCCTCGTCGTCTGACGTATTTCCTATCAAGTCAGGGGTACCGCAGGGAAGTGTGTTGGGTCCATTCCTATACACCCTGTTTACGCGCGATATTCCTACAACGTCTATTACCACAATCGCCACTTTTGCAGACGACATATCAATCTTATCCACTGATGACAACCCTAGTACTGCTTGTTTAAAACTGCAGTATCATCTCAATTTGATTGAAGATTGGACCAAACTGTGGAACATAGGCATCAATGAGTCTAAGTCTAGCCACATTACTTTCACTCTTAACAAACAATCGTGTCCTGCAGTGTTCTTAAATGGCAATCAAATTCCAACAGTCAGCACCATCAAATATCTTGGAATTCACTTTGACGAAAAACTTACCTGGCGACATCACATTTGCACTAAAGTTAAGCAAATGAAAACGCGAGTTAAAGAACTCGGCTGGCTCATTGGACATAGATCCAAATTATCTCTAGAAAACAAGGTCCTTATTCATAATATGATAATTAAACCGTTGTGGACTTATGGTCTTCAGATTTGGGGCTGCTCAAGCAAATCAAATATTGCTCTTATACAACGGATGCAATCAAAAATTACTCGTTTGATCACAGGAGCACCCTGGTACGTAACAAATCAGATGATCCATAACGATCTAAATATCCAGTTCGTTAATGAAGTCATCAAATCAATCAGTGAAAAACATCACCGGAAGCTCGAAAATCATCCAAACACACTAATGGCGCCACTGTTAGCAACTCCAAACAGCAGAAGTTGAAGAAGAAATGGCCGAGTGATTTGATTTAAGCAGAATATTACTTGATGAAGTGACCTCTATTAAATATTTATAAACCTTTTATTGAGAGAGTGTGTGTTTGAATGTCTGTGCGTATGTATGTACGTATGTTAGTGTATATGATAATTTCATAACATTAGATTTTAAAATATGTAGTTTTCCCAGTAAATGGCCGAAGGACCTGAGCCAATTAGTATACCACTTGCTGAAGTGGTTACTATTATATAATTTCTTTTTCTGTTTACGTGCGTGTGAGTATGTCTGTGTGCATGTACGTATGCATGTGTGTGTATATGTTAAATTTATCACAATAGCTTATAGGATACCTTGTATTCTGATTGCTGTAAATAAAGAGATAGAAAAAAAAAAAAAAGAAAAAAAAAAAGAAAAATTCAACCCTTGTGTCCTGTATATATAATAAGCAGATATTTATAAATATGTACAAACTGCTAGATTAAACAGATTTTTTTTATAGAACATCAAACACCGGCGGATGTACCAAAAGAATCGGTTTGGAGCAGTTTACTGATGACTTTTTCAGCACAAACAAATATTAGTGTTTTATTAAATACAAAACTTGGCGATGATTCAGTACCTGTAATTCATGGAATAAGGTTTGCATGGAAATTATGGTATTTGATGTACAAATTTCATTCTTTTTATTTTTTTGCACACTTGTCTATATTTCTGAAGATATGATTTTGAATTAAACTTTAGAATAGTAGTGGTCGTGATATTCAAGATTTTTTTTTCATATTTTCATTTGAATCTGTTACTGACTTTTTTGTTAATAAACAACTATTGTCATTAATATATTAAATTAATTAAATTAATAATAATATTAATTAAATAATATTAATATACAATATTTTTTATTAAATAAAATAAAATTAAATAAATATCATGCATTAAAAATTTTATTTTTCCAGATTTTTGGGAATGGTTTGGATTATCATGGTGCATATCATGTTATATTCTTTTGAAGTGGCCGACAATAAAGTAGTTGCTTTACTTGAATCTCAATCAATTGGTGCCCAAATTTTGGCAAATGCTATGCTCAGCGTCGACACATTTTTTTTTCTTAGGTACTTATTTTTACATTCATTTTGAATATTACTTTGTGTAAGCAATGTTTGTATTTTTTTTTCAAATAATTCATTAACTATCTCTAAGACAATAAACTAATTTCACAAATTAACTTTATGGTTTTTCCAATAGTGGTTTCCTCGTGGCATATCTATTTTATAATGGTAGAAAAAAGACTGGAAATAAATATCAAAGTCCAATGAAAAAAATACAAGAATTCGTTTTGATGGTGATCAGGCGTTATGTCAGGTAATAAGTAATAAAATTTTATTATAAAGAACAATAGTTGTTTAGTGTGCAGTTTTATACAGGTAAATGTTTATTTTTCTAAACTTTAATGACATGTCTGAATTTAGATCTAACACCTATAACTATCATATAATTTGTTTTTTTTACAAAATCATAACTTGATATCATTATATTTATGGGCAAATATAATATATGTTACCTGAATGACTTTTAACCGAGAAATATTTTTTAAACATATGTTTTAAAAATGAGGATAATTGTTAAAAATAAAATAAATGTGATACACTTTACAAATAAAAATTGAAATATATAATCTGAGATAACTTCAGTATGTGCTTTTAATAATTAAGTTATTATATTTTAAGAAAAAATGATTGCAACAAAAAGTACTTGAAAAAAGCAATAAAAAATAAATTTAGTGATGCATGGCATCATGCCTTAAGCAAAATACTTGAACTTCTCGTTTGATTAAACATTTGAGTAAAAAAATTAATTAATATATAATCAATCAAAATTGATAAATAATTTGAAATTATTAATAGAATCATTGAACTATCATAAAATATTTACATGTTAAATTACGTACTGAAATAAAAAAATAATTTTTGCAATTCGTATAGTATTTATGTATATAAATTTTAATCCTCAAAATTAATTAACTTTCCGTAGAGTAGTTATAGTAATGGGCCGAAAATCGAAAATGAAAATTTTTGCCTTTCTTAACGTTTTGAAGGTTTCTGAACATTTTGGCATACCTAAAAAAATGGATGTGTGTGTGTGTGTTTTGTGTGTTCGCATTTTTTCGTTCAGGTTTTGGAGCGCACAGGATCAACCGATTTGAATGGTTCACAAAACATTCGATTTCTATTGATGGGGAGATGTGCTGATTAGTTTTTGGCTAAGGCAGGTCCAGTCGTTACGGAGATAAGAGCAAAGAGCGCAGAAAATAGAAATCGAGTTTTTGAGAAAACGGAGTATCCGATTTGAATGATCTGAAAAACATTCAATAAGTAATGATTGGGGAAAATGGCTATTAGTTATTGGCAAAGGCAGGCCCAGCCAATTTGAAAATACAGAGCTAAATATACAAAAAATGGCAGTTTTTGAGAGAAAACTAATTGACCTGCCTTTCCAGAAACTACTCATCACGTCTTCCCATAATTACAAATTGAATGTTTTTGAATAATTTAATTCTCTTAGAAACCTTACTTCTAATTACTGCACTCTTTGCTCCATATCTTTGAAACAGCTAATCCATCAGTTGCCAAAAACTAATACGCACGTTTCTCCATCAGTAGGAATCGATTGTTTTTTTAAATATTTCAAATCGATTAATCCGAGTTTGCGAAATCGTGGACAAAGAATTGTATCCACATAAAGCCCACGCTCACACACACACAATCAAATTCATTACCAACTACATTTAGATGGTTTTGTGGATCATCCTGGTCAACTTAGATGGTTGTCTTGGTCAACCGTTAGATGATTTTTTGAAGTTTATTGGTCAAAAATTAGATTGTTAACTTGGTCAACGTTTAGATGTTTTTTTATATTACATTGGTTAACGTTTAGATGGATTTTTGGATTACTCTGGTCACCTTTTAAATAATTTTGTGGATCATCAAAGTAATTAATCAGCATTTGAACCTTTGCCTGATCACGTGACGCATCTTGGTAATGATTTTGATGATCTGGTGATGCATTTGATGCACAATAAAAAAAACACACACACACACAAGCATATATACATCCATTTTGGTGTGAAGGTGTGACAAAACCCCTACAACGCAAAGATATGCTAACATTTTCATTTACCATTTGTCGAACATCATTATAACTTATCCTACGGAAAGTTAAAAAAAATGTATGCAATAAGTTGACAGATTTTTTATAAACGTAGAGAGGATAAGATTCGATAAAGGAATATGTATGTAAAAAACTTAAGTATTTTTTTTTTAGAGTTTTTGTAGAGTAGGATGTTGATAAAAATATTTTTTTTTAATTTATATTCAACTAATAATTTTTTTTAATATATGCAAATGAATATTACCTCACAGATTGACACCGCCGTACGTGATTGCAATTTTACTTGCCGAGTTGGCATCCTGGCATGTCGCCCAATACACCCAGTTCCATATGACCGAACGCAACCATGCCACCTGCCATGAACATTGGTGGCGAAATTTGCTCTATATTAACAATCTCTATCCAAGGTCGGAGATGTGTCTCAGCTGGAGCTGGTACCTGAGCAACGATATGCAGTTCTTTGTGCTGGCCAGTGCTTTAATGTTTTTATCAACATCGTAAGTCAATTTGAATATTGATATTTACTAAAAATAACAAAAGATAAATAGGCCTGTTGATGGACAAGTTTTTTGTGTTAACTCATTACTATTATCTTAACCCTTTGTCAGGCGCATCTTCCCAAAATGTTTTTATAGTAAGGCATAAATGTACAATTTGATTTTCAGAAATTATGTTGTGGAAACCAAACCAATTATATTACAACAAATGACACATCCCATTATTGTAGGAATGAGTTTTTCAAAAATTTGCAACCTGATCCTTTTTACAGATGGAGTTAGTTCAAGGGCAAATAAGGTCAATGTCTTATTTTAATTTTATAGGGATTTTACAAAATAAATTATTGAATTAATGTGAAATAGAATTTTTATAGGTGCATTTATTACAGATATAACCTTGATCTGGTATTTTGTCAGAGATATTCATCAGTAAAGCTGAAATAACTATTTATTCAATTCATCTTTTGCAAAATTGCTTTTTTTACATAATTTAATTTTTTATTAGCTATTTTTCATTTTTCACACCTTTTCTAGGGCGAAACATTGATGGGTTTGCCCCATCCAGGTGTAAGCTTTTATTAAGATTATATAAAAAAAACGTTGAATTTTTTGAATTTTTCTAATCAGAAAATCCGAATCTCTGTCTGTATAGTTTAATCAGTGATTTCCAAAGTGGTCCACATGGACCCCCAATGGTCCATGGCAACTTTCAAGGAGTCCATGGCGGCAAAAACAAAAATTGAGGGTCCACGAACTGAAAATAGAGGTCCACAACGATAATATAATATATAGATTTACAATAAATATTTTAATATAGTTGGCAATATTTAGAAATGATTTAAAAAATAAAGAAAAACATTAATATTTATATAAAGTGTGTAAGTTGTAATATGTAGGCATTCGAGTTGTGGTTAAACTATACGCTGGCTGTTGAAAAGACAACAATAAACAGCAATAAACAAAATTTTCTTTGAATTTTAGTCCCCTCAGCAACGAATTTGAACTCAAGTGTTTTGAACTAAAATTTTAGACATTTACATTAGACAGGTAATTTTATGCTTTGGTGGACCGTAAATTACAGATATAGTTTATTTCTGGGTTGGTTATTGAAGAAAGTTGCTTATATGAAATGTTTGCTGAGAAATGTTATAGATTCGGTAGTGCTTATTGATATTTCTGATTATTACAGCAGTTCTACCGTCAGTTGTTCCACGTGGATCAATGTTGTAACTGGTTGCATGGCATCGTGCTTTAAGGCAAATTGCTGGAACTTCCCGTACCGTAAATTATTTTTTTTAAAAAACTTTTAAATTTGTTTGAAAACATTAAAAAAAACATTTGAAAATTTCAAAATTTCTGAAAAAATTTGACTTTTTTGAAAAAAATGATTTTTTTTTATATTTCGAAATTTTTTGATATGTACTTTTAATTTTTCTGAAAATATTGACTTTTTTGAAGCAATCGTGGTGCGTGGCTGTTTTAGAGAAAAAATATCGAAGCGCGTAAGCACCCCATCGCAGTCTAACGGATCAACATTGATATGGAACCCATAGGAATGCCAACAAAATTCATACTTATTATTAAAATTTCTATAAAACATTTGATAATTTGATATGCATTTGTCTAATGATCATTTTTGGCATTTGGCATATTTTTTACTTTTTTCACTCGATCCCTGAAACCGCTAGACCTGCATTCGCAAAAATTATTACACTATATATAAAAATGTTCATTTTAGATTTTTTTGCGATTCTATAACTTACCCTACGGGGAGTTAAAAATCATATTTGCTTAATTTAAAAAAGTCTGAGTTAGTAAAGCGTATTTTTGAATATAACATATGATCAATTTGATGATGTATTAAAAATAATTATAAAGCCGCTATTTATTACTTAAGTTTTGAAACTAAAATCATTAATATATTTGTTTCAGCGAAGTCCATTTTTAATTCATTTTGTTGCTCGATATATTAAGTTGAGCATAGGACAATCTGGTAATAGTATCACAGATAACAAATTACTATTACTATTTAAAAATACAATAAAAAACCGTTTGTTCAAAAATATTTTTTTCAAATTACAATTGTGGACTTTTAGCAAGAAATTGATTACTCATTGTTTTTCGCATTTGAGACTTCTATAAAACTCTGTTCAATTTTCTTCATAATTAACTTGAAAAAATTACTATTGGCTTGTTTGTTTTCTTTTTTTTTTAATTTTATGAAATTTAATTTGCCTTTGGAGTTTACAAATATTGATTTTGAAACCCGGAACTGTCTTGGTTAAACCATAATATAGGTGGTCCTTGACAAAACGAAAAATATCGCAAGGGGTTCACGGCACAAACAAGTTTGGGAACCTATGGTATAAACTAGCCAGAACGCATGGCAGTCAGTATGAACCCAATGTTTTTTAACCATTCTAGTCGATTGAGTCAAAAATATCAAGGATTTTCATATAATTCAACTTTAAAAATTAAAATCTTGGTACGAAACCCAATAAAATGAAACAAAATTAGAAGTCATTATTAAAATCTCTATAAAATATCTGATTTTCTGATGCGCATATATCTAATTATCATTTTGGGCCGCTAAATATATTTATTATTTATTTATAACCTAATGTTGTCTTTTTTACAGTTTCTTCAAATTGGCAGCAACTTTACTATTATCAATTCTCGCTTTCTGCACAGCTCTGACTACTTATATTGCATATAGCTATGATTATACGCCAACGCAAGTATCATTCAATATAATAGTAATAAGTATTTAATAAAATATTATTATTAACATCAGTAATAATTTTATATTTTTAGAATGGATGAGCAATATCTTATGATGGATGTTTTCTATGATCCTCCATGGACAAGAATAGGTCCTTACTTGATTGGTGTTGCTACAGGATACATTCTTGTGCATTTAGATGGAAAACTTACATTGAAAAGGGTTAGACAATCTTGACAAATTGTATTATATAATATAATCAAGATACGGTTTATTTTTGAGTCGAGCGTTACATCAATAAAAAATAGTATGAGAGTTTTTATAAATTTATTTATTATCTATACGTTTCGGCTAGCATCTTATCTTTCATACAGTGGCAATCAGTATAACTATAAAAATTAAAATATGTAAGAAATTCAATAGAAAAATTATAATAATGATAAAAAACAATCACAATTTTGTGTGTCATATGGAATGAAATCAGTCTTTACACCACATTCCTACATTGGTTTTGAAATTAATTTTTCAATATTATATTTTCGCTGGTGGTTATAACTTTGGAGATCAAGTTAGACCAATATGTTTGTAGACCATTATTTTTCAATTATGGCATACTTCCTAATATCAAACAAAAAAAAATAATTATATTTTTAGACCGGTATCACAATGCTGTGGATAGCTTCCTGGATGCTTAACTTAACTTTGTTATTTGGGTTAACAAATAAACGAATTGGTGGCTGGTTGGCTGCAGTATATGTCGCCTTTTCAAGGCCAGCTTGGGGTCTAGGACTAGCTTGGGCTGTATTGGCTTGTTCCACAGGACATGGAGGTAGGGTAATATTTTATTAGTCATTTGGTGAAATCAGTAAATATTTAAGAAAATCTGGCAATTTTGGAACAGCATATGATTATTTCAATAATTGCGAAATATTTTAATATATTCGTTCCTTTTATTGATAATGAATTAAAAATTTTAAAAATACAATTTTAGAATTTATTATGCTAAAATAAACATAAAGCTAACATCATTTTAAAAAATATATAGCATTCAGTTCAGCGAGTGATTTTCTAATTAATGCTAAGGTAGGTCTACTGCACAACACTTTTTCAGTCTTTTTATATCTGATACATTAAGAACTGATTTTGGTAACTCAATTGAATTTAGGTTAGGTATTTTTATGTATAGCAAAACTGGAAACGTACCTATGTGTAATGTAATGCAATAAAATAAATAAACTAGTTGGTATTGGTATTTTGCCTTGAGGCAAGTAACATGAACTTCCCGAAATGTGTAAATAATCGACTTAATCAATAAGAAATAAATTAATTTATGAGATTATAAGTATTCCGAGTGGATTTATTACACATAATTGCAAACGAACGAACGAACACGTTAACTCGGAGTATTTTCTAAAAGCAAATTTTCAAAAATCAGTAATTTTAATTAATCAATAATTATAATTGAACCAGTTTCCGTAGGACTTTAATGATTTACTATGTTCAAAACCAAGTACTACTATACCAACTGAATCATCTAAGTAATTTTATTTTTAACAAACGTCAAAAAACTACTTATTTTCTCAAACATTGATGATTTTTTAAAATTAAACTACTTGTCGTATGGCCGTAATAATTCAGTAAGTTCTATATGATATATATCGCCAAAAAAAGTTCCATAAAAATCGGTCTAAATTATTTTTCAACAGTTAATTACAAGAAAACGGCTCGGTAGATTTTCACCTAAAACTAATCAGTATTATTCCCAACTAATATCTTTCGAACAGTTTTTGATTTTTTAAAATCGGTTCGGTAGTATGAGTTTAAATGTGGACGAAAGGTTTAACACTTTTTTCTAAATTACAAAGAAACGGTTCAGGCGTTTTTGATCAAACGTCGATGAAAGTTCTAATTTTGATAAATGCCAAAAAGATCATACTAATTTTTGCAAACTTTGACGAATTTTTAAAGCTAAACCAGTTGTCGTAGGGCCGTAATATTTTAGTATGATCTAGAAGGCAATGGTATCTACCGTCAAAAAATAATCAAAAAAATCGTCTAAATTTTTTTTTTAAAAAACTTTATTACAAGAAAACGGCCCGGCCGATCTCTACCAAAAAATCGATTTTGAATTTTCAAAATCCATTCAGAATTGCGGGCTAAAACGTAGACAAAAATTTTTTCACTTTTCTGCGATTCATAAAGAAACGGCTTGGCCGATCGTCGCACGAAACTAACAAACAATAGTCCTCATCGAGATACATCGATTGGCTTTTAAATTTTTGAAATCTGTTCACATACACATACACACATACACATACATACTTTTTCCAAATTTGGTGTCATTCGATTCAGAATGGCTTGAAACGTCGAGAAAACATTTAATTAGCAATTCGGATTTTTTTATGAAAACATAAACTTCTCCTTCGGAAAGTTAATAAAAATCATTAAATTTTTTTATTTTTTTTTCTAAAACTAATTAGACTAATATCGTTATACACTGCTGATGACAAAGACAAACTTACAGAGACTACAGATTACGCAAAACAAAGCATTACGACTGGTACTAAGCAAATCAAGAGACCTACTGACAAGACTCTATTACTCTACAAAATACATACATGAACCAGCTAACGTAACGACAGTATTTGAACATATCTAGGAGCTTGTTGGTTTTCTTTTTTCAAATGTAGGTATGTATTACGAAAACATTAAAATGAATGTGCTTGGCCAACTTACACGTGAGATAGTTTAGTATGGAAAATACGCCATGCCATGCTATATACTGGTCTACCCTTAGTGGCAAATGGAATACACTTCTTGATACATAGATTGTTTTGTTTTTTTTTATCTCTGTTAATTAACACAGATGAACTTGTAGCTACTTGGCTGTACTTGAACTATAAACTTAAAGGACATAAGAATATACAAAATGTTATGTGATTATATTTATTGGAATATAAATATTAAATTATAATTGCATTATAAAGGGCAAATTTCAGTTTTAATATTTTGAACAATAGTTTATTTATATAGATTGTGATAAATTCCAAATTTATAGGATCAAGATTTTCTAGAATGAAAGAATAATACTTAACGATTAGGTATCGCATCTATTTGTGCAAAAAAATTAGAAATGAAATTGTACTGGTGTTTATATAGTTTAATTTTCCTATTTTTAAACCAATTTTTAACTTATTGTTAGTATCGTAACAATGATTATAACCAGATATTTTTTTATTATTTTAAACAGGTTACATAAATCGACTCCTGAGCTGGTCTCGTTTTGTTCCCTTGAGCAGGTTGACGTACTGCATGTATCTATTGAATCCAATCATCATACACAGTGCGTATTTCATGAGCGAAGTGCCATTGCATTTACAGTATCAGAACGTTGTAAGTATTTTTTAATTTTAACTATTTATGGAATAAGTTTCATTTATAATTTAATTTTAAAGAATGTAAAACCATATATTTGGCAACTAAATTCACATAACTCATAATATTAAAATTTTAATAACATAGGCAATTGAGCTAAAAATTTTAAATGATTGCTAAAAAATAATGCTTCCATACAATATGATGCAGTTTCATATCATATTATATATATATATTAGATGACCCGACAGACGTTGTCCTGTACCCACATCTACATTTTTTTAATATTCTATACTAATATTTACACCGTCCAGTTAAAAATAATAATTATTGTTTTTCGAATTACTATTTGCACAAATATGAGTGATGTTAAATGTAGAACAGCTTCAAATAAAATTATGATTCTCAATTCCCACAGTTACACTTTAAATATCCCTTTAACAAATATTATAAAATGTTCAATAAAATTGTATCTTAAAAATTGCAATTAACAAAACAAATTTATTTCCAATAGCTCAATATATTTTAATGCCAAGAGTTATCCAATAATTTTAGTAACATCTGTAGATGTGGATGTATAAATGAATGATTTTTTGTTTATTCACGACTAAACATTGATTTTCCAAATTTATCACACGAAAAATCGTCTGCCTTTGTGATTTATAGCACAAGATATACGTATTGGAAATTGAAGTCTTTTAAATGGTATAACATATTCAGAAAGAATTAATATATAGCATTCGCGGTATAGGTACAATATCACCTTGAATGTTTCTACCCAAAACAATTGCTTCAAAAATGTTGCCTATAATTTTTATAAGTTTGTACCATATTTTAACTGGCTTTTAGTAATTTTAATATCTAAATTACATTTTTCTTATGAATAATTCAATATACATTATTATTTATGTTCATATTTGAAGTGAATTAATTTGTCAAATCCTGTTCACATGTGCTCTAATCAACGCACGGTCAACAAAATTATTGCAGTAAATAGAGAGGAAAAAAGCGTATGCTCTGCAAATTTTTTTACTATGCTCCAATTTGCTTGATATTTTGGAAATAGGCTAATCTTAATCTTAAGTTCAGAAGTGATAACAATTTGCACTCTTTCACCACCCCCCGCAATAATTGGATTATTACTCTTTTAATTCTGATTTTATCAGAACTTGTAATACCATTTTAAAAGCGATTAAATGGGCTACAACTTTCTCTATCATAAATTTTACCGTAACTCCTTTAATTGAAACAGCGAAGGGTTAGAAGGCTTGAAAGACACTCCGGTTTACTGCCGCGCACTCTTTAAACAATTATAACTCTATCAATATTTGTGTAACGAAAAAATAATAAAAAGCAATAATTAGTCAGAAAAAAAACCCTTGAATTTCAGATATATAATAGTGAGAAATTGGTTGTTTTTTTTAATGGATTTTTTTCATGAAATCATGAGTTTTTTGAAAATCGTTTGCACTAAAGTATGTTAATGGTATTTTCTAGAATCCATCAAAATTTCTTAAATGAAATTAATTCTAAATAGAGTACAATTATTTTTAATTTTGGTGGAAATGGCACTCATAAACTATTTGATTCAAATGAAAAAAACATTGTATGCGTCTTTTATTTGCATGATAGCTCACTCATTTTACATGCAGAAACACTCATTTTAAAGCTTATTTTGAGTACTATAAAACCCTATTTTCATATCTAGCCTAATATTGTTGCTAGAACACTATAAAACAGTGATTTATTAAGATATTAATTTATATAATTTTGGTCATTTCATTATTTTTGTTAAAACGTATATTTCTGAAGATATTAGCAAACAACGCTTTTAATTTTTCTTTAACACTTAGTTAAAAAATAATAATCTGTCAAATTGAATTTTAATATAGGGTATGTAATTACTTTGAACTGACATTTCACAAACGTGAGACGCATGCGCAGAACTGCATCACTTGTCAGACGCGTTTTGACTCTATTTTATTATATTATTTTAATTTTTGGCACATCTCAGCTGCTTTTCGGCAATATTAATGTAGACATTACATTTTCTTTATTTATAATCATGAATTTATTATATTTTAATATTGCCTTAGCCTATAAGTGAATAGAAATGTTTTGCAAATGACAGTTTTCATTTGTTTTTAATGTCAAACTAAGCTTCAAAAATTTTCAAGGTCAAACAATGATAACCGGTTTTTTGTAATTTTTCTATTCATTTCTACAATCTAACTATATTTCTATGAATCTAAAAATTCTAGAAAATTTCCCGAACAAACTTCAGGAAGATTCATGAAAATCCGAATTATAGTTTAGGAGCATTAATGAAACTTACATTGTTACAGAAGAATTTTATATATAAGATATCGAAACGGCTTTTTACGAAATTTTATATTGGTATTTAGTAGGTCTGAGAATCGGTAACTATCTATTTTTCATACCCCTCATTTACATAATTTTTCTTCATTGAATATTTTTTGCATAATTTTAGTCAGATTTTTCAGCTTGAAGGAAAAGCTTGAATCTTACTTTAGAATACAAATTATTACCATCAAGGGTTGTTCAATACTAATGTTTTTCTAGATTTTTTGGCCAATTTTCTTTATTTTCATATTCTATAAATTGAAATTGAATGATACATAGAAATCTTTTTTCTCCGAAAAATCTTTTTATCTTCATCACGAGGTGTCCTTTTTTGGCCAACACAAATAAATTTTTCGGTGATCCCACACGTGAGCATGCCACATATAATTGCCCGTGCGAAAAAAATTGATTTCTAAATCAAGTCCACAAACGGACATTGTTTGTCCCTGAGTCTTGGTGATAGTCATTGCAAATGCCAATCGTATCAGAACTTGTAATCTCTTAAATAGTATCGTACAATCTGAGGGTATCGTAGGACTCCGTGGTAGAAGAACCACTGCTCCTTAAACCTTTCTTGTAGCACATATTTTCTGTTTTATTGCTAAAGTTCATTTCCTGACTATATTGGCATACTTTATCCTTGCAATCTTCGAATGAGCATGGTAGTTAATATCTGGTGAATATTCAAAAGCAAGACGAACAAATGATGCTCGTGTTAATTTGCGGCAGGTTTGTTGCCTTCGTTGATCTTGGGCTCTTGCTGTTTCTATGTATGGTTCTCGTCCGACTCTACTTCTCGAAGCAACCTGATGCAGGCGTTTCATACGTCGTTCATGAGACTCACAGAGCTCTGCTGTACTGAGCGTCTGGGCTGCATTTTTCTCTGCAATTTGTTCGGGCAACTGAATAGCCCTTTCTCGGCTCGCGTTTCTGATCTGCCTGTTATAGATGTTTTACCTTTTCGGCGGCACTATTAACCTCAAAGCTGTAATATTAAAGCATTTTGTTCATTTTGATTGAATGAATTTACTATCAAACACTACTATGTTTTAATACTTACATGTCTATTTTTCAAACACTAAACTCAATAGACGATTACTACAATTCAATACAATTAACTTAATTAATAATAGTAACAATTAACTGCAAGTTCGTCATCAATAGTAATCGCTTGATTATTTGAATTTTGCCACTGTGCTTTATTATATTTAGTTGTGATTAGATATAGTTGCTGTTAGAAAATTAATAAATTTTGTTATAATGCCGGAATTGCATCGTGTAATAATATAACGCTGATCAAAATATTAACATACATACCATGAATAGGAATATTCTCTGCTAAAACTCTTTTTTCAATAAGCAGGATGATCTTCAAGCAAACACATTTCAATAACCACACAAAATATATTTTGCCGTCTACACTTTTCACCAACAACATGTGTATGCTTATTTACCTTTGTGTTTATCAACATCAATTCAAAATTGGCTTCCATCGCGGCCAAATAACGTGACACTAACTTTATATATATTAAGATATACAATAATATATAATGAGTAAAGCAGGTCCGTGAACTGACAATGAGATAAACTCCAACTCATTTCAGGGAAGAAGTAGTGTGAGAGTTTTTTTCAATTCCATTTCACACCGCAGATTCTTGAAATCATATCGCTTCAATAGCATTTGATACCTTATCAGTATGCAATGGTTCCCAGAAAGGTTTTGTATATATTAATTTAGATTTTTATACCAGTGTATATATTAATTTAAATCAGTGTGACTTCTTCTTGAAGAAATAAAACAATTAGAATGTTTAAAATTAATTAATTAAAATTGCTCGGAACAGACAATACTCGAGTTTAGCTTAATTGTTTTTAAAACCAAACTTTATATTAACAAGTATGTATCAACATGCATTTAATATTTTTTATTTTTTTTCATATAATGATTTTTTTTTATTTAAAAATATATTATTTTTATTTATTCGAAAACTTTCCTTTCACTATCATAAGAATATTTTCATTCTTATATGTGTTGATGATGCATGAATAACGAATAATTATTTTCAAATTTTCTTTGCTGAATATTTTTCAAATACTGCTTTAAATTACACTAAATTTGCGGATAAATTACAGAATATTCGAACAAAAATTTATTATCTATATAAAATTCGAAAACCGGTTAAAACCGGTTTTTTAGTAAAATTAAAATTCGAAAACCGGTTTCCTGAAATGTCGGTTTTTGTATAAACCCTATTCGAAATAGAAATAAACGAAAAAATAATAATTTAGACCATCATGTCTCAAAGGATGAAATACCAAAAAGTTTTTTGGATGGTTGCCTGATAGAAAGCTTTTTGTTTTATTCACAAATTTATCATCATCTGAACAATTATTACATATATAAATATATAAAATATGTATTTTCATTCTAGGTTTTGCGTTTTATAAGTGTGCTGGTGATAGTTATGTTCCTTTCTTTCTGGATGTCTTTGGTTTATGAAACTCCAAATGTGTTATTGACAAGAATTTTCCTAAAAGCACTGGAACCGAAACCAAGGCGAAAAACTGTCGATTCTAATACTGTAGTAGACAGCCAGAATAATCAAGTACCAGTTGGTGATAATAAAGATTAATTTATAAGCCAAAATTTTTAGTTTAACATGTATATCACGTCGTTATATTACGAAAATTACATAGGTTTCAAGTTTAAAACTATATCGAGAGAAAGTGATTTAAAGTGTATATTTCATGAATATTTGGTTTAACGTAGTTAATAAGCAATTCTAGTTTCCAGTGGCGTAAATTTTCAATGTCTTTTATAAATATCAGTTTATACAATACGAAATTTATCAAGCAATCAATTGCCAAAACAACTTAACATAAGTATTGAAGCAAAAAATATTGTGTTGTAAAGTCTGAAAGTGAAAAAAATATATATAGATAATATATTCTATAGTATTCTATGAATAATAGAATAAAATCTTGTCTATTTTTTGTATTTTTTGCTATGATATATAATTCAGACATTAAATATCGATTGTAAATTATTTTCTGATCATTTGCAAAAATATCATATTAAACTTGTTAAAAACGAGTTAATATGACTCTGTTGTGTTTCAAAATTTCTTTCTATGAATCTATATGTAGTATATTTCTTATTGTAGATATATTTACGATCCTAATATATTTTCCAAAATATTTATATCCTTATGTTTAGTTATACTATATTTATATATTATTAACTTCAATTATATTGAATGATTATTAGACTTATATTGGAAAATATTAATTAAGTATGTAGAATTTCTTAATATTGTAGTCAAGCTATATTTTGAAGTTGATCTAATATAACATGACATTAACTTAAATAGAATTAAGATTAAGAGTAGTACATGTGTGTTTGTAATAAACTTTTGTAAATATATTTTATATTATTCATACATACTTTTTTTATTCGAACATTTCGTTACGGTACGGGAAGTTCCAGCATTTTGCCTTAAGGCACCATGCCATACACCACTAGTTAAATTAAACATTCCACTCATTTGGTCAACTAAAGATTTTACCATGTGTGTAAATTAATTCAGATATATCATTATCTAGGTGTATAGGCTGAATAATCGATTCTGGATTATTTACTTGTGGTGCATTCTCTGATCGAGTTGCCTAATCAAATAAAATGTTATAAAATTTTCGTTATAAAAATTTAATTATATTTAAATAGTAATACTGAGCAGTATATTCTTATGAAGTAAAAATCATAGTTTATTTGTGTTATATATATTTAGAAATCTAAAATTCTTTCTATATCAATTGAATTGATATGTCTAGAGATTTTTATCATTATGCAAATATAAGCGTTTAGAGATGCAATTATTTTATGTTTAAGACTTTTCACCAAACTGTATACTATAAAAACTATACACTAATAATTATAAGGGGAAGAATATCTTATAAGACTTTTTATACACTTAACAACTTTCATCAAAATCTAAACTATGTTTTTAAGTTGTGAGATATTGAATTTAATTTTTTTATCTATATTATAGCTTTTCTTTCAAGATTTCTTTGTTTTTTTTCAAGATTATTAAATACATATTTGGTGATCCGATGAATTGCTGCTCTCTGAATATGAAATGTATGATATAAAAGTTGTTATTATTTTTAGGTGTTAATTCTTGAACAAATATATCCCGTAAAAGTAAAAATTTATTTTTAATGATTTTATTAAAGTAATAGTTATTTAATTGTTAATATTTTATAGGATATTCATGCATAAACGTCCCTACTTAAAATTTATACATTCTTATGATATGTACTTAAAAGTTTTTCGTTTAAAATTGTACGAATATTGTAGATAAGGATAAGCTAAAGGCTTGTTGTTACAGTTTTTTCAAACTAATTTATCTTGAGATTTACTGATTATATTTTTACGAAATAAAGATGAATGGGTTTTGTAACTATTCATCTACCAAAACAAATAAAAATAATTCCATCACTATTGTTCAATATTTCACATTGAATCATTTTCTACAAAAAATTGGTATACTACGCTTACCTCAGCTTGGGGCTAGTTGTAACCTCTATTAAGGTATAATTAGTTTTTTGTTAATTTTTTAATAAACTGACATATTTCATAGAACATTTCTTCTGTAAGATATTTTACTTTTACACAAGAAATAAATGTAATATGTGTACACATGTGCTCACATATTACAAATAATACAGTCTAGTTTAGGGGGCGACCATTAATCATGTGACGTTTTTAGGAGAAGAGGGGGGAAGGGGGTTGACAGAAAATTATGAAATATTACTAGGGGGAGGGAGAGGTACAGTGAGATATCACGAGTATTTATTTGTTTTCTAATTTTTTTTTAAATCCAAACATTTTCAAAAAAAACTTTTTTTTTTCGTAACTAAATATACACGTGATGTTTGTAGTATTCAAAAATAGTTAAAAGTCGATCACGTCTTCTTATTTGGATGCAAGCTTCTTCAGTGTTTTTATCCTTGGTAATTTTTCCTTGACTTTTCCTTTTGCTATATCATCATTTTTCTGTCTTTTTCTCCATATTTTCCTCATATTGGTTTTGTAAAAATTCTTTCTCAGTACACACTTCTTTCTTATACACCTTATTGTATTAGTTTTTCTTACAATTAGTACTGTCTTTGCCCACCAAGGCCATAATGGTCAAATCTTCGATGGCAAAAAGTTTTTTGTTGGTGATGCAACTCGAAGTTAGTTCAATGATCATTCAAACAATTTAGCAATCACAGACGCTTGACGCGGTATATTTTTTTTTTAAATCCAAACATTTTAATTCATTAGACAACACTCAACAATAAAACAAATACACAGAGTTGTGGATTCCATTAATAAAGCCTTTCACTTAAAAAAATATTGTTCAGCCCTTTTTCTTGACATCAGTTAGGCGTTTGATAAAGTTTGGCATAACGGCTTGTTGTACAAATTAAAGAAGAATTTACCATACAACTATTATCTCTTCCTAGAATCATATCTGTGTGAAAGAAGGTTCTTCATCAGTTTTAATGATGCTTCATCTAATGTTAAAAATATTTCTTTCGGAGTTCCCCAAGGTAGTGTTCTTGGTCCGCTGCTTTACATTATATATACTGCTGATATACCTACAAATGCAGAAACCATGATTGCTACCTTTGCAGATGATACGGGAAATAGCTCAACATGACAACCAATTGCTTGCCTCGAAAATTCTACAAAAACATGTAGATAAAGTAGAAAAGTGGATGAAAATACGGAGAATAAAAGTGAATAACTCAAAATCAGTTCACGTTACTTTTACCTTGTTAGATTAAATGTTGATTTGGTTCCTGTATCCAATGTTGTTAAATATCTGGGAATACATTTAGATAGAAGATTAACCTGGCATGAACATATTCTAAAGAAGCGTCAGCAGCTTGAATTAACACGTAGGCAACTTAATTGGTTAATGGGCTGGAAATTACAAGTCACAATAGAAAATAAACTCCTAATATACAAGACAATTATTAAACCAATATGGTCCTACGGCCTACAACTATGGGGTGTGGCCAGTACATCTAACATAACTATTCTACAAAGGTTCCAAAATAAAATTTTGAAAGAAATCGTGAACGCTACAAAATACGTTCCCAATTGGTTGATACATCAAGATCTCAGAATTCGAACTATAGAAGAAGAAATTATAGTCTAAGAGCCAGTGAACTATTTGACTAACCTGTTTTCTCAAAGCTAGAAATTTCTTTAATGATATTTTATTATCGGTACATTAAGAAAGTGCCGGTCTGGCAAGCATTTAGCGATTGCGTCATCATCCCTCGAGTTTTTGAAAATGTAAAAAAACTCATTTTTTTAACTTGCTTTCACAAGGCTCAAATTTTGAGGGAGTATTCTTGTAACTGTTCAGAAAGCATATGCAGAAAGCCAGACCATTCTGACGATTGCAAGGGTCTGCCAGACGAGTACATAATAGTCACGACGCGCAAGGGTGTGGGCGCATTGCCATACATAATTCACTAATACCCTTGTATTTGAATAATTTATACGCCATTTTGAAGGTCATTTTGAAAACATCCGATATACCAAACTTCAACTTTGTATCTCACCTTATGGCCGAGATATCATTGAAAATATGCCAAAGTGGCCCCTTTTTCAAATTCAATTTTTGGCGTAACCATAAAAGATATCGAAAAAAAAATTACGTGATTCTACTCATATTGGCTTAGGCCGCTTAATGTATAGTAATATATGCTAAATAATCCTTTATTATTAGCTAAAAAGGATAAAATAATTTTTCAATTAATGTTTTCGGATAGTGCGTTTTGTTTAATTACTTTATTATTAGCGTTATTTAAAAGCTTATTGTTTTCTCTTTTAGTACTGCAAATATGGTTTAAATCAAATTTGTGGAACACATTGAAAAATTGAAGAAACCAGAGTTTGTATACCCGCGCGTAACGCATCGCGCACTGCTATCCGATCGAACGAGTTCTATGCACAGTACACCACGAGCCGCGGGCTAATAGTAGCCCGCATAGAATTCGTTCTATCGGATAGCAGTGCGCTATGCGCGGGTATACAAACTCAGGTTTCTTCAATTTTTCAATGTGTTCCACAAATTTGATTTGAACAATTCTTGCAGTACTAAAAGAAAAAACAATAGGCTTCCGAATAACGCTAATAAGAAAGTAATTGAACAAAACGCACTATCCGAAAACATTAATTGAAAAATTATTTTATCCTTTTTAGCTAATAATAAAGGATTATTTAGCATATATTACTATACATTAAGCGGCCTAAGCCAATATGAGTAGAATCACGTAATTTTTTTTTCGATATCTTTTATGGTTACGCCAAAAATTGAATTTGAAAAAGGGGCCACTTTGGCATATTTTCAATGATATCTCGGCCATAAGGTGAGATACAAAGTTGAAGTTTGGTATATCGGATGTTTTCAAAATGACCTTCAAAATGGCGTATAAATTATTCAAATACAAGGGTATTAGTGAATTATGTATGGCAATGCGCCCACACCCTTGCGCGTCGTGACTATTATGTACTCGTCTGGCAGACCCTTGCAATCGTCAGAATGGTCTGGCTTTCTGCATATGCTTTCTGAACAGTTACAAGAATACTCCCTCAAAATTTGAGCCTTGTGAAAGCAAGTTAAAACTAGCTGTAAGTGGAATTCTGTCTTAAGGCAATTAGGGCATCGTGCCTTAAGGCAAATTGCTGGAACTTCCCGTACCAAAATTATTATTTTTTTAAAAACGATCAACATTTTTGAAAAAAAATTACTTTGAAAAAATAAGATTTTTGAGAAACTATAAATTGGACAAAAAATTACTTTTTTTGAAAAAAAATTTTTTTTTTAAAAAATAATTTTTTTTTTTAATTTTTTTTTTTTTGAAAAAATTTTTTTTTTCTTTATTTTGACATATTGTGGAAGATCTGAACTTTCTTTTCAAAGCAATCGTACTGCTTTAACTGCATAGAGACAAAGCGACGTAAGTCCCGCGTCGCTGTTTAACGCATAAGCATTGGTACGGAACCCATAGGAATGTTAACAAAATGTATACTTATTGTTAAAATCTCTATAAAATATCTGATAATTTGATGTGCATATGTCTAATGATCATTTTTGACCGCCAAATGGCTCATTTTTTTACTTTTTCCTCCATATCTCCGAAACCGCTAGACCTACCTTCATGAAAATTTTATCGATTCTTCATCTTGTCAATACAAGTGAAATGTTTTTTGAATTATTCAAATCGGACGCTCCGTTCTCTTAAAAACTAAGTTACCGTTTTCGGCACTTTTTGCCCCGTATCTTCGGAACGGCTAGACCTGCCTCCGCCAAAAACTAATCAGCACGTCTCCTTATCAATACGAATCGAATGTTTTTTGAATTATTCAAATCGGTTGATCCGTGTTCCCGAAATCGTCGACGAAAATTTGTATCCGCACATACATACACACACATACATACATACATACATACATACACACACACACACACACACACACACACATACATCCATTTTTTCTAAGGTATGCCAAAATGTTAAGAAACCTCTGAAACGTAAAGATATATAAAAATTTTCATTTTCGATTTTTTTGCGATTACTATAACTTACCCTACGGGAAGTTAAAAATGAGTTTTTTTACATTTTCAAAAACTCGAGGGATGATGACGCAATCGCTAAATGCTTGCCAGACCGGCACTTTCTTAATGTACCGATAATAAAATATCATTAAAGAAATTTCTAGCTTTGAGAAAACAGGTTAGTCAAATAGTTCACTGGCTCTTAGACTATTAGTCTTTACGGCACCAGATACAAAGCTCGTCTAAGTCGTCATCCAAACGTATTAGCGTCAGATCTGCTCAAGCCTTTACCACCAAAGCGTCTCAAAAAAAATCTGCAATGATTTACTACAAAATATAACATAACATCTATGAAGGCGCTATCGCAGGATAGCGATCCTTCTCACGCAGTCATATAATATATAACTGCAACAAATGTACTTTGTATAGCTTGTTATGAAAAATAAATCAAAAAAAAAGAAAAAAAAATTAAAAAAACTATTTTTCCCTCGTAACTAAATTCGCACCTGCATTTCGGACCTGCGCAATTCATGTGCAATCGAGACAAATTAATATTTTAGTATAGTTTAAGATCTTATTGAGAAACGACGGTTGCTACTCACCCTTGTTACAATAAGCCCCTGACTTCCTTATATAATAAAATATTTTATAATTCAATAGATATATTTTATTATATTCCTCACATTTTTTGCTGCAATTTAACACTTTTATTTAATTCGTTTAACACTTTTATTTAATTCGCTGTGATTCTCTACTTATAATTGTGTGAGCTTAATCTAACATTCCCTGTTTATCCATAAATTTAAGACGTGGCTTCAAAACACGTTTTAGGTTTGGATTTGAATATTTCCTAAGCATTGATTCCTTTCCAGTATCTGTTCCTTCTAGTTCATCCATTATGTCATCTGATTCCTCAAAGTTATCGTGCATCAAAATTGGTTTCAGACAAGTTGATGTATACAATGCTGCAATAAATAATAAGGGAATATTTATGTTATATTTATAATGGATATAAAATTGTAAATAAATTAGCAAAAACATTTTTTAACAGAGTCCATCGAGTAGTAGAAGTTCATCAACCTCGACCCGATTGATATCATGCATCATGATCAGTGCTGCATTAACCCATATACCCGTGAGGCCCGGGTCTAGGCGGCACAATTAGCGGGGGGGGGGCGGCAAATTTTTGAGAATGTAAAAATTTTAACCCCGAAAAATTGTTACGGCAATAAGTTTTAAGAATTTATCCCGGTCGGTTTTTATAAATTTACTGATAATTTTCTATGAAATAGAATGTTATTCGTTTTCTAATCAAAATTATTACTCGAGGGCGCTACATTGATATTTTTATTAATGCATCAAAAAATATAAATAAAAAAAGATAATTGAAAAAAAGTTTAAAATCAAAATTATCAAATTGATAAGCTTTTTTACATATAAAACTTCTTAAAAATTGTTCGATGGTTTCTTATTTTATTTTCGGTATTAAATAAAACCATGGCAATTTAACATAATGTATTAATTGTTATTAAGTGAGAGTTTAATCATTTCTCCGTTCGTATATAATTTTTTTTTTCAAAATAAATTTTATAGTCTAAAACTGAATCCTAATCTAAAATATCTGACATGTAAATTATATTACGATATAGTAATTCAAAAAAAATGAAATTGTCTCCACGTTTCTAAATCTTCTGAACATTTTGGCGTGCCTTAGGAAAAATGAATGTACGCACGTGTTTTCGCGGTTACAAATTTTTGTCGACGATTTTGAGACGGGTCATCCGATTTGAATGATTCAATTATCGGGAAGATGTGTTGATTAGTATATTGGTAAAGACAGGTTTACCCATTTCGGAATAAGAGGCAAAATGAAAAAAAATTACAATACTTTTTTTTAGAGATCCCCGTTCTCAATCTGTGTGAAAAAATCAAATTCAAAAATTTTTGCGATGGCAGGGACGCACGGCCAGCGTTTTTGGTGATCAAAAAAATAAAATTTGGTGGTTAAAAATTATCAATTGACATATGCACATAAAATTATCTATTTTATGATTGTTTTATAAAAATTGCCTAAGAAACATTTTCCATTTTAATAACTTCAAAGATTTATAGAAACTACGAATAATATAGATAAGATTCGAGAGCGAATGACAAATCATTGGCACTCGACTTGTATCTTATCGACTCTCATCTGCCGTAACTCACTTCAAAAACCTGTTGAATCTAATTGAAATTAGCAATACATCTTTTAAAACAATTAAATAACGTATACTTGAAAATTATATTAATTTCTCGTAAACTAACGAAAAATGCTCACAACCAAAAAAAATTAACAATGGTACAAAGTGCTTTTGTTATGGATTTTCAAACATTGCCATCACCCAACGGCAACGTCGTAACAATCGAAGTGATGACTTGTTATACATTATTTACCCTCGGACATCGAACATTGTTGTTAAACAAATCTTAACTTCATTTGTTTTTGAGATATCGGTGGCAGACCGTTTTACTCGTGCACCTTTAAACCCCGCTCTACACAATAAATAATATAAATATTATTACTTACCCATAAATTTACAAAGATCGAGTTCTTTCTCTAAATCCTTAAGCGTAGGTATGTATCCATCATATTGAAGTTGTTGCATAACATAAATTAAATTATCGTGATAATAACGAAGAAGTTCATCTCTGTTATTCCAAAATACATCTTCGTTACATGATCCATATATAAAATATAATAAATCAATTGCAGGAGAAGCGTAGAACATACATTGAAAGTCCAGCTAGAAAAAAATAGACTTTTGATGATTGCATTTTTACAATCTTCTATATATATAAAAATAAGTCGGGTTTTCCTTCCTGACGAAATAACTCCAGAACGTACGAACCGATTTCGACAATTTTGCATTCGTTGGAAAGGTCTCGGGCTCCGCAAGGTTTATGGCCGCATGGCATCGTGCTCTAATGCAAGTTGCTGGAACGTCACGCACCGTAATTAATAATTCGAGTAATGAAAATAATCAACAATTGTTTTAAATAATTTCAAATAGATTATCTACATATATATAAAAATAAGTCGGGTTTTCCTTCCTGACGATATAACTCCAGAACGCACAAACCGATTTCGACAATTTTGCATTTGTTGGAAAGGTCTCGGGCTCCGCAAGCTTTGTAGCTAAGAAAATTAGTTGTGCATGGCATCGTGCCATAATGCAAGCTGCTGGAACTTCACGCACCGTAATTAAAAGTTTGAGTAATGACATTAGTGAGAATTATCAGAATTAAGCTTGGTTAAGTCAACGAGCAATTCTTGCCGCAAAGAATAATGATGTACACGCACTGAATTTCACCATTCAATCAAAAATTGCTGGCGATTTGGTGACATGCCAATGATTCCGACTGGTCTTCCGTTTGACTTCAAACAATTGCAATTTCCAGTTTGCCTTGCGTTCGCAATAACAAGTCGCAAGGCCAATCGCTTAGTGTTTGCGGTATAAATTTGAAATAGATTATTTAGAAAATCATTGTTTTTCACATGGGCAGTTATACGTTGCCTGTTCACGAGTGGAAAACCATCCGCTTTGTTTGTGTTAACGTCAGACCAAAAAACAAAAAATGTGGCTTACCAAAGAGCACTTCAATGAAACGGATAATTTGCGGATTCACTTTCATTTACTTAGAGAAGTTCAACTAAAAAACACTTCATTTTTGTAATCGAAATAAATTCATTACTGTTGTATAATAAAATCAAATTTTTTCTTTTCAAACATAAAAAAAACAAAAAATTTCTTCATCTTTCTCACGAAACCATCTGGTGGCGAAACGGAGTTCGTCGGGTTTGGTAGTTCGTTTAGATATATATATATATATATATATATATATATATATATATATATATATATCAATTAAACCTGAATATGTCAAATAATTACTTTACACCATCACAAAATTTGAAATAATCATCTTCTAATTCAAATAATTTTGCCTATAATTTTCCAAAATTCATATTGTAACGACAATTGGCATTGTCGCCAAAGGGTTGCACAACTCTCAGTGCAAATGGCATTCCCCTACCCATCTCTACTAGGGTTCGTGCAAAATAAGGTCCAAGTCGAGGGATGAAAACAAGCATAAGTAAATGTAATATCTTCCGAGGAGGTCGGTCGGGTCCAGGCGCCAGCCCTTGGACTTGCTTTGTGTATAGTGGTGTGTGTGTTGTGCCAGGAGAGAAGAACCTGTTTCAACAAAGGTCAGATGTATTTGTTTATTAGCTATTCCTTACGTTTATTTTAGGCCGTCAGTCCGTTAATCCGACGTTACGTTAATCCGCTAGTAGTTAATAAAGACTTATCAGTACGTTAGAGTTTAGGCACAGGACATGACTGTAAATAGGTACAGTCATGCCCTCAGATCTGTAATGATAATTAGTTAAAATAAATAAGATAAAAGTACATTCTGTTTCATTCGTGTAGCTAGTGATGTTAGTTCCACAAGTAATTACAGGGTGTTTATAGAAGTCGGGTTGAGAAGTTGGAGTAACTCATTCGTAATGGGGATACAATACTAAGATATAATATTTGGCAGTCATTGTAATCTCCAAGAAGGGGGCATCAACCTCTAAATTGTCACAATATGTTATATTCTAATAGTCAACCGAAAAAAGATAATAAATGATCAGATCATTTCATTATTACTCACCAATATTACATCTTCAACTTGGCCTTCCGCATATTTGAACATCATATTGTTGACCCACAAATCTCCATGGTTAACAACACTGAACGGACAATCTGCTCTATACAATATTTTTAATCTGTCCATTACTTCAAATTTGATCTTATCCTGAAAAATAAAAAATGGAAATTATTGTTGAATAAGATATAAATATCCCTGAAATTAATCATAATGGCCCATGAAAATTAAAAAACGAATGTTCAGGGCTTTTACGGGTTTTTGATTTCGATTTTCGAATAAAAATCTATCAATAATGCACTAATTTAAATTTTCAATTAATTAGCTATCTAAAATATATTTTTTTGAGTTACTTACTAGTTTGTCTGCTATAGTCAAATAATCCTCACCCCATTGCCTTGCTTGTTCCGCTGTTGCTCCAATACATGCATTACAAAACTTTTCCATAGAATCATTTTTTGTACAGCTGATAAAAGATTCTGTAAACGGCTTGAATTTCAAAGAATTCTGAAATATAATAACATAGATTTTATGCTTGTATATATAATAAATAAAAATTTTAACTTCCCGAAGGAGAAGTTTATGTTTTCATCAGAAAATCCGATTCGCAAATTTTAGGTTTTCTCGACGTTTCAAGCCATTCTGAATCGAATGATTTTTTGCCGTAAATCGACGTTTTCTCAAAAACGGCTGGATCGATTTCAAAAATTTAAAAGCCATTCGATGTATCTCGATGAGGACTATCGTTTGTCAGTTTTATGCGAATTGATAAGCTTTTTTACATATAAAACGTCTTAAAAATTGTTCGACGATCGGCCGAGCTGTTCCTTTGAAATTTGGAAAAAGGTATTAAACTTTTCGACCACATTTAAACTCATACTACCGAATCGATTTAAAAAATCAAAAACTGTTCGAAAGATATTAGTTGGGAATGATACTGGTTAATTTTAGATGAAAATCTACCGAGCCGTTTTCTTGTAATTCGTTGTTGAAAGAAAAATTTGAGTTGATTTTTATGAAACTTTTTTTAATGATATATATCATGGTCTTATACAACTTATTGAAATATTACAACCTCGCGACAAGTAGTTTAATTTTAAAAAATTATCAAGGTTTGAGAAAATGAGTAGTTTTTTGACGTTTGTTAAAATTATTTTTTTTTATAACTCGTTTTATTTAGCAATCAGAAATACATAAATATTCCTAGTGCTTAAATGACAATGTTTAAGAGCGATGTCTAAGAAGAGCTCCAATGAGATCTTCTCAGTTTAACAATTACTATAATAATATTATATTAGACCTAATCTAAGACTAAGTCTAAAGGCCATTGTCTTTTCAATCTCCTTGTACCATAAGGTTTAGTAATTTCAACTATAGATGGGTTCGAATGTGAGTCCAGTTTGCGTTTGTATTTTTCCTTGAATTCTTGGAACGTTATAATTAAAATTAGACGATTTACTTGGTATAACGATAGAGTACTTGGTCTTAATAAACATACTAAACCAGATCATTAAAGTCATACGGAAACTGATTCAATTATAAAAATTATTGATTTTTATTGCTTTTAGAAAATACTCAGAGTTAACGTGTTCGTTCGCTTTGAATACTTTTAATCTCTCATAAATTAATTTATTTTTTCTTGATTAAGTCGATTCATTACACATATCGTAAAGTTCATGTAACTTACCCCAAGGCAAACTACCAATACCAACAAAAAAATGTTTGGTCATTTTTAAAACAAACTTTGAATGATGTTATTTGTAAGCATTTGTTTTCCAAATTATTTATATAAGTTATGTATAAATATAAATTACAAAAATTATACAATTACATATAATATATGTAATTGTATAATTGTATTGTATTGTATAAATGTAAATATAATTATCAATATAAATAAAAATTGTTTTAATTGCAATTAATATACTAGAAACAAGCACTACATATGATGGCTTTACTATACGATATATGATTTGATCTAGCATGACTCGACATTGTGCCTTGTCTATCATGCGGAATTAAACGAAATTATTTAAATGGCCCTGAACACTTATATAATACATTATAGATACACTCGTGCAAACTTCAAGCGGACGTCAACAGATCTCTATTTTATTTGTTTTTTTTCTTACATGTTTTTTGCCTAATTAATTCATACCAGCATATTTGAAAATAATATGACATTTTAAGTCGTACAATGATTGTGCAAATTATCAGATTGGTGGGAGTCGTATTTTCTTAATAACTTTCCGTATGGTAAGTGATGGTAATCGCAAAATAATCGAAAATGAAAATTTTTTCACAATCATTACATTTTAAGGTCTTCTGAACATTTTGGCATACCTTAGAATAAATTGATGTATGTATGTGTAAGTATTTGTGTGTATTTATGTGCGGATACAATTTTTTGTAGACAATTTTGGGAACCCGAATACATTTATTCAAAAAGCATTCCATTCAAAGTTAAATTCACTTCGTTTCAAAAATAAGGGTCAAAAAGCGCATAAATGGCAAACAAAAATCATATTGGCAAGCGCTACCTTCAGCTAAGATGAAATATGTGTTTAAATTTTAACTTTTAAGTAGTAAAACACTTCAAACGTCAGATAAGTGGTAGTTTATGATTAATTTTTGTTATCGATTTACTAGAGGGTATATAGTCGTGAATCGCGCTCTTCGTGTATTCGTCGTTTTTGGTCTACTAAAACGTTCTATCCTCATTTTGTGATTTTGGCATAACAATATAAACAAGTGAACATATAATATACTGGTGAACATATAAAGAAGCATAGATAAACAGATAGATCGGTAATCAGTTAGACAGATAAAAATATATAAATATAGGTAGGTTGACTGGCAGACTGGTAGAACATTAGACAGGTTGGCAGGTTGAAAAGTTGAGACGTCGACAGATTGATAGGTTGACAGGTTGAGAAATCGGTTGGTTATTCAGGTAAACAGATAGAAAAATAGACAGTTAATTGACTGGTGTAGGGGCTGTTTGCGGTAAATCGGTAGGAAGGTAATCAGGTAAACGGATGGAGAGATAGACAGATTGACAGGTAGATGGTTATATTCGTCGACAGGTTGATGAATAACTAGTTAAAAAGATATGAAGATAGAAATAAACATATAAGAGGTAAAGAAATAGCCAGGTGGTCAGGTAGACAGATAGAGAAGTAGACAAGCAGACGGGTATTTGGCCAGATACAAAGATAGACAGGTAGGCATATAGAAAGATGGACATATAAAGGTATACAAGCACAATACATAGAAAAAACCATAAGTGATGTAGAAAACAGGTGCACAAATACAAAGGTAGACATGTAGTTCACCTACATGTAGAGACATACAAGATTACACAGTTAGACAGTTAAACAAAAGGTAAACAAGTAAATAGATAGGCAAGTAGATCATATATTCAAATCAAATTAATATTAATTAAATTTGTTAGTAATTAATATTGATTAATTATGTTTCATATTGGGAAGTTAATACATCTTGCCTCAAGAGAAAATGCCACTTACAATGAGCTTTAAATTTCATTAATTAATGTTACCTAATATGCAGTATAGTTAGCATATACAAAAATTACATTTGAAAATTTACATAGATTGTTGTTTTATTCATGTAGAATATTTTTTTTATATTTTTATGTATCTTTATGTATTGGGTAACATCGGAAAAAGAAACCATGATATCAATAATTTATAATACTACTGATCAACACAATTCAACGTAATAATAGCGTTAGCTATAAACGCTAACCGCTAATTCTAATGGTACTAGATTTATATTTTTACGTTTTGCTATAAGCTCTTTTTATTAATTTATGGCAAGGTAAGCCTTTCATTTCAGTTGTGTCTGAAGATTTTGGCACACCTTAGAATGCGTGGATACAATTTTTTGTCAACGATTTTCGACGTACGGGTCAACCGATTTGAATAATTCAGAAAGCAATCGACTCCTGCGTATAGGGAGAGGTGCTGAATAGTTTTTGGCAAAGACAGGTCCATCCGTTTCGGCACAAAAAATGCAAAAAATAGGAATTGAGTTTTTAAGAGAAAAGAGCAGCCGATTTGATTGATTCAAAAACATTCAAATCGTAATGAAGAGGTGTCGTGGTGATAAAGTTTTGGTATAGACCGGAACGGTCCGGCCGTTCCTGAGATACAACGCTAAAAGTGCAAAAATTGAAGCTTTCGAGAGAACAAAGCATCCGATTGGAATGAATCAAAAAACATTTTGATTGTGTTGACAGTGTGACGAAACCAAAAACCAGTTTTTGAAATAAACAAAAAAAATATTTCAAAAGTTCAAAAAAAAAAATAATACTTTCCTCAAACTCTTTTTTTAAATATCGTAAATGATTGAAATATTAATTTTGATTCCGACTAATATATCAAAGCCCACTTCAAATAAATAATTAAAGTTTTGCTATTCTGTTTACATAATTCTTATAAATATTAGATAAAGTCCTTCATTTTAATTGCGTTAATTTATTTGTATATTTACTTTTTATTTAAGCATATATAAATGTCGTCGCTCAGTTTATAAACTCAATTTTATAATGCTCTATTTGCAAACATTTGCAATTTTTTTGAATATTTTATTACGGAGCAGAAAGTTCCTGCAACTTGCTTTAAGACACGTTACCATGCACCTCTAGTTATAACATAAAACGCAACCTATCATTGAAAACAATATTCTACGACAAACAAGCTAATAATATATGCTTACTTTTTCATATAAAATTTTTCCAGCAGCATGTAATCTTGCTATTTTTTTGAAAACCAACTTGCAATGATCTAAATCCATCCCCGTCTTCCTGTCAGCTAAAACATAACCAGATTCCTTTAGATCTTCGAGAATTATGCAAGCGGGAGTTTCATCCTTGTAGTGAAGTAATCTGAGGAGATTTTCTTTGATTTATTAAAATGATGATGGAATAACATTATTATAAATTAGAACCAATTATTACTCGATATAAATAATAATATATTGATAATAAATATTATATAATGTTATAAATTATTAACTTCCCGTAGGGTAGTTATAGTAATGGGCCAAAAATCGTAAATGAAAGTGAAAAACTCAAAAAACTTTTCGTCCACGTTTTTGGACGCACGGATCCAACGATTTGAATGGTTCAAAAAACATTCGATTCTTATTGATAGGGTAATGTGCTGATTAGTTTTTGGTAAAGGCAGGTCCAGCCATTACGGAGATACAGAGCAAAAAGTGCAGAAAATAAAAACCGAGTTTTTGAGATAACGGAACATCCGATTTGAATGATACAAAAAACATTCAATTTGTAATGATTGGGAGAAGTGGTGATTAGTTTTTGGCAAAGGCAGGTCCAGCCGTTTCAGAAACACCGAGATAAATGTGCAAAAAATGACAGTTTTTGAGAGAACAAAGCATCATATTTGAATTATTTCTGCTTGTAATGAAGAAATTATTGCTTTTGGTATTTTTTTAAATTAAATAACAATTTTTTTTTGAATATCAAGAAAAATTCATTTTTAACTTCCCGTAGGGTAAGTTATAGTAATCGCAAAAAAATCGAAAATGAAAATTTTTATATATCTTTACGTTTCAGAGGTTTCTTAACATTTTGGCATACCTTAGAAAAAATGGATGTATGTGTGTGTGTGTGTGTGTGTGTGTGTGTGTATGTATGTATGTATGTATGTATGTGTGTGTATGTATGTGCGGATACAAATTTTCGTCGACGATTTCGGGAACACGGATCAACCGATTTGAATAATTCAAAAAACATTCGATTCGTATTGATAAGGAGACGTGCTGATTAGTTTTTGGCGGAGGCAGGTCTAGCCGTTCCGAAGATACGGGGCAAAAAGTGCCGAAAACGGTAACTTAGTTTTTAAGAGAACGGAGCGTCCGATTTGAATAATTCAAAAACATTTCACTTGTATTGACAAGATGAAGAATCGATAAAATTTTCATGAAGGTAGGTCTAGCGGTTTCGGAGATATGGAGGAAAAAGTAAAAAAATGAGCCATTTGGCGGTCAAAAATGATCATTAGACATATGCACATCAAATTATCAGATATTTTATAGAGATTTTAACAATAAGTATACATTTTGTTAACATTCCTATGGGTTCCGTACCAATGCTTATGCGTTAAACAGCGACGCGGGACTTACGTCGCTTTGTCTCTATGCAGTTAAAGCAGTACGATTGCTTTGAAAAGAAAGTTCAGATCTTCCACAATATGTCAAAATAAAGAAAAAAAAAATTTTTTCAAAAAAAAAAAAATTAAAAAAAAAAATTATTTTTTAAAAAAAAAATTTTTTTTCAAAAAAAGTAATTTTTTGTCCAATTTATAGTTTCTCAAAAATCTTATTTTTTCAAAGTAATTTTTTTTCAAAAATGTTGATCGTTTTTAAAAAAATAATAATTTTGGTACGGGAAGTTCCAGCAATTTGCCTTAAGGCACGATGCCCTAATTGCCTTAAGACAGAATTCCACTTACAGCTAGTTAATTTTGTTCTAACTAATGTTCTAAATAAATAATAATATACATCAAATAAATAATTTTAATTCAGTTTATATAATTTTTATAGGTGTTAGACAATGTCCTTAATTTTTAATTCGATTGATTAAGTTTTGTTTATTTAATTTTCTGTAAACATATATAACTTACAGTCTTTATAATAATCTATTTGAAAACATTTAATATTCTTGGAATATTCCAATACGGTACGTGAAGTACCAGCAATAATTAGTATAAATTAAATATATTACATTGTATATAATTAACAAAATTATATACCTATAATTGATTAGACAAATTTAAATATCATTTTATGAATGTCTGTAATTTATAGTCAATGATATCTAGGAAAATTGAATTAATTTACTAATGCAATTATTCTTACTCAATTATATTTTACACAGAATGATAAGATAAGTAGACACCAGCTATGTTAATTATAATTAAATATAAGATAAAAATTATCTCAATTTGAAGCAAAAGTTTTGGATGATTGTTTTTGTTTATTTTAAGTAAGTATGCACACAATCGATATCTAAAGTCAAACAGTCGAGATATTTAAATTGTGAGATATTTCTATAACTTTGCATTTTATATTATAAATTAATTTATTTATCTGTTCTAAACACTCTATGCATTAAGTCATCTAATGATGATAATCAAAGATAAACTTAAAAAAATTCAAGTCGTTGTTTCCTAAAATTGTGGCAAATGTGTTAACTAAATATTCATTTTTTCATCTTTGAAGACGTGCATTTTGTAAATTGTTACTTCCTTATTTGAAGCTTCCATTTCAACGTTATTTATCAGTTCTAAATTTAGTTTTGTTTATGATCAATTTGTATGTAGTTTATATAATAGTAATTTATGTAGGGGAAAGTCCCCGAGTGGCGGACACCTACGGTTATTTATAAATAAATTAAAACATATTTTACGAAATGTTTATTAAATTATGACTTATGTTAGGTAACAAAGTTAGAAATCAAACTAAATTAAAAAACGTAATCTTTGCTAAACAATAATTAATACTATCAATCAAACTTTGGTAACAAAAAATATGATTTTACAAAGTGACACCTAGTACCGGACATTTCAAAATAACCAGCATTGAACACTCTGAATGTCTGCACATTCATGTTTGACAAATATTCTTAGATATTGCAAAAAAATCACTAATTATTCACCCTTTTGGCTGGGCCATACCGATGCCCTCAGTTGGAGCATTCATCATAAGATTTTCATTCTTTGACTAGGAAATACAAAAAATGTGGGTATGTAGTGACCGTTAGCCCTCATACAAAACAAAATTAAATAATTGGAATAAATTACGTAAATTCTCACAAGAAATATCAATATGTTTACTGTCCGGCACTAAAGGACGACTTAGTGTCCGGTGCTAAGGGACAGACAATTTCGTTCATTTGGTGGTACCTACCAAAATTGTTTAAAATATCTGATAATATTTTACCATAACAATCAAGTACTACTTTTATTTTTGAATGCCACTAAAATATAAATGCATAAATACACTAGAATTACTTCCATTGATATTTAGATGACGCCTTGTTTTTGCGCCTAAAACAACAACGGGTTGCTCCCGCCGTAGCCGTGTGCGTTACAGGTGAGTCTTGGCGCGTGATCCTGCACCTGTGCGCCCCCCGCGCCCCTGTCACTTGCATTTTGAAATAAAAAGATTTATACTCGCTTAAATAATACGCGTTAAATAGGTTGTCCGGCTTTGGGTGCTGTCTGGCGTTACGGGACTTCCCCCTAATTCATTTCTACAGTAATTCTTTCCGAGTAGAAAAAACAAAGCAAAATAATTAATCTAAATAATAATCATTCATGGACGCAACACAATATCTAATGTGAATTAAGTATAAAATCTGTTTAATCGTCTATATCCTAGTTCAATTGTAGTAAGCTACATAGATTTCATCGCATCGTTTGTTGGACTTAAATTTTTAATTATTTCTTTTTTTAAAAAAAAGAAGATTAGTTTTTTGCACTTTTTACGTACCCTGCACCTAATTCAACACCGACTCCTGCGCCCTTCAAGAAGTCGCAGACATCAGGTACAAATTTTGCTAGCGCCAGAGATTCTTTATCAAAAAATCCCATTTCATCTAACATCTCCTTCATTTTGCCATCTTCCGGGCAACATTTTACAATTACCGATTTCATTGCATTGTTGTTAAAATTCAGTTTCACTCGGTAAAGGGAACTAGTATAATTTTCGCCTTTTCCGACAGCTAAAGATGCTTCATAATTGGTAACTTGCGATTTCAATCCAAGGGCCTTTTCAAAGAACTCACAGGAAAAATATTTTGGTAATTGCTGATTGCCACTTGCCACCATTTTGAAACTATTGAGAATATAAAATATGTCATTAAACAATATAATTTGTTTACATTTTTTAATGATAATAATCAGAACATTAATTACATTCTATAGGTTGTTTTGATTAACATTAATTAAATATAATTATATATAGTGCAACTCGAGTGAGTAATTACTATTAGATAAAATTTATTAGATCAAGTTAATAGGATGATGATTAGTAGATTTCATTTTTATAAAGTATTTAATATATAGCTGATCATTCAGTTCATCATGCAGAGTTTTATCAGGTTTAGAGGAATTATTTGAGTACTAAATCAAAAAACTAATTAGTACATTAGGCTCATGCGTTATGTACATATAAAATGTACTTTTAAATGTAAGTAGGGAAGCTAGATGCTTGTTGTAACAGCTTTTTAAAAATTAATATATCTTGAAATCCATTGATTATATTTCTGTAAAATAAAGATGAATTGTATGGTACCTAGTTCCCTATAAAAACTGTTATATCTATAAGATTTTAATATTCAATCTACCGATCCTCAGACCTACTGAATACACGTTTAAAGTTTGGTAAGAATCAGTAAAGCTCTTTTGGAGGAGTACTGGAACAAACTTTGTGACACGAGAATTTTATATATATAAGATATATATGCGTGTAATGCTGCAAATCACAAAATTATTATAAAAAATATGAAAATTAAATTTCAGTTAATATTAAGTCAGTCATTACCTGTTAATCACAGTAATAATTACAAAAACTCGTGTCTTCTTCACACTCAAGTTTTATTAATTCGAAGAGATATTTAATGAAAACTTAAACAAAGGTATAGAAATCCAAATTATGATTATAGACACTAATTTGAAAAAAATATATATAGTTCAATTTTTTATACTTGTATTAATTAAACCTAAAGTTTTAGATCACACAATTCACACAATGTTCCCCAAACAATGCTATTTTTCAACAGAGATGAGATGCCTTTTGTCGTGTCTGATAAATACTTTTAAATTGGCTGCGAGAGATTTCATAATAAATCGTAATTGCTGAACAAATCATTACGGACTTATCTAGACTGGGGGCCAGTGATATTTCCAGATAAAGATAAATTGTAATATTAAAAATAATTAACTGAGTATTGAAAAAACTACTGGTGAATGGCGTCGTGCTTTAAGGCAGATTGTTGGAACTTTCCGTACCGTAATGAAATATTCGAGGAATATTAAATGTTTTCAAATAGATTATTTTTCAAATACTGTATTTTATATATGTTTACAGAAAACTAAATAAACAAAACTCAATGAATCGAACTTGAAAAGAAGAGCATTGTAAGAATTATATAAACTGAGTTGCAAAGTTAAAATTATTTATTTTTAGTATATTAGTGAGCTCTAGAACTTTAGCTAGATAAAACAATAAAATTCGATTTATTTTCGATATTCAGAAAAATTTTTTTTTGGAAATTAAAAAAAAATATTTTTTTTTTTAATTTCTCACAAGCAATCGTTTCGTCAACATAGAAAGCTTTTAAGTTTTGCAGCATAGAAACGGCTGAACCTGCCTTTGCCGAAAACTAATCACCACTTCTTCCCGTCATTACAAATTGAATGTTTTTTGGATCATTCAAATCGGATGCTCCGTTTTCTCAAATACTCGATTTCTATTTTCTACACTCTTGTCTACATGCGTCTGACGGTTGTGGACTGTGTTATTGCATTCTAGACAATATAATATTGCACATAGAATTGTCATGTATTCTGATTGCTATTGAAAATAAAATTAAACTAGCTGTAAGTGGAATTCTGTCTCAAGGCAATTAGGGCATCGTGCCTTAAGGCAAATTGCTGGAACTTCCCGTACCAAAAATTATTATTTTTTTAAAAACGATTAACATTTTTGAAAAAAATTTACTTAGAAAAAATTAGATTTTTGAGAAACTATAAATTTGACAAAAAATTACTTTTTTTTGAAAAAAAAAATTATTTGAATAAAAAAAATTTTTTTTGAAAGAAAAATTTTTTTTTGAAAACAAAAAAATTTTTTGCAAAAGAAATGTTTTCTTCATTTTGACATATTTTGGAAATTCTGAACTTTTTTTCATAGCAATCGTACTGTTTGAACTGCACAGAGTCGAAATGTCAAAGCGCGTAAGCGCCGCGCCGCCGTCTAACTCATAAGCATTGGTACGGAACCCATAGAAATGTAAAAAAAAAATTATACTTATTGTTAAAATCTCTATAAAATATCTGATAATTTGATGTGCATATGTCTAAAGATCATTTTTAACCGCCGAATAGCATTTTTTTTTTACTTTTTTCATTAGATCTCTGAAACCGCTAGACCTGCCTTTATGAAAATTAGATCAGTTCTTTATCTTGTCAATACAAGTAAAATGTTTTTTGAATTATTCAAATCGGACGCTCCGTTCTCTTAAAAACTGAATTACCGTTTTCGGCACTTTTTGCCCCGTATCTTCGGAACGGCTAGACCTGCCTTCGCCAAAATCTAATCAGCACGTCTCCTTATCAATACAAATCGAATGTTTTTTGAAATATTCAAATCGGTTGATTCGTGTTCCCGAAATCGTCGACGAAAATTTGTATCCGCACACACATACTTACACGCTCACACACACACACACATACATCCATTTTTTCTAAGATATGCCAAAATATTCAGAAACCTCTGAAACGTAAAGATATATTTTCGATTTTTTTGCGATTACTATAACTTGCCCTACGGGAAGTTAAAAAAACATAATTAAATTTGACAGATTAATATTTTTTAAATAACGCAGTCGTGTTTTGCCTTACTTTACTAAATCACAATACAAAAAAATTACTTATTCAAAAAATTATTTAGAAGTTTCATTGTGTCACAAATTCATATTTAGCATTGGATACGGAATATTTGCTTAAGTCAGTAGAACGTTTTGGGTCTGAAATTTTTACTGTGCTCTAATTTGTATGAAATTTTGAAATCAGGTTCATCTTACTCTCAAGTTCAAAAGTGAAAATAATTTAGACTCCTTTACCACTTCCCGGGGGGATTACATTCCTTTCAGTGGTGTAATTTTATTCTTTTAAAACAACGTCGGATATCGATAAAAGAACTAATTAAAAAAGAAAAATGTTTCATAATTCTTTTCGAGTTACTGGCTACTGAAAATTTGTTTCTTTTTGGCGTTCTTCTTCGTTCTTTGCAAACATCTCCAAAAATATACATTTTAACGAAAATCATGCAATGAACAAAATTATTAATTAAAATTTTAATAAATCGGTGTTTTTGTGTACTAGGAACAATATTAAGCTTGATCTGAAAATGAGGTTTTATCGTGCTCGAAATGAGCTTTAAAATGAGTATATCTATCTGTAAAATGAGTGAGCTATCATACAAATAAAAGACGCATACAATGTTTTTTTCATTTAAATCAAATAGTTTATGAGTGCCATTTCCACCAAAATTAAAAATAATCATATTTCATCTAGAATTAACTTGGTTTAAGAGATCTTGATGGATTCTAGAAAATACCACAACTTTACTACAAACGATTTTCAAAAAACTCATGATGTCATGAAAAAAAAATCCATTAAAAAAACATCATAAATCTCATTATTATATCTGTGAAAGAATAAAATATATGTACAAAGGTATATAGATGAAAATTCAAGGTCTCTTTCTGACTAATTATTGCTTTTTATTATTTTTCTGTTACACAAATATTGATAGAGTTATGATTGTCAAAAGAGTGCGCGGCTGTCCAACCAGAGTGTCTTTCGAGCCCTTTAACCCTTCACCGTTTCAAAATAAGAGAAGTTACGGTAAAATTTTTGATAGAGAAAGTTGTAGCTCATTTAATTATTTTTAAAATAGTAAATTACAAGTTCTGATGAAATCAGAATTAAAAGAGTTATAATCCAATAAATGTGGGGGGTGGTGACGGAGTGCAAATTGCTTTCACTTCAGAACTTAAAATTAAGATTAGCCTATTTTCAAAATATCAAATAATAATCGAAAAAGAGCAATATTATCTAGTTTTGTACATACATACATATAATAGTTATATGATATGTATATACTCGTATACAAAGAATTTGTTAAAGTTTAATAAGATACATGTTTAACTATTATGCATTGCATATTTTTGTTTAATTAGTTTTACTTGGTACAACCAGAAAATAAACTCAAACTACCTATAATTATTCATGTTTTGAAAATACATCTATACATAGTTTATTAATAAACAATTTTATCTCATTGTTCTCGCCTTTGTGCTGGAAGACAATAATGGATTTTCACAAAACAATTAGTTTGTTGCATTCCAAAACTATGTACGTACTCAATCACGCATCTATACTAGAACATTCGATATTTTGCATCTCAACACAAAGAGTATGGATAAAGACTGTCATACTTTCTGATTACACTAAATTACAATTGGAAATTTCATGATTCTGATCGTGCCAAAGCAAATTGCTGGAACTTTCCCGTTCAATATAAATTGATCAGTGAATTAAAATTATTAATTGAATCGTAAAACTATCATAGATTATTTACGTACCAATTTACGTACTGAAAAGTAGTTTTAGAATTTTGATTTTTTGGTTATAAATTTTCATTTTTAGATATGATTTATTAACTTCCCGTAGGGTAGGGTAAGTAATGGGCCGAAAATCGGAATTGAAAATTTTTCATTTCTCGACGTTTTGAAGGTTTCTGAACATTTTGGTATACCTCAGAAAAAATGGATGTGTGTGTGTGTGTGTGTATGTATGTATGGATACAAATTTCCAGTCACGTTTTCGGGCGCACGGATCAACCGATTTGAATGGTTCAAAAAACATTCGATTCCTATTCATAGGGAAAAGAGCTGATTAGTTTTTGGCAGAGGCAGGTCCAGCCGTTTCGGAGATACGGAGCAAAGAATGCAGAAAATAGAAATCGACTTTTTAAGAGAACGGAGTATCCGATTTGAATGATCTAAAAAACATTCAATTAGTTCAATTCAATTCACCCACCCCACTAGTTGCATTATGAATGCACTCTGTGACAAGACCGTGACAATATACGCTCATAATAGAGTCGATAGCTACTTTACAAATATAATGTCGATATACAACTCACGGGACCATACAAAATAATATAATATAACCGTAGTTGTGTTACAGGGCTCTGATTTAGGTCACTATGCAGTATACTTATGTATAATTAAGTCATATAATTGAGCCTGAAGATTCTTCAGTGCATAAAACTAGTAGCATATGCAAATGATGCAGTCATTGCTGTCAAAAACATTGGTCAGACTGTCAGTTTTTTTGACATAACTTTGGTAAACAATAATCGATGGGTGAAAACAATGAACCACCGATTGATACAACAAAAGAATGAATATGTTTGTATTACAGAGCAGAAAAGTAATACACATAATCAAGCTGAAAACTTCATATTTGTTATCTAGGTGTAATACTCGATTCTTCACCTAAACATTAATCAGCAGGTGAAACAGATTAGTGCCAAGTCATCAGTAATTAAGACGAGTCTGGCTCGGCTGATGGATAATGTTGGACAACCATAACAAAGCAGAAGGATATTACTATCTTTAGTGGTTACCCCTGTGTTGGTATATGGTATTTTCATATTGGCTGATGCAGTCAAGACTTTAATTTCGCGTAGAATGGTAGAACCCATATACCGCACAATATCGAAGGAAGCAGGCTGCATCTTTTCATAAACTTTGCCTCTCATAGTATTAGCGAAAAAAGACGGACAATTTACTAACAAAGAAATCAATAACTAAAACCAAAAAAGTTGAGCATAGAAAAATGACAGAACAGCATAGACCGATGGCAGCATAGACCACTATTGTGGGATGCCGCAGTGAAGAGCAAATGTTCGCATCGTCTCATTCCAAATATCAACTGACTGAGTCTGAGTCTGACTGAGGAAGTTAACTATTACACTACACAAATACTGTCTAGGCATGGCTGTTTCCGAGCCTACCTACGAAGATACTAAGATAAGGCAAATTGGGAGATACTAAGCACATGTTTTTTGGGTGCCCGCAGTTTAGTGCACTACGGGGCGGTTAAGTGATATTAAGCTCAAAGAATGAAGAGGAACGCCATGGACACATTTGTTACCAAATTTTTAATAAATTTGTAATATTCGGAAAGAAGAATAGCAAATGGCACTAATTAGGAAAAGGGTATAATTAAGAAAGATAATCATAATATTCTAGGCGTTTTTCGGGAGGCAAGAGATAAGTGAAGGTTTTAGTTGGAAATATACCCAGGCATACTCAGACAAAAGACCTAGTATGGTATCTCTAGAAAAAACACATACACACGTACATTTTTTCTAAAGTATGCCAAAATATTCAGAAACCTCTGCAAGATACGCAAAAACTAACGTTCTAGATTTTTGGACAATTACTATAATACGCTATAAGGCTATAAGATTTTGTACTGGTGATTCTTAGCGTGCTAAGTTTGAAAACTATAGTCTGGCCTGTTTCAACCCTGTACATCATGATTGCCCACGCTTTTGAAAGTTTAAAAAAAAAACGAAATCTAAACTTGTTTCTATAAGCTTCTTTGGTTTTCAAAGCGTGCAATGCCAGACGATTCTGTGAAAATTTAAAAATGAAATTATGGTGAGAAATGACTTAATTGAATGCAATAAATTATAAACATATCTTTTTTACAGTCACACTTACTCTACAAAAAATTAAATTAAATATGTTTATACTATCACTATATGTTTATAGTGAAATTAATCAAAAGAAAACGTCATGTTCTAGAATATAACATAGATACGAAACTCAGTTAGTTTACAATTTTGAATCAATTTATTGAATTGCAGATAAATTTAGTTTTACAATTTTAATAGATTTCTTGGAAAATAGAATTTAATTGCGAATTGTTTCCGTTTTATAACACTTATCCACTTACATTATCCTATATCTATTAGATTACAGATTGTATTCATTTTGTAAGCTATCAATTTTAGTGCTGGTTATAAGATATGCTAAAGCATGATATCTATGGGAGAGCTAAAAACTTATATAGTAATAGTGGTATAATATGTTTTTCAATAAAATGTTGAACGATATTAAAATGTTTTTCTTTGGTTTATTGATAATGTAAGCCGATCTGCATAATATTGGCTTACCTACTGTCTCGACGTAATATATAAACTGTGCAAGTCCGTCATTTTTGACAAGTAAAATAAAATTCACTATCATCAAATTAGTTATAGTATCTAAAGGAGCTAATTATAACATTTTTTTAAATGAATACCTTTATTTTGTAGAAAAATAAATAATGGATCTCCTAGCACCCCTATTTGAATTACCGGAGTTTTCAAAAAATATTCAGTTCAATAAGTTTGCAAATTTTAACAATAAGTTTTCCCGTCATCCAATTACTTATGATTAAAATTTAAAATACTGTACAGCAATCTCTATAAATTTATTATATAACTAAGATAATAAAAAGAAAATTATAATTATAATAAAATGGAAAATTATATTTAAAAATTCCTTAATAAAAAATGGTTTGTTATAAATATTTAGCAATTAAAGTTTATGCAATATTATATTATTAATTATTAGTTACCGTTTTTCTATTTCTAACTACAAAAAAACGGCATCAATTAATTCTATATTTTAAATCGACGAGTATTCAGAAGCAATTCAGAGAAAATGTGAGCAAAAACTTGGATTTGCTAATCAAGTATTATATCAATTTTATTAGTAATAGATATTAATATATTATGTGATGTCTTTTAATATTAATAAGTGTGTAGATAATTTTATCAAAAAAAAGCAATTATTAATTTCTTTTTGCGTCGCCAATCCTACTTAAAAATAATATAAAATACCTAGACGATGCTGCAAAATTTCAAGATACGAGTATATTCAATGGATTTGTTTGAATGATAATTGTTTTACTCGTATAACTTTGGAACTTGTACATATAAATATTTTATAGGTATAATTAAAAAGGCTTATTTTTGGATAAGTTCTTTTTCCCATTTTAATACTAGCTTACCGTGACCTTTTTAACCTAACATTTCTTGGGAGTCCATAATTTTGAGTCTGGATTTAAAAACATCGACTAATTTTGGGTTGGAATATTTTCTGACAACTGAATCGATGGCTGCGGCATTTTCACCAATTTCGTCTAAAATATCATCTGAATCCTTAATATCTTCATGCATGATAATTGGTTTTACGCATATTGTTGTATATACAGCTAAAATGTATAAAAAAATTTAATTAATAATAGAGATAGTAGTTGAATAACTTCTAGTTATAACTTCTAGTTTTAAGGTTTAAATAATTGTTTCAGCCTTTCGATAATTCCATTACTGCTAATAATTGGAAGAAAATTAATCAAAAAATATTTCATGAGATAAAAGATTGATTAACAGATTTATCTGTGATATAACGCATACATGTGTTATATCATAACAAGGAATTAATTCAAACAAGCAAACTAACTCATCAACGTAAAAATGATATCAAATTTTATATCAATATGATTCGTCGTAGTTAAAAATATATTTTTTTTAATATTATTCATTTTAAAATTAGCTAAGTATATTCATTATTTTCAATTTACAAAAAAATTAATACCTATATTTTAGAACAAAATTTTGATATGTATTTATTTTTTAGTTTACTTGACTAACAAGGCTTGACTTGACTTGAGTAAACAAACTATAGAATATGAGTCGATTTTTCTCAATTTAATATTAAAAATTAATGAAACATTCTGAGTGATTATTTTATATACTGCAATACAATTTTTCATTCACCCATAAAATTGCAAGTTTCCATTTCTTTCTCGAGCTCTTGGAGCGAGGGTATATAACCATCGTACTTCAGAGATTTTAAGGCTTCCGATAAATTACTATAATAGTATTGAATAAGTTCTTGTCTATTATTCCAAAATACATCTTCGTTGCATGATCCATAGATAAAATACAATAGATCAACTGCTGGAGATCCATAAAAGCAGCATTGAAAATCCACCTATACGTAAATAATACATTTTTACGAAAATAATATTTTTTTTAAATAATAAATTGCTATCATTTTGACATGTTTTATGTAGTGATATTCAGGAATAGTTTCATTGCTCACATTCCAAAAGGCATTTGTAATAACCTTTCCCCGAAACGACTCTACCGATTCTTATCAAATTAATATGCGTTTTAGTGGGTAGTGATAAGGGTTGTTTAGCCTTAATTTTTTTGGTAAGTTTTGCACAAATTTTGTTTTTATTTTTTTACAACGCGTCTTTAAAAAATACATACAACCTAAAATTTTTACCTTTTTATCACCAACCCCCGTTTTTTATAGCTTATATATAACTATAAAATTATTTGACATGATTTTAGTTAAGGTTTATTTGAGTTTATGATAATACTTAAATGTTACTTTAAGAAACAATTTAGTTTTATTAAAGGTTGTCTATCTATAACATTTTTTCAATTTTGACGTTAATTTTTTTTATTTAAGGATATTTCCCAATGCACACAAACAATACATAGTTGATGGTTTGCATAAAAAGAAATTTTTGCAAAGAAATGGGGAGATTGAATATTATAATTTGAAGATACTACAATTTTTGAAGGGGAACTATAGGTACCATAGTAATCTAGTCCACTATCCCAATTTTTTCCAATTTCATTGTCAGTCAATTCGCTGAACATGACACATAACAATATAATTTAAAAAAAAATATCGGATTTTGCTTAGAATTTTAAAAATTACTGAATGAAACACGCGGTAATAATATAATAATATAAAGCAATAAATGTGCCAATAAATCAGTTTTAGATTAAGTTGGCTCTTGCTAAGACAATGAATATGTAGGGTGTTCTATAGTGAGTAAAATATTTATATATTTTTTGTTAGCTGCTCCTTTCACTTTTGCATCACATTTGCAACAATCATTAGATATTTTCGTACTAAACATTTTATACTAAAAATATTTTTTATGACAAACAACGTTTGCCGGGTCAGCTAGTATATATATATACATCTAATATATAATTATATATAAATATATATATATATATACATCTAATATATAAGTATATATATATATTGATAAAATATTAGGCTAAAAAACCATAAAAAAAATATTATTCACCAGAACTACATCATCCACCTTGCCATCTTTGTAGCTGAACATCATATTATTAACCCATAAGTCACCGTGACTAACAACTTTGAATGGACAATCTTCTCTGTAAATGGATTTTATATTTGATGCTACTTTGTCTTTTAGGTTGATCTAAAAATGTCATTTTTCAAATCTCTTTCATTAATTTACTTCTTAAACAATATTGGTCAATAATTTTTTTTACTGGATTTTACTTACTAATTTATCTGCAATTAACGAATACTCTGAATTCCATTTTCTGGTTTGATTAGCAGCTGCTTCAAAACAAGTAGCAGCAAATTTCAGAAAAGGTTCATTTTTTGGAGTGAAAGGACATTCAGAAAACTGTTTATAGTTAGCTGGATTCTAGACAAAATCGATTGAAGTTTAGTTTCATCTATTTTTAACGAATTTCATGATAGCTTTTGTTGTGGTATTTCAATCTGAAAATTTTTTCGTTAAAGTTCTTTACCATATTTTTTATGATACAAAAATAAAAGATTCAGGCTTTTTACGTTATCTTCAATTACCTTCGAAGTATATTTAAAACTGATATCCAAGTGACGGAAATCAGATTAGGCAGACACATTTTAATTTCTATGAACTTATATATTTTGTATTTTCAGATTAAAATACAGGCTCACTAAATCTACTTGTTCAACTATCACAAGAAGAATATTCTAATAAGTAACAATATAATATATCCACAAAATAAATAGTTGTACTAGTGGTGTATGGCATCGTGCCTTATGGCAAATTGCAGGAACTTCCCGTACCGTAACGAAATGTTCGAAAAATATTAAATGTTTTCAAATAGATTATTTTAAACACTGTAATATGGTCTAATATTTATTTGTAAGAATTATATAAACTGAATTACAAAGTTAATTTTTTTTATTTAAAGTATATAAGTGATCTTTAGAACTATAGCCAGAATTAAAATTAAAATCTGAATTATTCTCGATAAACAAAAAAAATTGAAATAAAAAAAATCCAAAAACAATTGTTTTCCAACACACGCAAAATATTTATTAGATCATTCAAGGCGAATACTTCGATCTCTTAAAAACTCGGCTTCTATTTTTTGCACTCTTTGCATCGTGACTCTGTAATGGCTGGACCAAAAACTAATCAGCACATTTCTCTATCAAAAGGAATAGATTGCTTTTTGAATTTTTCAGATCGGTTTATCCATACGCCCAAAATCGTCTACTAAAAGTTGTCTCCGCACACACTCATCTTTGGGGCTGTGGAGAAACTGCTACCGAGTGCGTCTCCACGTGTGGATTGGAGACTCCGTGTTGCTGGTTCGCAAAGCTTGTTTAGCGATTAGGAATATAGGGTAGGGCAGGAGTAAATTAAAATAGCTCCCGTGTACAAAACTACCCTACATCTGGGTAGGGTTGGTCAATCCATCTGACCATGCATAGTGGAAGTAACGTTGTTTATGTCAATGATTATGGATAGGTATAAAGCAGAAACGTTTACAGTACAGAGGAAGAATACCTCAGTACCGGCGACCGAGGGTTTTCGAATGGGCTTGAAGTCGTCGTCATCATGCGACCGTTTGGACCGCGAAGTGGACCCCATGGCTACGCTGTCAAGAAATGGTACTGGAAGTACTAAAAAGGCATGAAAAATTAGAGGATGGAGACTTTGAAACGTCTTGAAACATCGCTCAACGTCTTCACAAGATGATTAAGTCGAAATTCAATATTCACATGGAGATAAATACAAAGACGAGTAGTGTCGCAACTGACAATCAGTGGTTGGAGAACCTACGGCACCCCACGTCAAAGCTAAGTGGTGGTGATCAAAGAATCAAGGGGCATCGGAGCCAAAGCCTACAATGAATCTGTTGCCGAAAATGTAACAAGAATCTTGGGCACTGGCAAAAGAAAAGACCGGTATTTTCTAGACCCAACATATGGTCAGGCGATAAAGAAAAACAACTTAAAACAAAGTCTGCCGCAGATTGTGGCAGAGCAGACCACCAAGCAGAATAAGGCAACTGATTGACATAAGGTCCAATCAAAAAAGCCAAAGAGCAAAACGCAAAGAAGAAGCCAAAGAAGTGCCGGCTGAAGCCCAAGAAAAAGAAAACGCAAAAATTTCTCAAACCGGACGTACTTTTGATTCGATCAGCAGAGAAGGCAAAGTATGCCGAGATTCTTTGTTGAAAAAAGAATGAGGTCTCAAAGGAGCAGGCTTGATCGATGATAGATAAGATCAACAAGACCAGGACCGGTGAAATTACAATTTTGAGAAAGTGCGCAGAAAAAGGCCAAGGATTGCAAAAGACAATTGCTAGCATTCTTAAGGATGACGCCAAAGTGACTTGCGGGGGACCACAGGTGACAATCAAAATTAGAGATATTAATGACAAAACAACGATGAAGAAGCCTGTAAAACACCAGCAGAGGCAGTCAAGATGCGTGAAGCCTACAGATGCACCCAAGTTACTACAGTAACTTTACCAGCGGCCAGTCGGCAAAATTGGGATTGGATGTGTGAACTGCCATATAAGAACCTAATAAGCCAATTCTGTGCTTAAAATTTTGGCTGTTTGGGCATTACGGATTCCAGTGCCAAAACCTCTTGACCGAGATGCAATAATAACAGCTTTAAAAACCATCATTAAGATAACGCCGTCACTAGTTCTATACGTCTACAACACATGCCTAAAAGAAAGGACTTTTCCCAGAGAGTGAAAACAACAACCACATGTACTTCTCCATAAGAGAAATAAACCACTAGAAGAACTGTCATCCTACCATCCACTCTGTTCAATACGGCTGGTAAAATATTCGAACGAATAATTCATCAAAGAATTGAAGTAATTGTTGATCTGCTTCTGGCAGACAACCAGTATAGATTTCGGAAAGGACGATCAACCCCGGACGCGATAAACCTAGTCGATACGGCCAAGAAAGCAATCGCAGGAACAAGATGGAAGAACAGTACAAAGGAGTATTGTTTAGTGGCCACACTAGATGTCAGGAACTCTTTCAAATGCGCGAACTGGGACTGCATTATGCAATTTCTTCAAGAAAACAACGTTCCAGATTGCATGTGTAAGGTAGCGGCACATGAAGAATGGTTCGAAAAATTATAATATCACCGGAGGTGTACCTCAAGGCTCAGGCCACTGTTGTGGAATGTTATGTACGACGGGCTTTTGCGACGAAAGATTTCAAGACGCGCCAAACTAGTGGCATATGCGGACGACGTAGCCGTAGTGCTCGTCGCGAAATATCTAGATTAAATACACCATTTGTTCAACGTAACCTTCGAGATAGTAAATCGCTGGATGGATACTGTTAATCTTCAACTAGCTAAACAGAAGACAGAAGCAGTACTCATCACCAGCAGAAAAATCAAAGAGACTATAAAGTTAAAAGTCGGTGAACAAGAAATCATATCACAACCTTACATTCGATACTTCGAAGTGATGCTTAATGCGCGACTAAATTTTAAAGAGCAGTTAAAACAAGTAAGCGACAAAGCATCAGTTGTGGGTTGTTGTCTTGCACGATTAATGTCTAATATCGGTGGACTAAAGCAGAGCAGAAGACTTATACTTTTATCAGTGGTTACCTCGGTGCTCGCTTATGGAGTACCTATTTGGGCAGATGCACTAGAGCTCCAAGAAGCATGGACAAAAGTTGGTCTTGTATACCATCTGAGTGCCTTACGAGTAATATGCGGCTTACAGACAATGAGGAAGCGGTGTCTGTTATTGCCGGGAATTTGCCTCCTAGAGTCTTAGCTCTAGGCTAAATTTTTTTGTAGATTTTTCTCGGTATTTCAATTGCCAGAATCCATAATTAGAGCATAATTCTTTTTTAAAGATTTTTGTGTATATAAAAATATAAATTTTAGTTATTCGATAATATTTAAATATTTAGATTTGCTAGTTTGAATTAGTATTATGCTTACATCTTCATAGAGGATTTTGCCAGCGGCATGTAATTTCGCCAATTTACTGAATACAAGTTTGCAATGATCCAAATCCAGCCCTTTCTTTCTGTCAGCTGATTTGTATCCGGATTCGTTTAGATCTTCTAATATAAAGCAAGCTGGTACACTTTTTCTATGGTAATATAAGCTAAAAAATAATATATATATATATATATATATATATATATATATATTTGTAGGTGTTACGACTACACAAGACTTAAACACACTGATATATATATATATATATATATATATATATATATATATATATATATAATTGTCTATTGTGATATAAGTTGAAAAGCTGCTATGATATAAACATGAAAAACTGTAATGTTAATTGTTAAATAAAACAATTATTTTAAAAATACAAATGAATAATTATTTGCTAATTTGAAACTAATCGCGACATTTTTGATCTTAAGATAAAAATATAAAATAAAATCTGTGTTTGGTATTTTTTAAGTTGAATTTGAATTTACATTGTACTCTGTTTTCACAAATTTTAAATTTACTTTCATGTACATTTTCCAGTTTTTCATTAAAAAAACATAGCCAATGATTTAATTACTAATTAATTACATTTACTATCACATTGAAGTGTATAATACAATTTTTAAACTTTTTGGCCGACTTACTCAGCGCTTAATTTCGATTTTGTTGCAGACATCTTTGACATCAACATTTTGGTGATATCTGGCATAAACTTTGCCAATGATAAAGTTTCGACATCAAAAAAATCAGATTCATCAAAAATTTCTTTTAATTTTCCTTCTTCGGCAAAACATTTTACAACAATAGATTTTTTTCTGTCATTTTCCAAATTTAAAAGCACACGATATATAGAACTCGTATAATTATCGCCTTTACCAACTGCCAATGATACTTCAAAGTTTGTTATTTTGTTCTCAATATTTAGTGAATTTTGGAAAAATGTGTTAGTAAAATATTTTGGATACTCTTTAGTACTATCAGACATGGTTGCTGAATAGGATCAGCTGAATAAAATCTGAAAAAATACAAGATGCGATTAAAATGTCTATTAATAATAATAATATATTGAAACTTTTAAAGTAATAAAAATTATATATTTACATATAAGTACAATGTTATCAGTATGAGTACATCAGTACAATGTCGTTCATAATAAAAAACAGCATTATGTTTAAAACAATTTTAACTTAATTTTAAATAATCACATTTGAGGTTAGTTGAAACAAAACCCTTAGATTAGTTTTAAATGCAATAATAGTGTTAGTGAAGAATATACAGATTCAAGTGAAACAGATTCTATGAAATGTATATTTGTGAACATGTGTCAATATATCTTTTATTGGTATTAATTGTTCAATTACAAAATAGGTGGTAATACAAGGGAAATGAAAATGCCAGGTTGTTTGTATTTTTCAGTAACGCATCATGAAAAATTAAATCAAAGTAATTGGTTGGACGATTTTAATTATAAATAAGTTTTTAACATCCCGTAGGGCAAGTTATAGTAATCGCAAAAAATCGGAAATAAAAGTTTTTATAAATAAAAACAAGTTAAAAAATGCCATTTAGCTGTCTATGATATTCATTGGACATATTTACCTAAAAATATCAGATATTTTATAGATTTTAATAATGTGTACACATTTTATGTAATTTTTTTGGGATCCGTACCAAAACTTTCAATTTTAAAATTCACGCACATGGTTCAAACAAATGCCCTCGACATTTGTATAAAATAACTGAATTGAATAATTTAAATACATTCGATTCATATTGATAAGAAGCCGTGCTGATTAGTTTTCAGATATAAGCAGGTCTAGCCGTTTCGAAGATACGGGGCAAAAAAAGCCAAAAATGGTAATTTACTTTTTGAGAGAACGAAGCGTCCGATTTGAATAATTCAAAAACAATTTTGTTTGTATTGACTAAACAAACAACTGTTTAAATTTTTGTGAAGGCAGGTCTAGTGGTTATGGAGATTTAATGAAAATAATAAAAAAATGCCATTTGGCGGTCAAAAATGATCATTAGAATGATCATTAACAAATTCAATTTTTCGAAATATTTCATCATTTTCAGGAAAAACTAAATTTTGAAAAATTTCAAAAATATCAAAATTGAAAAAAACTCGATTTCTTACAAAAATTTGAGAATATTTCGAAATATTCAAAAAAAAATCGAATAATTTCAAAAATTACCGAATTCTCAAAAAAAAATAGAAAAACGTTTTTTTTAAAAAAAAACTTCTAAAAAAATCAAATTAAAAAAAAATAACAAATTTCTTGCAAACATGCACGTAAGTTGTTATAAAATATGCTCAAAACATATGGATTTTAAATAAATTTCTAAAAACCATCACACTATTTTTATTGTCTTCTAACGCCTAGAAGATCTCACATATTTAATATGGCATCGGGCTTTGCATATATATATATATATATATATATATATATATATATATATATATTGTTGCGACCCAATGGTTTAACTATAACTAATATATTAATAACTATAATATACGCTGCGCATATATCAGATTCTCAGTTTCTCAACATTGAATTCATCCCAAGAACTGTTGTTACATTGTATTAAGTCATATCGAGTAACAAATTTTCTTCCTCTGGACTTCTGCGTAATTTGACGTGGAAATATCTTAACACTACCCCATGTTGACCACCGGGTTTTGAGATGCGCGGTTAAAATTTTGGTTTTGAGATGCCAAAATAGTGTCGTACAGGTAACGTAGTTGTAGATACAATCACTCCACTTCAAAATAGAAAATCCCCGTTTTTGACTATCAGGTTTTGAGAAACCGTGATTAAAATTTTGGTTTTGAGATACCAAAATAGTGTCGTACCAGGTAATAATTTTCAAACTAGAACTTTCCAGGGATCACCGCTGGCTCCAATTAATAAATGTCACCAAATATTATTAACACATTATTAAAAATACGCTCTTTCACAATTTTTATTTTTTTTCAAAAAAAAAAATTATAAAAAGTTTCAGAACCGCTGCCACCAAATAATATGTTGGGCGCCGATTAGCTCTTCTCTTCATCAACCAATTTCGTTAGATGTTATAGTAATATCATAATAATTTCAAATTTAACACAATATTTTTCATGTATACTTTTATTTTCCCGTTCATTAATACTCTGAGATGCTGTCGTCTATACGAAAATTACACAACTGCCTACATTAAGTTACATTTCGGCTTTATATAACCTTTTATTTAGAAGAGGGGCTTTACTTCTTTTAGGATATGATAAACTAAATTTTATTTATATGTGTGAGTACAAATTATGTGATTCCCCGATCGAAATTCATAGGAATTACTGCGTCGTATGCTGAGGATCACGTACGCATTAGGAAAAAGTTCATCGGTCCTAGTTTGATTATTTAATACTTTTGTTACTCGATATGACTTAATACAATGCGCTGATATATGCGCAGCGTATATTATAGTTAGTAATATATTAGTTATAGTTAAACCATTGGGTCGCAACAATATATATATATATATATATATATATATGTGTGCATACAAATGTAAACCATTGTATATATGTATGTATGTAAAAACGCATACCTTGCTCAAATCAATCCTATTTAAAACAACAAATCCAGCAGCGGTTAAAAATACTACGAACATGTATGTTCAACTAAATTACAAAGTAATATAAGTTATTTATTATCATATTTATCAACACGATAACTTTCCAAAAGATAGCTTCTTATATCTTAATATTTAGCAAGAATTGCATATCAAAACACTCTGTTCTTATATCACAACTCACTACTTTATACGTAAACCCTAATGTGTTATTAAATATTTCTTTTTGAGCAAGTCATCGCTGATTATAAATGTGTGAGATCATCTAGACGTCACGTGTTATAATTTATCTGTATTATATATTTTAATCAAAAACATTCCTCGGTCTAGTAATCGGAGTATATCCCAAATGTATAACCTATTAATATTATTATTATTATTATTAGAATTAATTTAAATGTTTATTTATATTTTTTTGAAAATTTTGAAATTTTTGAAAATGTTGGACTTTTTTAATTTTATAATTTAATTTAATTTAAATTAATTTCTTTTTCGATTTTTTTTTAATTTTTAATTTTTTCAAAGCAATTGAACTGCATGGCCTTAATAGTGACAATATATCGAAGCGCGTAAGCGCCGCGTGGTGGTTTAACGGTTAAACATTATAAAACTTGGTACAAAACCTATAGAAAAGCAAACAAAATGTATATAATAATAAAATATCTAATAATTTAATGTGCATCTCTCTAAATTAGAGAAGTGAAATGAAAAACGTAATAAAATGTCATTTGGCGGTCAAAAATGATTATTAGAGACTCTAATAATCATTTTTGACCGCCAAATGACATTTTATTACGTTTTTCATTGTATTTCCGAAACTAAGACGCCTTTCCAAAAATTTTACCAGTAGTTTATTTCGTCAATACTATTTTTAACGTTTTTTGCCCCGTATCTTCAAAACGGCACGTCTTCCCGTCAGTTGGAATCGAATGCTATTTTAATCATTCAAATTGGTTGATCCGTGTTCTCAAAATCATCGACAAAAAATTGTATCCGCACACTCATATGAATACACGCGCACACACAAATACATTCATTATTTCTAAGGTATGCTAAAATGTTCAAAAGACTTTAAAATGCTATTAAAAGTGCCTTAGGGAAAATTTCTGAAACTTCTGAAAAAATTATTTTAAATTAAAAAAAATGCCATTTGGCGGTCAAAAATGTTCATTAGACATATGCACACCAAATTATCAGATATTTTATATAGTTTTTAACAATAAGTATAAATTTTGTTTGCATTCCTATGGGTTCCGTACCAATGTTTATTCGTTACACGGTGACGCGGCGCTTACGCGCTTTGACATTTTGTGCTTATGCAGTTAAAGCAGTACGATTGCTTTGAAAAAAAGTTCAGAATTTTCAAAATATGTCAAAACAAAGAAAACATTTTTTTAAAAAAAAAACGCATTTCGCACAATATCGGAGGAAGTTTTTGAGCTTACCTACGCTGCTTCGAAGATGCTGAGCATGTGTTCTTTGTGTGCCCGCGTTTTGGTGTTCTACGGGACGATGTGGAAGAGACATTGAGACGCAGAATTACCTCAGGTAATGTTGTTGAAGTGATGCTGACAAGTTAAGCTGTTTGGGACGCCATAGACAGATTTGCGAGAGAGGTGCTAATTGACCTGCGTTCTATGGAAAGAGAAAGGGCAAATGGGACTTTTCCCTTATAACATTTATTATAACCACTTAAGAATTATAACATTCTAGATCCTCCCCCCACAAAGTAATGCCCTACGGCGATTTCCGTTGGGACCAGAGGCCAGGGCAAAGCGGAGGTTTTAGTCGGTATTATACCAGGGCGGTATTTAGTACCACATACCCAGACAAAACACCAGTCTGTGATGCATAAAAGCATTTTCTTCGCTATACAAAAAAACACACACATTTTTCCCAAATATGGTCTCATTCGATTCAGAGTGGCTTGAGAAGTCGAGAAAACATAAAATTAGCAAATTGGATTTTTTGATGAAAACATAAACTTCTCCTTTGAGAAGTTAATAAAACTTTCAATTAATATTCAATAAATTTCCGATTTCAAATATCGTTTACAAGAACTTTGGGGTATTTTTATTTTAAAATATTTATAGTAATAATAGTTAAAGGATTTTGAAATTGCGGGCTTCATAATTATGATAGTAAAGTAGTTGTAAGTGGCATTTTGCCTTGAAGCAAAAACTTCTCGATATGTTTAAATACACAATTTAGTCAATATTCATTTTATTTATATATGATCTTTCTGCCTACCTCACACAACAACAAACATCAACATCTTATCTTATAACACACAACACTTTTTTGGAAATAATCAAATAGCTTTGACAAGTTTCATTATCGAAAACTTAAATATTTATTTTAATAAAACTTTCAATTAATGTTCAATAGAAAAAACTTAGGATTAGCATAATTAAAAATTACCATTTCAGTTTTGGCTTAAAAAATATGGTCACTTTATATGACACTTCTCTATAAGTTCACCTCTCTATAGTCCATCTGTCTATATGTTTACTTATGTACCTGTCTATCTGTGCATTTATAATTATATCAGTCCGCCTACCTGTCCACCTGTCTATTTTTCTAATCGCTTACCAAATTACATGTCTACTTATCTATCTTTATTCCTGTCTACCTGTTTTCTTGTTCACGAGTCTACAAATAACTCTATTTGTATTTGAATAAATAATAGTGATTAGTAGGGGAAAGTCCCGTAAAGCCGGACGGCACCTAACGCCGGACACACTATTTAACACGTATTATTTAAGCAAGTGCAGGATAACGCGCCAAGACTCACCTCACCGCCGTGACGCACACGGCCACGGCGGGAGTAACCCTTTGCTGTTTTAGGAGCAAAATCACGGCGTCACCTAAATATGAATGGAAGTAATTCTGGTATATTTATGCATTTACATTTGAGTGGCATTCAAAGATAAAAGTAGTACTTGATTGTTTTCCGTAAAATAGTTGAATAATGTTAGATATTTTAAACAGTTTTAGTAGGTACCACCAAATGAACAAACATGCCTGTCTCTTAGCATCGGACACTAAGTCGTCCCTTAGCGCCGGACAGTAACCATATTGATATTTCTTGTGAGAATTGACGTAATTTATTCTAATTATTTAATTTTGTTCTGAGTAAGTGCTAACAGTCACTAAATACCCTCATTTTTCGTATTTCCTAGTCAAAGAATGAAAATCTTACGATGAATACTTCAGCTGAGAGCATCGGTGTGGTCTAGCCAAAAGGTAGATAAATACTGTTTTTTTTTGCAATATCTAAGAATATTCGTCAAACACACATGTGCAGACATTCCAGAGTGTGGAGATGGCTAAATATGTGTTCAATGCTGGTTATTTTTTGTTACCAAAGTTTGATTGATAGTATTAATTATTTTTTAGCTAATGTTGCGTTTGTGTTAATTTAGTTTGATTTTTAACTTTGTTATATAACATGAGTCATAATTTAATAAACATTTCGTAAAATATTTAAGTCGAAAACTGCAATTTCTCTCCATCAATACAAGTGAAATGTTGGAATAATTCAAATCTGATACTCCGTTTCCCGATAATTGTTTTCTTTTATTTTGAATTTTTGCTTCGTCCAATCGAAACTGCTGGAGCTATCTTTGCTAAAAACTAAGCAGTCAATCATCAACAGAGATCAAATGTTTTTGAACCAAACGAATCTGGTTGATCTCTTGGTAACTGTCATTTTTTTCACTTTTTACTCCATATTTCTATATTGCTAGATTAGCCTTTGCCAAAACTTAAACAGCACGTTTCCGTATCAATTCAATTTGGTTAATCCGTAGGCCTGAAGTTCTTTACAAAAAATTGTATCCACACATAATCACAGATCACGTATTATTCATGTGCTCGCTATTTAGTGCTCTGCGGGACTATGCAGAAGAGATATTGAGCCGTAGAATTGCTCCAGATACTGTTTTAGAAGTAATGCTTACAGCTGAGGCAACTTGAAATGCCATAGACAGATTTGCGAGAGATGTGCTAATTGACTTGCGATCTATGGAAAGACAAAAAGCGAATGGGATTTCGCTCATTTAAAAGATAGGTATAAAATCAGTGCAAGAATAATAACATTCTGCATCCTCCCTAGTCGGTATTATACCCATGCGGTACTGGTTCCGACATAACGAGACAAAAGATCAGCCTAGGATGGATAAATGCATTTCCTTCGCTATACAAAAATAACACATACGCACACAAAGTATGACAAAATGTTCAGGAGGTCTTGAAATGTAAAGATATGCAAAAAAATTTAAATAACTATAACTTACCCTACGGGAAGTTAAAAATTGTGAACCAACACATAAGTAGAATAGCCATTGTTCTAAACTGTCGTATTTCATTTTTGACGACATGATTGTTAAAACAACTTTTTTTTTAAAAAAATTGAATAGAAAAATTAAACTAGTTGGTATTGGTATTTTGTCTTGAGGAACTTTGATAAGCTTCCCGATATGTGTAAATAATCGACTTAATCAATAAAAAATAAATTAATTTATGAGTGATTAAAAGTATTCCGAGTAGATTTATTACACATAATTGAAAACGAACGAAGACTCGTTAACTCGCAGTATTTTATAGAAGCTAATTTTCAAAAATCAATAATTTTTACAATTGAACCAGTTTCCATAGAACTCTAATGGTTTAATTTTTAGTATGTTCATTAAGATCAAGTACTCTATCGTTATACCAAGTAAATCGTCTTATTTTAATTTTAACAAACGTCAAAAAAACTACTCATTTGCTTAAACTTTGATGAATTTTTAAAATTAAACTACTTGTCGTGAAGCACGAAAAGTATAACACTTTTTTCCAAATTACAAAGAAACGGCTCCGCAGATCGTCGCACCTGACAAGCGATAATCCTCATCAAGATACTTCAAATTTCTTTTGAATTTCTGAAATCGGTTCAGGCGTTTTTGAGCAATCGTCGATGAAAGGTCTTATTTTGACAAATGCCAAAAAAACGATACTAATTATTGCAAACTTTGACGAATTTCCAAAATTAAACAACTTGTAGGACCGTAATATTTTAGTATGATCTAGGAGACCATGATATCTATCATCAAAAAAAACATGAAAATCATCGAAAAAAATTTACTTTAGTACAAGAAAACGGTCCGGCCGATCCTTACCAAAAAAAACTAATCAGTCGATTCCCGATCAATATCTTTCGAAAGATTTTTGAATTTTCAAAATCGATTCAGAATTGCGGGCTAAAACGTGGACGAAAAATTTTTCATAGCTTTTGAATTTTTGAAATCGATGCAAAAATCTGTTTACACACAAGCACACACACACTTTTTTCAAATTTGGTCTCATTTGATTCAGAATGGCTTGAAAGCTAGTGATGTGCCAAGTCGAATCAAGTGATTCGAATCATTCGAATCAAGCCTTTAACGACTTGATTCGAATCAGATTTTACTTGATTCGAATCAACTCGTATCAAGCCGCGAAATATTTACTGTGTGCATGTATGAACACAAATTTTCATAAATATAAAAAAAATGTTTTAATTTAATTCAATATTATAATAATATAAATAATAATAATAATTAATATAAAAAATAATAATAATAAATATAAAAAATAAATCTTGAATTAAATCATGCGAGCCACCCGGCTTTAATACGCTTAAATGTATCACCCGACTCCAATTTATATGACTTTAACCGCATTCAAGTCGATATGAATTCATCCGAGTTCCTATGACTCAATCCGACTTATTTCGACTTCAAGTCGCTATGAATTTATCCGAGTTCCTAAGACTCAAACCGACTTATTTCGACTTCAAGTCGATATGAATTGATCCGAGTTCCTAAGACTCAAACCGACTCATCCCGACTTCAAGTCGTTATGAATTTATCCGAGTTTATATGACTCAAACTGAATTATACCGACTTGAGTTCGAAACATGTGTCCGTGTATCAGCGTATCGACTTATCGAGTGTTTATTTATTTTTGACTAAGCGCTGAGAGCAAATTTATTCATGAAATATCAAAAACTCATTTAGATAATAAATACGCGATTTAGATTTTAATTATTATCAAAATAATCTACACAACGAGTTTTATACACACACAAAATTATCATATTTTAATTATGCAAGTAATGGCAAATTCACACAAATGAAATAATATCAATCTTTACAGTAGTGGATTAAATTTTAAGTCATTCGTAAGACGTTAGATTCAGCCCCCTGTTTAGATTAGATTTAAACAATCAATAATATACACATGCATTCGTTCAACGTAAGATTAAGAATATTGTTTTATATGCTTTAGTGATAGAGAAGTGTTTGGTTATATTTTACTGTAAATTCACTTGAAATATTAGTTATATTTGTAGCTAGTTTATTATTATATATAATATAAATGTATTCATCTCTGCACTTTTTGGAATTAATTGCTTACTAAATTAATTATTTCACTTATAAAATTATTAAAATGATATAATTTCTTCTCTTAAATTATAATTGTTCATATATGAACTTGATTCGAATTGATTCGAATCATGATTCGAATCAGGTTTTTTTCTGATTCGAATCATTCGAATCAGGAAATTTTCGAGTCGGCACATCACTACTTGAAACGTCGAGAAAACATAAAATTAGCGATTCGGATTTTTTGATGAATATACTAACTTCTCCTTCGTGATGTTAATAAAAATGTCAATTTATTCGCGTAAAATAGTTATATCGTAAAGCATTCACATCAACGTCCACAATTTTTAGCGTTTCCATGACCCATATAATTGCTGCTACATCTTTTACATTTAATTCATTAGAATAATTTTGGTAAACGAATTAAACCATTATCGCATGAAATTACAAACGCATAAATTTGCATAAGAATACAGTTATAGATAAAGCGCCCTCGAGTTGACCATTCCTTCTAAAAACAATGGTTTTGTTTTAACTTGAATTTTATGAAATTTTCCAAGGACTTGATAAATAAACTGGAAATACTAGTCAGTTTTCTAATGCTTACTACTTATAAAAGATTATTCTTTTAATATTTTTTGCCATAAACTGTTGTGACTCAAAGAATAGAATATTGTAAAAATGTTGCGTTTTTATATTGTGTTTTTTGTGATTTATTTTATACCAGGTGAGAATAATGTATAAGTATAATGTAGTTTTTATTTTTTATTTAAAATTCATTTAATTGGTTTAACTAAAATAATTCATTTAAAAAAGATTAATATAATACGATTTTAATCAAAAGCTGAAATAACTAGTTATTCAAGCTTGAATAAAGGGATTTACCAAAAAATTCTAGCCAGAAAAAATGGTTTTAATCAATAATTACCAAAAATATATAAATCGTTAATAATAATTAAATAATTAACAAAATTTACAATGAGCTTCCTAATGCACCGAATAAGGCGAGTTCAAATCAAACCCGTTTTAGTAAAATCAAAACTTTTTAGTAAAATATTCAGAAAATAAACTTTTAACAAAAATAATATAACCAAATAATATTACCATATGAATATTTATACAACTATTTTCAAATAACATTCATATTATCTTACAATTCGTTTATAGCAAAATAAGACAGTAATATCAAAATAAGTCGATTGGTGCGCAAATCTGGACACATTTATAGTTGATTATGTTAATTTACTCTCTTAATTGTTTTACTTCAGAGTAAAAACAAAACTTCAATGGTTAATAAATTAGGTTTATTTATATAACTTTTGCAATATAAATATTTATATTATATTTCTTAAAATATGAATATTCTCAATTGAATCATGCGTAGAAAATACGATCACAAACAGTTGAATGAAATAATTTTTGCAATTTGTACAGTTCCATATAAATTAATATTTTTAATTTTAATGAGACTTGTATTACAGAGACGTATTGTGAAGAATATAAAAATGATCTTCGCGAACGATTTAAGGACTACGGCGAGACATGGATGTATTTTCCTGATGGCAATTACAAACCTCGTGTGATTTATTTGCAACAACCAGAAGGTCCTGGAGAATCAAAAATAGGAAAAGAACATTTGATTACTTTTGAATTATATACTAGGTATGTTATTTATATAAACATACATTATAAAAATAACTAATACATTTTTAACTTCCCGTAAAAATCGAAATTGAAAATTTTAGCATTTCTCGACGTTTTGAAGGTTTTTGAACATTTTGGCATACCTCAGAAACAATGGATGTGAGTGTGTGTTTTTTGTGTCCGCATTTTTTCGTTTACGTTTTCGGGCGCACGGATCAATCGATTTGAATGGTTCAAAAAACATTCGATTCCTATTAACAGAGAGACGTGCTGATTCGTTTTTGGCAAAGGCAGGTCTAGCCATCACGGAGATACGGAACAAAAAGTGCACAAAACACAAATCGAATTTTTGAGAGAACGGAGTATCCGATTTGAATGATCTAAAAAACATTCGGAGATACATAGCTAAATGTGCAATAAATGGCAGTTTTTGAGAGAACTAAGCGTCCGATTTAAATGATTCAAAGAACTTCTGCTTTTTTAACAAAATAATTGCTTTTGGAAAAAAAAATTGTTTCAATTTTTTTTCCAATTTTTTTTCCAAAAAAAAATTTTTTTTGTACATCGAAAATAATTCAGATTTTTTCAGATTTTAATTTTAATTCTGACTGAAGTTCTAATGTACTTTAAACAAATAATTATAACTTTGCAATTCAGTTTATATAATTCTTATAAATATTAAACAATGTTACAATATTTATAATAATCTATTTGAAAACATTTAATATTGCTCGAACATTTCGTTACGGTACGGGAAGTTCCAGCAATTTGTCGTAAGCCACAATGCCATACACCTCTAGTATTTTTTAATAAATTTTAAATATTAAATATTTACTGTAAAATATTTACTAAATTTCATAAATATTTGCTAAATTTCAGTGTATAAAATATTAACAGAGAATAATATACGTTTTGAAAAAAATGACTATTTGCTATTATATTTTAATAGCATGAAATGAATCGAAGTAATCGACAATGATAGTAATGATTCTTTTGCTTTGTTTTGAGCCTTCAAAATTCGGCATGAGCCGAGCAAGACTCATCCTAACTACTGGCGCCTTAGCACTAACGTGTTCCACCCGTTGATTACAATTTAATCGAGAATCAAGCATCATTCTAGGTAAATAATGTAAAATTTTGATGTAATCTCGAAATTTTTTATCTTTAGTTTGAAGGTCTCTATTTTTTTTCTACTTGTTATAAGAACAACTTTACTTTTTTGTTGTGTCAATTGCAGATTCATTGTTTTCATCCAGCGACAATTATTCTCAAAGTTATGTCAAATAAGCTTACTAACTCATTAATGTGCCTGGTCACAACCACTATAGCTACATCATTGTGCATATGCTACTAGTTTGACATATGGTGGAATTTCCAGTCTCACCCATACATAATATTCTGTAAATAGTTCATCAATGTCTGCAAAGTAGCTAGCGACTGTACGTATTGTAAAGGAATAAGGCAATAATTTGTCCACTATTTCGGGCCCACGGATTAATAGTTTTAAATTATTAACATCCCGTAGGATAAGTTATTGTAATGGCAAAAAATCGAATATGCAAATTTTTATATCTTTATATTTCAAAGTTTTCTGAATATTTTGGCATGCCTTAAAAATGGATGTATTTATGTGTGTGTATGTATATGGTGTGTGTGTGCGTACAAATTTTCGTCGACGATTTCGGGAACACCGATCAACCAATTTGGGTAATTTAAAAAACATTCGATTCGTATTGATAAGGAGACGCGCTGATAAGCTTTTAGCAAATGCTGGTCTAGCTGTTTCGAAGACACGAGGCAAAAAGTTCCAAAAGCGGTAACTCAGTTTTTAAGAGAACGGAATGTGCGATTTTAATAATTTAAAAAACATTTTACTTGTATTGAGAGGATAAAAGCCTGATTAAATTTTAGGGAAGGCAGGTGTATCGGTTTCTGAGATCTAGTAAAAGATTGGCGACGCGGCGCTTACGCGCTTTGATATTTCATCGGTATGGCATTGTGATAGCTTTGAAAAAAGTTCAGAGTTTCCAAAATAATTTAAAATAAAAAATAATTTTTTTTTTCAAAAGCTTTTTTACGAAAAAAGTATTTTTTTTCAAAAATGTAAAATTTCTCAAAAATCAAATTCTTTCAAAGTTTAAAAAAAAATAATTTAAAAAAATGAATGGTACGGAAAATTCTAGCAATTTGCCTTAACGCACGATGCCTTACACCACTAGTTTAAAAGTATTCGATAATGGAGAGACGTGCTGAATAGTTTTTGGCAAAGGCTGGTCTAGTCGTCTCGGAAATACAGAATAAATTGAGCTGCACATGAAAAATTAAGTATGTGAGAGAACAGAGCAATTGAATGAACACAAGTGAAATGGTAGGGTAGATAGGTAAACAGATATTGAAATTTATAAACCTTCCGTTTCTATTTCAGTACGCAATTTAGCACGCAAATAGTATATGATAGTTTAATGATCTCATTAATAATTTTAAATAATTTTAAATCATTGATTAAGTTTGATTGATTATGAACTATTTTCATTCTTCGAATCTTTAATTGGAGTACGGAAAGTTCCAGCAACTTACCATAAGTCATAATGCGACTAGTTATTATTACAGGTTGCAAATGAGCAAAAAATATGAATGAATAAACTTAATACTATCTTTATAGTTATTCATCTTCACTCATATACTCATCTCTATTATTTTAAATATTATATTTTAGATCATCTTCAAAGCAGCCTGTGTCATTAGAACCTCCTCCAGTAGAACGTGAAAACGAAGTAGACCCAATAACCTCATTATTGACTATCGAGAATTTTAACCCGGCTTTGGAGACAAAGGTATTGATTCATGGCTGGATGTCAGGAGGAAACTCGTCTTTTGCAGTTGACATCAGAAACTCTTATCTGGAAAGCAGAGATTGTAATGTTATTGTTGTGGATTGGGCACCACTCAGTTCAAACTTATTTTATCCGATACCAATGCAGGATACAAGAGTAAGAGAAAAAACTTCTTTTACAAGAGTAAAAGAAGTTTATTGAATATTGTTTATAGAAAGTGGAAATTTTTATGCCATTTTAGTTTAAGCATCATAAAATTTTATTTTAATTTTGAAATCAACTATACCCGTATTATTTTTGGCTTATTATTACATTAATTAATTTATATATTAACTAATTAAGACTAATATAATATGTCATTTCTGAAATATCTATTATATAAAAATAAGTCGGGTTTTCCTTCCTGACGATATAACTCCAGAATGCACGAACCGATTTCGACGATTTTGCATTCGTTGGAGAGGTATCGGACTTAGCGAGGTTTATAGCAAAGAAAATTGAAGAAAGATTTCAACAGAAAAGCGGAAAGCACTTTTTATTCACATACAGCGCCATCTCTGATACTTAGTTAATTTCATGTGACAAACCGGCATTGTGTTCACTGTGAAATTGTGCAAAACAAGTAAAAAAAATAAGTATCATTTCAATTAGAAACCATCAAATCAATCACGCGTGTTGTTGAAATTTTTAATCAATTTCAACAGCAGGAAATTTTTTTCTTCATCTTTTAATCGGCAAACAAAATGTTACATATAATGAAACCATCTGGTTTGCTAGTGTATGTATATGCATAAGTTAAATAACTATTCTATTGGCATGACGATTTCCATTAAAGTGATTATCATTGTATTATCTGTAGATGATTAAAATATGAGTTTCTTTAGATTGTTGGCGGAAAACTAGCCCGTCTGCTTGATTATTTGGTGAAGCACCACGGAGCTGATTTGAATCGAGTCCACCTGGTGGGTCACAGTCTCGGTGCCCATGCAGCCGGATATGCTGGTTCCCTTGTCACCACTGGCAAGCTCGCAAGAATTACTGGTAATTCAATATATAATATTGAAATAAATTTGAGAAAAATTATTGATCTTGACATATATTAGATTTCCAAATATTTTTGAAATCTTACCCCTTTTTAGTGATCTCACACATCAGTTAAATTGCGCAAAAACAGTTACATGCCAAAGACAAAAAAATTATTTTAAATTGTATTAATATTCGTACTATTAACTTACTTAGTTATTAAAATAAAATGCTTACTTAGTAGTTTTGATTTTCCCTTTCCTTAATTGATTTTTGCTTAATGAATGTACTTGCCTGAATCAATTTATCTTAGGCTTAGACCCTGCGCTACCCGGCTTTCGATTGCTTTCATCCCCCGATCGAAGGCTGGACCCCACAGATGCTGAGTTTGTTGACGTGATACACACTTGCGGTGGTGTCCTTGGTTATTGGGACCCTATAGGCCACGCTGATTTCTACCCCAACGGCGGCGCACCTAGTCAGCCGGGTTGCTGTTGCGGTTACCCAGAAATCGTCGGTGAGTTTCTGTAAATCACTAATTTACGCTTGAATAGGGCCTACAATACCGGGATTCCGTGATCTCAAATGCCGGGATCCCGGACGATTCTTGCCTGGTATTCAATACCGGTATTGATACCAAAAATATCGATATTTCGGAATTAACGCTATTTTGTTAAAAATTAAACTTACGCAATACACATACGCAAGTTTTACACTTGTATGTGTATTACCGATTCAACTCAGCCGAGTATAACACATCGTCACATACACTTAGTTAAATTTGATCATTATCATTTTTTCTTTATGATTCTATTAACGCCTAAGACTCAACCCTGATCCAATGAAATTATATGAATATATTTTAATTCTCTTCATACAGAATATCAATAACAATACTTATTGCACTATTTTGAAGTATCAAATATTATCTTCCATTATAATGCATCATGTCCACAAATAGTCCTTCTACCATTAATACGTCTTTCTAAGAAATTCAAATTTCTTGAATTCGACCCACCTAAATTACAGGTCAATATATAATTGGTCGATGGCTTCCAAAAATAAACCAATCACAAATGTTATATGAGATTCTTGAAACTATATAAATTATTAATATTTCAACACTCAACTAATTAATATCAGTTTCAACTCAACGGGGGATTACAAGCTCTTTCTATGATTCATGATAACAACTAGTGGGGCGCACAGTGGCGGATCCAGGGGGGGGGGTCACGGGGGTCATGACCCCCCCCTGAGCCTGTTTTAGGACATCGATAAAACACTAATTCAACAAAAAAATTACTTCATAATGATTTTATTTATGTATTTTGTTGCCAAACTCTTTTTTATAACTTGAATCTTTAACTTATTATAGACGAATGGCAGAGTCAAGGACTCCTAAAATTTAAGGATCTTCTAATCGTATTGCGAATATATGTTCTAGACATAATTTTGAAATAGGTATTACAGTTTAAGAAAAAATTTTCATTCAAAAGTAAAAAAATTAAACTAATTATGAGTGGCCCTCAGACATGAACTTTCTGTAATCCCTAACATCTGTAAAATAGACGACGTAATATAAAAATAATGACTGATTTAGAGAAGTATACCTAATGCTTCCCGAAAATCCCGAAAGAGAAGTTTATGTTTTCTTCAAAAAATCTGATTCGCTAATTTTATGTTTCCATTCAAATCTAATGAGACCAAATTTGGAAAAAGTGTGTGTGGACAGATTTTTTTGCCGTAAATCGACGTTTTCTCAAAACGGCTGGACCGATTTCAAAAATTTTAAAGCCATTCGATGCACCTCGATGAGGACTATTGTTTTGTTCAACGATTGGCCAAGCCGTTTCTTTATAAATAGCAAAAAAGTGAAAAAAATTTTGTCCCCGTTTTAGCCCGCAATTTTGAATCGATTTTGAAAATTCAAAAACCGTTCGATAGATATTGGTTGGGAATCGTGTTGAGTTTTTGGTCGTCGGGCCGTTCTCTTGTAATAAAGTGTTTAAAAAAATGCGACGATTTTTATGAGTTTTTTTTTACGGTAGTTCCATAGCCTTATAGATCATGCTAAAATATTACGGTCCTACGACAAGTCGTTCAATTTTAAAAACTCGTCAAAGTTTTCAAAAATTAGTATCGTTTTTGGGCGATGGTCAAAATTAAACTTTTCATCGGCGTTTGCTCAAAAACGCCTGAACCGATTTCAGAAATTCAAAATTCGATGTATTTTGATGTGGATTATCTTTTCTCAGTTTTGTGCGACAATCGGCCGAGGCGTTTCTTTGTAATTTGGAAAAAAGTGTTAAACTTTTCGCCCACATTTAAGCTCATACTACCGAATCGATTTTAAAAAATCAAAAACTGTTCGAAAGAAATTGGTTGGGAAGGTGAAACTCTACCGAGCCGTCTTCTTGTAATTAACAGTTAAAAAAAGCCTTACGTTATTACGGCCTTACGACAAGTAGTTTAATTCTAAAAATTCATCGAAGTTTGTGAAAATGAGTAGTTTTTTGACGTTTGTTTAAATTAAAATTAGACGATTTACTTGGTATAATGGTAGAGTACTTGTTCTTAATGAACATACTAAACCATTAAAGTCCTACGGAAACTGGTTCAATTATGAAAATTTTTGATTTTTGAAAATTTGCTTTCAGAAAATACTCCGAGTTAACGTGTTTGTTCGTTTTCAATTATGTGTCATAAATCCACTCGGCATACTTTTAATCACTCCTAAGTTAATTTATTTTTTATTGATTAAGTCGATTATTTACACATATCGGGAAGTTCATGTAACTTGCTTCAACGCCAAATTCCAATAAATAGTTAAAAAATGGTTTAAACATTATACATTGGTGGAAAACGGACACATACGAAATACTAAACCGAATACATATACACGGTGAATTTTCTAAAAACGCGGCCAAATAATCCAAACTTTAATAATCCAAATCCATAATCGCAGGCCTTAATATAGTTTAGTATGTTCATTTAGAGCAGAATCTCTATCGCCATGCAAAGTTTCACCAAAATCATAAAAAAATTAACAATCTATTATGAAAAAGAAACGATTTGACCGATCTTCGCCAAAAACCATTTATTAAAACGGTTAAGATTTTACGACAAAAACATGAACGATAATTTTTGCACTTTTCTGCTAATAGTAAAGAATCGGATAAACCAACTGACTCACAAAACTAATCAACGCAAGCGCTTATCTAGTTTCATTTTATAGTAATAATTTTAACTTTAGTTCAGACGAGAAAACGTCGAGGAAAGATCAAATATTGAACCAAGTCAAAGACGCAAATTATTTTAAAAAAATGCATATATATATAGGGTGAAGAGGCTCCAATTTAACTATGAGCAATTATATTGTGAAAATTAAACGAAAAGCATAGTAACAAATAAGACACATCAAACAAAAACTATCTGACTATGTATAGTACATCTCCCAGCAAATTCATCACTGTAGAAATGTGTTTTTTGCTGTTTTTCAAAAATTTGTCGCTTGTTTTTTTTACCTTAAGGGCGCGGTAAAATCGGACGGCGAGAGGACAAACAACCCCATGTATTATTTTTAATTTTAATGGAATTTAACGAAATAATAGCAACATTATTCAGCCAAATTTTATGGATACCGTTTTTACAAAGATAACTCTGTATATAGCCTTGATTTGATATTTTGTCCAAAATATTCATCAGCAGAGTTGGAACAAATATTTATTTAATTTATCTCCTGTAAAAATGCTTTTTCAAACGTCGTAAGAATCAATGTGATGGCTGGTTGTACAATTTTTCCCTCTACTTTCAAATATCGTTGTTAAGAAATCGTTAAAATTTTACTTGTCTTTGAGATATCGGTGGTAGACCTTTCTACCTGCGGATCTTTAAGCCCCGCTCTATCTTACAGTCGGTCAAGTAAGAGCGTGGCAGACTTTAACGACAGTTAATGAAAGATTTCGGTCTAATTCTTTCGCGAGCCAATAAAGAGAAGCTTTGTCCTTGATGCATTGTCAAAAAAGGTTTAGTTGCAGTTGATCTTTTGAGAAAAAATTACGTTAAACGCCATGAGTGCTAAGTTACGGGTCGCGCTACGAGGCTGCGCCCTTTTGCATGCACCTAAAAGGTACCCAAATGTAGCAATCAGCTGCTGCAAAATATATGAGAAAGTTGAAGGCATTTGTACAGAATTCGATACACCTATATAAAGTTGCTAAAAAAGTCGATGATTTATCAGAACGTGATTCAAATAAAAAAGAAGAAAAAAGAACAGTGAATGGGTATTTGCGGAATCCTGCTTTAACACATCAGCAAGGACGAGCAAAATTAATGGCAAAATGTTTAGAAATATCTACAAAAATATCTACAAAACTATCTGAACCTTTCTTCGTATTCGTGATCTGAAATGGCGCAACACAACGGGGAAGCCTCTGACGACTGAAAAACATGTGCTTCTTTTTCGCTTGAGCACATGAAAATATTGTTAGAGATTTTGAAAATGTCATTTTCACTGATGAAAGTTCTATATGAGCACGTACTGCCCTCGTCGAGCCGTTAAATTAAAATACGAGCCGTCGGACTCCGTTAAAATTAAAATAATCCGTTATATTAGTAAAAAGCAGGCGTCGGAGATGCCAGCCAATTGTCGACTCCGGTGGTGACTGGACACATATTGACCAAAATTGCATCCTTGCTTTTAACGTATACAATGCATATATAAATATTAAAATTTCATAAAATAATTATTTTTATAAATTAACCCGGCCACGCTCTTACTTGACCGACTGTATATATATATATATATGTATATATATATATATATATATATATATATTAAATTTGTTACATACTAAAAACCTTTCAATTATGACCCCCCCCCTGACGCCGAAGCTGGATCCGCCACTGGGGGCGCATGGCATCGTGCCTTAAGGCAAATTGCTGAAACTTCTCGTACTAAAAATTATTTTTTTTAAAAAGATTAACATTTTTGAAAAAAAATTACTCTGAAAAAAATACATTTTTGAGAAACTATAAAATTTTGACAAAAATTTACCTTTTTTCTTTTCTTTTTCTTTTCTTTTTCTTTTCTTTATTTTGAAATATTTTGGAAATTCTGATTTTTTTTTTTGAACTGCCTAGAGAGGAAATATCGAAGCGCCGCCGTCTAACGGATAAACATTGGGACCTAACCCATAGGAATGAAAACAAAATTTATACTTATTGTTAAAATCTCTATAAAACATCTGATAATTTGATGTGCATATGTCTAATGATCATTTTCGCCCGCCAAATGGCTGTTTTTCTACTTTTTTTTTACTAGATCTCCGAAACCGCTAGACCTGCCTTCATGAAAATTTTATTAGTTTTTCATCTTGTTAATACAAGTAAAATGTTTTTTGAATTATTCAAATCGGATGCTCCGTTCTTCTAAAAACTGAGTTATGCTTTTTGGCACCTTCTGCCCCATATCTTCCGAACGGCTAGAACTGACTTAACCAAAAACTAATCAGCACGTCTCCTTATCAATACGAATGTTTTTTGAATTATTCAAATCGCTTCATCCATGTTCCCAAAATCGTCGACGAATATTTGTATCCATACACACACACATACACGCACACACACACATACATCCATTTTTTCTAAGGTATGCCAAAATGTTTAGAAGGTTTTGAAACGTAAAGATATATAAAAATTTTTACTTTCGATTTTTTTGCGATTCTTTACAGGAAATTAATTAATCGGTTCCAAACCGATTTATTATGATAATATCAACATATGCCATAATTTCTTGGTAAAATTTAAATTATAGCTTCGTTAAAAAGTTTCGTTTATCAATATCATATATATTAATTTTAGTCTAACTAAATAATTGATTTTGAATAACTGCAAAAAAGTTAGAACTTGATATCCATTATCCATATCACAGATATTATTTGAAAAACTAACTACAATAGCATGAAAAACTAACTACAATAGCGTTTACTCCAAGCATAGAATTATTTCTTACAAATCGTGGGATATTATTAACTTCGCGTAGGGCAAATTATAATAATCGGAAAAAATCGAAAATGAAAATTTTTGAATTTCTCGACGTTTCAAAGGTTTCTGAACATTTTGGCATACCTTAGAAAAAATGGATGTATGTGTGTGTGTGTTTTTTTTTTGTATAGCGAAGGAAATGCCTTTATGCATCCCAGACCGGTCTTCTGTCTGGGTATGTCGGACTCGATACCGCCTTGGTATAATACCGACTAAAACCTCCGCTTTGCCCTTGCCTCTGGTTCCCACGGAAACCGCCGTTAGGCATTACTTCGTGGGGGGAGGATCTAGAATGATATAAATTCTTAACTTGTTATAATCAATGTTAGAATTCATAAACATTATACTTATCTTTCAAATGGGCGAAGTCCCATTCGCCCTTTCTCTCTCTATAGAACGCAGGTCCATTAAAACGTCTCTCGCAAATCTGTCTATGGCGTTCCAAGCAGCATCACTTGTCAGCATCTCTCCAACAACATTACCTGGGGTAATTCTGCATCTCAATGTCTCTTCCACATCATCTCGTAGAGCACCAAATCGTGGGCACATGAAGAACACATGCTCAGCATCTTCGATTTTGCCCAAACAATATGGGCAATCCGGCGAGCTATCGTGCCTGAAGCGGTGTAGGTAGGCTCGAAAACAGCCGTGCCCCGATAGCATTTGCGTAGTATAATAATTTACTTCGGCGTGCTTGCGACTTAGCCAGACTTTGATGTTAGGAATGAGACGATGCGTCCATCTGCCCTTTACTGCGACATCCCACAGTTGCTGCCATCGGTCAATGCTGTTCAGCCGTTCTTCTAATCTAAACTTTTCAGGACTCAGTTGTTGATGTCTTCTTTGGTAAATTGTCCGTCTTTCCTCTGCTAAGACTAAGAGAGGCACAGTTCCTGAAATGACGCACACTGCTTCCGCCGATATTGTGCGAAATGCGCAAGCAATTCTTATAGCACTGAGACGGTATAAGGGCCCTGCCATTCTCCTCGATTTTTGAGATTTAAGAGCATCACCCCATATGAAGATACCATATGTTAGCACAGAAGTAATAACTGACGATAGTAATATCCTTCTGGTTTGTTTAGGACCTCCAATATTAGGCATCAGTCGAGCAAGTTTCGTTCTAACCATTGACGCTTTAGCACTAACGTGTTCCACTTGTTGATTGAAATTCAAACGAGCATCAAGCATTACGCCAAGGTAACAGATGTGAGGTTTTGACGTGATCTCAAGATTTCCTATCTTTAGCTTGATGGTCTCTATTGTTTTCCTACTAGTGATAAGAACAGCTTCACTTTTTTATTGTGCTAATTGGACATTCATTGTTCCCATCCACCGATTAATTTTTCTAAATGTAATATCGAATAGACTTACGATGTCATCAATTTGTTTGGAGACAACTACTATGGGAACATCGTCAGCATATGCTACTAGTTTCACACATTCTGGAATCTCTAGTCTCAATAGGCCATCATACCATTCCACAGCAAAGGGCCTAGAACAGAGCCCTGCGGCACACCTCCTGTTATATTATATTCTTCTGTACCATCGCGTGAATCGTACATTAGAATTCTCTCTGTAATAGAGCTTGCGACTATATTGCAGAGGTATGCTGGCACGTTCTTGTCACGGAGTGCATTCATAATGCAATCCCAGCTTGCAGAATTGAAAGCATTTTTTATATCCAATGTAGCTACAAGGCAGTACTTTTTCGCACCCCTGGTTCCAGCAATTGCCTCCTTGGCTGTATTAACTACCAAGTTTATAGCATCAATAGTTGATCGCTCTTTGCGAAAACATACTGATTGTCTGCTAGGATTGGGTCAATTATTGCATCTATTCTTTGGTATTTTGTATGTGTGTGTGTGTATGTGCGTATGTATGTTCGGATACAAATTTTCGTCGACGATTTTGGGAACACGGATCAACCGATTTGAATAATTCAAAAAACATTCGATTCGTATTAATAAGAAGACGTGCTGATTAGCTTTTGGCAAAGGCTAGTCTAGCCGTTTCGAAGATACAAGACAAAAAGTGCCGAAAACGGTAACTCAGTGTTTAAGAGAACGGAGCTTCCGATTTGAATAATTCAAAAAACATTTTATTTGTATTGACAAAATGAAAAACTGTTCAAATTTTTGGAAAGGCAGGTCTAACGACTTTGGAGATATGGAGAAAAAACTAAAAAAATGAGCCATTTGGCGGTCAAAAATGAACATTAGACATATGCACATCAAAGTATCAGATAATTTATAGAGATTTCAACAATAAGTATAAATTTTATTCACATTCCTAAGGGTTCCGTACCAATGTTTACGCGTTAGACGGCGACGCGGCGCTTACGCGCATCTATATTTCGTCTCTATGCAGTACGATTGCTTTGAAAAATAGTTCAGAATTTCCACAATATTTTAAAATAAATGATTTAATATGGTTCAAAATTCTATTAAAAGTTTCAAATCATTGATCAACTTTTATTGATTATTATTATTGATTATTTTTAATTATTCGAATTTTGAATTGCGGTACGGGAAGTGCCAGCAATTTGCCTCAAGGCACGATGCCCTAATTGTCTTAAGACAGAATTCCACTTAGAGCAAGTTTAAACTAAAATATTGTGACATTACAGCTACAACTAAAATCATTTCTTTTTCCAACAGAGGCTTGCAGCCACGGCAGAGCTCATGAATTCTTTGCTGAATCCGTCATATCTCGAGAGTTTTTGGCTCGACGATGTGTCGACTGGCGCGCCTTTATAACAGGGAAATGCGAAACCGGCGAAGAAGTAGTCATGGGAGACTGGCTGGACAAAAGCGCGCGAGGCGCTTTTTACCTCGTTACAGCCGCAAAGAAACCTTACGCTATGGGTGAAGTAAATGTAGAAAATACTATCACCAGAAAATAAAATCGATTAGGCTCAAATAATAAATCAAATAATAGACAAATAATATATAAAAAAATAATATATATATTTATATATACATATATATCAGAATACATTTGTTATACATATGTATGTATATAATAGCAAATTCGGCTACGCTTTGCAGCGGCTTTTAACTAAATCTACTGAATATATTCTATTTAATCTATTTTATGTTGATATATTATTGAATCCTTTAGTTGATTACGTAACACTGTGTATGTATTATTTTAATAAAAAAGTATTATTTTAATAAAAAAACAAAAATATATTATTTATTCTATAACTATTTTACTTATTATCTTAAGATTCATATAAAGTAATACCTCATCAAAATATTTTTCCATTCAAATAATTATTTTCGAACAACATTTTCCCATAAATTTTTGTAAGATTTTGTAAAGTAATTACAAATTTGATATTCATTTTTTTTAAATACGTTTCAAGAACTTTTTTAAACTAGTTGGTATATAACCTTGAGGCAAGTCACATGAACTTCCCGATATGTGTAAATAATCGACTTAATCAATAAAAAATTAATTAATTTATGAGAGATTAAAAGTTTTCCGAGTAGATTTAGTACACACAATTGAAAACGAACGAACACGTTAACTAAGAATATTTTCTAAAACCAAATTTTCAAAAATCAACAATTTTTATAACTGAACCAGTTTCCGTAGGACTAATGGTTTAGTATGTTCATTAAGACCAAATACTCTATGGTACCAAATAAATCGTCAAATTTTAATTTTAACTACGATTTTTTAAATTAAACTACTTATCGTAAAGCCGCAATATTTTAGTAAGTTTTATAAGACCATGATATATATCACAAAAAAAAGTTCCATAAAAATCGGCTTAAATTTTTTTCAACAGATTATTACAATAAAACGACTTGGCAGATTTTCATCTAAAACTAATCAGTATCATTACCAACTAATATCTTTCGTACAGTTTATGATTTTTTAAAGTCGAATCGGTAGTATGATTTAATGTGAACGAAAAGTTTTTTCCAAATTACAAAGATTCAGCTTGGCAGATCGTCGCACAAAACTGACAAGCGATAGTTCTCATTGAGATACATCGAATGGCTTTTAAATATCTGATATCGCTTCAGGCGTTTTTGAGCAAAAGTCGAAGGAAGGTCTAATTTTGACAAATACCAAAACAACGATACTAATTTTTGCAAACTTTGGCGATTTTTTTAAGTTAGACGAGTTGTCGTAGGGCCGTAATATTTTAGTATGATCTATAAGACTATGATATCTACCGTAAAAAAATGAGGACAAGCCGTTTCTTTGTAAATCGCAGAAAAGTGAAAAAATTTTCGTCCACGTTTTAGCCCACATTTCTGAACCTAAAAATATTGATATTCTAAATCCAGTCCAGAAATGCACATTAAACCTCCCAGTTAATCTTGTTGCTTCAAATATATCTCCTATTATCTTCCTGTTGACCGAACGGGTATCATTGCATAATCTCGGAGTATTCAAACTACACGTAAGAATAAATCTTCAATGGCAAATTATATGATGATATCCTATTAAATTGAAAAACATCGTCGGATAATATACAATTTTGTTTTCATTAAAAATAGTTTTTTTTTAATTTCAATAATTATTACAACTGTTAAATAATTAACATCTAGTAATATTGATAAATAATAACATAAATTTAAATAAATAAGAATGCAAAGGATATAATTTACATGAAAATAATATCCGTAAATGATGATTTAATATAAAATAGAAGCAAATAATAATAAAAATAAAATTAATAAATATTATAAATAAAATTTCTGAATAATGAAATAATACCTGGAAAATAATAAAATATAACAAAATAACAATAATAGAAATAGTAAGATAATAATAATAATAATAATAATAATAATGATAATAATAACAGTTATGAACAATATTTACAACAGATTTAAAAGACATCATATCGCATGGTAATTGTATACTAAATTGTAAATTGTTGTATCTTAATATTAACTTCGTCAACGTCCATATTTTTAGCCACAAAAATAATAATGAGCCAATTAATTTGGCTGTATATTCGGATAAATAATATGAATCAATTAATTTTTTCCCCGAAAAATAGCGCAGATTTTCTTGGGGGTTCAAGGTGCGCCATCAATATGTGTCGCTTTACACCCAAAAAACGTGCAGAAATTGTTTATTCTTGCAGCAAAAGTTTTGCGGTATTGAAACGAACCATGATGTTAAGACTTGACTGAACCAGACCTGTTGTTTGGCCGCAATGAATACCTAAAATACTGAACAGATTTAAAATTTGATTTGTTCACCGTGAGCATCCATATCCAACTTAGGCGGTAGGCTAAAAATCTCAATTTATAGTCGAAATATTATATTTTTGGTAATTTCAATATTATTTGATTAGTGATCGTAAAATTTGTTTGATCTGTGTCTAGACCAATGACTTAGGAACAATAAGCCTGCGAACAGCAGGCGTACCCCTCTGCTGAGAATCACTGACGACATTTACAATGAAGATAGCAATTGAGCATGGTTTAAGAATTTATAAAATATAGGCTATGGTGCAACGTCCTAATCACTGGTCTTCTGTTGGCTACTTAAAAGGGCTAGTAAATGCTGATGCATTTGACTTCCGTCTAGCATACTTATTCAGTATTTCCAGATCTCGGGTTATCGCTTACACCATAATTAGTTCTGACTATTAGTGTCTTGCCGTCCTATTTACGCCAAGACTTTGGGTCATAAACTGAAATCACCACCAAAAAGTTTATTGGAATCGCGATTCAGCCTCTGCTTGTCCTTTAACTCGCCAAATCGTCTTTTGATGCTTAAGATTTTGGAGCTGGATCTGGATTTATGTTGTATTTAAAACTGCATTTATATACTTCATCCAAGTTGTCTACCATGGAAAGAAAACTGCCCGAGAAATTCCATCGACAAGTTCGTATAATATTTTACTAACTTCACTGATTATGCCAGATGACTCTTATCCAGTTGTGGTGGACTACGATTGTGTTCATACCTTAATAAATTTGTGTAAGATTTCACGTGCTAGAAGATGTCAAATTCACGACACTGCTACAATTTGAATTCCCACCAAATAAATATAACGTGTTTTCGGGCATCTTTGAACTAGTGTGATAACAACACTGAGTGGGAATCAAGTGAGCTAAGAGTAAATTTGAGAGCAACAAATGATTATGGCATTTTGTAAAGTTTTATAATCAACAAAATTTCATATATATTTTTATACATGGGAATATCTTTATATATATATATATATATATATATATATATATATATATTTAATTATTTCCATATGTATATTTTTATTGTTGCATTTATACTTATAGAATATATCAATCATTCTTTCATATAAATATAATCAGTAGATTTCACGATATATTAATTTAAATAAAAATTATTACAACCTGCACCTATTTAATATTGAATAGTTAAAGTATAATAAAATAAGTAAAATAAAAATATGTGAGGACTAACGGATGAACGTTGGTACGGAACCCATAGGAATGTAAACAAAATTTATTCTTATTGTTAAAATTTCTATAAAATATCTGATAATTTGATGTGCATATGTCTAATGATCATTTTTGACCGCCAAATGGCATTTTTAACTTCCCGTAGGGTAAGTTATAGTAATCGCAAAAAAATCGAAAATGAAAATTTTTATATATCTTTACGTTTCAGAGGTTTCTTAACATTTTGGCATACCTTAGAAAAAATGGATGTATGTGTGTGTGTGTGTGTGTGTGTGTGTGTATGTATGTATGTATGTATGTATGTGTGTGTATGTATGTGCGGATACAAATTTTCGTCGACGATTTCGGGAACACGGATCAACCGATTTGAATAATTCAAAAAACATTCGATTCGTATTGATAAGGAGACGTGCTGATTAGTTTTTGGCGGAGGCAGGTCTAGCCGTTCCGAAGATACGGGGCAAAAAGTGCCGAAAACGGTAACTTAGTTTTTAAGAGAACGGAGCGTCCGATTTGAATAATTCAAAAAACATTTCACTTGTATTGACAAGATGAAGAATCGATAAAATTTTCATGAAGGTAGGTCTAGCGGTTTCGGAGATATGGAGGAAAAAGTAAAAAAATGAGCCATTTGGCGGTCAAAAATGATCATTAGACATATGCACATCAAATTATCAGATATTTTATAGAGATTTTAACAATAAGTATACATTTTGTTAACATTCCTATGGGTTCCGTACCAATGCTTATGCGTTAAACAGCGACGCGGGACTTACGTCGCTTTGTCTCTATGCAGTTAAAGCAGTACGATTGCTTTGAAAAGAAAGTTCAGATCTTCCACAATATGTCAAAATAAAGAAAAAAAAATTTTTTTCAAAAAAAAAAAAATTAAAAAAAAAATTATTTTTAAAAAAAAAATTTTTTTTCAAAAAAAGTAATTTTTTGTCCAATTTATAGTTTCTCAAAAATCTTATTTTTTCAAAGTAATTTTTTTTCAAAAATGTTGATCGTTTTTAAAAAAATAATAATTTTGGTACGGGAAGTTCCAGCAATTTGCCTTAAGGCACGATGCCCTAATTGCCTTAAGACAGAATTCCACTTACAGCTAGTTTTTTAACTTTTTTTACTAGATCTCCCAAACCGCTATACCTGCCTTCATGCACAAGTAAAATGTTTTTTGAATTATTCAAATCGGACGCTCCGTTCCCTTAAAAACTGAGTTACCGTTTTTGGCACTTTTGCCCCAAATCTTCGGAACGACTAGACTTGTCATCGCCAAGAACTAACCACCACGTTTTCTTATCAATACGAATCGAATGTTTTTTGAATTATTCAAATCGCTTCATCCGTGTTCCCGAAATCGTCGACGAAAATTTGTATCCGCGCACACACACATACACGCACACACTCACACATATACACATACACACACACAAATACATCCATTTTTTTAAGATATGCCAAAATGTTCAGAAGGTTTTGAAACGTAAATATATATATAAAAAAAAATTCGATTTTTTGCGATTACTATAACTTGCCCTACGGAAAGTTAATTATCTCTTTAGAGAAATTTGTACTTTTTTAAAAAAAAAACATGTTGCTTTTTTTGTACATGAATACGAACATTTTGTATATTTGTTTAATATTCATAGTATATTGTAAGCCTATATATGTCGTACAAAATACCCATGAAAAATAATGTACATTCGAAAAATAATGAAAAATGTATACTATAACGGATACTTTTGTCTGTATGACAAATAAAAATATGCGAGATCATATCAATATTATGTAAAATACTAGATACTATATTGAAAGTATGTAAAAATGAAGAAGTATGTAAACATAAGTTATCATTGCAAATATTGATTACTGTCTGTTAGCGGTCCTTATATCTGTGCAAATAAGTATTTCCAATGTATGCAATTTATATGCAAATAGAAAATTTAACAATAATTGCACATGTAAACAAGCAAAGATATTGAATCATGCAAATTAGATCATTAGGTCAAACCGCTAAAAATCCAAGTGATTCTCGAAAAGAAAATAAATTTTGAAATTGGTATTATTTGCAATGTTTGTTTGCGTATAGTGGATTAACCCGTGTGGGAATTTCTTGTATTACACTCATCAAGTGCTCCCATATATGATCAGGTATGCTAATTTATTTCTTCGTAAGCCTCTCTTGGATAATTCCTGTGATTAAAATGCGTATTCCGATGAATGCAATAAATATACTGCAAAAATTATAACAAAATAACTAACTGCGGTTTGTGAATAATTAACATGATAAAATGAAATAGTAACTCTCAATAATAAACTTAACATGAAGCAGGATGGCATTAAATTCTGTCTTCGTATTAAGAACAACATTCTTATGCATGTTACTTCGAACAATTTTAAGTATGTTTCTTGCGTCAGAAGGGTGTTTAATAGTAGTAAAATATAAGGCAAAAACAGATAAAAATTAGTGCACTATAGGTGGTCTAGAAATAAAAAAAAATTAATTAAATTGCTTCCATTTAACATAAAATATGCATGAAACATATTTATAACCCTGGTCAAAATACGATCATAAATAAGAATGAACTAGTGCTGCATTGCATCGTGCTTTTAGACAAATTGCTAGAACTTCTCGTACTGTAATGAAATATTCGACGAATTTTAAAAGTTTTCAAATAATTTATTATGAATACTGTATTTTTCATTATTTGTATTTTATAGAAAAATATAAGAGTAAAAAGTAAATAATAAAAACTTATTCAAGCGGAGTTAGAATGAAGGATCTATATTATATTTCTAAGAATTATATAAACTGAGTTGCTAAGTCAAAATTATTTATTTCTCATATATAAGTGAGCTTTGAAATTTCTAAAAACAATATTTTTTGAAATTACTGGACCAGTCTTTGCACAAAACTAATCAGCACGTCTCCCTATCAATAGGAATCGACTATTTTTTGAATAATTCGAATCAGGTAATCTGTGAGCCAGAAATAGTGAAAGAAAAATTGTATTCATACATACGCACATACACACACATATATACATCCATTTTTTCTGAGATATGTCAAAATGTTCAGAAACCTTAGAAACGTAAATATGTGCAAATAAATTTATTTTCGATTTTTGGTCGATTACTATAACTCCACTGGTAGTTAATTCAATAACATTTCTTTAAACGTAGCAATATGTGAATTGCACACGCTGCTGTCAAACAGAAATTTTCTGATTTTTTGTAAAAATTATTACATAAAAAAATTATTACAACAATTTAAATTAAACTATCTATAATTGATACAAAACAAAATATATGACGCCACTGAATTATTATACTGATAACTATCAGGTTGGAATTCTTAAAGTTTTTGATTGTTGATAGTTTAAATGATATTAGATTTTTTATTAATTTACTAATAATATTATGTTTGCAAAAGCAAAGATATATCATATGCTTTTTGTCGTTTCTAATAACATTCCCTCTGCAAAACGAAATTATGTTCTGTGCTCCACTAATATTTGGAATTCATTCAAGACCTTTGACATGCGATGTATTTATTTAAATAATTGAATGACTTAATTGCACTTTCATATAATTATGCAATAATAATGTGCAATTACACATTTGCGTAAAAATCCATATTAATTTCTAATTGAACTATAAAATCATTATCCATGCAATGTAATTATGAGCAACATCAAATTTACATATATTTCTTAAACTGGTTTTACCCGTTAGTATTCTGCTGTAAACTCCTCGAACAAAACGCATATTATAAATTTTGCTGTATGAAAATATAATCAAATTAAAAATTCGCCGCAATTGCGGTATGGTAAAAACCCGGCCCACATTTATCCACAGTATTAATTCAATATGAAAAATAAATTATAACAATACCAAGAGATGTAAAATGTATTATGATTATTCATTAAGTGATTCATCACTGATCACAGACTGCGATTTTAATCGTAAATTTTTTAGAGTGGGATTAAAATATGTGTAAAGCTGAATGAACGTGAAATATCCACAAACCATGACGAAGTATAAATATTAGATTGGATCTTATGCATAAGTTGTCGGATTTTTTTATGTTAATATTTTAATATTTTTTATTCAGAAAGCATCCAATTTGGTGAATAAAATAAGACATCTAAAAAATTTAAATTTTGATCAAAATACAAATCATTTCGGTGCAAATATTTTATATATTAACTAGATGACCCGACAGACGTTGTCCTATACCCATGTCTACAATTTTTTAATATAATATACTAATATTTACCATTTACCTAAAAATAATAATTATTGTTTTTTAAATTACTCTTCACGCCAAAATTTATAATATGAGCGATGTTAAATGTAGAACTGCTTTAAATAAAATGATAAGTCTCAATTCCCAGATATATTGGAAATTGAAGTCTTTTGAACGGTATAACATAACCATAACCATAACAAAACACTGGTACTTCATATTGGATTAAATTAATTAAATTCTTTATTATTTAAGATATTCAAAATTGTAACCGAATGATAACCGAATTGTATGTATTTATCTTTACTTTCCCATTCGTTGTTATAAAGTGAATTTTTTACAAATTTTAAAAATATTGTGGAAAGATTAGTAAAAGTTGCAAAGAAATTGAAATATTGAAAAAAAACTATATTGAAAATTTAATATCCAAATCTTGTGTTGGCGCCCCGAAGGCGTGCGCTCGTATTTTTCGCATGCATCGCATTAAAGGTAGAACCGGCCCTGATTAATACTTAATTTCATATTTTAAGTGAATTAATTTGTCACATCCTGTTTATATGTGTATCATTCAATCTGCCATACATCTCAGCTGCCTTTTGGCAATAATAATGTATACATTTCATTTTTCTTATTCATAATCATAAATTTATTATACATATTCTAATATTGTCTAGGTTCATAAGTAAATTGAAATTTTTGGCAGATGATAGTTTTCATTTGTTTTCGATGCAAACAATGACATGTTGTATTTTACATTTTTTTCCATTTATTTCTATAATATTGCACAAACATCCAGGTACTTATAATCATCATATATACATTCTAGAAAATTTCCTTAACAAACTTCAGAAAGATTTATCAAAATCCGCATAATCGTTTAAAAGGAGTATAAAGTGAGTGCTTGCTATTTAATACGGAATTTATGTAATAGCAATAAAGCTCAAATTGATCCTACGTTTTAGTTAGAAAACGTTTGTATGAGAAAAAGAAAAGGCTGTTTTTAGAGGTTTCTCGGCAATTATATTCAATTTTTTCTCGCCGTAAGAACCATCCTTGGACTTCAACAAACATTTAAACAAAAGAATTGGCCAAATTGGTCCAGGCGTTGTTGAGTTATGCGCTTACCAACACATTTTGCGATCCATTTTTATATAAAGATATTCATTCTAATTATTCGCTTATAGATACTGGTAAAAGGCACAGTAAATTAAAAAGATAAATTAAATTTTTTTCGATAGGAAGAAGCCATTGTCATTGATGGATATTTAAAATTATTATAAAGCATAAATTACTATTTTGTTATGTTGCACTAATTGAAAACTCGTTGCACATAATTCGATACATACACTTATTGTCAGAACATCTTGTAAAATTGTAAACAGTTTCTTGAACAATAGTTTCTGGAAACAAGATTAAGTTTGCAAAGCCAAAATAGTTCACAGAGAATTTTGTTCCTGCCTTGGTTTGCGAATCCATTTTGCCATGATAGCCTTATATTCCCGCTGATATTCTCCCTTTTGAGTCAAAACTAGTCAATTAATTAATTGTATGTAAACATAGATTGATAACAATAATATAGTATATTCATTTATACATTTACACTACATGTAATATTGTCACAAAACAAGTGTTAAGTGAATGTTATTCGATAATGGGTCTGGGTCATATACCCTAACCTTAACAACGTGGACGTTTTCTATTGGCCATGATACCATTGGTTGTCATTCCTATGGTGTCGCTACCAAGTCATCGAAAGCAAGTCATCTATGGATCAATGAAAGAACCAACACTTCTTATTTCGATCTTCTATAATTGATTCATAGTGGTAGTTATATTGTCTAATTTTAACTACAAACTTGATGAAACTGTTTTCCTGGTAAATCAATTAAGCAAAATACTCTTTGTCTGCCTGGAATTGGGATTCCATTAACCTGTTAATTGCGTCGCCGCCGCATCGAGGTGGATTACGAGCTCTTTGTATAGAATCAATCGGTCCTCAACATATGTCTAATGATCATTTTTGACCACCAAACAGCATTTTTTTAACTTTTTGAAGTAAAACTTGTTTAGGCGCGACATGGGTGTAAATCCGAACAAATAAAACGGAAATGAGTTACGGCAAGATCGAGTGCCAATGATTCGTCATTTGTTCCCGGTAATATCTCTATACGACTTCGATTGTGATTACTGGATTTGTGCGAGGCTTCTTTGTATGCCTCTCTTTATACGTGCGTACGTCTCCGAAATCGTAAAGCATATTGCTCATTTATTGGTATTCAATGTCATTACATTTTAAGGTTTTTTATTTGTTTTTATTTTTTTATTTTTTTTATTTCTTTATTGGTCTCTGGTAAACATTTATGTAGCCACATACATAATATACTATATATAGGTAACATATATATTATATTAATCACTTATATCTTAATTTTACTGTCATTAACAAATATAATTATGTAAGAATAACAATTCAAATTTTGCAATATTCTTGTAAAATTAAAGGGTTTGATCAGTGTTTTTATAGAGTGTAGTTCCTCTAACAATTTGACCCTGCTTGCATTTTAAGGTTAAATATTAGTACAAATCTTGAATTAATAATGTCTGGATTGGAAGAATATTTTATCCCATAAATAATTATAATGCAAATAATAAAGCCGATGGAAAATCTGTGCCGTGTAAGACAGGTAAGTACTTTGTATTGATGTACTTTGTATTATTCGTGGTTACTATATATTTTTGAGGATATTAAAATTATTTTTATTTGCAAGACAGATACTACAACTGTTCAAAGAATGAAACTGTATCGTCAGCAAAAAAAACTAAAAACAAAAATAAGCAATCAATTATTGTTAATTTTAATTACATGAAGTTCTTCAAACACAATTACATGGCAAGTGAAATTATGAAAACAATATTTATTTAGGCGTTGTTTGATATAATAATTCACTGCATTTTTATTCACAGCTTTATTCTAACATGCCCAGTATATATCTTTTTCAGAATTATATCTCAGACACTTTAGGAATTTTAGAGAAAGTCTATGTTTTTCGTTTATGATGGCTATTAAGTATTACAAAGTTGCATATTTTTATAAATAATGAAGAATAAATTGATTATTGATTATTACTCTAAACAAGAAATCAAGCACAACAATAGTTTGTGTAGCTGTGTATCATTTATTTACAGATGTACTTTATAATGGAGTTTATTTATTGCTAATGTTAATGAAATTATTCAAGATTATTTTGAGTTCACTGTCTGAACGAATATTATAAAATTTATTAATCAGCAATAACTTTATTTCTCTATTTAAAGTTCAAGTCCTAGATTCTAATTCCATTGGCAAACCAATCATATAGTATTTGAAGTAAGACTTTAATTGCATTATTGTTTTTAAATATTATAAATATTTTTAATGCTATTATAAATTTATAATTTATTATTATATAAATATGCATAATGGTTGACATTGAAAAATGTTAACCATATTAAATATTTTTCGTATAATAGCAAAAAAGTTTTACTTCAATCGCATGTGAACCTTACGCGCACTTTTTATTTCTGTATCTCCTTAATCGCTAAACCTGCCTTTCCAAAAACTTAACCCGTTCTAAATTTAAGTCCCGTCCGTGCTCCCAAAATCCTCGATTTCGATAAAAAATTGTATTCATACATAAAGAAATACTACACAGGCACAGATACACTTTTTTGTAATAATAAGTTATGGAAAAATGTTCAGAAGGAAACGAAATGATATACAAAAAATATCATTTTCGTTTATTCGCGATTGCTATAACTTACCCATAGGGTTATCGCAAAATTAGTGAATAAATAAATATTAGAAATTAGAACAAAGAGACCAAAATCAATATCTTCTGTTTTATGCAAACTAGAGAATTATTTTTGAACATGAACAAAATATAGATGATGATAGCTCTAAATGTTTTAAAATATAGCAACATTTGAAATATACTAAATTGATTTATTGTTAACATCTAATTCAAATTCAGAAACATTACTTACTTTCAGATGTATCAAATCTTCGGGTTTTCGAAAGCACCTCTCAACCGATTTCAGAAAACATTTGATTCCTATTAATAGGGAGATATGCAGGTTATAGTTTATGGCAGAAACAGGTTCACCTGTGTGAAAAATACAAAGTAAAAAAAGCTAAACATTACTGTTTTTGAAAAAATGGCACATCAAGTTATAGTATTTATAATTATTTATTCGAGAACATTGAAAATTTCTTAAATCGTATGATGCCATGCACCACTAGTTATGGTATTATTCAAGATTTCGCTTCGAGAATCCTGTAGTTCATTAAAAAAAGAATTATGAACTCTAGAGCGTCATTAATTCAAAACTTGTTTTTACGCGTAAGTTGTCGAATTTACTATACAAGCATAAATAATAATTATGTATATGCGATTAAAAGTTGAGAAAACTAGTAGCGCATGGCATCGTGCCTTAAGGCAAATTGCTGGAACTTTCCTTACCGAAAACTAAATTATTAAAAAAAAAACTTTGCAAAACTTTCAAAAAATAGATTTTTGAGAAATTTTGAAATTTTTGTAAATTTTTAAAAAAATTGTTTTGTTCTATTTTTATTTTTTTGTATTTTGATTTTTTTTGAAAATTTTGAACATTTTTTTAACCAATCGCGCTGCATAGCTGATCTGGTGTCAAAATATCAAAGCGCGTAAGCACCTCGTAGTCTTCTAACGTGTAAACAATGATGTACACAAAATTTATTCTTATTATTATAATCTTTATAAAATATCTGATAATACGATGTACATATGTCTAATGTTCCTTTTTGACCGCCAAATGGTATTATTTTTTACTTCTTTCATTGGATCTCCAGAGATGCTAGATTTGTCTTTACAAAAATTTCACCACTTGTTTATTTCGTCAATACAAGTAAAATGTTTTTGAATTATTTAAATCGGACGCTCCGTTATCTCAAAAACTGTAATTTCTGGCACGTTTTGTCCCATATCTCCGAAATGCAAAATGCCTTTGCCAAAATCTTTAAGGCCAAGTGCCTTAAGGCAAATTGTTGAAACTTTGCGTACCAAAAATTATTTTTTTAAAAAAAGATTTTTTTTTAAAAAAAAAAATGATTTTTGAAAATTTTGAGATTTTTTAAAAATATTGACTTTTTTCAAATTGTCAATACAAATCAATTTTTCATTCATTTTTTTATCATTTGAAACGGTTGATCTGTGCTCTCACAATTGTGGACAAAAGATTGTATAATTATCAATTAATACATATACACATACACACTATAAACACACACATTCATAGCCGGTGACTTCAACTCATGTGCAGAAGACTGGGGTAGTAGACTAGCGAAAGAGATTAAGCACTTTTAGAGGCCTTTACTGCATTAGATGTGGTTTTGTTAAATAGAGATGAAAAGCCAACCTTCAGCAAGTTCAATAACAAACCTTACTTTTGTCAGCAATAGCCTCATCAGATAAATTTGCAATTGGAAGTTATTAGATATCTACGCTACTAGTAACCACAATGCAATTATCGGGGAAATATTGAGAAATAAAAATGATAAAAGACATTTTAAGCGATCTAAGACAACTGGGTCGAAATCTAAATCTTCAAATAAAAAAACCTTGCATTGAAAATCAATTATTTCATATTACCCTGAAGAGCACTGATACTAAAGAGCTGATAAAGGGAATGATCGAAGACTGTGATGTCAGCATAAATCAAAGACAGTCTGTGCGCTGATGGAACAAAAAACTTTTTGTGCAAAGAGTGTCATGGGAAAAGAAAAATCTCTTAGTGTTGCTATAGTCTCTTAAACTCTGCATAAGTAGTAGTTGAATATAAACAGGCACGCCGGCAACTAAAGTAAGCTATAAAGAATAGTAAAAGAACTTATATACAAATTTGATGAAGCCCCATGGGGAAGTCTTATAAGATTGTAATGTCTCGCTTCAAAAGGCAGCCATTGGTTTCACCAACTTGCCCACTACTTTTGAATAGAATTAACTATATCGTTCCCACGGCAACTTGATCACAGCACATGTTGATCTATACGATATCACACCTATAACACTGAGCCTATGGAAGCCTGCCATCTGGTTGAAAATAGTAGAGTATCGGACAAACCGTCATCCTACCGCATACTGAATAGAGCGGATAAAATTTTTGAAAAAATAATTCACTAAAGAATAGATTATCCTTACCAAACAAACAGTGTAATTCTCGCAAAGGACGATCGACTAATAATGATGTGAATTTAGTAGTTAATACTGCCAAGGAAGCAATTACCAGAACCATATAAAGCGATGCATAAGAGTACAGCCTAGTAGATACCTTAGACTTTAAGAATGCTCCTAATTCCGCAAGCATTGCATTATGAATGCACTAGGATTGCATTATGAATGCACTTCGTGAAAAGAACTTGCCAGTATACCAGTATAGTGATATGATACTGAAGAATATAATATAACCTGTAGTGTATCATGTATGATAGCCTCTTGAGACTGCAGATTCTACAATATGTCAAACGTAGCAGATGCAGATGATGTGGTCATTTTGGTTGTTAAATTAATTACCGAATGAAAACAATTAATCTTCAATTGGTGCAACAAAAGAGTGAAGCTGTTCCTTTTTACAAATAAGTAATAGAGACCATCAATCTGAAGATAATAAATCTTGAGATTGCATCAAGATCTTACACTTGTGACCTAGGGGTAATGGTTGTTTCTCGACTATATTATAATCAACAGGTAGAACACTCAACAGGACTAGTCTCACTCGGTTGATGCTTAATGTTGAGGTCCCAAAACATAGAAGAAGGATTTTACTATATTTAGTGGTTACCACATTACCGACGTATGGTATTTCTAGATGGGCTGATGCTCTCAAGACTCAAAAATTGCCGAAAATCGGCATAAACTCTGCCAATTATAGTCTTGCAAATCATGTAAGACTTGTCTAGTTAGCAGAAGAAATATGGACAATTTACCAACAAATTTAAATTTTAAATTGGAGCAAAATGGGGACGCAAAACAATAATCATATCAGGACGTACCTTCTTCAGTTTGTCATATTATAAGTTATAGTAATCGCAAACAAATCGAAAATGAAAGATTTGCATTCCAAATCTTTGTGTACTTCTGACAATTACAAAAAATTGAGGTAAGTATGTTTGTATGTTGCGTACTTATGTACGTTGTGTACGTGCTGATTAATTTTGGCATATCCAGACGTTTCGAAGAAACGGGGCAAAATATGGTAATACAGATTGTTAGATAACGAAGCATCTGATTTCAATGTAAATATTTCATTGGTGTTGTACATAAAACTTTTTTCAAGATGTTTTTAATGTTGTAGTTATTCATTATTTTTTCCAAAAAAATGTCCTCTTCTAATATGTTACAAGTTTAATTTTTTAAAAAATATTTTTTTAAGTGTTTTGGTCCTGATGGTATCTATAATGTTTCTCTATGTTTATAATTATTTTATAATTGTTTTTTATTATTAATAAACAATTTCAAATTTATTATAGTTGCTGGATGATGACACGCTCGTGGTTCGAAACGTATAAATAAAAGTTTTTAAATACTTTATTACTTTTTTTATATCAACGAATGAGCTGCTAGTTACTTTGAAATATGTTTCAACGTCGAAAAAACTATCAAGATATTATATATATATATATATATATATATATATATATATATATATATACACTTAAATCTTAAACTCCAAACAGTAAATACATAGTTTCGACAACTTGTCAAGTTATCTTGGTTATTAGAATGTTTTAATATATATCTTATCAATGTGCACATACTCATACCATGGATTGATAATGGTTTCATATGTAATATTAGGATACAAACTTTTAAATTGACTACCACTGAATGAAGGCTAGGATGCTAGCCGAAATGTATGGATTTTAAATAAATAAATTTCTAAAAAACTCTCATACAATTTTTATTAACGTAACGCCCGACTTTCAACTCAAACTAAACACACATATATATATATATATATATATATATATATATATATATATATATACAAGGCCGATCCTACCTTGTATGCAATGCATGCAAAAAATGCGGGCGCACGTCTTTGGGGGCGCCAAATCGAGGCTCGGAAATAGAATTTATAGTATATTATATATATATATATATATATATATATATATATATTTAAATATAAAATTTAAAATACGTAATAGATTATAATAAACAATCCAACTTAACTATTTGCAATTTGATATCAATAGAAACAATTGACCAAATAATAACTCTGCAAATTTGTAAATTATTGTTCTGCTTATTGTTTAATGTAGTTATCAATTTTTTTCTTCGTTTGAACTTAAAGTAGAATCAGAAAAGAAATTATTTAGTGTTCAATCCCGTAAGAGCAAACCTGCGAAAGTTTAAATCAATTATTGGGTGTTATTGGTGAAAAATGGTGAGCTAATTTAGTTGAAATGGAATTTGTTAACGAAATATATACTAATTCTAATAAAGAAAATGGAAAATGGGGAGTCAGTTCTTAGAAAATGGTTTGTTTATTCCGAAAAATTAAATTGTAACTTTTGTTTTTGTTGCAAATGTTTCACACCTGATGGATTATGAAGTTAGGATTATGAAAAATGGAAGCAAAATGTTCTTAGGAACAAAAATCGTTAAGCTTTTTTATACATACTTTAATTATTAACTATGCAGAAGTATTACTGATATAAATATAATTAGTTCGTTTCAGTATAGTTCAGGAAATATGTAATATCTTTGCATCTTTTACTTATCTTTGGACAATACGATAAATAAAAGCTAAATACGATAGGAAAGGTTTACGATGCAATTTTGGATATTGTAAATGAAAAAATAAATTAAAATAAAATTTAACTTAAAACATGAAATACGAGTGTTATGTAGAGTATCCAAGTTTATAGAATAAATCGCGTAATAAATAAGTTAAATGTTTCAAAACCCAAATATTAATATCAACCTGCAAATCGCCTCGATTTTCTAAATAAATTTAAAATCAATGTATTTTATACGCTTTTGGATTATACCTAATTTTTTGTGTACTAAATCCAGAATGATTTAAAATTAATTAAAAAATTACCGTAAATGTTTATATCATTTCAATGAAAAACTGTCAAAACCGTTAAAATTATTGGGGGGTCTAGAACAATTCTTGCATGCTGACGCTGAGGACATCAGGACCGGCCCTGTATATATATAAACCTCTCTAGTCTAATAAAAATATTTACCTACCATATTTTACATGACGTGTGCTATAAAATTTCAAATTACCAAAAATTCTTATTGCGTAAAAATATTTTAAAAACCGGCAATATTGTTAAGAGGAAATCATAAAAAAATATCAGTCGTTAAATTTTACGTACCAATCTTAACATATACAACTATATAAAACCAGCATCGACACACAAATTGGTGTTTCTTTTTATCATTCGCGATCCGGTCTATGTGCAGTTTCATACGACAGACAGTGGGTATATACGTAATGCTTAAGTTTATTTACTGATTCAGTCGAATGTGAACCATTGTCGCGAGTACACGTTAATGATTATCATATTTATCTAATTTTATGGCGTTTATCATTTAACAATTACATTTAGCAAATACAATAGAAACTGCAAAAGTTATTAAAGTGAAAAAGTTGCTAAGAAGTGTTAAGTGGTATAAGGTTTTTATTCGTATCTGAGATGGTAAGTACAATTTTTTACTAAATTTGATTTTCATATGAATAATTATGTATGGCAGATAAAAAATAATAAATTTATTTATTGGATAAAATTTTCGTATCTTAGATTTTGCTTCTCATAATAAAAAATAATTTGCCCGAATTACAAAACCTCACCTATATGACTTTTCTTTTTTCTTGTTACCGCTATTATATTTCTGCAATGTAATAGATCGAGCTTTTCCAAAAATAGGTCTATTAAAATAAAATATCTCTGAAATCCGAATAGGACGTTCATAATATATATTACCGAAAACCGACTTTTTCTACTAAAAAACCGGTTTTCGAATTCCATAATTTTCGTCAAAAAACCGGTTTTCAGAACCGATTTTTGAAAACCGACAAACCCTAGTACATAAGTTGTCTACACTTGGGTATTAATTTTACTAAATATTTTAAAACAGTACTTTTATATGTAATATAAAAAAATAAAACAGTGTCTTGTATTTATAATAGTTTTGACCATGCTTTAAAAAAATCACATATCAGTTTTTAGCGAAATAAAAAGGGTTCTAATTACATCTTGGGTGTTACACTTCTTTTCTAAATATTTCAAAACAGTACATTTATATGTAACATAAAGAAATAGAACAGTGTATTGCATTTATGCGACAAAAATATAATAGTATTTACCATTCTTTAAAAAAATTACATTTCAGTTTTTAGCGTAATAAAAAGGGTTCTAAATACATCTATGAGTGGATCAGTATATTTTGCGTGTATATTGGTCAAGGGCCTGGACTTTGTTATCCGAATGATTCCTACATTTCAAGCCAAAACGGGGTGATAGTATTGACATTAACTGTAGTGAAACAAATTAGAGAACATCTGTTCACACACACACACACACATACATACTTTTTCCAAATTTGGTCTCATTCGATTCAGAATGGCTTGAAACGTCGAAAAAACATAAAAATAGCAATTCGGATTTTCTTATGAAAACATAAACTTCTCCTTCGGGAAGTTAAAAAAATTGACCAACGTTGTTTGGAAATTATCTGCTTTTAAGTGCAATCTAGAGCTTTGATGAAATTATGACCAATTTGAAAATGCATCAATGTTTGCAAAAATATTTTGTGTCAAAAAAAATTTAATATTGTCAACGATTTCTTAAAAAGGGCTGAACCATTTTCACAAATTTAAAAGCCATTGGAATAAAATAAAACCTTTCAAAAGGATGGACCATTTTTTTTAAATTAGCAAAAAAATTGCTATCTCAAGTGTTTAGATTTGTGCATTATTCACAAAAATTAATTAATGATTAAAAATAGTATCACCTAAAGAGCAGTCAACAAAACTGCTCTAGTTGCGCAAAAAATATAATATCAAGGGCTACGTAGATGATAATTGTAATAGTGCCAATATTGTCTTATAGCAGATGCTTTATATTTCGCAAAATAACTTATTATGTTTTTTTAAAAAAATGTTTAGACGTTTTTTATGGAATTTAGCATGGCGGTAGAGTTCATGGACTAAAAAATCCTTCAAAAATGGGTTGAATTATATGAATTAATTAAAATTTAGAATAACAATTATAGAACATACCAACACGTGTTTCTGCGCTAGAGTTAATATAATTATATATAAAGGTGCTTGAGAAATGTCAATTAGAAATCATAATGTTTAGCTTTAATTGAAAGCGAAAACTTTAATTTCGAAATAAACAGTCGAAAATTTTACCTGAACATTTAAATCTCCATTTCGGTTAACTAAGTTCATATTACATCTACCGGGAAGTTTTTGCAACTTGTCTTAAAGTAAAATGCCACCTTTAACAAGTTTCATTAGTTCTCTAGTTGTGATATTATAAATGTCAATAGTAATAGAGTAAAATTATACTTAGACATTTTATTATAAAATATTCATTAATAAAACTGTAAAAAACCGTGGTTCAAATAGGCTTTAGATTTCAGCCTTAGATTTTTAACTTTCCTTAAGGTTTTTTTGTATAGCCAAGGAAATGCGTTTATGCATCCCAGGCTAAGTCTTTGACCAGCCTTGCATCTGTTCCGAAGAAAAGCTTAGGCATTAATTTATGGGGGAGAATTCTTCTAATTATTGCCTTTCTTTCCGAAGTTTGCAAGTCTATTGGTCCTGCAAATTCATGCAAATCTTGATAGTATCAATTCATATCGAAATACGATATGTCAGAACCGAAGTAACCACTAAAGCTAGAAATATTCTTCTGTTTTGTTTTTGATCTCCAACATTAGTCACCAGCCGAGCAAGACTCGTCCTAGCTACTGACGCCTTAGCACTAACGTGTTTCATCTATTGATTGAAATTTTATCTAGAATCAAACATTACCCCTAGGTAATAAATGCAAGATTTTGATGCTATCTCTAGATTACCTATCTTCCGCTTGATGGTCTCTATTATAATTCTACTTGTAATAAGAACAGCTTTAAATAATTAATTAATTAAGTGATCAATTTTAATCAAAGTTATGTCAAATAAACTTACAATCAATGTCTTTACCAATAATCACTATGGTTACATCATCTGCATATGTTACTAGTTTGACACATGGTGGAATCTTCAGTCACAAATGGCCATCAAACATACTCATACTGCACCCTCCACCCTACTTCGCATAGGGTAAGTTATAGTAATCGTCAAAAAATCGAAAATATTTTTTTTGCATATCTTTTGAATAATTCTCGGCATACCTTAGAAAAAATGCATGTGTGTGCGCGAGTGTTTGTGCATATGTATGCATGTGTGGATATAATTTTTCGGACTGGACGACGTTTCCGGGAGCTCAACCGATATGAATTATTCAACTAGTGGGGTGCATGGCATCGTGCCTTAAGGCAAATTGCTGGAACTTCCCGTACCGCAATTAAAAATTCGAAGAAAGAAAATAATCAATAATTGTTTTAAAAAAATTCAAATAGATTATTTATTAAATACATACTGTAAATTTATAAGTGCTTTTTAAATTGGGCGATGAACGTATTTTTTAAACAACTTATGTGTACGTTTGCAAGAGACAATTTTTTTTAATTAGATTTGCTAATTTACAATTTTTTCCAAATTTTGAATTTTTTGGAATAAAAAAACGTTTTTTAAATACTTTGGGAATTTGGAAATTTTTTAAAATATTCGATTTTTTTTAAATTTTCGAAATATTCTCAAATTTTTGTAAGAAATATTTTACTTAAAATTTTTCAAAATTTAGTTTTTTAAAAAAAAATGATGAAAAATTTCAAAAATTTGAATTATTTGAAACCTTGATTTTTTGAAAATTTTGATTTTTTTTTGAAAATTACACAAAAATACTAAATTTTCTGTAAATGCATTTTTTGCATAGCATTTACTCAAGCAAAATGTTTTTTGAATTAATCTAATCGGATAACCCGTTCCTCAAAAACTGCTTAACCGTTTTTACACCCTGCGCACTCCATACCTTCGAAACGGCAAAATTGCCCTTTGCAAAAACGCCTCGTGATCGAGTACGAATCGAATGATTTTTTAATCATACAAATCGGTTATTCCATACTGTCAAAAATGTCGAGAAAAATAAACTTCAAAATTAAAAATCTTGGTACGGAACCCAAAAAATACACAAAATGTGAACACAATAGTGACATCTCTATAAAATATCTGATAATTTGATGTACATATGTCCAATAAACATTTTTGACAGCCAAATTTTGAATTATTAAAATCGGACGCTCCGTTCTCTTAAAAACTGAGTTACCATTTTTTACACTTTTTGCCCCGTATCTTCGGAACGGCAAGACCTGCCAAAAACTAATCAGCACGTACCTTATCAATACAAATCGAATGTTTTTTGAATTATTCAAATCAGTTGATTGGTGTTCCCGAAATCGTCGACTAAAATTTGTATCCGCACACACACACGCACACACACATACACACACACATACATCCATTTTTTCTAAGGTATGCCAAAATATTCAGAAACCTTTGAAACGTAAAGATATATAAAAAAATTTATTTTCGATTTTTTGCGATTACTATAACTTGCCTTACAAGTCGTTTCTGAGATATAAATTTTCTGAGATATAAAGCAAAAAGTGCAGAAAATGTATATAAAGTTTTTGAGAGACCAGATAATCAGATTTGAATAATCCAAAATACATTCAATTCGTAATGATGAAAAGATGTGGTGATTAGTTTTTGGCAAAGACAGGCCCAGGCGTTTCAGAGAAAAAAAGCTAAAAGTGTAAAAAATTGAAGGAGGAAACAAAGCATGCAATTCGATGATTCAAAAAACATTTTGCTTGTGAAGAAACTATTATAGTTTGTGAGAAAGATATTTTTTTTTATTTCAAATTCACAAAAAAAAATCCATTTTTTTTTTAAATATTAAAAATAATTGGATTTTAATTTTAATTCTAGTTAAAATTATGAAGTTCACCTATATACTTGAAATAAATACTTTTAACTTTGCAATTTGGTTTATATAATTCTTAGAAATATGAGATAAGTTTCTTCATTCTAACTCCCTTGATATGATGTTCTATTTACTTTTCATTTAAACATATGTAAACGTCGTCGTCGTCCAATTGATTAACTTTGTCTATGAAATACGAAACATGAAAGTTACAATTTACTGTAATTACTTTATTATTTATAATAATCTATTTGAAAGCATTTACTATTTCTCGAATATTTCATTGCGGTACGGGAAGTTCCAGCCATTTGCCTTAAAGCTCGATGATATGCACCAATGTACCACTTGTTTTTCTTATATCCAATTTTAATTTTCAAAATAGATATTTAATATATCTACACAAATTGTGCAATAATATTGATTATAGTTAAACTTTGTTTCTGCATAAGTTTGTAATTTGATACAAAAAATTGTTCGTTTAATTGCAAAACTTAACCTTAGTTAGTTGAACGTTGTGTTCCAACAGATTCATAGCCTTCATAATGTTCATTTCGCAATAAATTATTTATTATTATTATAAAATCAAGTGATGTGCCAGACCGGAAATAACAATCTTAATCATAATATTTAGAAATATAGATTCTAAATTTTACCATGCATATAAAAATTATTCCATATATTTATAATAATAATTGCATTATTAACATAATTAAGCTTAAAACTACAAATAAAAATGTACTATTTTTATTTGTAGTTTTAAGCTTAATTATATTTAGCTAATTTTTCAACTATTGCCATATTAGTATTTTTTTACTAATGATTTATGGGAAATTATAATTATTTATATTTCCTCGTTTCAGATTCAGCATTTTCTTCTGTTAATATAAATTTGTTTATATTATTCTACACTTTAGTTATAATCAAATAATGACCGAATGTCTTCTAGGCAGTTGTAATAAGATGGGAATAAAAAAAATGGTTTTGTTTATATATCTTGAATAGTTTTTCAAATATTTATTTGATTTTAGAATATATGACGTATATTTTATTATAGAGTAGTAAATTACAATATCATTTTAAATAATTACCATTTATTTTATAATTTTCAAAAATAGAAAAAACATGAGATATAATAATTTATTTGTATTTATTAAAAAAAGGTGGTATGAGAATTTTTAATAAATTTTTAAAGATATTAACTTTTGATTTAAACTATAGGCTATCATGAAATTGTAATAATAAAACATTCAAAATTTACGATACTTCAAAAATGTTTCAAAATATTTTTTGATAAGAATATTATAAGAACTAATACTAACGTATCTTTGAATTACGTTTATGAAGAAACGTTTATCAAATTTATCTTGTTTGCTTACTCTTTTTGATTTTGTGTCTTTATATGTACCGAAAATTAAAATTTTTAAAATAGCATTATCCAAAAATCGAAAATAAACATTTTTGCATATCTTTACGTTTCAGAGGTTTCTGAACGTTTTGGCATACCGTAGCAAAAATGGATATGTGTGCGTATGGATGTATGTAGTTTGTATATATGTATGGATACAATTTTTCGTCAACGTTTGAATTATTTAACAACCATTCGATTCCTATTGATAAGGAAACGTTCTGATTAGTTTTTGGAAAAGGTTGGTCATGTCGTTTCGGAGATAGAAAGTAAATAATGCAGAAAATAGAAATCCAGTTTTTTGAGTACAAAGCATCCTATTTGAATGATTCAAAGAACATTCAATTCGCAATTATGGAGAGAGTGGTGAATAGTTTTTCGTAAAGACAGGCCCAGCCGTTTCGGAGATACTGGGCTGAATGTTCAAAAAATTGCAGTTTTCAAGAGATCGATTCATCCGATTTGAATGATTCGAATAACCTTTTGCTTGTATTGACGAAACGATTATTTTTGGGGAAAGTAAAAAAAAATCTTTTCAAAGAATTTTTTTTAGAATATAGAAAATAATTTGGACTTTAGTTTTATAATAAGTAATTTAAACTTTGCAATTCAGTTTATATAATATTCTTAGAAATATGAGATATTTGTTTATTCACTTTTTATGTAAACTAACATAATCATCATCATCCAATTTATAAGCTCTTTTATTTTGTCTATAAAATACGAATAATGAAAGTTATAGTATTTATAACAATATATTTGAAAACATTTAATATTCTTCGAACATTTCATTACGGAACGGAAAGTCCAGTAATTTACCCTAAGGCACGATGCCATACACCACTAGTCTTTTAATGTTCTGCATTTTTTTGAAGACTTTGAAGTTTTTTAAAGCAACCGTACTGCGTGGCAGTTTTAGAGAAGAAATATAGATGCGCGTAAGCGCCGCGTCACGACAAACAATGATACGGACATTGTACGGACCCACAGAAATGTAAACAAAATTTTTATATTTATTATTAGAATATCTAATAATTTTATTTGCATATGTTTAATGATTATTTTCTTTTTCCACTCGATACCAAATTTAATCAGTTTTTCATTTTCTCAATACAAGTTTTTTTTAATTGTTGAAATCAGACCTTCGGTTCTCTTAAAACCGGAATTACCATTTTTGGCACTTTTTACCCTGTACCTTCGAAAAGGTTGGACCCGCCGTTGCCAAACAACTAATCAGCCCGTCACCCCACCAATAGGAAACGAATGTTTTTTGAATCATTCAAATCGATTGATCCGTGCTCTCGAAATCGTAGATCAAAATTTACATACGTAGATAGTACATACACATACACGCCAAAATGTTCAAAAATCTTTAAAATGCAAATACATGGAGAAAAAATATTTTTGATTTATAACTTACGAAAAGTTGATAAAATATTATTAATGTGGCTTAAAACGATATAGGGTTACTATAGGTAGGAGATTTGGTATTATGTGATTTTGGAGTTGAATGGTATTTGATTTGCTGAATGATATTCTACTTCATTTTTCGTGGTTACTGTTATTGTAAACATGAATAATCAAAGTATTTTACTGAAAAATATATTTTACTAAATATTTATATTCTATTAAATGTTATTTTACAATGATACAATGGTACAATTCACAAAAACCTTTTATAAAGTATACTTAATTTGATGTTATGGTTTGCGGTTTATTATTTATGATTGTGGTTTTTATAAGCCAATTTATTATCATATTATCTACCAGCGTAATAAAATTTTATATTATTATAATTGCGCTTTTTATTAAAAATTCTAAAACACAGCAAAGTGTTGATATTATTCCATACATTTTATCAATTGGTAATTTCTGTGGGCACTTTATCATGCCAACATTTTGATCTTTGCCATTACAGAAGTGATTAAAGATCGAATATTGTATGATATATAAATAAAATTATCGTGGAAAAGACTAAAATTACGGAATTTCTTATGTTTGTTTAAATGGACTTATTTACAATATGAAAAAAAAATTACTACGCATTTAAGATAAAATTTACTAAACATATATGGCATTACAGGATCATGATTTTGTGAGTTAATTTTAATAGGATTAAATAGCATCATGCCTTACTTAAGGCAAAAGACCAGAAAAAAAAGTAGATTTTTTTGATAAATTTGTTTTTTTTTTGAATTTTTTTGAACAATAAGTTTCTAAAAAAATGCCATTTCTGAAAATTAAAAAATATTATTATTTTATTGTATTAAATATATTAAATTATTGAAAATTTTTGGAAATACTGATATTTTTTTAAAAACTTCAAAAATTTTTGAAAACACACATAAATACATTTATCAACTTTTTCTAATGTATGCCAAAATGAAACGCAAATATATGCAAAAAATTACATTTTCTATTTTTGGATGATTTCTATAATTTACCTACCCCGCAGGAAGTTAATAAAACATGCAACTAAGCATTATGGAGATGAGCAATAAATTAAAATCTAGTAAATCTAAATAATTGTTATAATCAACTAAAATTAAAACCTATATTTTTAATGTTTTACCTATCAATAATCTTGAGAAGCATAACACTTTCGTTCTAATATTTTACATAAATTTCAATTTTTTAATACGGATTAGGATTTCGTGCAAAAAGGTGTGAGAAAAATTATTTTGCAAATGTGATGTTTAATTGTGACTGAACCGTTTGTTCGATAATCGCTCAAAACTGTAGTAAATGTATAAAATGTAAGTATAAGGCGAGTCATTGCTGGATTGAACTTAAAACTAGTGGGGCGCATGTCATCGTGCCTTAAGGCAAATTGCTGGAACTTCCCGTACCAAAAATTATTATATTTTTAAAAAGACTAACATTTTTGAAAAAATTTCACTTCGAAAAAATTAGATTTTTGAGTTTGTAAAAAAAAATTTTTTTGAGAAAAAGATGTTTTCTTTGTTTTGACATATTTTGGAGATTCTGAACTTTTTTTCAAGGCAATCGTACTGCTTTAACTGCGTAGAGACGAACTGTCAAAGCGCGTAAGCGCCGCGTCGCCGTCTAAGGAATAAACATTGGTACGAAACCCATAGGAATGTAAACAAAATTTATACTTATTATTAAAATCTTTATAAAATATCAAATAACAATTTGATGTGTATATGTCTAATGATCATTTTTGACCGCCAAATGGCATTTTTTTTACTTTTTTAACTAGATCTCCGAAACCGCTAGACCTGCCTTCGTGAAAATTAGATCAATTCTCCATCTCGTCAATACAAGTAAAATGTTTTTTGAATTATTAAAATCGGACGCTACGTTCTCTTAAAAACCAAGTTACCAATTTTGGCACTTTTTGCCCCGTACCTTCGAAACGGCTAGACCTGCCTGGGCCAAAACTAATCAGCACGTCTCCTTATCAATACGAATCGAATGTTTTTTGAATTATTCAAATCGGTTGATCGATGTTTCCGAAATCGTCAACGAAAATTTGTATCCGCACACACACACATATATCCATTTTTTCTAATTATAAGGTATCCCAAAATATTCAGAAACCTTTGAAGCATAAAGATATATTCGATTTTCATTTTCGATTTTTTTGCGATTACTATAACTTGCCCTACGGGAAGTTAAATACAAGCTTCTTCACCAAATTTTGAGTTATATTATTCAATGTTACTTGAACCGCCGATATATTTGAAACTGGAAGTTCTTAAAGAAATATGTACTGTTTTTGAACGTCAATTTCTTTGCGCTTATATATCCATCAAGTACATGTTATCAATATAAAGTATTTATTGATTTAGAAATTTTTATCATCGATTTTTTTGTCAATATTCGACGCAGAAGAAATCGACGAATAGTTTTCGAATTTGCGAAATCGGTTCAGGATTTTTAATCAACGTTCATCCTTATCGATTTACATCAAATGGCTGTTAAATTTTTGAAATCGTGCAGCAAGTGCAAATATATAATTTTAGACCAACATTAAATTTAAAACATTTTGCATTTATTAGGACGTAACTAATACGTAACTATGTTAACATAATTTACATAGAATTATATCAATATTTTATCATTAAGTTCTTGAAGAAAATAATTCTTTTCAGCATTTCTGTTATGATCCGACACTTTTTTCCATAAAATGAAATTTTGTAATTGAGAGTAATTTTGTGCCCGGGATAATCAATTGATTATCTCATTATTATTTTCTTTAAGAACTTAATGATAAAATATTGATATAATGCTAATTCATTATTTATGATAATAATCAATTATGATTAGTATTCATCAACATTAATAATTATTGTTTTAGGGCTCTAAATTGGCAGCAGTATTTTTAGCAGTTGTGATATTGATGTTACAAAACATGGTAAGTTGTCAAAGAGGCTCTTATGCTGGATCACGGCCTATCGGATATCCTGAAGTTGCAGACAGATTTTTAACGGACGAAGAACGCCAATCCGCAACACTTCCACCAGTTGCGAATAGATTTGGTCAAAATGGACCAGATGGTCAAAGGATACCAGTTGACGCTCATGGAGACATTGATTTGATCAACAGGTAACATTGAGCCATAAATCATTGTTTTTGGTTTCGATTGAATCTAAACATTACTATTTCCAATGGATATCTCACAAACAGCATTAAAAAATTATCTGTAAATATATTATTATAATATATTAGTGCTTTTATGTCCTAAAATTCCAAAATGCCCTTATTCCAAATTTTAATTAAATTATATAATTCAACCATTTTTTGTAAGACTGTTTAGTGCATGAACTTTATCGCCATATCAAATTTTATGAAAAACGTGGAAACATTTTTTAAAGAAACTTAGAAATTATTTTTTGTAAGCTTAATATTAAGCGTTTGCTATAAGAAAAAATACTGCACGATTACATAGATCATGAACGGAATCCTAGATATTATTTTATCATTTAAATGATAAAATAATATAATTAATGGTAATATATTTTTACACAAAAAGAGAAGTTTAGTAGACTAAAAATGGCTTGGCCGGTTTTCTCGCAAAGCTAATCGCGGCTTCTTCTTATCAAGGTATTCCAATGACTTTTAATTTTGACTTATCACATCACAAAAGCGACTTTTGACATATTTTTTCAAATTTTAAAAAACCATTTAAAATTGAAGTACTTATCGTAGGTTAAGATATAGTCACAATTTAGTATGTTCTATAGGACCATGATGTCTTTCAACATAAAAAGTTTCATTGAAAAAAAAATGCAATAGTTGATTACGAAGCACGATTCCCAAATAATACAATTCGAATAGTGTTTGAATTTTTAAAATCAATTCAGAATTTTCGACTAAAACGTGGACGAAAATTTTCCTTTTTTCACCTATTTACGAAGAACCGGCTCGGCCGATCGTCGCGCAAGTCCTTATGGCAAGCGCAAGTCCTTATCAAGTTACATATTGAAAGTCTTTCAAATTTTTTAAATCAGTCTAGCGGCTAGACTCTAGCCCTCTAGCCGTTTGTAAGAAAAAGTCGACGAAAGGTCAAAAAACACACTCACATATTTCACTTTTTATCGTTTATTTGTGTTTTTTTATTGAATTAAAGCTTTTGTTGATTGACTATATCTTTATAGCTTCAATTATATCCATTATCGCCATATTTTATTTACTTGAGTTCTTTTGTTTTGTTACAGAATAAGCCAATGGCCTATAGATCATCAACCTTACTGGTTTATTAACTGGCAGTTGATAGAAGCCAGTAGAAATCGTCAACAAAATAATATGCCCACTAATGTAAACAGCAGAAGTTCGTTCTTAGGATGATTCTGAATAAAACAATCAAATTGCGATCAACAGATTCGGATCTTCATTGATTTCACATTATATATCAAAATCATTTCATCATTTTTTAATGAAATGAAAATTCACTTTTAATTTATTGCAATAAATACTATTGTAAAACTATTTTTAAATTATTAAGATATCATTATTTTCAATCACTTATGTAAGGCATAACTTTTGCTCTCTTATGTTATTTAATATAATTAGTATGTAAGTTTTTATTTATATATATATTTGTGTTTTATTATAATAATAAATCGAAGTAGATTGTTTGAATATTGTGTCCTTGTTTTCAATACAGAACAGAAACTTTTAGTGCAATATTACAAAATTGAATATGATGTTGAAACCTTTGTTGTTAGAAAAGTTTCATAAACTGAAACCAATATCTAAAAAAGTTGTCTAACTTAAAAACTCAATTAATTATAATTAATCAGAATTGATAATTGATAAATTAATACACTTATATAGTTTGTAAATTTGTCAAAATTACAAAAAAATGTTTGCACAAAACCAATTAAGGAAAATCGGAAAAGTGTTTGCAAACTAGATTTTCGGAAAAATAAACGTTTACATTAATCTTAATTAAGATTTGGGTTAATTAATTAAACAAAAAAATAAAGTATTGTTTCAATTAATAATTGAAAATCAATTAAATAATGTTTTATTACTTCTAAAAAATATAAATTCATAAAGGCTTATTAGATTTTCTTTAACACTCTGCATACAAATTAGGCAGTACAGTGCTTATGAATACTCAAGATGACATTGACATCTTCTTTATAGTTCCTGAAAACAAAGTAAATGCAAATTTTCTTTTTGTATGTTTCCTCCAATAATTATGCGTGTATTTTGGAGCTAAACCAAAAGCATTTAACCATACTTTTACCTCCTTCACTATACTTTGAAGTTTAGAAGATACATTTTTAGGTGCAAATCCAGCAGTTCTAATGAAGCATCCTACAATATTCCAAAAATAGTCCACTTTTTTTTATTGCCTCCCATGTCTTGTGAGCGTTATGACCCCAATGTTTTTCACTGGTTACAGAGGGCGCTATTTGTCCACGTGAAGCGCCCAAGATATTTTGTCTAAGACGTTTCACTAAATATTCCAAGTTCTCGTGTCCCGTATACATGTGATCATCTACTATTAATTAAAATGATTTAATAGAGTACCAGTCATAAATGAAATTGATAAAATAACATGGATTTAAAATAGTAATATAAATTAAACAAATCATACGAAAAAATTGGGTAAGGCTTCAGTTTTATAACCTATGAACTAAACAAGTTTACAAGCTGAAGTCTATTTCAACTTCAATTATCATATATGAATATTTAGTGAGTTTTTATCACTATATGAAACATTATCATTAATTAATTCAAATAATAAATCAGAAATGATTTAATGCAATTCAAGTTGCATAAACTTCTCAATATTTGTAAATTATTGGTTTAATCAATAATAATAAATAAATCAACAAATTTGATTTGTGCATGATCTACCTATCTACATCTTTACCTATCAAAGAGTCTATCTGCTTACCTATCAAGCTATCTATATATCTATACTTGCTTAGCTTTCCAAATTTTATATATCTGTCTACCTATATAACTTTGTCTACCTATTGACCTGTCTTTCAACCTATTGATCTGTATACCAGTCTACCTTTATACTAATCTAACCGTTCATATACCTATCTTTCTATTTTTCTAACCTTCTATCCATCCATCTCTCTCCCTGTCTCCTTGTCTATCTGTGTACCAATAATTCTATTTTATATAAATCACTAACGACAATTTTTTTATTTTTTTCCATCTCCAAAACAACTGAACCTGCCTTTCCAAGTAAAAAATTCTTCATTCTGCCAATACGATATTGTAACATAAGGATATCCCAAAATTCTCATTTTTATTTTATTGTACCCTATGGGATTTTTAAATTTTTCTCTTCTTATGAGAAGTTAAAAAAATGATGTGATTGCTACCTTGATGTTACACATTTTTTCATTAATTACATAGAGGCTTTAACTCACCATTATCACAAGTGATCTCTGGTAACAAAAACAAATTCACATCAGGCTTTTTTTCTATGCCTGCTTTTCTGCTTCTATAATCTTCAGATTTTTTGTCATAACTTGTTCCAAGACCACTACGAACTTTTAGTTTAGTAGATGCATTAAATATTGTGTCATATATTGAAGTATAGTATTTGACAGTATCATGAGAAAAATCGCTAGCTTGTGCTTTATTATGCACCAACAAGATATGAGCTCGAAATTGTTCCAGTATATTTTCTTCGGAGTTTGGATGTTGAGAATTAGTAGGCTGATTCAACTGAGGTCGAAGCATGTCAGCAGTATTTAAAAATCTGTATATTTAAAAAGATTTAGTATAGTATGAGATAAATATAATAAATAGAATACAACTTTATTTGCTCAAAAATTCAATACCATGCTGATACCTTATTTTTATTCAAATAAGAATTATTTCTTTTAATGTATAAATATAGCCTAGTCAGCAGGTAGTAAAAAAGTATGTACAAATTTATTAAAATATAGTGTCCTCATACCATGATCTGTCCTTAAGCAAAGCATTATTAGTTATAATAATAAATAATTGTATTTTTACCTAAGAATATTACTATCGAGAAACCAATCCTGGACTACTATTACAATGTGACAAGTAGCCAAGATAAAAGAAGCAAAGTATAATGATTCCATTTCCACAGCTACTTCATGGGTCATGGTCTTGGATTCAGAAGATATAATTGATTTGTCCATTATACTAACTGATAAAAGGGGCTGTGTATCAAGTAGTATAATTCGATTGGATGTTATATACATGTCAACTCCTATTAAGTTAAAAAAAAAATAGTAATGCATAATATTTTATAACATTTTCAAATACAATTTCATCTATATTATTTGATATGAGTAAGATAAAAATACCATCTGTGCAATGCAATCCAAATTTTAACTGATCATCAGTTTCAATATCAAACTTCATACAGTTATTTTTATTAGCTTCATTTTTCAAACTAGTTTTATCAATTATAGCAAGTTCTGCAGTCTTCTTCGATAACACATCAATATTCTGATTTGCACTTGTGGAATGTTGGGACATTTTATCAGATTGACTAGATTGCACATCACTACATTCTGAGTAAACTTCACTACTACTTTTAGAGTCAGATGAAGATTCCGTTTTTCTGAAATGGTAAATAAATAAAGAATGATTATCATCTTGCCTTCAAAGTAAATCAAAATTTTAGTTGTAAAACTAATAACAGCAAGAAGAAATTTTACAATATAATACAATTTGAACAACCAAGTAAAATGCATTGATGTCAATATATTTGTTCTCAGTTGTTTTTTCTTCTTAAACTGAATTCTAAACAATAATTAAACACAATATTACATTTACATAGCATTTCAAATTGATATATAAAAGGTATCAACCATTTCTTATATAAGTTTATAAAAAAATATTTTATTATAAACTAACTTTTAATTAATTATAAAAACTGATAAATAATTTTGAAACAAATAAAATTGATTACTGAAATTGGTATGTAACTCGAAAAAATGTTGCGATTTTACTTACAAACAGTCAGTTGATTCCTTCGTAGTAGCGCTATTATCCACTTTGTTCAATATTCTACTAGCCAAATTATGTACGTTAGATTGGGCAATAAGATTCAGTATTGTAGATTTGCCTACTCCTTGGCTTCCTAAAACGCCAACTACCAAAAAATCATTTTGATTTTCTATCAGATAATCAAGTGCTTGTGTATTGAATTCCATATAATTATCTATTAGTTTTACTGGTTTTTTCATTTTACATGATGATAAGTTGGTGGAATCTGGAGATATAAAATTCTATTATACATTAATTCACAACTACTGCATCACTATTATAGAATTGTTCAACAACAAAATAAATAGCAATAGAAGCTAAAAATCTTTTGAATGATCTTAATTTCATTTGCTTCTGTTATATTTAATTGTTGAATATTAAGTGTTAAATATAATTCCCCAGCAAAGCAGTGATTGGAATTTGAAAATCACAAGCTTGGCTTTGGTGCTGTGGCAGCTATGTGCTTTTCAGATTGCTACCGCCCCTCAGCGTTAATTATTATTTATTATTTATTTAGATTAGTTTCTAACTATAAATTCAAATCAATTATCCAATAACAAGCCTATGATTGTTATATTATTTTGAATAATAGTATTCAGTTTTTAATATCGTAATAATAAAATCATAAGAAATCTTACTATCTACAGGCGTAGTAACGACTTTTTGCACATTTCCCAATTCATTTTCTTTGTTCTGACTTCTCTTCGGACTGAGTGATCTTTGTGGATCTTCCCTTGTCTACATAATTAATTTTGTTAATGTATTTCATTGATACTTATATTATTTTTGCTGATTATTTATTGTTAACATTCATTATTGTAAAATCCATGAAACAAAGTAAACATATTGGATATATATGATTGATTAGTAAATTTAAACTAACCTTTATTAGAATTGTAGGATGCTTAGACGCAATATTTCCTGAGTCTTTTTCAATAACAGAATTAGATTTATCTTTTCTATTTGTATCCTTATGTTTTGCATCTCCATCTGGATTATATTCAGAATGCTTTGACAAGATTACTGGTCTTTTGTTAGCCTCCTACATAAAATATAAATCACTTAGTTATTATTAATCGATTCATATCAAAAAGATTATAATTAGCATGTATGATTTTGAGCTACAATTTAATAGTGCAAGTTAATATTGTAGCAATATAATTAGACAATATAAGTATTTTTAAAATTGTATAGAACATATTTTATTATAAATATTTTATGTGATGTTGTGCAAACCATTCCTAAGCAGATCACGATGATAAACTACACATAATTTTATATATAAATATATAATTAAACTAATATACAATATACTATACTAATATATCTAAAGCTTAAAATAAAACCTAACCTTATATGATATGTACTTCTTTTTCCTATCAGACATGGTTTTATATCATATCATTATCATTAAAAATGTACAAATTTATAAATAATTATATTTAATTTAATACTAATTAATCTTTTACAACTCAAAATTTTATGTTATACAAACTCAAGGAGTGGATTAAAGAAAATTTGCAATTCACGAAAACAAAATTAGTATTATTGTCATAAGAAATATAGTATATATTTTAATTTTTAATTTAATTTATTTTAATTAAAAAATATATTTGTATAATGCAAATGTATAAATTGCTCAAAAGTTTATACAATAAAGCGGTGCAATAACGAAATTTGACATTTGGCGTGGAAGGCAGTTGGTCAGCGATTTACTCAATGGTTTAGTCATAAATTTCGTTTAACGGAAGCATATATATATATATATATATATATATATATATATATATATATATAATTTTCTCTTTTTTATTTCTTTATATTTAATATATACTATTGTTATTTATGTAATAATATGTTTTTTTAGATTACTGAATAATGACACACATTAAGCGTCAAACCGTTTAATAGAATAAAGGATTTTTATAGTAGGGTAGTTATATATAAGTAATAGCCTATAGTAATAGGCTGAAAATCGAAAACGAAAATCTTTGCATTTCTTCACGTTTTGAAGGTTTCTGAACATTTTGGCATACCTCAGAAAAAATGGATGCGTGTGTGCGTGTGCGTGCGTGTTTGTGTGTGTTTTGTGTGTCCGCATTTTTTCGTTCTCATTTTCGGGCGCACGGATCAACCGATTTAAATGGTTCAAAAAACATTCGATTCCTATTGATAAGGAGATGTGCTGCTTAGTTTTTAGCAAAGGCAAGTCCAGCCGTTTCAGAGACACGAAGCAAAGATTGCAGAAAATAGAAATCGAGTTTTTGAGAGATCGGAGCATCCGATTTAAATGATTCAAAAAACTTTCACCTTGTGTTGACAAAACAATTGCTTTTGGAGAAAAAAATTTCATTTAATTTTTTCTTTTTTTTTGTAGATCGAAAATAATTCAGATTTGATTTTAATTCTGGCTAAAGTTTTAAAGTTTACTTTAAATGAATATTTTTGACTATGTGCTTCAGTCAAGTTATAGTAATCGCAAAAAATCGAAAATGAAAATTTTTATATATCTTTACGTTTCAGAGGTTTCTGAATATTCTGGCATACCATTAGAAAAAATGGATGTTTATGTGTGTGTGTATGTGTATGTGTATATGTGGGTGTGTGTGTGTGCGGATACAAATTTTCGTCGATGATTTAGGGAACACCGATCAACCGATTTGAATATTTTAAAAAACATTCGTTTCGTATTGATAAGGAGACGTGCTGATTAGTTTTTGGCGGCGGCAGGTTTAGCCGTTCCGTAGATACGCATCAAAAAGTGCCAAAATATGTAAATCAGTTTTTAAGAGAACAGAGCTTCCGATTTTAATAATTCAAAAAAGATTTTACTTGTATTGACAAGATGATTAACTGATTTTTGGGAAGGCAGATCCAGGGGTTATGGATTCTCAATAAACATAAGTTAAAAAAATGTCATTTTGCGGTCAAAAATATTTATTGGACATATGTACATCAAATTATCAGATATTTTATAGAGATTTTATCAATGTGTACACATATTGTGTAATTTTTTTTTTGGTTCCGTACCAAGATTTTTGATTACGGTACGAGAAGTTCCAGCTATTTGCCTTAAGGCACGATGCCATACACCACTAGTTTTTCTATTTTAATCTTTTTTTTTTTAATTCGACAATTAGGCTGCAAAATACTTCATATATTTATGAACCTTTTATTAATCTTTGGACAATATTTTTAAAATACATCAAAAATTTAACTTTAAAACAACAATCTGGTATACGAGGGAAAAGTAATGATGAATACATACAATTTGGCCTTTACGATATGTACAGTTAGGAGAAGTTTACGGCGCAATTTTGGATATTGTATATAATGAAAAATTAAATTAAAATAATCCAACATGAAATACCAGTGTTATGTTTAATAATGAAAGGCTATTTTTTTAACTTCCCGTAGGGCAAGTTATAGTAATCGCAAAAAAATTGAAAGTGAAATTTTTTATATATCTTTACGTTTCAGAAATTTTTGAATATTTTAGCATATCTCAGAAAAAATGGATGTATGTGTGTGTGTGTGTGCGCGTATGTGTGTGTGTCCGGATACAAATTTTCGTCGACGATGTCGTGAACACGGATCAACCGATTTGAATAATTCAAAAAACATTCGATTCGTAATGATAAGGAGACGCCCTGATTAGTTTTTGGCAAAGACTGGTCCAGCTGTTCTAAAGATATGGGGCAAAAAGTGCCGAAAACGGTACCTCAGTTTTTAAGAGAACGAAGCGTCCAATTTTAATAATTCAAAAAACATTTTACTTGTATTGACAAGATGAAGAATTGATCAAACTTTCATAAGGGTAGGTCTAGCGGTTTCGTAGATCTAATGAAAAAAGTAAAAAAAAATGCCATTTGGCGGTCAAAAATGATCATTAGACATGTGCACATCAAATTATCAGATATTTTAACAATAAGTATAAATTTTGTTTACATTCCTATGGGTTCCGTACCAATGTTTATCCGTTAAACAGCGACTCGGCGCTTACGCGCTTTATATTTTGTCCCTATGCATTTAAAGCAGTACGATTGCTTTGAAAAAAAGTTCAGATCTTCCAAAATATGTCAAAATGAAGAAAAAAAAATTTTTTTATATTTTTTTTTTCAAAAAAAAGTAATTTTTTGTCCAATTTATAGTTTCTCAAAAATCTAATTTTTTCGAAGTAAAGTTTTTTCAAAAATGTTAATCGTTTTTAATTTTTGGTACGGGAAGTTCTAACAATTTGCCTTAAGGCACGATGCCTTAATTGCCTTAAGACAGAATTCCACTTACAGCTAATTGCTCTCTATGATTAGCGCTCAATAGCGCAAAATCTCCAAAATAAATAAGTGATTTTTTTCAAAACCCAAATATTAATATTACATATGCATTAGAAATAATTGAAAAATTAAAAAAACCAAGTGTGTGTACCAAGTTTGATGAATATATTAGGTTGTCAAATATCTCCCTTCCGCTTTTTTGCTCTTGGTTTATAATACAAAAAGGCGGAAGGGAGATATTTGACAACCTAATATGATGAATGCAGATGAATGTATGGATATGAATAAATTATATACCAAGGGTCACACTAATGTGAGACTAATCTGTCAAAATTTCTTGAGTCGCAAGTTTGTGTGTTTTCCTTCTAGACTAGAGTTTAAAGCGATAAAACCATTAAAAATTCTTATTATTAATAAGAATTAGTTATAATATAATAAATATTTAGATAGTCATATTAGATATTTATTAAGAAGGATGTTTTCTATAAAAGATTCCGATGATGATGATGATTTATATACTCCTAACGCTAGGTATAAAAATATTGTTTTTATTTATACTACTTATTATATTTCTTCTAGTTACATTCGAAATGATGAATTAGATTAATTTTTTCAGTCAAAATTTAGAGCATCTTTTTAATGTACCTATGCAGCCAAACGAAAATGATGAGCTTCCAAGTCTGAAATATGTAGCCCCTAAACAATCTAAGGCTAAAAGTAATATCAGTGATTTAAATCAGGAGCTTGCACCACAAAACAAAGTTATTATTGCTAAAAGGATTACGGCTTATAAACTTATGTAAATATTCCAATCATTTTTTATTTAGAAAAGTACCTAATTTAAAGGTAATTCTCCTTTCATTTTATACTAGGCACTCCTGCCTGACTGAGATATGAAAATATGTATTATGTTGATTGATAATATATCAAACATAAAAAATATATTAATAATAATATTTGGTCTGCTGGATGGATCCTCGTCAGACTTTTAAACCAATTGAAATTTTACCACATTTCTATTTTTTGTTTGAAACGAGAAGCACATTTTCAATATATCATTGTAGTTGTCATATGTTTCTTGCTGCTTTCTGAGAATATATAAGAGTTACTGTCAATTTTAAATTTTTACTTAGAAAATAATCAGTGTTTGTCAGAACAATGTTGTTCGATATTACATTGGTTTGAAAATGGTAGGTACTTTAATATAAGTCACAAAAAAATAAGTTGTCGAATGATCTTTGAAAGGAGTTGACAATGATATGTTGGAATCGACCAATAAATTAAATAATTTGGCAGTGTTTAATAAGATTTTGATTAAATGTATGTATGAAATGTTTTCATCTACAATTATTTAATTTATTCATCAAATATGTTATTGATTTTCATTCTGATTTTTACTTCATTTCAGAAATAAGCAATATGTTGTACAAGGATTATTGGGATTAGCTTTGATTAAAGTAATTAATACAAAATTTCGAATTATATTATATAAAGATAAGCTAAACATTTTAAGTACCCATGATTTCACAGACAGCCATAAAGTAATAATACAAGATTTATATTATTATTTCACTGATAATTCTTCTGAAAATTGGTCTGTTTTATTTGAAAATGGCAAAGATTTAACAGAATTTGTTGAAGAAATGAAAAATACTGGTGCGGAAGTAGATATAACTAATAAAAGTTCTATTAAAAAAGAAAACACTGTGATTAACCAAACTGTGACAGATTATAAAGCAGATGATAGCTGTGATATTAAGGATACAAAAGCAAAAATATTAAATTTAATGGAGAAAATGGGTCAAACAAAACTGTTACCGGAAATACAAAGTTCACCTGTGGATAATACTACAGACTCCTCAGACAATGAGAATGTCAGACAGTCATCAAAACCTGTAGTTAAACCACGAAAACTCGAAACACGTACTATGAGTACTAAATCAAATATCATAAACCCTACTAATTCTATAAGCATGGTTAATTCTACCCAATATGCTTTGGTAAATGGACATTTAATGCCATTTTCACAAGATCAGCAGAATATTACTAACTCTTCAAATCCACAGTGGCTGGCTTCTTCAAGCTTACTACCTTCTCCAGCAAGTAATGAAAACCTCAACATGTATATTTGCGAAAATAGAATTCATAATTCTGAATTACGTATGAATATATCAAACATTGAAAGAAAATTAGAGAAAGTGTTAGATAAATTAGAGTCCTCTAATAAAAATGACACGTCAGGTGATGGCATAAATGTTATGTTGGATTATATTAGAGGACAAACTGAAAAACATAATCAGGAAATAGATTCACTAAAATTTAAATTGCAGCATTTTGAAACTAATGGAAAAAGAAAAGAAATATATTTGTCTGATAATGGAAGCAAGTTGGGTGATATTATAGAACAAAAAGAACAAGAAATTCTGGATTACAAGAAGCAAATAAATATACTAGAATTGAAATTGAAAGATTTTGAAGAATATTTTAAAGAAAAGTCGCCAATTTTGAAAAAATATGAAGAAGATATTATTAAATTCAAAGAACAGGAACAAAAAATAGAAAATCTTATGTTGAAGTTAAATGATTTTGAAGGATATTTCAACAAAAATTCATCAGTTTTAAAACAAGGTGAAGAAGATGGAATGAAATTAAAAGAACAACAAATAAAAATAGAAAATTTGACATTGAAATTGAAAGACTTTGAAGATTTTTATAAAAATAAGGCAGCTGAGTCTACACATAATGATGAATCAAAATCTCTGCAAATACTGTGCCAAGAAAAAGATATTCAAATAGCTGATCATGAAAAGACTATAATTAATTTGCAATTGAAATTAAACGAGTTTGAAGAATTGCATAAAGAATATGATGATAAACTTGTTGCAAAGGTTGAATCCATCAAAGAACTAAATTATAAGTTACAAAGATTAGAAGAAACAAATGAATCTTTGATATCAAAATTAAGCCAAATTGAAAATAATTCCCATGAAATTTCAAATCAAAGGATAAAATCTATTATGAATGAGGTTTATGCCTTATTGTCTAAAGAAATTGATGAAAATAATACATTCAAAGGAATCGACATTTTACAAAGTTTCAAAAAAGCAATAAAAGTTATTACATTGGAAACCTTAAGTAATAGGAAGGAAACACCTCCACCACCTCCAGATTTTGATGGGTGATTTTTAAAAGAAATTCGTATTCATAAGAAAATTTATATGATAAATTTGTTCATGTTGAATGTTAAATCTTAAAGAATGTTAATGTTAAAAAAATGCATATCATTGTGCTAATTTAATGATATTTTTATATGTTTTTTAAATTTTGTATTGTTATATATGATTCATTCTGTAGATAAAGTAAATTTTCATACTGTATGAACACAATGCTACATAATATATGACTATATGGCATTAAATAAATTTATTATCTACTCTTGATTTTGGGTTCAAATGGCTAAATAGCTCTTACGCTTTCAGTACCCCAGGAAAATCAAATTAACAAATGTTAACAAATCACAACATCTTATCATTTCATTAAGAAACCACACATACCCTGTCTTATATTTGGCATATGCAGGTATTTCATATTATAATCGAATTTATAAAATACCTAGGAAGTAGGAATGCATAAAGACAGTAAACTAAATTGGAAAATGCACATAACAATAAAAAGCATAACATTTTTTTAATTCTGAGAGAGCAAAACAAGATACTGAAAATTATCAGCAGTGTTTCATGTTTATGACCAATCACATGATCAACTAGTTGGTATTGGTATTTTGCCTTGAGGCAAGTTACATGAACTTTCCGATATGTGTAATTAATCGACCTAATCAATAAAAAATAAATTAATTTATGAGTGATTAAAAGTATTCCGCGTGGATGTATTACATATAATTGAAAGCGAACGAACACGTATTTTCTGAAAGCAAATTTTCAAAAATCAATAATTTTTATAATTGAACCAGTTTTCGTAGGACTTTAAAGGTTTAGTTTATTCATTAATACCAAGTACCTACTCTATCGTTATACCAAGTAAATCGTCAAACGTCAAAAAAACTACTCATTTTCTAAAACTTTGATGATTTTTTAAAATTAAACTCTACTTGTAAGGCCGTAATACTTCAATAAGTTGTTTAAGACTTGTTTATCTATGTTTAAGACCATAATATATATCATCAAAAAAAAAAAAATCAAAATCGGCTCAATTTTTTTTTCAACAACAAATTATAAGAAAACGGCTCGGTAGATTTTCTTCTTCTTCTAAAACTAATCAGTATCATTCCCAAATAATATCTTATGAACAGTTTTTGATTTTTTAAAATCGATTCGGTAATGAGCTTAAATTTGGACGAGAAGTTTAACACTTTTTTCCAAATTTCAATGGAACGGCTCGGCCGATCTTCGCACAAAACTGAGCGATATTCCTCATTGAGACACATCAAATGGTTTTTCAATTTTTGAAATCGGTTTAGGCGTTTTTGAGAAACATTGACGATGAAAGGTCTAATTTTGACAAATGCCAAAAAAACGATACTAATTTTTGCAAACTTTGTCGAATTTTTAAAGCTAAACGGGTTGTCGTAGGGCCGTAATCTTTTAGTATGATCTAGAAAACTATGGTATGTACCGTCAAAAAAATAATAATAAAAATCGTCGAAAAAAAATTTTCAACACTTTATTACAAGAAAACGGCTCGGCCGATCTCTACCGGCAACTCATCAGCACGATTTCCAGTCAATATCTTTCGAACGGTTTTTGAATTTTTAAAATCGATTCAGAACTGCGGGCTAAAACGTGGGCGATTTTTTTTTTACTTTTTTGCTATTTACAAAGAAACGGCTTGGCTGATCGTCGCGCAAAATCGATAAACGCTAGTCATTGAGATACATCGAATGGCTTTAAAATTTTTGAAATCGGTCCAGCCATTTACCATCGGTCCAGAAAACGTCGATTTACGGCAAACAATCTATTCACACAAACAAACTTTTTCCAAATTTGGCCTCATTCGATTCAGAATGGCTTGAAACGTCGAGAAAACATAAAATTAGCAAATCGGATTTTTTTATGAAAACATAAATTTCTCCTTCGGGAAGTTAAAAAGGACTTAAAAATTATTACTATAGTAGCGGAAGTTATTTATCGCAGAAACTTAAATTTTTCAACACAAATTGGATGCACACGCAAAACCTGAAGTACAAACAGTCCAATAATTGAAGCGACAAATAATTGAAGTCAGCCAAATAATTGAAGCGACTGAAGAGAAAATGGCCCAGTGATCTACCTCGGCTCACGTTTCACAGGTTTCTGAACATTTTGGCATACCTCAAATTGATGTGTGTGTGTGTTTTGTATGTCCGCAATTTTTTGTCCACGTTTTCGGGAGCACGAATTAACTGATTTGAATGGTTCAAAAACAGTCGATTCCTATTGATAGGGAGAAGTGGTAATTAGTTTTTGGCAAAGCAGGTCAAGCCATTTCGAAAATACAGAGCTAAATGTACAAAAATGGCAGTTTTTGAGAGAACTAAGTTTGCATGATTCAATAAAACTTTTTGCTTGCTGATGAAACGATTGCTTTTGTGAAAAAATATTTTAGATTTTTTTTAATAACAATATTTTTTTTACTAAATTTTATTTTTTGAATATTTTATTATGGTACGGAAAGTTCTAGCAATTTACTTTAAGGTGAGGCCAGTTAATTTTTATTTAATATCAAATATTATAAAATTCATATAAATATATAAGATATCTTCTTCGATAGATAAGATTCTTCATTCTAACTGCGCTTCATTAAGTTTTGTTTATTTACTTTTCATGTAAATGGGTATAAACGTCGTCCAATGTATAAGCTCTTATATTTTGTCTATAAAATACGAATAATGAAAGATTCAGTAAATATAATAATCTATTGCAAAACATTTAATATTCTTCGAATATTTCATTAAGGTGCGCAAAATTTCAGCAATTTGCCGGTTGACGATTGCCAAGAAACTCGCAATACTTACCAGATCAAGAAGCCTTGTTGTAATCTCTATGAAATTGTGTAGTAAATCAATTAATTACACATACATATATATAATAAGTCACTTTCATGGAACAAATATTCTATTTATTTTTGTGCCATGGCAACGTACTTTTTAAATCAATAATTACAAGTCTAACTTGTACTGTACCAAACCGCTATCAATGATTGCGAATATATATTTTGTGAACTGATTAACTATATTCAACAATGGATAAACTTAAAACGGGAAAAAACCAAGATGAATTGGAAATGGATCAATTGGCATATGCTGAATTGAATCGGTTACAACGTCAGGTAAAATATTTGATTTATACTACATGTAATATAAGGTCTATTGGAAACTCTCCTAAAGTTTAGTAAAGTTTATTAAATCTTTAATTGACCTTATATTTTATTGACATTTGTTATTATAATTACTTAAGTAATTCATGATAATTTTTATGTTTTTGTATAAAAATATTACAAAACAATATTAAAACCATATTTTCAAATAAAATACCTATTTATAATAGTTCAGTATGCGTGCATATTAAGTTCTTATCGATAATTTTTAAATAAATATGCTAGTGAATTTATTGTTTAATTATTATAGTATCGCATAATGGAATCTGATCGGATAAAATTTGCCGAAGCAAGTGCAGCCGTTACTGCTCGTGGGACAAACTTGATAGCAGGATTACAACGTGAATATAATAAATTGCAGCAGGTACTAGATGCTGCGGAGCAGCCGGCAGCCAAGCGAAGGGAAAAAGAAGCGGCTCGAAATCTTTCAATTATGTTGGATAAACATGCGCAACTTAAGGAAAAGATTGCAAAAGAAAGGACCGAAATACATGAGCTTGACATCCAGATTGCTAGAGTATGTACTCAATCATAATATAAACTAGCTGTAAGTGAAATTCTGTCTTAAAGCAATTAAGGCATCGTGCCTTAAGGCAAATTGCTGGAACTTCCCGTGCCAAAAATTATTATTTTTTTAAAAACGATTAACATTTTTGAAAAAATTTTACTTCGAAAAAATAAGATTTTTTGGAAATTTTAAATTGGACGAAAAATTACTTTTTTTTGAAAAAAAAATTTTTTTTAAAAAAAATTTTTAAACAATTTTTTTTATAAAAATTTTTTCTTGAAAAAATGTTATCTTCATTTTGACATATTTTGGAAGATCTGAACTTTTTTTCAAAGCAATCGTACTTCTTTAACTGCATAGAGACAAAAAATAAAGCGCGTAAGCGCCGCGTCGCTGTCTAACGGAAAAACATTAGTACGGAACCCATAGGAATGTAAACAAAACTTATACTTATTGTTAAAATCTCAATAAAATATCTGATAATTTGATATGCATATGTCTAATGTCTAATGATTATTGTTGACCGCCATATGTTATTTTTTTTTTAGTTTTTTTTACTAGATCTCCGAAACCGCTAGACCTATCTTCATGAAAATTTAATCAAATCTTCATCTTGTTAATACAAGTAAAATGTTTTTTGAACTATACAAATCGGACGCTCCGTTCTCTTAAAAACTGAGTTACCGTTTTTGGCCCTTTTTGCCCCATATCTTCGGAACGGCTAGACCTGCCTTTGACAAAAACTAATCAGCACGTCTCCTTATCAATACGAATCGAATGTTTTTTGAATTATTCAAATTGCTTCATCCGTGTTCCCGAAATCGTCGACGAAAATTTGTATCCGAACACACACACATGCACGCACACACACACACACACACATACATCAATTTTCTCCAAGGTATGCCAACATATTCAGAAACCTCTGAAACGTGAAGATATATAAAAATTTTCATTTTCGATTTTTTTGCGATTACTTACCCTATGGAAAGTTAATTATAAATAAATCAATTTATCATCTCCAGAACATTAACAATCGTCATTTCATTTCGAATCAAATTCAAAAAAAAAAAAAAGTTGCCAAATTTACACAAAATTGAAAAAGTGCTCCTGCATAGTCACAGTCTAAACGCATTTGCAAATAATTCTGTGCGACATTTTCACTTATACTGTGCTCAGATTGGCGGCATTTTCACATTTTTCAATAATTTTCACAAAATTGGAAAAGTGCTTCAGTACACAAACAGTCTAAACGCACTTGCGTAAGCATTTGTACCAGAGTGGCGCTTAGACTGTGCTTAGCCTGGGTGATTTTTTGAATTTTTAGTCCAAAATTACAAAAAAAAATTTTTGAAAAAAAAATTAAAACAAAAATTTTTTTTTTCCAAAATCAATTATTTTGTTGAAACAAGCAGAAAGTTCTTTGAATCATTTTAATCGGACGCTTAGTTCTCTCAAAAACTGCCATTTTTTTTAAATTTAGCTCTGTATCTCCGAAACCTCTGGGCCTACCTTTGCCAAAAACTAATCAGCACATCTCCCTATTAATAGGAATCGAATGTTTTTTAAACCATTCAAATCGGTTGTTCCGTTCTCTCAAAAACTCGCTTTCAATTTTTTGCACTCTTTGCTCCATATCTCCGTAACGGCTGGACCTGCCTTTGCCAAAAACTAATCAGCACATCTCCCTATCAATAGGAATCGAATGTTTTTTAAACCATTCAAATCGGTTGAAATTTGTGAAAATTATTGAAAAATGTGAAAATGCCGCCAAACTGAGCACAGTATAAGTGTAAATGTCGCACAGAATTATTTGCAAATGCGTTTAGACTGTGACTATGCGGGAGCACTTTTTCAATTTTGTGTAAATTTGGCAACTATTTTTTTTTGGAATTTGATTCGAAATGAAATGACGATTGTTAATGTTCTGGAGATCATAAATTGATTTATTTATAATTAACTTTCCATAGGGTAAGTAATCGCAAAAAAATCGAAAATGAAAATTTTTATATATCTTCACGTTTCAGAGGTTTCTGAATATGTTGGCATACCTTGGAGAAAATTGATGTATGTGTGTGTGTGTGCGTGCATGTGTGTGTGTTCGGATACAAATTTTCGTCGACGATTTCGGGAACACGGATAAAGCAATTTGAATAATTCAAAAAACATTCTAGCCGTTCCGAAGATATGGGGCAAAAAGGGCCAAAAACGGTAACTTAGTTTTTAAGAGAACGGAGCGTTCGATTTGTATAGTTCAAAAAACATTTTACTTGTATTAACAAGATGAAGATTTGATCAAATTTTCATGAAGATAGGACTAGCGGTTTCGGAGATCTAGTAAAAAAAACTAAAAAAAAATAACATTTGGCGGTCAACAATAATCATTAGACATTAGACATATGCATATCAAATTATCAGATATTTTATTGAGATTTTTACAATAAGTATAAGTTTTGTTTACATTCCTATGGGTTCCGTACCATTGTTTTTCTGTTAGACAGCGACGCGGCGCTTACGCGCTTTATATTTTGTCTCTATGCAGTTAAAGCAGTACGATTGCTTTGAAAAAAAGTTCAGATCTTCCGAAATATATCAAAATGAAGATAACATTTTTTCCAAAAAAAAATTTTTATAAAAAAAATTGTTTAAAATTTTTTTTTAAAAAAAAATTTTATTTTCAAAAAAAGTAATTTTTTGTCCAATTTAAAATTTCTAAAAAATCTCATTTTTTTGAAGTAAAATTTTTTCAAAAATGTTAATCGTTTTTAAAAAAATAATAATTTTTGGTACGGGAAGTTCCAGCAATTTGCCTCAAGGCACGATGCCTTAATTGCCTTAAGACAGAATTCCACTTACAGCTAGTTCATTTTTTAACTTCCCGTAGGGTAAGTTATAGTAATCGTCCAAAAATCGAAATCAAAAATTTTTACATTTCTCGACGTTTTGAAGGTTTTTGAACATTTTGGCATACTTCAGAAAAAATGGATGTGTGTGTGTGTGTGTGTGTTTTGTATGTCCGCTTTTTTTCGTCCACGTTTTCGGGCGCACGGATCAACCGATTTGAATGGTTTAAAAAACATTCGATTCCTATTGATAAGGAGATGTGCTGATTAGTTTTTGGCAAAGGTAGGTCCAGCCGTTACGGAGATATGGAGCAAAGAGTGCAGAAAATAGAAAGCGAGTTTTTGAGGGAACGGATCAACCGATTTGAATGGTTTAAAAAACATTCGATTCCTATTGATAGGGAGATGTGCTGGTTAGTTTTTGGCAAAGGTAGGCCCAGCGGTTCCGGAAATACAGAGCTAAATGTTAAAAAAATGGCAGTTTTTAAGAGAACTAAGTGTCCGATTTAAATGACTTAAAGAACTTTCTGCTTGTTTCAACAAAATAAATGATTTTGGAAAAAAAAATTTGTTTTTAATTTTTTTTTCAAAAAATTTTTTTTGTAATTTTGGATTAAAAATTCAAAAAATCACCCAAGCTAAGCACAGTCTAAGCGCCACTCTGGTACAAATGTTTACCCAAGTGCGTTTAGACTGTTTATGTATTGGGGCACTTTTCCAATTTTGTGAAAATTGTTGAAAAATGTGAAAATGCCGCCAAGCTAAGCACAGTATAAGTGAAAATGTCGCACAAAATTATTTGCAAATACGTTTAGACTGTGACTATGCAGGAGCACTTTTTCAATTTTGTGCAAATTAGGCAACTATTTTTTTTTTGAAATTTGATTCGAAATGAAATGACGATTGTTAATGTTCTGAAGACGATAAATTGATTTATTTATAATTAACTTTCCGTAGGGTAAGTTATAGTAATCGCACAAAAATCAAAAATGAAAATGTTTATATATCTTTACGTTTCAAAGGTTTATAAATATATTGGCATACCTTAGAGAAAATTGATGTATGTGTGTGTATGTGTGTGTGTGTGTGTGTGTGTGTGTGTGTTTTGTATGTCCGTTTTTTTTCGTCCACGTTTTCGGGCGCACGGATCAACCGATTTGAATGGTTTAAAAAACATTCGATTCGTATTGATAAGGAGATGTGCTGATTAGTTTTTGTCAAAGGCAGGTCCGTTCCGAAGCTATGGGGCAAAAAGGGCCAAAAACGGTAACTCAGTTTTTAAGAGAACGGAGCGTCCGATTTGTATAATTCAAAAACATTTTACTTGCATTATCAAGATGAAGATTTGATCAAATTTTCATGAAAATAGGTCTAGCGGTTTCGGAGATCTAGTAAAAAAAATAAAAAAAAAATAACATTTGGCGGTCAACAATAATCATTAGACATTAGACATATGCACATCAAATTATCAGATATTTTATAGAGATTTTAACAATAAGTATACATTTTGTTAACATTCCTATGGGTTCCGTACCAATGCTTATGCGTTAGACAGCGACGCGGCGCTTACGCGCTTCGATATTTAGTCTCTATGCATTAAAGCAGTACGATTGCTTTGAAAAAAAGTTTAGAATTTCCAAAATATTTCAAAATAAATTTTTCAACAAAAAGTAAGTTTTTGTCAAAAATTTATATAGTTCCTCAAAAATCTATTTTTTTCAGAGTAAATTTTTTTCAAAAATGTTAATCTTTTCAAAAAAAAAATAATTTGTGGTACGGGAAGTTCCAGCAATTTGCATTAAGGCACGATGCCATGCGCCCCACTAGTTCTATTATAATTTGATTATATTTTTTAACAAGTTCCGTTTCAACTAAATCAGCTCGCAATTTTTCGTCAATAATGCCCAATAATTAATTTAATCTTTTGCAGGTTTGCGCTTACGGAATTGAACACTAGATAATTTCTTTTTCGATTCTACAGTTACTATTTGAAGTTACAGTTTTGAAAGCAAAAATAGAATAAGTAGATTAATCAATAAACAGAGCTGTTATTTACCAATTTGCAGAGTTATTAATCGAGTAATTGTTTCTACTGATATCACATTGCAAAATAAATATGCTTTTTGTGTCTTCGTATCCCTAGTTAAGTTAGATTGTTTATTATAATTTATTAAGTATTCTAAATTTTATATAAATAATAAAAAATATAAATAGAGTAAAGATTTTTAAAACATCTTTATTTTTCCATACGTTTCGACGTAAAATTCTACGTCATCATCAGTGGTTCTAAGATTTTGAAAAAAACAGACAGTAACATTAAAAACTATATATACACAAAGCAAGAATAAAAAGAAAGAGATTTAACTAAAAAGACAGACTAATTATATTTAAACCTTAAATTAAAATATTTCATGAAACATTACTCACTTGGAATTCTCACATTATCACTTACACATATTAACAACAACTTGTAAATAATTAATAATATTATAATATCTTCGGGCAGCTTCTTCTTCAGTCTTCTTGAAGTTGGTGTCTCAAGAAGTTGAGTGACTATAGAGTTTGAATGATGTCCTAGTTTATAAAAATGTTTGACACTGTTGATTTGTATAACTCTGTTTATAAATTCATATGAAGATTGTCGTGTAAGGTCTTATTGCTAACGAACCACGGAGCATCAGTAATCTGCCTTAATATTTTCGATTGAGCACGTTGCATTTAGTGTTAGAACTATCGAGGCAAAGTATCGATACTGAGTACTGAAAAAAGAATCGAGCCAAAATATCGATACCAAAAAAGTATCGTGGCAAAAGTATCAATACTACTCAGTATCGAGTACTATTCATCAAAATCAAACATAAGTGCAGAAAGATTTAAAACTCACTACAGATCGAATTACAATATTATGATAAATTCTATTGCCTTTATTTGATGTTGTGAAATCAGCATCATTTTCAATATTTTGAGAAGTTTAAAACAATAATTTTTCGATACTAACTTCAAATTCGATTTACATAAAAATTCAAAATACTCAATTGTTATAAAACAGTATGGCTTTGTGACGAAAGTATTCATTTATGAATTTAGTGTCGACTAATTTATATCCAAAAGAAAAATACTCAATAATTATAAAACAGTATCGTTTTGTGACGAAAGTATTCATTTGTGAATTTAGTGTCGGCTAATTTTTTTCAAAGGAAAAATACTCAATAATTAAATAATAGTATCGTTTTGTGACAAAAGTATACATTTATGAATTTAGTATCGGCTAATTTATTTCAAAAGGAAAAATACTCAATAATTAGAAAATTGTATCGTTTTGTGACGAAAGTATTAATTTATGAATTTAGTATCAGCTAATTTATTTATTTATTTTTTTTTTTTTTTATTTATTTGACTTCGTTATATAACATTTGGTCATATACAAACATAATGAATATACATTAAGAATAAATACATTACATCTTATTACTAAATTAAAATTATATAACTAATTTAGATTTTACAATAAATTCATATAATATTTTATAATTTCTTTCATTTCTTATTATGCAAATCCATGCAATTGGTTTTATTATACTTTTGTCGTCATAATATTTGTCCAGCATTTCTTCTCGTTGTTTTATATATCTGCTACATTTCATAATAATATGTTCTATATTTCCGTCTTCTTCCCCACATTCACAGATAGCTGAAGACTTAATACCAATTTTATATAAGTGACTTGGAAAATTGCCATGGTTTAATCTGATTCTACTTAACGTAGTTACAAATTTTCTATCTTCATTTTTAAGACTTTTAAACCAAGTATTTTTTCTAATTTTATTCTCTATAGTCTTATATGTTTTTCCCTTTACCGTGTCATCCCAAATTTTTTGCCATTCCTCTTGTACAGTTCTTTTACTTATGTTTTCCACATCACTTTTCAGCATAATGTCCATTTTTTCTCCTTGTTTCGTTGCTACTTTTGCTAATTTATCCACCTTTTCATTTCCCTCTATTCCATTATGTCCTCTGATCCACGTAATTTTTATCTCATTTCCTATCAATTTTATATTTTCTAACTCGCTTCGAATTTCTGTATAAATTGCTTCCTCAAAAAGATTTTTTTTGTTTATGCTTATTAATTTTTCTACACAACTTTTACAATCGGTATATACAATTGCTCTTCTTATGTTCAAGTTTTTAATATATTTTACCGCTTCTCCTATAGCTACTAATTCCGCAGTATATACTGAAACAAAATCTGGTAGTTTTATCAATTTTTGAAATTCTTTCTTCTCATGAATCATGGCACACCCTACTTTATTATTTACTTTAGAGCCATCTGTGTAGATTTCCTCATATCCTCTACTGTTTATAATCTTTGTCTCTTTATTATTAATATTGAAAAAAAATTGTTTACCTTCATCAAACCATATTATTTTAAGATTAACGTGGTTTTCATATATTTTATAAACATTAGTTTTCTTCATGAAATTCAAACTGTCTACCATAATATTTTGTTTATTATCCCAAAATTTATTATTCTCCATTAATTTTTCCAATTCTTCTAATCCACTAATAATATTTGGCTCTTTTCTTAATATCTTCTTATAAATATATTTATGGATTAATTATTTCCATCTTAGTTTTAGAGGTAATTCTCCACTTTCAACTAACATTGCATTTATTGGCGTGGATTTCATCGCGCCAATACATATTCTGATACATCTATATTGTACTTTATCCAACACCTTTACATGTGGACTACTGTGATAAGCAATGCTACCATAATCTAAAATTGGTCTAATCAAAGTTTTATATAGCTCTAAACTCGTTTGTGGATGAGCACCCCACCATGTTTTGTTCACCACTCTTAATAGGTTTATCCTTTTTTCTATTTTCTTTTTAATATCTTGTATACATTCTTTAAATTTCAATTTTTGATCCAACTTGACTCCTAAAAATTTATTACTATTTTTAACCGCTATTGAATGCTCTTCCGTACTAATATGAGTTGGTAAATCATTCAACCTATGTCTTGTGAATACCCCTATCGAGCTTTTCTCATCCGAGAGTTTCAAGCCTTTATCCCTCAACCATCCATGAAGTTTTTTAATATTTTCCTTCATAATATTAAACGCTAGATTTAAATCCCTTTGTTCTACATAAATGAGTATGTCATCGGCATATTGTATAATATTCGTACCTCTTACCCAAATATTATCTATATCTCTTACATATATAGCATACAATAATGGGTTAAGTATACCTCCTTGTGGTAGTCCTTTATTCACTACTCTTTCACCAATTATTTTGTTATCTTTCTTAACTATTATATTCCTTTCATATATATTAAATGTTAAGGCTGACACCAATCGGAATGGTAATCCTATTTTAATTAATTCTTGGAACATTATACTTGGAACGACATTATCATATGCCCCTTTAATATCGCAAAAGAGTGCCACCACATAATTATTTCTTGAAAATGCCAAATTAATATCAACCATTAATTTACATAAATTATCCTTCGTACTCAGCCCTCTTCTGAATCCGTATTGACTTTTAGATAATATTTTATTTTTCTCTACAAACCACTCCAATCTTCTCTTTATCATTAAATCTTTGGTTTTAGCAACACACGATGCTAGTGATATAGGTCTGTAATTATCTGTATTATCTGCATTTCCATTTGTCTTTTTAAAGAGAATTATATTATATTTATTCCAGTCTCTAACCATTTGTGTATCCAACCAGTACTTATTGATTAATTTTAATAGCACTTCCTTACCTATATTTGGTAATTCAGATAACATAACGTAATGAATATTATCTATTCCTGGTGAAGTGTCTTTTCTCCTATTCATTGCGACGTCCATCTCCCATATATTAAACGGTTTCATGACTTCTTTGATATAGTTTTTATCTTTCAAGTATTGCAATCTCATACAACTATCCTTTACTCCCATTGGGGCTATTTTATTCAATAACATATCTATCCAATTATTGTCGCATCTTTTATTTTCTTTTTCAGTATCTTCTCCAATATTTTTCAATCTTTTAATCATACTATATATTTGCTTGGTTGGTGTGTTTGGGTTCAGAGTTTTAATGTAGTTATCCCAGCTTTCTTTTTTCTTTTGCTTTAACTTTGCTCTTACCTCATTTTTAACAAGATTACATTGTAAATAGTTTTCTAAGTTCATATTTTTCCTATATTTTTTTTCTGCTTCTCTCCTTTTTTAATTAAGGTGTTACATTCTTCATCCCACCAAATTTGTTTTATTATCCTTTTTTTTACTATTCCTTCAGTTTTTGGGATACTCTTCATTGCTGCTTCATTAACAATATCCACAAAAGTGTCATAATTTATTTCTTTTTTTTGAAATCTTAATTGTTTCAATTTTCTCTTCAATTTCTTTTCTATATTGCTCCCAATTAGCCTTACTACACCTCCATTTTCTATTAGATGTAGTTTCATCAAAGATCTTTTTTTCATTTAATACCATTATTATTGGATAATGATCTGAGCCTAGATCATCATTATACATATCCCATACTATTTTATGTGCTATGTCTGAAGAGCAGATAGTAATATCAACTATTGATTTACATATTCTATTACTAATTACTTTATTATTATCGTTTAATATAAAAAGTTGGTTCTCCTCTATCGCTTCCAGTAGTCTACGTCCTTTTGTATATTCATAGTCACAACCCCAAGCTTGACTATGGACATTAAAATCTCCTCCAATTATACAGGGTTTTTTAATTCCATTCAGTAAACTATTCCATTGCCCTTCTGAAATATTAGCCTTTGGTGAAACATATAATGATACACATACTATTTTCTTACTTCCTGCAGCACACATTTGACACAAATCCATATTAATGTATTCCCTATTAATTTTATATTCTTTAAACTTCATATTTTTATTAATCAATATAGCAGTTCCTCCTTTTCCATCTAATCTGTCTTCTCTAATTATAATAAAATTTTTAAACTTGTATTCCTGAGTTATTTTAAACCAAGTCTCAGATATCAAAATAACATCAATGTTTTCTTCATAAATAAAATTCTCTAAACTTTCTCTATTTGACGGTAAAGATCTTGCATTCCATTGCATCATTTTAATATTTTTATTTTTAAATTTTTTCATATTTAAAATATTAGTTTTATTTTTTTCCATAATAACTCTACTTGCCATAATTGTTTTGTTGTTGAATTTATTATATTTTAAACTATTATTCCTTACCTGTATCTTCAATAACATTACCTATTTTATTAGTTTCCATCATTGCTTTTTCAGTACACAATGATTCTATTTTTTCTTCCAGGGCTGTCCATATATTCTCTGTGTTTATCTCTGTTTTAAAACTTAATCTTTGCCTTATTTTGTTAAAAATTTCTTTGAATTGTTGCTTCATCTTCTTTTTTTTTCTTTTTCATCTTCATTTTTATTTGGGTTATTTTCTTCACTATTGTATTTCGTTACTTCCTTTCTCCTCTCCTTGTATTCTTCTGCATTTATTCTTTTTTGTCTTCCTTCAATTCTTAATGTCGTGTGCTTAGGTTTTCTAATTTTCAATATATTTTCTTCATTAATTTCTACTTCTTTTTCTTTAATATGATTTAACATTTCAAACTTGTTATTATTAAATCTGTTTAATTGATTATCTGATTGTTTAATTAATGAAGGAAATACATTTTGATAATCTCTGTTATAAAATTTGGTCTGTACTATATCTGCATATGTTCTCTTACGCAATATTTGCTTAGCTTCACTTATAGAAATATTCTGATATGCTTTCAACTCTTTTAATTTTTTATTATATAAATACGTTTGACAAATTCTATCATTCGCTTGATGATTATTTCGGCATAAAGCACATATTTCTATTTGGCTCACACATTCTTTTACATCATGTTCATCCGAACATTTTCTACATCTTTGCCTGCCCTGGCACTGAAGACGAATATGGCCAAACCTCCAGCATTTGTGGCACTGTATAACATTTTCAATAAAAGGTTGAACCTCGCAAGCCACTGAATGAATAAATACATTTTCTGGAAGATAACTGCCCCTGAACCAAATCTTCACTCTTTGTGTTTTATAACTGCTATTATATGCCTTTTTATTTTTAATACACTTCACTTTAATAATTTCAACATCCGTTTTAATGCAACTCATGATTTCATCTTCTTTAATCTCTGGGTCTACATTAAATATAATACCTATTCTCGTAGTTTTATGCTTCGGAATATAAGTTTTAATATTATACTCGTCCAGTAATTTCTGTTTTACCACTGTATTAGCACTCTTCCAATCATTAAAACATATTTTTATTTTATTTATACCTATAGCTGCAACATTACTTATCTTATTACTAACACTTGACACTTTTGTATGTAAAATTCTTCCTAACGCCATTGGATGTAGTCTACCCAAATTTTTATCTTTTGATTCTGCATATATAACAAATGGACCTTCGTCCCTTTCATCATAATAGAAAAACTCCTCTTCATAGGTTTTATTATTTAAATTACTATCCATTTCTTCATTTACTTCACTTGCCCAATTTATATTTACATCGTTTTCATTAATTCCATCATTATTAGTTTTCTCTAAACGTGTTTTGTTAACTTGTACTTCAATTTCACCTTTTTTCCTTATCACACTTAACTTTTCGCGATTCTTATCAAATATTTTATTACTTAACAATCTTCTTTTTTTTCTAAAATCTATTACTCCCTTTTTAATACTTTTCTTATTACTTCTTTTATATTCACTATTTTTAACTAAATTAATTTCACTAACTTTTGTTTCATTAATATTATTATCCAAATCATTTATTTCATAATCACTAATGTCATCCATTTCGTATTCAAACTCTTCTATTGACGTAATTCTATTATCAACTGGATTCAATTCACAATCCTCAAAATCAAGATGATCACTGTCATCGTCGTCACTCTCCTGGCCGTACTGGCCGGATTCCATTGTTCACTTACTGACTTACTCGCTCTTATCAAATTATATAATTTTATTTACCGATGTGTATCGCACGAATGCTCGATGCAGACTGATGTAATAATTCACTTTATAACTTTCTCACACAGAAATCGTTCTTTTGTTAACTTCTTGTTTGCATCCTGGTCGTTGCACTGATAAAATAAAACTGAGCTAATTTATTTTAAAAGAAAAATGCTCAATAATTATAAAACAGTATCGTTTTGTGACGAAAGTATTCATTTATATTATTAGTGTCGGCTAATTTATTTCAAAAGGAAAAATACTCAATAATTAGAAAATAGTATCGTTTTGTGACGAAAGTATTCATTTATGAATTTAGTATCGGCTAATTTATTTCAAAAGAAAAAATACTCAATAATTAAATAACAGTATCGTTTTGTGACGAAAGTATTCATTTATGAATTTAGTATCGGCTAATTTATTTCAAAAGGAAAAATACTCATTAATTAGAAAATAGTATCGTTTTGTGACGAAAGTATTCATTTATGAATTTAGTATCGGCTAATTTATTTCAAAAGGAAAAATACTCATTAATTAGAAAATAGTATCGTTTTGTGACGAAAGTATTTATTTATGAATTTAGTATCGGCTAATTTATTTCAAAAGTAAAAATACTCATTAATTAGAAAATAGTATCGTTTTGTGACGAAAGTATTCATTTATGAATTTAGTATCGGCTAATTTAATTTAAAAGGAAGAATACTCAATAATTAAATAATAGTATTGTTTTGTGACGAAAGTATTCATTTACGCCGCGGCAATTTCGCAGACAAGATTTTTGCATAAAATATACAAAACTTATTATCGTTGATGAACATATGTTCTCGAAAGTAACAGAAATTATATTATGTATATACAGTAATCTTGAACCCTAATTCTTTTATTTATTGTTAATCAGTGGCTTCGAACTGGGGGCATTCATATTCTTTAACAAAAACCATATCGCACTCAACTTATTGCCTGTTTCGTTCGTTATCTATGAAGAGCGGAGAATGAGTGGTGTTCATAAAATGCGGTCGAACTTTTGGTGGGGTCAAAAAATATAGCCGATACTTTTTGAGTAGAATCGGCGCAAACTATCGATACCGTCAAAAAAATCGGCCCGAAGTATTGATTTCAAAAGTACTCAGTATCGAAGTCAAAGTATCGATACTTACTCAGTATCGATACTATCGTTCTAACACTAGTTGCATTAGCATATGGCACAATTCTATGCCATAAGTCCATATTGGTTTTATTACTGCCTTGTACATTAGAAGTTTATTGACAATAGATAGAATTGACTTGCGTCCCAGAAGCCAGTATAGTTCAGCGGTTCGAATTTTTATAGTATGTAATTTTGCGCGAATATGGTTCTTCCACGTCAGTCTGCGATCTAGATGCATACCTAGGTATTTGACACAATCAGTGCTTCGAATCGATTGGCCATGAAAATGCACTCCTGGACATGTTGTCTCATTCAGTATAAATGTTATATGGTTAGACTTGCTCTCATTTATTTTTATTCATTTGTAAAATTAGCAAAGCCTTAGATGCATCAGCATGTGTCGAAAGAACTGCTATGTCATCAGCAAAGCTTGCTGTTGTGGTTAAAAAGTTGAAAAATCACTGGTGAAGAGTGTATATAGAAATGGCGCCAAAACACTGCCTTGCGCAACTCTTACCTCAATCTGATGAGATGTAGAAGTTTCCGTGTTAACACGTACTTTGAATTTCCTATTGGCGAGATAAGATTCTAGAATATTATAATAACCACTTGCAAGTAGAGATCTAATCTTCGATAAAAGTCCATTGTGCCACATCTTATCAAAAGACTGGCTTACACCTCGAAAGACTGCAGACCAGAATTGTTTGGTCTCGAAGGTATTATTGATGACTCTTACGATTCTGTGGTACTGTTGAATTGTAGAATGTTGGCTGCGAAAACCAAACTGATTTGCGCTAGTTAAGATAGTTTTTCGAGCACTTTTGAGACAATTGGCAGAAGGTTAATTGGTTTATTTGAGGTTACCATATTAGGATCTTTTTCGCCTTTATGTATCATTTTTACTAGAGATGTTTTTTAAAGAGTTGGTCAATAATTTATCTAATTATTGAGTTGAATATATTCGTTTGAAGGATGAGTCCCTTCTTTGGCAGTTCTTTCGACATTTTTGGCATCATTAAATCATAACCTGGAGATTTATTATTTTTCAGTTTACTAATCTCATCGATTATAATCTTTAATAAAAAAGCTTTATGCTGTTCATTGAGTTCTGAAAAAGAATTATATTTGAGCTTAAGCCCGCTGCATTAAAGTAATCTGGGTTCTGCATCACACCTAGCCCAAGATATATGATTGCCGTCATCCCATATAACAGGCGGATTTTGAATATGTGGTTTTAATTTGTTTTTAATTGGTTTCCAGATAGAGTTATCAAATCTATTTTGTTTTGATACGTAATTGTTGAGGTTTTGGTTTGAAATTTCTTTCAATCTAAATTTTAGTTTATTGCTTAAGTTATTGTATGCGTTCTTATCCGATGGAAAATGAGTGCAATTTGAGTTTTGTTTTTGTTTTTTTCTGAAATTTTATTTTTGATATCAAAAGACAGAGGTTGATCCTGCTGAACTGTTATTTCTGGAGTAGCAGCTAAAGCTGCATGAAAGATTTTGTTAAAATTTCAACTAATGCGGTCGTGTTTTGCCTTACTTTACTAAATCACTATACAAAAGAATTACTTATTCAAAAAATTATTTAGAAGTTTTATTGTGTCAAAAATTTATGTTTAGCATTGGATACGGAATATTTGCTTAAGTCAGTAGAGCGTTTTGGGTCTGATTTTTTTTACGTGTTCCAATTTGTATGAAATTTTAAAATAATTTAGACTCATTTGCCATTTCCTAGGGGTGTGAAATTCTTTCTCAGTGGTGTAATATTATTGATTTTTTAACCGTGAATGAACAAAAAATCATTTATTTATAAATCTACATATACAGATATTACTAAAAATTATTGGTTAACCCATTAAAATAAATTGAGCTATTGGAAATAAAAACTCATGGACTCCGTGATTCCCACATATACTCCCTGCTCAGTGTTGACCTCACACTGGTTCAAATATGCACGTCAACACGTTATATTTATTCGGTTGGATGGCAGATTGTAGCAGAGGTTTGAATTTAACTTCTTTCAGGACGTGAAATCTTTTTCAACTAGTGGGGTGCATGGCATCGTGCCTTAAGGCAAGTTGTTTGCTATTTTGTGACCTATTTATGTGTGTGTGTTTTTTTTTTGTATAACGAAGGAAATGCTTTTACGCATCCCAGACCGGTCTTCTGTCTGGGTATGTGGGACTCGATACCGCCCTGGTATAATACCGACTAAAACCTCCGCTTTCCCTTGCCTCTGGTCCCCACGGAAACCGCCGTTAGGCATTACTTCGTGGTGGGAGGATCTAGAATGTGTATGTGTGTGTGTGTGTGTGTGAGTGTGCGTGTATGTGTGTGTTCGGATACAAATTTTTGTCGACGATTTCGTTTCGTAAAAAACATTCGATTCGTATTGATAAGGAGACGTGCTGATTAGTTTTAGGTAAAGGCAGGTCTGGCCGTTCCAAAGATATGGGGCAAAAAGAGCCAAAAACGGTAACTCAGTTTTTAAGAAAACGGAGCGTCCGATTTGAATAATTCAAAAAACATTTTACTTGTATTAATAAGGTAAAGAACTGATCAAATTTTCATGAAGGCTAGCGGTTTCGAAGATCTAGTAAGAAAAGTAAAAAAAATGCTATTTAGCGGTCAAAAATGATCATTAGATATATGCACATCAAATTATCAAATATTTTATAGAGATTTTAACAATACGTATAAATTTTGTTTACATTCCTATGGGTTCCGTACCAATGTTTATCCGTTAGACGGCAACGCGAAGCATACGCGCTTCGATATTTTGTCACTATGCAATTAAAGCAGTGCGATTGCTTTGAAGAAATGTTCTGAATTTCCAAAATATTTCAAAATAAATTTTTCTTCCAAAATCCTTTTTTTTTTCAAAAAAAGTAAATTTTTATCAAAAATGTATAGTTTCTCAAAAATCAAATATTTTCAGAGTAATTTTTTTTCAAAAATGTTAATCTTTTTTAAAAAAAAATAATTTTTGGTACGGAAAGTTCCAGCAATTTGCCTTGGCACGATGCCATGCGCCCCACTAGTTTAAATAAATTTAATCGACTTATACGTTTCGAGTCCCTAATTGACACTTTCTTAGTGAAATCACAAAAGAAAAACATGCCAAAGAAATTAGTACTCTACAAACATGCATGTTAGTGAAAAATAAATATGAATTATACTTCGAAAAATATAAACGAAAAGATTTTGATTTGATTTCAAAATACATATATGTTTATTTTTCAGGTGGCTAAAAGTATTGAAAACATACAGAAGTCCAGCAAAACAGAAAAACAGCTTATAGAACGAGACCAGGCCGAAGAGAAAAGTGTGAAAAAGCTGGAGGATACTTTGGATTGCGAAGTGAAGAAATATAATGCGGTAGTGGCTGATAATGCGACACTTCGTGAAGAAATAAGTCATTTGATAAGAGAAAGGTGAAATCTTATACTTAAAATTCTTCTGTACGTATGTATAAAATTGATACTTCTCCTGAACGGTTATACGGATTTTGATAAATCTTTTTAGAGTTTGTCAACAGAAATTTTTAAAATTTAATGCTTTATAAACTATAATAATATTGTAGAAATTAGTGAAAAAAAATGCAAAAATGCAAAATGAGACAATGAGAGCACTACAAAATCAATGATTTTCTTATTCTCTCTTGTTTATTATTTTCATTACCATTTTATTAACACTGATTAATAACCATTAATCACTTTATATTTGTTTTTATTATTTTTTCTTTCCAAACTTCTTTTGCCATGCTTCCTGGTCCTGTACTTCGACTTTCTCTGTATTTACTCTTCTCGTGTAAGTATTCAATCATCTGCATTCTTCTTCTCCCCAATTCTTTCAGTCCTTCTATTTTAACCTCGATGACGTCGTGCAGGAGGCACTCTTTTTGCAAAATGGATCCGATCTAGTTTCCTTTTTTTTCAGGATTGTGCTTAGTAAAGTCCTTTCTTCGCCCACTCTTCTTAAGACTTCTTCATTTGTTAACTTGCCAAAAATATAAATTTGTTTTCTTAGAGAAATATCTTGGAGAAATATAAATGTACATATTTTTTTTATTTGAAGGCAGTGATATATGTTGAATTACATGAATAGGAAATAGGAAATCAGTATATTAATTTATAAATGATTTATAAGAATACCGCGTCGCTGTAAAGCTTATATAGGAATATACTATTGTAGATTATTAATTTTTTAACAATTTTTTTAACATTCTTGTTATTTTCTACTATTAAACCCAATATTGCAAATTATTGAAAACAAAACACGCGCCCAGCGTACATATGCTTTGATTTCTAAAACTGCAGTCAATCAATCCAAGTTTTGATCATTTTTTATAATTAAACCACCATCCGTAGGCCTCTCATATTTTTGTATGTTTAATAAGACCAGGAACTCTACCGCTAAACAAAGTTTTATAAAAATTACCACAAAAAAATTTCAACAATCAATTACGAAGAAATAACCCAAACGATTTTTGACAAAAACTAATCAGCACCGTTCCCAAATATATCTTTTACATATTTTTTTAATTTCTAAATTTGGTTTTGCTTATTTCACGAAAAACATTTTGCATTTTTCAGCTAAATCTAAAGAGATGGCTCGGCCGATCGTCTCAAAAAACTAACCACCAAGTCTACTTTCAAAAATTTATTATAGTTTCGAATAATATACTGCGCTTTTAGAACCTACAAGCTATTTGTAAGTTTATAATTAATTTATCAACTACAGTGTTGGTGCATTTTAATTAATTCTATTACCGATATTCAAAACATAACCATTGAAAATTGCGTTAATTGGTTTTTAGTAAAAGCGAAAATTTTTTATTAGCGAAATCAACAGATCAAAATTTTATCTAAATTGCTAAAGCTCGGTGCACACAATACCAGTATTTCTTTCATCGTATACATATTACTGTCAAGTTCTTCTCGTAAGGTCAACGTGTACAAACAAACTACATATTATATTAAAATGTAAACAATAAATGTATATGTATCGTATCTAATTAGGATAATTTCATGATCTAATCTCATATTTCTAAGAGTTAAATAAAATAATAATAATTAACAGTTAATAACATGCTGCAGTGTATGTATACGTCGATTGCTGCAAGTGGGTTCGATGTTGCATCGCATGTCAGCTTCCATCGGGTAGATTCTATTCTAACTGGATTGCGAGATTTGGTATACAGCTGCGGCTAACGTCAGATCAGGGAATGCAGTTTGAATCACGCATATTTTGTCTACCCAATCAGCTGCTTGGCACCACTCATTGCAAGACGACGGCGGTTCATCCCGAAGCCAATGGGATGGTTGAAAGATTTCACCGCGAACTCAAAACAGCCATAAGATGTCACAGCAGTGATAGATGAACAGAAATATTACCAACGGAAAAAGGATCTGAAAGCTACTGTTGTGGAAATGGTATATGGAGAAGCCCTGCAATTGCCTGGGCTTCTACTGGACATAACACCGACAAGTGTTTACGGCGAGAGAAACTTTGTGGATAACCTGCGTGACCACATGCAAAAGATATGCCCAATAAATAGAACGCAAAATAATGGTCAAAAAATTTAAAGATTTGGCGACTGTGGAACGCGTTTTCGTTTGAAATAACGGTCCAAAGAGACCTTTACGGAATTCATACGAAGATTCTATTGAGGTGAAATCCAGATCAGCAAAAACTTTTGTGATGCGTATGCGTGGCAAAGATACACCATAGCATACACAGTAGCACTAGAAGAAACTGCTGAGTCTGTTCCGAGAATGGCAACGTCGCGGCGGATGGTACGCATTGCTTAACTAATTAGTAGGCCCCGGTTAGTAATAACTAACCGGTTAGTACTACTAATTTTTTCCGCTATTGTTTGTATGTTTCAGTCCTGATGAACAAGCCAATTAGGTACACACCTGGGAGCCTCCAGTAATTTTTTCAGGATCCTATTCTGAGCTCTCTGTAAGATGTTTATATTAGATCGACTGGCACTACCCCAGAGAGAAAGGCCGTAAGTCCAGATTGGTTTGAAGACGACTTTGTATACAAGAAGCTTGTTGTAGGCGGATAGTTTGAACTTCGGACCCAACAGCCAGTAAAGTTTTTTGAAATTCTCTTCAAGCTGGAAACGTTTTTTCATTATATGATTTTTCCACGTAAGCCTTCTGTTCAAGTGAAACCCCAGGTATTTTACATGTTCAACCTGAGGTAGTTGAACCCCATTGATTGAGACGGGCGGATATGTTTCAGTGCCAAATTTAAATGTATAAAGCCGTAATTGTACCAATATGGACATACGGTATCGAGCTATGGGCATGTGCGAGCACGTCCAATATAAAAACAATTCAAAGAGCTCAGTCCAAAATACTACGAGCTATACTGAACGTGCCCTGGTATGTCTCCAACGAAACAATCCATCGAGACCTAAACATAAAATATATACAGGAAGTTATCAAGGAGAGAAGTACAAAATATCATCAAAAGAGCGCATACCATCCAAACACTCCAAATAATAGACCTGCTGAAACAAGTACCAACGCGAAGACTGAAAAAAAAAGTGGCCGCAAGATTTAATAAATTAACAATCATTATATTTATGTAAGGAAATTCCCCACTGAAGGAATTTCTAAAAGTCCTGTACCCGCCAGCAAATAACCTCATTGAACCTAAGGTTCAGATTGGCATTTGTGTTTCGATAGAATGCAGATATCATCTGCAAAAGTGGCGATGTTCGTAAATTATAAATATCATTTTTTGTCTTTGGAGACGATGGTATTTAAAAAAGCCATTAGATTTTTTATTTAAAAGAAAATAAACATCTTTATGTATTTGCTTGAATGAATCACTTCATTGTAAGCCAGTCTTTAGTTTTGACAATAAATATTGATTTTGATGACCCTTCAAGATCTATTTTTAACACTTGTGGCGTTTCAATTTTGAAAAGTTTTACGAAACTTAAACTCATATACTTGACTATTAGTCAATAAATTACATGATTATAATATAATATATATTATTGAACTAATATATTTAAAAATATACATATTGGTTAATAGAATAAATAAATAGTAAAACGCATTATTATTCTAAATGTTTTTAGTATTTGTTTTTGCATTTTATCTTAATTCAAAACATTTATTGAATATGATAAAATTATAGAGCAAATTTCAATACTGCTTGGTCGGAGATTGCTGATCGTTTAACAAATGGTAAACGAAAAATGTCTGATTTAATTGAGCAAAGTAGTTCGGCTTATGATCAACGAGACGAACTTTGCAGAAAACTGCAAGCTTTGAAGGCACGCGGCCAAGCTGATCTGTTGCTGCATACTCAAGTAAATAGATTTTCTTACAGATTTTATTATTTCATATATTATTTTCACTGGTAATAGAAAAAAACATAAAAACTATTGCTTCGTTAGTAATTGATATAAAATTTATTATATTTAATGTTTTAATAACATCGTAAAATATTACAACGTTTTAATAACATTTTTCAAGGAAATACGTGAACTTCAGAGAAGATTGGACCATGATAGAAAACTGCAAGACTACTTAGAAATTAAAGGACGTCGCAGAATCATGAGAGATTTCGAAGCTCGAGAAGCTGCTAAAAAGCAAAAACTGAAAGAAGCCGCTGAACAGAAGACAGATAATTATAAACAAATTATTGCAAAAATAATAGTAATAATTATGCACTATTTCAATATAAATTTAGATTGTTTTCATTCAGTTGCAAATTACTCAAACCTATAGTTAAACTCTAATTTCAATTTTTATTTTCACAAATCATTAGTCCATTTTAAAAAGACACTTTTATAATTAAAATTTAAAAAATCTATATTTTTGAACAGGGTCTGTCAAATAACTTTTTTTCTAAAAAATGCTATAAAAAACTACAAAATATTTTTTTTATTTGAAAGTTTCGATTGAAAATGATATATAAATTCATTCAAATGGATGTCTTGATCTCTTACATTTAAAAGGCTGCCAAAAAATAAGTTACATAGCGGACCCTTTATTATATTTGAATTTTTTAAATAATTAATTTAAATATAAATTTTCTTTTACAAACCATGGACACAATTAATTCAATGTTATTAACTTCCCGAAGGAAAAGTTTAGGTTTGTTCATTCTGAATCGAATGAGACCAAATTTGGAAAAAGTATGTGTGTGTGTGTATGTGTATGTGAACAGATTTTTTGCCGTAAATCGACGTTTTCTCAAAAACGGCTGGATCGATTTCAAAAATTTAAAAGTCATTTGATGTATCTCGTTGAGGACTAGAGTTTATCAAGTTTATTTATTTGCGCGACGATCAGCCAAACCGTTTCTTTGTAAATCGCAGAAAAGTGAAAATTGTTTCGTGCACGTTTTAGCCCACAATTCTCAATCGATTTTGAAAATTCAAAAACTATTCGAAAGATATTGGTTGGGAATCGTGCTGATTAGTTTTTCGTAAAGATCGGCCGGGCCTTTTTCTTGTGATAAAGTGTTAAAAAAAATTTTTTTAACGATTTTTATGATTTTTTTTGACGGTAGATACCATATATGGTCTTATAGATCATACTAAAGTATTACGGCTCTACGGCAAGTCGTTTAATTTTTAAAAATTTTCAAAGTTTGCAAAAATTAATATCTTTTTTCTGGCATTTGTCAAAATTAGACCTTTCATCGACGTTTTCTCAAAAACGCCTGAACCGATTTTAGAAATTTAAAAGCCATTTGGTGATCTGCCAAGCCGTTTCTTTGTAATTTGGAAAGAAGTATTAAACTTTTCGTCCACATTTAAGCTTATACTACCGAACCAATTTTTAAAAATCGAAAACTGTTCGAAAGTTATTAGTTGGGAATGATACTTAATAGTTTTAGGTGAAAATCTACCGAGCCGTTTTCTTGTAATTAACTGTTGAAAAAAAAATTTAAGCCGATTTTCATGGAAATTTTTTTGGCGATATACATCATGGTCTTATAGAACTTACTGTAATATTACGGCCTAACGACAAGTAGTTTAATTTTAAAAATTCATCAAAGTTTGAGAAAATGAGTAGTTTTTTGAGATTTGTTAAAATATAAATTAGACGATTGACTTGGTATAACGATAGTAGTACTTGGTCTTAATGAACATACTAAACCGTTAAAGTCCTGCGGAAACTGATTCAATTATATAAATTGTTGATTTTTGAAAATTTGCTTTTAGGAAATACTCCGAGTTAACGCGTTCGGTTTCAATTATGTGTAATAGATCCACTCGGAATACTTTTAATCGCTCATAAATTAATTTATTTTTTATTGATTAAGTCGATTATTAACACATATCGGGTAGTTTATGTAACTTGCCTCAAGGCAAAATACCAATACCAACTAGTTTTAATTAAGCATTCATTCTTCACTCAATTGAATATTGGGAATACTGTATATTGACTGTATATAATTAAAATTGATTGGTTTTAAATATTCTAAATCAAATTGTTAATAATTTCAGGAATTCAACAAGGAAAAAGATATGGATAAACTTGGTGCCCAGTTTGTTAAACAAGAAGAAGAAAACTTTGCTCTATTCAACTATGTTAATGAATTGAATCAGGAAGTAGAACTACTAACTGCGGTTGTTGATGATTTAAAAAAGAAAATTGGTAAACCATTCATATTAAAAATTCCTGAGATATATTTATTACATACAGTTATACAGTATCAACTAATTAAAGTATTATTTAAATTAGGTGAACAACACTGCATCAATCAGCAGAGAGAACAAAATCAAGGACCAGCGCTAACACTTTTGCGACAGAAGCTTGAAGAAAAAATAAACAGAGTAAGTATTCCTACTTTAACTGTGTTTTTTTATGTTACAACAAATTAACATTATCGTTAGAATGCTGAAGTGGATGAGAAAAAAATTAAAGTTGATGACAGATTGCAGTTTTTAATGAAAGGAATAGAAGAAGTTTTCTTGTAAGTATTAAAACCACAGTTCTTTTTACAAATATGTGCCATATTATTTTGTAGCGTTGTTTTTTTTTTGGATGATTCTAATTATTGTAATGATGATTCTGATCAGTGGGAAATTGATGGACGTTTACCAAATTAATCTTGTTTTGTTAAGGGGTTCCTTTTTGCTATATAATGTTATATGCTTATGCAATTTTGAATTAAAGCTATGTACTATTTTATTTCTCAATCTGGGATTACTTTGGTGACGGGCTTATGCTATAATCATTTTATCGCTCCTTTACATATAATGATAAATGACAAAATGCTGCATATAACAATAATAAAATATACAGTATTAAACGTTTTGTGAGCATGTTCAATAGTTACATATAATTTGAATTTCATTTAAGGATTATACGTTGTGATAATGCACCCATTTTACGTCTTTTGGGAGACACAAGTTGCATATCTACCGACAACATAACATTGTTCTTGGCACTCTTAGAGAAAAAGGTGAACATAATGTTGAAAGCTGAATCAGAAATAGACATCAATCATGAGGTAGCCCAAGCTGCCGCCACTATAAAGAAGCAGGGCCATGAAAAAGTGGCAAAAAAAGCTACATAGAGCTGAAGTAATTAGTATTATTGAACTAGTTCGATTTAAGTCTAAAATTGATTTTTCGGATAACAAATTAACAATTTAAAAAATTATAATAGAATAAAAAATATAATTATTATTTATGGTTCAATGATTTTTATATCTTCTATATATAAAAATAAGTCGGGTTTTCCTTCCCGACGAAATAACTTCAGAACGCGCGAACCGATTTCGACAATTTTGCATTCGTTGGAAAGGTCTCGGGCTCCGCAAGGTTTATAGCTAAGAAAATTCGTTGTGCATGGCATCGTGCCTTAATGCACGCTGCTGGAACTTCACGCACCGTAATTAAAAATTCGAGTAATGACATTAGTGAGAATTGGTTAAGTCAACGAGCAATTCTTACCGCAAAGAATAATGATGTACACGCACTGAATTTTACCATTCAATAAAAAAATGCTGACAATTTGGTGACATACCAATGATTCCGACTGGTCTTCCGTTTGACTTCAAACGATTGCAATTTCCAGTTCGCTTTGCGTTCGCAATAACAAGTCGCAAGGCCAATCGTTTAGCGTTTGCGGGATAAATTTCATATAGATTATTTAGAAAATCATTGTTTTTCACATGGGCAGTTATACGATGCCTGTTCACGAGTTGGAAAACCATCCGCTTTGTTTGTGTTAACGTCAGACCAAAAAACAAAAAAATGTGGTTTACCAAAGATCACTTCCATGAAACGGATAATTTGCGGATTCACTTTCATTTACTTAGAGAAGTTCAACTAAAAACACTTCATTTTTGTAATCGAAATAAATTCATTACTGTTGTATAATGAAATCAAATTTTTCCTTTTCAAATGTAAAACAAACAAAAAATTTCTTCATCTTTCTCACGAAACCATCTGGTGGCGAAACGGATTTCGTCGGGTTTGCTAGTATATATATATATAATTTTTGCATATTATTAAGTTCAAAATCTTTCTAACCATTTTGGCATATCTTAAAAAAAGTTGATGTATGTGTGTATGTTTGTGTGTGTATGTAAACGGATACACCTGCCATTGTGGGCGTACGTAGCGCTAAGGGAGTAAAAAATTGTTATGCAGTTTTTGAGAGAACGGATCATCCGATTAGAATGATTCAAAAAAAAACATTTTGCTTGTGTCAAAGACAAAGAAATAATTAGCTTTCGAGAAAAGTAGGTCTAGCAGTTATAAAATTTTGAAGGAATTTAAACTTTTCGTGTTTTTTTCTGAAATTTAAATAAATTCAATTTTTTGTAATTTACAAAAATCAGAAAATAAAACGAAACCGATTAAAAAAAAATCGAATTATTTAAATGTTTAAAAAAAAACTTGTAATGGTATTTTGCCTTGAGGCAAGTTACATGAACTTCCCGATATGTGTAAATAATCGACTTAATCAATAAAAAATAAATTAATTTACGAGTTATTAAAAGTATTCCGAGTGGATTTATTACACATCATTGAAAACGAATACGGAATGAACACGTTAACTCGGAGTATTTTTTAAAAGCAAATTTTCAAAAATCAACAATTTTTATAATTAAACCAGTTTCCATAGGACTTTAATGGTTTAGTATGTTCATTAACACCAAAAGTTTCAAAACATTTATAAAAAACATGCTTGTTTATATAATAGCTGTGTTGTGTGTACTATATCAGATTAATTAGTGTCATGGATTTTTTTAAAGAACATTAGTCTTTCTAAAAAAGCTGCATGAGAAACTTTTAGTTGAAAAACAGTTTTTAGTTTAGCTTATTTCATTTTTTATCATATTCTAGTATAAATCCTTCCCAATTAAAACAATATATACTTTTTATTGGTTTTTGCTATAGCATTTAAGAGGGAAGAGACTTCAAAAAATGCCTTTTTTGATGATCTTTTAAGGAAGGAAATAAATATTTAATTGACACGAAACTTTCAGGATTTATTGTTATATAATTTCAACATTCTTCTCAAACTTTTTTATTAAAATATATGTCATAACATGCCGGGTACAAGCATTTTAACGTTGCGCCACGAGCGTTTTGGTGTCATTTGGCGGGAAAGATGCAGGTCACAATTTTCATCCGAAACCAAATCCCAAAACAAATATATATTTTCAATAGTATAGATTCTAGTTGAACCGAAAAAATCCAGAAAAAAATGAGAAATTTACCAATTTTTTGCAACTTGAAAAAAGATCATGTATTTTGATACAAAATTTCACTTTAGATCGTTTGAAAAGTGGGTTAATTATAACTTTTTTTAAGTTTTTAAGGTTCAACTAGAATAGAATTTATTCCTGAATACAATGAATTTTGTCTCGTTTAGTTTTTTCCTTATATTTCCCGCCAATTAGAAAGAATCGTAAAAATGAAAAACCGAGCCAGATTTCACGTTGAAGCTATCTATTCACAAAGGCAGTATCCTCAACATAATTAACTTCCCGTAGGGTAAGTTATTGTAATGGGCCGAAAATCGGAATTGAAAATTTTTACATTTCTCGACGTTTTGAAGGTTTCTGAACGTTTTGGCATACCTCAGAAAAAATGGATGTGTGTGTGTGTCTGTGTGTGTGTGTGTATGTATGTATGGATACAAATTTCCCGTCACGTTTTAGGGCGCACGGATCAACCGATTTGAATGGTTCAAAAAACATTCGATTCCTATTGATAGGGAAAAGAGCTGATTAGTTTTTGGAAAAGGCAGGTCCAGCCGTTTCGGAGATACAGAGCAAAGAGTGCAGAAAATAGAAATCGAATTTTTGAGAGAACGGCGTATCCGATTTGAATGATCTAAAAAACATTCAATTAGTAATGATTGGGAGAAGTGTTTATTAGTTTTTGGCAAAGGCAGGCCCAGCCATTTCGAAGATACGGAGCTAAATATGTAAAAATGGCAGTTTTTGAGAGAACTAAGCGTCCGATTTGAATGATTCAAAGAAGTTTCTGCTTATCTTAACAAAATAATTGATTTTGGAAAAAAAAATTTTGTTCCATTTTAGTTTTTTGTATATCGAAAATATTTCAGATTTTATTTTATTATTTTATATTAGACAATGATACAATATTTATAATAATCTATTTGAAAACATTCAGTATTCAACGGGAAGTTCCAGCAATTTGCCTTAAGGCACGATGCCATAATTGCCTCAAGACAGAATTCCACTTACAGCTATTTTCTGTCTATAATTGTTGCCTAGCAACGTCGGAAACTGATCCTCGAAAATTCCTGCCGTATTTCACAAATAGAGCATGTCCTATTTGGCGAAAGATAAACTGTTTTGTGGCCGATACTTTCAGTGTTCAATGAGAAAGCTGTATTTTATCACGTAAATATCAATGTATACTTGATTTATGTACTTCGACTTTGGAAGCGTTCAGTTTTTTTGTGAATAGCTATCGTTTATATAGCGATGTAAAAAAATGATTAGTTTTTGGGAAACGCAGTTCAGTAATTTTAAAATATTCAAATTTTCGAAAAAATTCAAATATGATTTTTTGTTCAAGTTTTCGTAATTTTATCTAAAATATCAAAAAAAAATTAAAATTTTCAAAAAATTTAAAAAAAAATCAAATCGTTTTATTTCAAAAATTTCGAAATTTGCAGAAAATTGAAAAAAAAAAAATTTACGAACAAATCTAAATTTTAATATTTTTTAAAATTTAATAATTTTTGAAATTAAAAATATTAAATTTGCATAAAACTTTTACCAAACTTTCCATAACCTTTTTAATATTTTTATAACAATATTAATTGAAGATACTGATTTTAATAATCAATAATTATTATATTAAACTGTTTCGAAGATCTTGTCAACTGGCGGTCAAAAATGATCATTAGACATGCACATCAAATTATTATATATTATTTATAGAGATTTTAACAATAAGTATGAATTTTGTTTACATTCCTATGGGTTCCGTAATCAATGTTTATATTTCGTCTCTATGCAATTAAAGAAGTACGATTGCTTTGAAAAAAAGTTCAGAATTTCTAAAATATTTCAAAATAAATTTTACTTCAAAAAGTCTTCTTTTTTTTCAAAAAAAAGTAAATTTTTGTCAAAAATTTATAGTTTCTCAAAAATCTAATTTTTTCAGAGTAATTTTTTTTTTCAAAAATGTTAATCTTTTAAAAAATATAATTATTGGTACGGCAAGTTCCAGCAATTTTTCTTAAGGCACGATGCCATGCGCCCCACTAGTTATCTTTTTATTATTATTATTCTATTTACTTACTTCTTAGAAATATGAGATTAAATCATGTTATGTATTAATCCTAATCGGATGCGATACATATATGTTTGTTTACATTTCATTTCAACGCTCTTTTTGTACACTTATTAGCATTAGTGTATTTTAGGCCTATATATATAATTATATTATATTTATAATAATCTATTTGAAAATGAACAAAATTATTATTAATCATAAAATAAGTGAAAATCTGGCGCAAAATTCTTGTTCACCTTACCAGAAAACTTGATAGAAATCCTGTTTCACGAGATACTGCTACTGGCGTCGTGTGCACCGGACGTATGTTACAGTATTTATAATAATCTATTTGAAAATATTTAATATTCCTCGAATATTTCATTACGGTATGGTAAGTTTCAGAAATTTGCCTTTAGTGCGGAATTGAAAAATGCACTCATTTTGATATGGCTTAATATTGGATTAATTGTCATCTTTTTTGTTTGCATTTTTAACTTCCCGTAGGGCAAGTTATAGTAATCGCAAAAAAATCGAAAATGAAATTTTTTATATATCTTTACGTTTCAAAGGTTTCTGAATATTTTGGCATACCTTAGAAAAAATGGATGTATGTGTGTGTGTGTGCGCGTGTGTGCATGTATGTGCGGATACAAATTTTCGTCGACGATTTCGGGAACACTGATCAACCTATTTGAATAATTCAAAAACCATTCGATTCGCATTGATAAGGAGACGTGCTGATTAGTTTTTGGCGAAGGCAGATCTAGCCGTTCCGAAGATACGGGATGAAAAGTGCCAAAAAGCGTCCGATTTTAATAATTCAAAAAACATTTCACTTGTATTGACAAGATGAAGAATTGATCATATTTTCATGAAGGCAGGTCTTGCGGTTTCGGAGATCTAATGAAAAAAGTAAAGAAACATGCCATTTGGCGGTCAAAAATATACATATGCACATCAAATTATCAGATATTTTATAGAGATTTTAACAATAAGTTTATCTATATATAAGCTTATCCGTTAGACGGCGGCGCAGCATGCACTTTGACGCGATTTGACATTTTGTCTCTATGCAGTTCAAGCAGTACGAAATTTATCCCGCAAACACTAAGCGATTGGCCTTGCGACTTGTTATTGCGAACGCAAGGCGAACTGGAAATTGCAATCGTTTGAAGTCAAACGGAAGACCAGTCGGAATCATTAGTATGTCACCAAATTGCAAGCAATTTTTGATTGAATGGTGAAATTCAGTGCGTGTACATCATTATTCTTTGCGGCAAGAATTGCTCGTTGACTTAACCAAGCATAATTCTGATAATTCTCACTAATGTCTTTACTCGAATTTTTAATTACGGTTCGTGAAGTTCCAGCAGCTTGCATTAAGGCACGATGCCATGCACAATTAATTTTCTTAGCTATAAACCTTTCGGAGCCCGAGACCTTTCCAACGAATGCAAAATTGTCGAAATTGATTCATGCGTTCTGGAGTTATTTCATCAAGAAGGAAAACCCGACTTATTTTCATATATATAGAAGATAATCTATTTGAAATTATTTAAAACAATTATTGATTATTTTTATTACTCAAATTTTTAATTACGGTGCGTGAAGTTCCAGCAATTTGCATTAGGGCACGATGCCATGCACCACTAATTCTCTTAGCTTATAAACCTTGCGGAGCCCGAGACCTTTTCAACGAATGCAAAATTGTTGAAATCGGTTCATGCGTTCTGGAGTTATTTCGTCAGGAAGGAAAACCCGACTTATTTTTATATATATAAAATATATGAGAATTTTTTGTTAAAATTTTGTAATATCGCCTTATGCTCAAAACAGAATATATTTTTGCAAGTGATCATTCACATTTTGAACTTTATGATTCTAAAAGATCACGCAACTGGCAAGAAACAGCGACAATATTAGTTACTATTGATATTTCATCTATTTACACGATATTTTTTTTATGAACATTCGATAATAGATGAATATTTGTTTTAAGATTTTGTTTCATTTATCACTTGTCACAATAAAACAATACGTCAGTAATAATATTTTTATTTTATGAATAAAGTTTGAATCATTAGCAGTTTATTATGAAACTTTTTTTTTTATAAATCAAAACGAGTAATTCATTCAACTATTTTCTCAGAATTTTAATGAAAAAATTAAATTTTGATACACAATGCTGTCAGATAGTGAGCCTGATCCTCTTGATAAACTAGAAACAATCATAAAGACTGTGGGAAAAACAATAGATGAGAAAAATGAAAATAAAAGGAAGGCAAAACTAACTGGTAGAAAAGTTTGTTCAACTGGGAATTTTAAAAGTTCCAATAATGTTCTTCAAGATGATTTTAAAAAGTTTGATGATTCTGTTCAGAAATACGTTAATGATGTCAAATCATGTACTGGTCTGGACAATATGGGCCCAAAAGGGGACGAACTGCCCAAGTCACATATGCTGTTGGTAAAAAAACTTGCAGAAAGCAATTATTTAAAACGTGAAGATACTTTTACGGTAGAGGATAGAAAAACGCTCAAGAAAATGAGAAGAAAGGAATTGACAAAAAAGAAAAACATCATTGCTTCATGTGACTCTAGCGATAACGACGATTTGCCATGTACTTTTGGGCACAGAACTATAATTACACAAGTTTATTCGCCAGAAGATTTTTCAAATACAAAAAGTAATCAAGCGGAACCAAACAAAGCCGCCGAAGATATTTCTGTAATAGATAAAGCCAAAGAGGAAGAACTAGAAAAGGAAAGACAAGCTAAACAAGAAGCAAGAAAGGCTGCTTATAAAGCTTGGTGTGATCGCAAAGCGGAAGAACTTAAAAGCAGAGCTGAAAAGCAGAAGAAGATAAAAACTGAATTAGAGTTGAAAAAAGAGGAGGCATTGCAACGCAAAAAGATTCAAGAAGTTAATTTCAAATCTTGGTTAACACGAAAGAAGGAAGAGAAAAAGGTCAATGAAATTATTGAGGAGATGAAAAAGAAAGAAGCCATGCAAAAAGCTGAAGCTGACAAAGAATTAATTGAAAAGAAGGTTTCAGCTACAAAAATGTGGAAAGCTAAAAAACAGCAAGAAGCAAAACAGAAGAAAGAAGCTGAATTGCAGGAAAGCAAGAGCAAAATATTGATAAATGAATTAAAAAGCCAAAAAGCAAATGAAGTTTTTGAAGAATGGATTAGGTCTGTACATTTAAAACCTAAGCCATCCCCATTGAATAAAGGACATGAAAGCTATATTGTAAAAAATGTTGGCTGGATCAATCCAATACCATGGCAATCAGTATCCAATGATATTACGTCTGAAGAAGAATATTGTTATTAGAACTTTATTGGAGTGAATAGCAAAACTATTCAAAAAAAATATAAATTTTATGTTATTTTATGCTAATTTTTAATGATGATTACAATATTCAAAATAAAGTAATTAATTAAAAATTGTTCATCCATTTATTTTAAACAAATATAAATATTAATAATTTATTATAAATGTTATAAACAAATATCACATTTACAGAGATGGTATTAGAATGTAAATGTACCTCACGAAGTAAATTTACTTGAAAAGGAACTAAGCAACGTTGAATTTTGTGTTGTATTTGATGACTTTGGTACCTGTAATGAATAATGCACAAGTTATTATATAAAAATTTAAATATTAAGGAGACTACATTTAATATTATAAAGAAAACAATATTTAAATCGAAGACAGATTATTACAAACTTACCATTTGCAACCTGAATAGCTGGTCCAAGGCATGCGGTAAAAGGGGTCTCACAGAATTTATTTCCATTGCTGTTAAGTGATCAAGTTTGGCATATGATCCACCTTCTCGAATGAATGCATCCATAGAAGTCCTCAATTTTGCCATTCTTATATCCCAAATGTCTTTAATTATTGTTCTAATTTCTTCAGCTCTTGGTATATCTTCTGCAGCAGTGTTTAAGATTAACTTTGCTTCAACCATGTAATGAGGGTTTGGCATTTTAGTAAAGAACCTGGAAAAATACAAATGGTAGTTGAATAGATATAAAATAATAAATGAAATATACACAATATAAAATTGTTTTAAATAATATAAGAGGAAAAAATAATATAAAATACAATAGGAATCGATAAAACATAATATTGAACTGCAAAGTAAAAAATACATACCAGCAAATAGTATTTGTCTCACTTTTTATAAAAAATTTAAGTTGTGATATACAAATACTGCAAATACAATCAGGTAAACCATTCATACCTGGATTGTTTCTCTTCTTCTCGAACTTCTTCTAGTAGTGTAACATCCATCCATTCCGGGGTAACAAATCTGCATTTTTGTTGCTGTCTCAAAGTGACTGCTAACCATAAAGGAACATTTAGAGGTAAACCAGCTTTAAATGGTCCAATACTCCCTGATATTAGATGTACAGGGTCGAAGCTAAAATTAGGAATAACTTCAATTGTTTCTTTTTCTGCCAAAAATTCCACTTCTGCTGGGTCCATTGACATTGTGGTTATTGATGTTTTCTGTGTAAAAACTATAAATTGCGCATACGGCAAATATTCGTTTCAAACATTTGGATTTCCCTTTGATATACCTAAACATGCCAGTGTTTTTAAAAATTATGAGCTGTCAAAGTATGCTTGACGGTTGAATTAGAACACTGCTATTCCTATTTCCACCAGATGTCTCTAGCATTTCGCACATATGTCAGCCTCTACCATAGATGACACTTGTCATGCAGTCGTCTCGCCACGATGAAGAGTAAAAATGACGGATTTAAAGTAAAACCATAGACCATAGATAATTATATAAGTATAAGACCTACTACTATGCTTACTTATCTAAACTTTTATCTATGCATAGATAAATGAAGAGTATTCTATTGGCTATGTGCAAAGGTGCGAAGGCATGGAAGGGGAAGTCAAATCGACCGAAGCGTTCGTAGTGGCTACTTTGAGCATTAAATGTAGCTATTAACCGAAATTTTAAACAAAAACACATAAAATATTTGTTAATTTTAAATTTAAATAAGATAATTAAAAATGAGCCACCAAAGCTGTTGTATATAGTGGGTTGTAGAAATACTAGCAGAAAAAGTGACTGCAAATTCTATACATTTTCTACAGCTAAGTGGAAAGAAAATCAACGGGAAAAGTGGATCGCTGCGGTTAGAAGAAAAAAGTAAATATCATAACTTTATTCTTATAAAAATTCAATTCGGAGTACTATAAATAGTTGTAAAATTGTTATGTTTAGCAAAAAGAAAAATTATAAGTCAATAAATTGTTAAATTATCAAAATTTAATGCTTCCTAGAAAAAAATGTTTTGCAAACAATGTAATTAATACAAGGCTGAAATAATAAAGAATATATGTTTATATATTGCATATTGATTCTGTATAACTATTATCTATATATTAATTACATTTTATTATATAATAATTGTAATTTTATGATTAAAAGAAAAATAAAAGTCATCACATAGCGCTAAAATGTTTATTTTGCAAACAGTTTAATTAATACAATGCTGAAATAATGCAAAATATAGATTTGTAGTGTTGATGGATCACCGCCGTGGGTTCCCAAGCCCTATGATCGCATTTGCAGTGAACATTTCATTAGAAGAAAAAAATCGGACGAGGTATTGAGTCGTACCTACTTGCCAACAATATTTCCTTCAATTTACAAGCCTCGCAAGGTTAATGTAGTTTTTTTTTCCTGCAATTTTATTTGATGGATGATGGAATCAAATCATGTCTTTATAATAATGTCCATTGTAAGTCTTTAGTTTGACCAAAAATAATAAAAAAATGAGTAAATTAATTTATTATTTACTTATTCGATTATTAAAATATTTTTATCATTATTATATTGTCTTTATTAAGAACTATTCCAAGATTAGGACTTAAGCTTTGAGGCACTTAACCTTAAAAATGTTTACTGCATTTCTTTATTTAATTAATCATTATACTTAATTATGTTTTAAGTACGTTGAAGTAAATTTAATAATTTCAATAAACATTCAGCGTTCACATTATTACTGTATCTTGTTTATTATTATTTATAACAATTATTTAATATCTTTTTTCTTTAACAAACATATAAAACCCATGAAAACCACACACTGATAGCCCTAGACAATATAATAATGATAGCTATGGCTACAATCATAGATAAGGAATAATATAATACAATCATAGATAAGGAATAATATAATAATGATATATAATAATCATAGATAAGACAATATAAGAATGATGGCTACAATTAGTTCATATTTATTACGGTGCTGCATAGGCGCTGCTGTCACGCTCTATAAAAAGTAAAAAACCCATACTATCTATGCTCTTCTTTCATCTATGCTGTCAACATTATTACTTTCTTTATGAGTGTCCTTATGCAGTCACTACAATGTTCCTTTTTAGGGTGTGAAGTTTGCTGTATTAAACGTCAGAAGTGTTTCACATTCGCTGCAAAGTTGAATGGGATTTTAGCGTTATTATGTTTTATTTTGTGTGGTTTTCGTGCTATGTGTTCTTCTGTTCGTCTATTATTTTCCGGCGTTTTTTGCTACCTCGTTTTTTAATTATTTTGTGCGTTATTAATACGGTTTTAGTATAATTTTCTTGTGAATCGTGTGTTGCTCGTCATTATTATATTAACATTTATTTTTTTTAATTACTAAGTTTATTATTTTGTTCATATTTTTACAGGTTAAGGTCTTTTTCTTTGTTTTTACGTGTTTTATAGGTTAGGGTTATTATATTACTATTTATGTTCTAGCTATTTTACAATTATTAGATCGCTTTAGAAGTAGGTATTCCTGCATTATTTTATTTTTAGACAAATATATAAGGTACGTTTTAATCACTTAGGTTAGGTTGCATTTCAATTCATAGCTAGGTTACATTTCATTTAAGAATTTCATATTTATCTCGTTAGTTGATTCCTACGTTACTTTTAGCTCATATTATAGGTTTAATATTTTAGTTCATATTTCTTTTTTATACATAAGTTATCTTTTAATCATAGCTTAAGTTAGTTTAGGTTTATACTATAGTTCAACCCCTTTCTTTTTTATATTCAATATGAAAAGGTAAAACCAATGTATCCATTGCTTTAAAACTTTTGCTTCCACTAGTTCTCTTTGCCGTCACAACAGGTTAGTACATCACATACAGCCTAAGCAGTACTTTCAAAATTTTGAATGTACATTTTGCCAAAAAATTTTGCATGCTCCTTCCTCATTACAAAGGCACATCTCCTACAGACTCCAAACTCCAATGCACGTATTTTTATGATTCCCGAAGTAATCCAGAAATATCCCTTGCGCTGCATTCTTATGCTCTACCCTCTTCATTAATTCCTTCCACTACTTCTTATTCATGTACCCTTACTGCTTCACAAACTTCTTACACAACTCTTCCTGCTTTGCCAAATCCTTCTACATCATTTCCTTCTTCACCAATACCAACGACAGCCTTCCATTCATATGCTCTTCCTGCTTCACCAATTCCTACAACATCCTTCCACTCGGATGCGCTTCCTGCTTCACCAATTCATATGACAACCGCTAATTCCAATACTGTTTCCTTTATTCGACAACCATCTTCCCCACTACTTTTCCAATCATCCAGATCGCTCACATTCTTTCCAGTGACCCCAACGCGACCCAGACCCCAAGATAATGCTTCGCTGTACTCAGAACATTTTACAGGTATTAAAATATAAGTATTATTTAAATATATTTAATATTACATCCACAAAGTTACCATAATTGTTCATTTATAGGTTCTACAAGGGTTCTCAGAATTACTTGCCCCATTGAGGATTGCGGGAATGCTTACACACGGTTCAGCGCACTACAAAAACATACTGAGTGTCATCATCACATCAATATTGAACACAAAGACAAACTGTTTTCTTCTATTAATGGTTTGTCAACTTTTAATTATGAAGATTTTCAACAAACATTTCTATAATTTCATCTTTTGCTATAGATTTTTACAGCTGGAAAACTGAGATTGAACAGAACAGTATTACGTCATATGTGAAGGACACTGCAGCATACATAACAAAAGACAATTGCTGCACCATTCAATATTATAATTGCCATCGATCACACAGTCACCATACAAAGGAAACATGTTTAAGGGGTAGCAAAAAAATTGGGCATGCTTGTCCCTCACGAATTATGTGCAAGGTGTATAATGACGGACATGTTGAAGTTGATTACTGGAAGACACATGTGGGACATGAAAATTTGATAAAATATGTGCGGCTGGATCAAAATTTAATCAGAAACATCAAGGGTATAATTAATTTATTTTCATAAATGCAATTATCACATTGTTGTAAGTTCTTTGTCATTTGTAATATATTTTTTCCAGATCAAATTAAAGCAGGCGTAGATGATGACTTTATTATAAAAAACATACATGAAGATTGTTATAACAAAAAATTACTGAGACCACTGAGAGCTTCCATAAAAAGGCGGGTGTTACCACCAAATGATACCTTTATAAATAAAAATGATTCAAGAAGTGTAGCCGATTCTTTGCATTCTTTGCATTTAATGCTGGAAATAATTTAATTATCTTCATAATTAACTATTATTGATGTTTGCTTTATTTGCATAATTCATTTAAAGTTATGCCATTCATTCAAGTTATGGAAATGTGTTTCAAATTGTAAATATCTATACATTATATAGCTTTGCCAGTATCATAACACACTGCTTATGTGTGCATTTTTGTGTCTAACGACAAATAATTTAATTATGTTAATTAAATGTGATTGGTATTTGCTTTATTTGCATAAATATATTTATTATACCATGCTTTAACAATATTATGGAAATAGGTTTTAAATTGTAAATATATGTATATTAATATGTTCTATAATTTCAATAAATTTTTATTATTATAAATGAATAGTTTTTCTTCTTTTATAAAAAACAGTATATTTTTGATAAAAAAAACAATGCTAAAGCTTATGTTAACGCATTAATTTTTTATTTGTTGACCAAAATAAGGTTCAATTTTTCAATACCATACGTACTGTTAATTTTATAAAAGGTTGAAAATAATTTCAAATGCCTGAACAAAACTTTGTGGCACCTTACAGAACTCCACCTAATTGATTGAGAATTTAACAAAATTCAGGTATATAAATGCACGTCACAACTATTTCGACAGATTATTATTCACATTTTTATACAAGAACTTTTTCGGAGAAAACAGTTGTACGTTTATTTAACTTACTGAATAAAACTTCTTACATAAGTACTACATTTTACCACTTTCAGACTCAATATGATTATTACTATATACTATGACAGTACTAAATCCTCTACGTAATATTATGATCGTAGAGAAAAATTAAATATATATAATATATTGATATACATTAATATATGAGAGCTGAAATTAAATTGTAACTGTCACATTGACGTCTATGAACTGTCATTATGTACTAGGGTTATTTACACTTTTATATTGGTACGCCTGCTTTGTTTGTCACCTCTTCATGAAGTATATTGTCGTGTCAAAAAATGGCCGCCAGTGACTGCATGAGGAACCGTGTCTTTCTTTTACCTATGCTTGTCAATATGTCAAAAATCATGATAATTTCCTAGTCATATGAACTGTATGTGAATCGTCGTCCTGTCGGAATCCTATTTATTATATGATAACTATTGCATGTATTTTAACTCCGCCTACTTTTTCTGGTGCAATCGTTGAAACACACGGTTAATAATCTAAATAATAATGAATTCTCATCCGGATTTTCGGCGTCCCGATAGAATAAATCGGTATAAGCCACCAACGACAAATGGACAAGGTGAAACAAATGAGGATTTAACACCAGATTATATGAACATATTGGGTATAACATCATCTCTTTGATTTTTATTTTACCATATGAAACTAAATATTGTTCATGTTTAGGTATGATATTCTCCATGTGCGGTTTAATGATGCGTTTAAAATGGTCTGCATGGTTGGCTCTATACTGCTCTTGTATATCCTTTGCTAACTCTCGGGTTAGTGATGATGCCAAACAAATTTTGAGTTCGTTTATGTTAAGTGTTAGTGCAGTAGTCATGTCATATTTACAAAATCCTACTCCGATGTCACCTCCTTGGGCACAAACGTAATTACAAATAAATGCACTATAAGTGGTTTTATAATATTTTGTAATTAAATCTAATATATTTATATATTTATGAAAAATATAATATGTAAATCACAATTAACAGCTAATAGTTAAATTTTTAACTTAATTGGTTTTAATTCCTGGTTTGATTCTTAAGTTATATCAGGTATTGTATAGTTCATTTCACTACATAATTTTGAATAGCCATATTTTGTCATTTTTAGTTGGCTATATAAAAGATAAGTATGATATACAGTATACAGTACAGTAAGAGTGCAAATTAAGGTGTGCTTAAATTAAAATCGTGAACAGAAATTGTTTGCGCTGGAACTTTTTGTTAAGCATTGAAAATATTTTAAGAAGTGGCATGCCAAGTGAATCCAGTGATTTTTAAAACTCAGAAAGAATTTGCAGCTGTGCTTTTTGCAAACTTTGTGAATAGGTTCACATGATACCTAGTTTTCTGTTTTAAGCAGCCATTGGATCTTCAGATTTAAATCGTCAACATACACATGGGTGCGCAATTTTTATTTTTTTTTTTATTTATATTGGAAGTATATTATTAATTGGCAGAAACAAAGTATGGAAAAGTTAGATTTTTTGTAAGTGACCAGCTGTACCCAATCATGTGTTGCTGTATTATACATCTAATTAAAAATCTTAATTTAAGCTTAAACTCAAAAATGCCGTTTTGTTGCACACATTACTTGTAGTTAGTATAGTGAAAAATACTAAATGTTAGTTGGTGGTTAAGCTATAGTGGAAACATCAGTAAAATTGTTTTTGTTCATGTAAAAAAATAATATAAAGAAAATTAATTCACAATATTCAAGAAAGTGTAGTTTGTAACAAAGGTTCAATTTGACTTAGCAAGCATTGTGAAAACCACAGCAACTACATCACATTTTATTAAATAAATAACTGTTCAAACATGTTCAGTTAAATTTTTACTTCTCAGCTACTTAATTTTAATGATTAATTAATCATTGTAGAAATGTTTTTTGCTATTTTTAAAAAAAAATCTCATTGCGGGGTAAAAATTAAGGGATAGCCAAGTGGAAAAAAAAAGAATTATTTTATTTTATTTATATAAAAGCCAAATGGCATATTTTTTACGTTTTTTACTAGATCTCCGAAACGGCTAGACATGCCTTCTCAAAAATTTAATCAGTTCTTCATCTTGTCAATACAAGTAAAAGGTTTTTTGAATTATTAAAATCAGACGCTCCATTCTCTCAAAAAATCTATTACCTTTTTGACACTTTTTGCCTTGTATCTTCGAAACGGCTCAACATGCCTTTGCCAAAAACTAATCAGCACGTCTCCTTGTCAATACGAATCGAATGTTTTATGAATTATTTAAATCGCTTCATCCGTGTTCTCCGTCGACGAAAATTTGTATCCGAACACACACACACATACACGCTCATACGCATACACTCACACAGAAATTTTATATGATAGAAAATGACTTGATTCGTGGATAGCCTCAAAAGACGAACACTTCTGGCGTCTAGGTATTCGTGCTCTGCCAGAAAGATGGGTAAAATATATGTATAACGATGGGCAATACTTTGAATAAATCAAATGTAACAGTTTTTTTTATAATAAAGTCACATTTTTATCGAAAAACAGCGAGAACTTAGTTGCGCACCTAATATAACTGAGAATAAGTTATTCGACAAAACCACCTTTTGATCGATTCCAAATTTAGGTTCTGAATTTAAATAAAATAAATAACAATAACATAATCTCAAAATGCTTTATAAATACCAATGAGTATATAATTATACAAGTGAGATCTTTGAGAGCACCGTATTTGAGAAAAATATGATTTGCAAAAAGAGAGTGCTATAACGCCAAAAAGTGCATTTTCATATTAGCATTTCAAGAAAGTTGATATTTTGAGTTTCTAGTAACACTTGCGGCCCGTTTAATACCGTTTTTGTGTATAAATAAAACTACAAACAAAACTACTCACTACAATTTAATCATAATTAAATAATATTCACCTAAAACATCCTATTAAATGTAATTGAACATCATCTGTCAAAAACGTTTGATATTTGACGTATGAGCCGCCGTCCATCGTTTTATTTAAATTACGCTTCTGCAAAAAATTTCAATTTAAAAATGTGAAGTTTCTACGCGGTAACAACTTATGGATTACCACGAATTTTTCAAGACTGGCCAAATCTGTTTTTGACCATTTAACGTTTTACCCATGTGGATAAAATATAATTAATTATGTCGTCATCTAACGGTGTGCTTTACAAATAACCAAAATCTGATAGGGGGGCTTTTGACCCGCCATTTTGAGCTTTTAATTTTATTCTTTATTTTTATATAAAATATAGTTGTTAATAATACATGACTAAGACAACATCGGCGTTTCATTTAAGTTTATCATACACCATATCTATGTATGATTCTAATCATATTCTAATATTATCTAGTCGTATGTGAATCGACCTTTAAGTCATAGATAAACGATTTGTACTTGAAATTGGCACACATGAGCCATCTGTTTTTAAAAATTGACACTACTCAAGACCAAAACAGTGCAACGCATGGCCGGTAATCTCGGAACAAACGTCTGTAACCCGAGTTTAGTTAGAGCCCCTGCCGCCGGTCGCGCTTGTTTTTTTTTTTTTTTTTTTTTTTTTCACTTTGAAATCGAATTTGACATATGACAGATACTTAAATTAAACATGGCGTTTTTGACCATTTAACGTTTTACCCATGTGGATAAAATATAATTAATTATGTCGTCATCTAACGGTGTGCTTTACAAATAACCAAAATCTGATAGGGGGGCTTTTGACCCGCCATTTTGAGCTTTTAATTTTATTCTTTATTTTTATATAAAATATAGTTGTTAATAATACATGACTAAGACAACATCGGCGTTTCATTTAAGTTTATCATACACCATATCTATGTATGATTCTAATCATATTCTAATATTATCTAGTCGTATGTGAATCGACCTTTAAGTCATAGATAAACGATTTGTACTTGAAATTGGCACACATGAGCCATCTGTTTTTAAAAATTGACACTACTCAAGACCAAAACAGTGCAACGCATGGCCGGTAATCTCGGAACAAACGTCTGTAACCCGAGTTTAGTTAGAGCCCCTGCCGCCGGTCGCGCTTGTTTTTTTTTTTTTTTTTTTTTTTTCACTTTGAAATCGAATTTGACATATGACAGATACTTAAATTAAACATGGCGTCCATTGTAATAAATTTTTCATGGAGAGATAACCTAGACAATATAATAAATGCTTGTTAGAGTAAAAAACAAATAAGCTGTCGAAGTGCATTGTTTAACGAAGAAGAAATACCAAGAAAAATGCATGTATTATGTAGTTCCAGCGAGAAACGACGAAGTAAAAGTAAAATAAGTAATAATATTTGCCGGCTTTCAATCTAAGTGAGTACTTTTATTAATATGCATACTTCGAATTACTTTCATTTGATTGTACTATTCTGATATGATTTTTCATTACAGTTTAATAATTCAGAAATAATTGAGACATTTAACTATATCAATACTAGAAATTTTAAGGTTATAAATAGACAGAGAGAATTCCTGTCAGCTCTCTGAAAGGTATGTTATTAAATAACTAAATATAAATTAATCTTGTTCTAATAATGTAGGATCATAACTAATAATTCTACATCGATTTTTTCAGCAGTATAAAAGGAAAATACGTTCAAATGTAAAATGTTTAGACGGTTTACTAAACACATTCACAAGTGTACAAGTATTGATATGAGATGAATGAATACACAGGAAAAAACAATAAGAATGAAGTCTGAAATGTGCTGAAATCTTTGCTGATCTCCCACTAATATTGAACAGTACGACTCGTAATTATATATTAAGTCAGTTTGGAGAACATACTAAAAACACTAATGATATAATCGTAAGTGAAAGGAAATTCTCAATTAATGGTGAAATTCTAGCTAGTGCAAAGGTTAATTTAGGTTTGGCTATGTCACAGGAAAAGTTTTTAAGTATTAATAATTTCATTTTGATATTACAAGAAATATTATTATCTGTGTTGTTTAATGATGATAAAGGGAATCACATTGTATAGATTTTCAGGAACTGTCAAATGACAGGCAAAGTATAATCATGATTAATGATAAAATTCTAAAAAGCAAAGGGATAAAACACCCTTAATGTGCACTTGCTTATTGCATTTGACTATTCTGAAAGAGATGTCAATAGCTTTACTCTAAAATGTCTTATTGTAGATGCTATAAGAAAACTATTAAGTACTGTTATAATAATATCAATGATTGTTGTTTTTCTTTAAGACAATGATAATAATGACATTTTGAACAAACATTTGAATGCACATTAACAATAGCGCAGAAAAGATTCCCAAATAGAGACTGTACATCATAGATATTATGTAACTTAATGTTAATCAAAATAAATATATATGTAAATATATATATATATATATATATATATATATATATATATTGGTTATATATTGATCTGAATCAATATCAATCAAAGAATTGTGGTTATATATGTATATGTATATATATAAATAATATATACATTCATGTACATTTCTATTCTTTTTGTGCTCAGCTTGAAAGGCTGATATGCTAAAATGATATTACACACACACATATATATATATATATATATATATATGTATATATATATATATATATATATATATATATATATATATATATATATATATATGTATATATATATATATATATATATATATATTTGTATATATATATATACATTGTGGATAGGGTGTACATTTAAGTACATTTTTATGCTTTTCGCACATAGTTTTTACAGCTTACTACCATCTATTATAATCATATATAATGTTATATATATATATACATTGTGGATAATGTGTATATTTATGTACATTTTTATGCTATGTGTGCTTTGTTTATAAAGAGAACTATGTAGATATAATGTAGAATGTTTTTGTGAAAAATAAATGCTTCAAAATTTTTTTTTTTTTCAATTTTTCTTTTTTTAAATTTTGAATTAAAACGGTCCATATAATTTTGGTTCATTTCTATAGTATTTTTTATACGCACCCGTTCAGGCGACTAGTGCCATCTGTAGCGCGGGGCTTCAACTAACACAGGAATGTGGCAACGAAATATGGCCCGAGAGAGCGATCTATATACTCTTCTTTTATCTATGGTGCAACGCGTATTTGTTCGAAGATAACTCCCCATAGTCTAAACTCTTCTTTTAGTCATAGATAAAAGTCATAGATAAAAGAAGAGTTTAGACTATGGGGAGTTATCTTCGAACAAATACGCGTTGCACTGTTTTGGTCTTGAGTAGTGTCAATTTTTAAAAACAGATGGCTCATGTGTGCCAATTTCAAGTACAAATCGTTCAGCTTCGTGCAAGTTGACACGCGAGGCTGTCAAGCGCTGTCAAGCATTTGATCCCTATTGGCTATGTGCGAAGGCATGGAAGGGGAAGTCAAATCGACCGAAGCGTTCGTAGTGGCTAACTTGGAGCACTAAAAGGGGCTATTATAAACAAAATTTTAAACAAAAACACATAAAATATTTATTTATTTCAAATTTAAATAAGATAATTAAAAATGAGCCACCATAGCTGTTCTGTAGTGGGCTGTAGAAATACCAGCAGAAAAAGTGACTGCAAATTCTATACATTTTCTACAGCTAAGTGGAAAGAAAATCAACGGGAAAAGTGGATCGCAGCGGTTAGAAAAATAAAGTAAGTATCATAACCTTATTGTTATAAAAATACAATTCGGAGTATTATGAATAGTTGTAAAATTGTTATGTTTAGCAAAAAGAAAAATTATAAGTCAATAAATTGTTGTATTATCAAAATTTAATGCTTACTAAAAAATTGTTTTGTAAAACAATGTAATTAATACAAGCCTGAAATAATGAAAAATACATATTTATATATTGTATATTGATTATGTATAACTATTATCTATATATTAATTACATTTTATTATATAATAATTGTAATTTTATGATTAAAAGAAAAATAAAAGTTATCACATAGCGAAAAAATGTTTATTTTGCAAACAGTTTAATTAATACAATGCTGAAATAATGCGAAATATATATTTGTAGTGTTGATGGATCACCGTGGGTTCCCAAGCATTTGCAGTGAATCGGTCGAGGTATTGAGTCCTACCTACTTGTCAACAATATTTCCTTCAATAAGTTAATTTCGAAAAGTTAATATAGTTTTTTTCCTGCAATTTTATTTGATGGGTCTTGTCTTTATAATAATGTCTAAATTATGTCTTTATAATAATGTCTAAGTCTTTAGTTTGACCAAAAAATTGAATAAATTTTACTATTTACTTATTCTATTGATAAAATATTATTTATCATTATTATATTGTTTTTATTAAGAACTATTCCGAGTTTATGACATAAGCTTTGAGGCACTTAACCTTACAAATATTTACTGCATTTCTTTAATTAATTAATCATTATACTTAACAATGTTTTAAGTACGTTGAAGTAAATTTAATAATTTCAATAAACATTCAGCGTTCACATTATTACTGTATCTTGTTTATTATTATTTATAACAATTATTTAATATCTTTTTTCTTTAACAAACATGTAAAACCCATGAAAACCACACACTGATAACCCCAATTAGTTCATATTTATTACGGCGCTGCAGTCACGCTCGGAGCGAATACGAATCGTACGAATAACCTAAAATTGTTTCTAATGAATTAATTGTGTTTAAGTGAACATTTAAGTGAAATTTAATATGGCAAAGTGTTTTTATAGTACCCAAAAAAGTGCCAAGTGCAAGTTAAAATATTCAGCTATTCCAATACCAGTTCCCGGAAAGTTATTTTTTTATAATAATTGCAACACTAATTATATATAATCAAATATGATATTTCAACATGTTATTATATTGAATAGGTGTATTGGGGGTACCTGCAAATTGCTGCAAAATGTACTTACGAACAAAGCCTAGGAGCACTTTTGACAACTAAGGAATGCAAGATGTAATGACAAGAAGGATTCATTAACAATGCAATAATTTAAAAATTAAGTCATACAAATAATCTCCAAAGGCGTTCTATTTTTGAAGACAAATTTTTTGCCATGTCCTCAAACATTGAGAAAGTTGCATTCAGAGATACAATAGTATAGCGGTATTAATGAGTGTCTATTTAAAACATTAGGTTCAGCTATTTCTCTTAAAAAGTATTAGTAGCAAATTCTGTGTTTTGATGTTTGATGAAATACCATTATCTTCGGAATTGTTATATGATTGGATTGAATCTCATATTGTTGATGTTGCAAAACAGTTATTTAGTATTGGTTTAAATGTTCATGAACATAAGTTCATTGTTATATTTAATAAGATATTATCTATTATATTAGCAAATGTAAACACTTATAAAGCGAGTCTATACCATACATAATATTTTGTGTTATAATAATCTTCAAATAAAACTTGAGCAACATCCCAATATAATGTTTAAATTCAAAATATATTTGTTACTGACCTTGTGAGTCAAAAATATTGCTTTTATCTTTCAATTCATGAACAATTGTATGTGCATAAAACATTTTGTTGATATTTTATGGTAATTTCAATGATAATGATTTCATAATGAAACATGATTAAATGTAATGTTATAAAACACCGATACAGAAACTATTCAAAGGTTTTGTTAAATGCAACTTTACTATTAATTTATTAGGTAGCAAAATAACTATTACATGCAGAATTAATAAAGAACAATGTTTCGTAAATGAGTTTTAATCCTAGGAATTTGGATTTCTCTCAATTTTGATATCAATATATATTTTATGTCTTTAGGACTTGTTTGCTTGTGAAGTATTTGTACTTTTTAACAAATTATCTGTTTTTTTTAACCTTCTAAATTTTTGTATTATTTGTCATTCCTTCTAACAATAAGTTTGATATTTCATCTTGTGCTTCTGTGCTTTTAGTTTCTTCTTAGTTTTTAAGTTTTTAATATAATAATATTAGTCATTGAGATATTAATATTAGTCAGTTATTTCTGGTTAGTTAGTTAAATACCGCTGTGGTTTTCTCCACTTAGATCTTTAGTTTTTGAAATATTATTAAGATACTTATAAATATGTATAATAATTATATTTTCAAACATTCCATAGTTGTAATTATAATTGTTAATATAAACATAATTTTAATTGTTCTTTAAAAATATGTAATATATTTGAAAATATATATTTTGTATTTCCTATGATTTATTCTTATTTCCAATATTAAAAATAATTCATGTTTTTTGGGCTGTATACGATACGTACAAATTTAGAAGTAATACCAGGGGTTAATTTAAATATTTTACATGTGCTGCCATCTATTTTTAAAAATTTGTATTTCAATCGAGGTAACGTCAAATCGCCAGACATAGCGATCTATTATACTTGATTATCTATGGTTTAGACAATACGGTGTTAACGGAAGGCAAACGGTTCGTTATGTCCATATCGGTCGCCGTTAATACATAATCGAAAAGTTCAGTCTTGTGTTGTGATGTGAGTTAATCTCGTAATGCCTTGAACATCGCTTTGGCGGGTACATCATTTCAGTTTGTTGTCAAATTATATGTGAATCTCATTTTCTGTTTCTGAATATTTAGATTATAAATTTGTGGAAATGTCGAAAAGAAATAGTTTAGGTAACACTCTGCTCAATTATTTCTCGAAGTCGCCTAGGTCTGCACCATCAACTCCAAAAACTCTTGAACGAAAAATATCTAATATAGGTAGTAAAGTTTAAATTTGATTGTTATTTTAAACTAAATTATAATTTAAACAATGATTTAAAATGATAATAAATAAAATGTAGATAAACGGCCCAGACAAGATGCCGGCAGTGATTCTGATGATTGTTCGATACAACCCAACAAAAAGAGATATAGAGTATTGAGTGAAAGCGATTCTGACGTCGAAAATAAAAGTATGATAAAATATATGGACGAATGAATATTTTCGATCCTTAACCTAAGTATTATATTTCAGGTGATGTCAACATTCATGACACTTCAAGTAAGGTACATATATTCAATTCTGATCTTTACTTTGCTTTGGGACGATTTAAAAGTCACTTAGGCACATATGATTTTTGGATACCAGGGATCAAAATAAGATACTTTGCTGAAGAAACCATATCTGTAGAATGAATTATCATGTCCCGTGCATTGACCCAAAGATAGGGGTTGAATTTCAAAAAATTCCATTTTGACCCATTTAGAGTGCATCTGGGAGGTCTCTCCTGATGGGACCTGTTCTGAGTATTTGCAAAAATTGCAAAAAATCGTTTTTGGTATTTTACTCAGCAAAAAAAAAATTTAAACTATTTTTTTGGATATTCATTCATACACACACAAAAAAAAAATCATTCAAATTTTATGGTTCTAAATAAATCGTTAATTTTTGTCATGTAAAGTACCAAAAATGATGCAATTTTTATATTATGGGCCCCTCAGGGGTGGTTCCAGGGGGTGAACCAAGGGCATGGGTGGGTTGGCCTTCCAAAGTTAGTGGGGGTCGGTCATACATTTGGATGCGATTGTGGCACCCTAAATGGCTCAAAATGAAATCTTTGAAAATTCAACCTTCATCTTTGGGTCAATGCAAGAGACATCAGAACTCATTTTAGAGGGATGGTTTCTTCAGCAAATTATCTTATTTTATTCTTAGTACGGTAAAACCTTGATTAACCGGACTAATTGTTGTCGATAGGCATCCGGATAATCAAAAATCCGGATAATTGAATGTATAAAGAATAATGTTGTGTATTTATTAAAAATATAAAATACATACAAAGATATCAACGAAAATATTGTTTATTAGGAAATTGAAACTTCCTTATGTATGTACATATATATTTTCTTAGATTACATTACATACATGTACTAAACTGCAGCACTTATCATGCGAAAATTCGAATTGTAGGTATGTACATGCATATAAATTAGTCGCAGTTGGTAGTCTGGATAATCGCAAATTCGTATGACCAATGTTCGGATAATCGAGGTTTTACTGTATCTGAAAATCATAACAGACTTTTTTTGACCCCTATATATATATATATATATATATATATATATATATATATATATATATATATATATATATATTAGGGTGGTCCTTAAAATGGTCATTTTCGAATTTCCTTGCTCCCAGGGGCTCAAATGGTTCCAAATAGATAAAAAACAATTCTCTGAAAGTTTTAGCTCTTAATATTAACGTTTAGATAGAGCGCAATTCAATCAAAGTTTGTATGGAAAGAGCATGGAAAAAATTTTGAAAGTTAAAAAAAATGTTTTAGGTATAACTTATCGACAAATGAATGAGTTTTATTCATTCATTTGTTCGCTAAATTGCATCTAAAAAACATTTTTAAAATTTTTGAAAATTTTTCCATGCTATTTCCATACAAAACTTTGATTGAATTGCGCTCTATCTAAACGTTAATATTAAGAGCTACAACTTTCTGAGGATTGTTTTTTATCAATTTGGAACCATTTGAGCCCCTGGGAGCAAGGAAATTCGAAAATGACCATTCTAAGGACCACCCTAATATATATATATATATATATATATATATATATATATATATATATCTTGATAGTTTTTTCGACGTTGAAACATATTTCAAAGTAACTAGCAGCCCATTCGTCGAAATAAAAAAGGTATAAAGTATAAAAACTTTTATTTATACGTTTCGACACAAGATGCGTGTCGAATAATTCAAAAAATCCAAACCAATTCAAAACGATGTTTTCAGATCATATGCTCAATCTCAATCACACTTTTAACACTTCACATCCGGTTATCCTTTATATCGAAAAAAATAGTGACCTTAGAAAATTTGCTGAATCCTTTTTTATTTCATTAAATTCCTCCTCTTGTGTTAATAAACGCAATTCATCCCACCTTTTACATGATAGTTACCAGATTGTTATTGATTTTATTAAAAAAACAAAAAATTAATTTGCTTATCTCTTTTATATTATTTTTTACAATATTGTTTTTTCTTGTTCTAACTTTTACATGGTTTGCTGTTTTCTTTTGATCAATTCCAGTTAAAGCACTGTGTTCGAGGCGTTTTCGTGTCTCGAGAATTTGTCCTTGATGCGTCCCCTCCCATTCCTATCAATACGCCTATTGAAATAATTCAGTCGAGTCTGGATGCTCGGTATGGGCGTGTTTCTCGCTTCACAATTATGCATTTCATAACTTTTAGTCAAATTAGTTTTCAAATCTTGTAGTTATACATAATTTTTTCTAAAAAAATGTTTTTCTCTAATATGTTATTAAGTTTAATTTTTTAAAAATAAATTTTTGTTGAGTGTTTTTGTCCTGTGGTGTGTATAATGTTTCTCTATGCTATAATAATCTATATTGTTGTTCATATTAGTTAATAAAATTTTCAAATTGTTGTAGTTGCTGAATGATGACACGCATCTTGTGTCGAAACGCATAAATAAAAGTTTTTATACTTTATACCTTTTTTATTTCGACGAATGGGCTGCTAGTTACTTTGAAATATATATATATATATATATATATATATATATATATATATATATATATACGAGGTCTGTTCAAAAAGTACCCGGAATTACTAATAATTAAATTTCGCGGGTCTGGAGTGTCTGATTGTCAAAATTTTTTTTTTATTGTGTTGGTATACATGCCCCTAAAGTATGATGAAATTTTCAGCTATATTCACTGTTTACTTTGTCTGTGGTAGTCGCTAAGGTTCGACGTGTTTTTCTGAGCGATTTTTACAATGGAAGAATTGAAAAGTCAAAGAATTTGTATTAAATTTTGCGTAAAAAATGAAATAAAGTGTTGCAAAGTGCAAAAATTCACCAGATATGGCTCCGTGTGACTTTTTCCTATTCCCAAAGTTGAAGAGACCCATGAAATGACGGCGGTTTTCCTCGATTGAAGAAATAAAGGCCGAATCGCTGAGAGTGCTCAAGGACATATCAAAAAGTGAATATCAAGGGTGCTTCGAAAATTGGAAAAAACGCTGGCATAAGTGTATTATATCTGGGGGGGACTACTTTGAAGGGGACCACATTAATGTAGACGAATAAATAAATATTTTTTTGAAAAAACGAAAATACCGGGTACTTTTTGAACAGACCTCGTATATATATATATTATAGAATAACATCAAGTTAAGACAATTTTTAATAAATATTTAATTAAACAAAATAAAAATAAAATAATAATATTTTTTAAAAAAGCTCTTTTCATAAAGACATATTATTCATTTGGAATTTGTTTTACAAGTCAACTTGTTTATCATTTGAATAAATCTCTTTGGAACATTTTTCTAGTAATATATTTAAAAATATATGAATTTTAAACATTTTTTTAAATACCTTGGAAATTGTTTTATGTAAATCAGTAAAAACTAGATAAAATTTACCAAAATCCAGTAATAACTATGAATCATATTTGCATATTGAACTTTTGAAGAATTTGTTCTTAAAATTGTGAACTTTAGTATTTTGATAACTTAATTTGTATTTCAGACATTACAATTCTTTTACATTAATCAAAACTATATAAAGTTTACTAAAATCTAATAAAAAATGTTTATACTTGGATACCGAAATTTTAAACCGTTTTGAATTTTCTCTTAATTTTATGTTGTTTATTCCTTTCTGAATAAACTTTTTCTAATAATTTAAATTCCTTTGATTTACATTTTAAATAAAAATATAGTTTAAATTTAATTATATAATGGGGGTTTTGCCCAAAGCAAGAGCATATTACTATCTCGAATTTCTTACCCGCTACATATATCAGCTTGGCCTGTTTGATTTCACCCACACTTCTAGTGTGTTAGATAGTTAGTTATGAGTATGACATGAACTATTTATTTTGTTTGCTCTAACAAAATCAAACAGCAATTGATTAGAAAACGGAGCATACATTTCTTTAGAATAGATAGACGTGACTTGTATGACAGAATACCGAGTTTGGTCGACGAATTGCAGGAATAAAGTGTCTTGCTTTGTTAACTGGGTATACGTAACCCACCGATTTGAAGAAAATTGAACTTCAAAATGAAATGCTCAAAAACCTATTCCACTAATTTTAACCAATTCGTATTGTATTATAAACTGTATAAATATTGAATTTTTTTGTTATACCTATCTCTACCTGATTACATTTGTAATGATTATTTTGATTTATTTGTAGTTTTATACTTTCAAATAGTAAATATAATAGTAATGAGAGGTCTGAGATGAATTAAAGTGGGTTATATTATTTTATTTACAATTAAATATAGCTAGCAAAGAAGATCATCGCGTCACTTTAAACACAGAAGATGCGATTGGTACATTACTTGGTTCAATATAAAATACTCAATAGTATATATTAAGATTCTGAATCTCTTGAATTGAGAAATAGAAGGGTATTCGTGTAATGAACAGAAGCTTTTGTCAGTATGTAGAGTAAAAAGAAATGGAAGCGAATTCTCACTTATAAATTCTGGCATCTATGGAATGTTGAAGGCTTTTTGTTTTTATGATATTCAAAAGTATTGAAGGGTTTTACTGTTTATGGAAAGAGAAATATTATGTCGTTTTGTGTGACTATGAAACACATAATAGAATGTACAGGATCGAAAATATCTTGAAACAAGTTTAGTATTTCAATTGCAAGATTTTATTATTATTTTTCTTAGCCGAAAAATTAATTAAGAGTTTGAAAAAGTTGCCAAGCGTGTTGCTAACATGCTATTTATGCCAGAAGATTGCATGTTGCAAGCTCAGTATACGTTTGAACTGGTCGACAAGTGAACGAAATAAAAGATGGCCAATTCCATACGATCGCGAATTGCCTCGCATTCATTACTTACAATTTGTCACTAATACAAAAATATAATGCAATTACATTCAACAAATAGTGTAATTACTTGTAACTAAAGTATAATCAATAACAAAAGCATTATAATCAAGAGGTTGATAGAGCATCGAAGTCTATCTGGTCCTACAGATAAATATACTATCATATTAAAAACATGCATTTTTCCATACCCGTCAATTTTATGGGTTTCTGTATAGATAAAATAATAAAGTAATAAGATAAGATACTTTTTACAAATATATGTTAGCTTTCTTATAAGGTCATAATTCATATAACATTTTTTTTTTTCAAAACAAAGATGATACTATACACGATGATATATACTTATCAAGCAAAATGGAAAATGATAATTAAAATTAAAAAACGTTTGCAGTTTTAATAGCCTTTTTTGTTCACTAAACATTTTTTAAATAACTTCTAAATTTTGATGGATGCCTGAAAACGTTTTATCATCTATGTGTTTATCAAATATATACTTACATGACGCAATGTCTTTTGTGAACAGGGTTGTGTGTTCCAACTCCGCTCTGGACTACCTAACATCTTGCAGTAACGATGGCATTTTCACTTGAAAATATAGACCAAATAGTCGAAATAAAAATAAGCTATTATGTACCTTTTGGCATTTGGCTGGAAATAAGCATTTCAAGAATATGCCTTCGCAATGCTTGAAATGGGCTATTTCACATTGATATTGGCATTGTCATATTTTTTAGTATTTTTTAATTACTATGATAGGAATTTCTGATAGGATATTTTATGAAACTGTATTAATTATTTCGTTTTTCTAATTTGACAGCAAAACAGTTTATTGCTAGACTTTTCATTTACAAAAGATGAAGATTCGAAAAGAGCAAGCATAGATCATTCCCGATTTCAAAACTTAGAGGAAAAAATATCAAATAATACAGCAGATATAAAACCTGCTGTCGAATTCGAAACTGGATCATGGACTCATCATAAATTAGAGTTTCTTAAAGCTGAAAACATACGTGATTTGAAAAGGAGAAAAGTTGGGGATCCTAATTATGATCCTACAACTTTATATGTTCCTGAAGATTTTAAGAATAAGCAAACACCAGTAAGTATAAATTATTATTAAGTAAGTAGAAATATGTGCATTTTATTCACTGTTCAAAAAAAGGTCTTTACTGCATAGTTGAATCAATTATGAAGACTTTTATAAATTGAATTAATTGAACGTGTTGAATGTGTTTAATTCTGATAGAGATTTAATTGATTGGTACCAATCACATTTTTCAGGCCATGCGTCAATGGTGGGAAATTAAAAGCAAGCATTTTGACTGTGTATTATTTTTCAAAGTTGGAAAATTTTATGAGTTATATCACATGGATGCTGTAGTTGGTGTAAATGAATTGGGTTTCACATATATGCGTGGTGAATTTGCACATTCTGGATTTCCAGAAAGTGCATTTGCGAGGATGTCAACAAGTCTTGTTGAACGAGGGTATAAAGTAGCGCGAGTGGAACAAACAGAAACTCCAGACATGATGGCTGAAAGGGTCAAAAAAGGTAATATATGTTGAATATTTATTATTTTGATCTTAAAAGTATATAAATATATACAATATTTATTCTCATATATCTAAACAAATCCAATATTACAGTAAGTATCTTTTGATTCAATTTACAAATACAATAGGGCAAACGGATCCATTCCTTTTAATTCGATTCAGAAATTGTATGTCTCGTAATGGACTTTGTTCAAAACAGGTAAAATTTGATTGAAGTATGAAATTGGTTGTAATCAATTTTATATAGCTAATAAGAATATAATAAAATAAAAATTGCGATTGGTGATGGATATATAACAGTATATTAGGCATGTTGTAAGTATTGAAAGCTTATTAACTTCCCGTAGGATAAGTTATTGTTATCGTCCAAAAATCGAAAGTAAATTTTTTTGCATATATTCATGTTTTGAAGGTTTCTGAACATTTAGGCATACCTTAAAAATATTTTTGTGTGTGTCCGCAATTTTTCATCGAATTTTTCGATTTGAATGATTCAAAAAACATTCGATTATTATTGATAGTGGGATGTGCTGATTAGTTTTTGGCAAAGATTCGCGCACAGAGTGCAGAAAATGGAAATCGGGTTTTTAAGAGAACGCAGCATCCGATTTGTATGATCCAAAACCCATTCAACTTGTAATGTTTGGGAGAAGTGATGAGTTTTTGGCAAAGTCAGGTTCAGCTATTTCGAAGATACGGAGCTAAATGTGCAAAAAATGGCAGTTTTTTAGAGAATTAAGCATCGGATTTGAATGATTAAAAAAAAAATCTGCTCGTGTTGAAGAAACAATTGCTTTTGTTTTGTTTTTTTTATTTCAATATCCTTTCCACTTGTGGCATCCGATCCAATTCAAAGAAAATTTTTGATAATATGAGTGAATAATTAGATCGTTTAGATCCAATAACTTTTTTCGGTGTGTGTGTGTGTATGTAAACAGATTTTTGACATTTTGCCGATGTGTTCTCAAAAACGGCTGGGCCGATTTCAAAAATTTAAAAGCCATTCGATTTAACTCGATGAGGATTATCAGTTTTTCGCGGCGATCAGCCAAGTCGATTCTTTGTAATTTTTTTTTTTTTTTTTTTTTGTTACAAAATTTTTTCGTGCACGTTTAGCCTGCAATTTTGAATCGTTTTTAAAAATTCGAAAACCGTTCTAAAGATATTGGTTGAGAATCGATTAGTTTTTGGTAAAGATTACCTGGCGCGAGTTCTTGTAATTAACTGTCGAAAAAAAAATCGACGATTACTATGAAATTTTTTTTAAAATTAAATCCGTCAAAATTTGAAAAAATTAATAGCGTTTTTTAACGTGTGTTAAAATTTCATCGTTACAAACGTTTGAGACGATTTAAAAAAATTTAAAAGCCATTCGATGAAACTTGATTAGCACTCGCGTTAGTTAGATTTTTGATACGATCGGCTGAGCCAAAAATTCTGAATCGATTTTAAAAATTCGAAAACTATTCGAGATATATTATTCGGGAGTCGAGCTAATTAGTATCGGACAAAGATCGCCGAGCCGTTTCTTCGTGATAAACTGTTGAAAAAGTTATATCGATGAAACTTTTTATTTCGATAGTTTTGAAGAAATGATTAGTTTCTGGGGAAGGCAAAAAAAAATTATTTAATTAAAAAATCATTTTATTTAACATATCGAAAATGTTTCGGATTTTAATTTTAATTTTGCTAAAAACATTTAAAATTCTTTGATACTTTACAACGGTTACAACAATTTTCCTTAAGGCACAAATAAAATTAAAAACTAAAACAATTGAATTGGAGTGAAAAGAAAAAATAAATAATAATAATCCATGGTATCAAGATATGGTAATGAACTACACTATGTATTATAAACATTAAACTTGTAATTACACAATATTTTCACAAAATACTAATTTAAAAATTCACAATTGGATAGTGTGTTGTTTGTAGACTGGTTGAACATGTATTGGAGAAAAAACTTTTTAAAAAATATTTTTTACCAAGATTCTGCACATGTGTGGAACAAATTGCGAATCCTTTGCGCGTCGTTTTTATTGTTTTGTGAGAAATTTGGAAATACTATCTAAATAAAGGCGATTAGTGTCGCAGAGCGTGTTAAGTTCATTCCGTTTATTTATTGTTTTATTGCTGTAAATAGTTAAAAAAGATCCTTCTATAATTCTTCGTTTAAATAAATTTTGTTCGAATTATAGTACAGTCGGGTTAGAAAAATCCATATTGTGTTTTAAAGTATAAAGATGCTCTGCTATCATAGTTTTAAACTGTTTTGGATTTTTTGAATTTTTTTATGTTGTTGTAAACGTTTCATTAAGTTCTGGCTTGTTTCTCCTATGTAAATTAAATTACAATCTAGACAATTAATTTGATAGACTAGATTTTTAGGTCGTTCGATATTAAAAGGGGTTTTTGTTTTGGTAAAAATAGTAATAGTAATATTTATAACCTCGGAACGATATATAAGCCTCGGAACTCGCACAGTACAGAAGTTGTGGCAGAAACTACCTAACTTTACTCACATTTTTGTTCAAATAAAACTATCATTTTTCTTTTTACATACAAAAAATTATAAAATATTCATGGTGTTTACAAGTTAGTTGTATAAATGTTAGTGCTAATTTCTAGTGTTGTGTACACTTCTCTAGATGTAACCTACAAACGTTAATATCCACTGATGATGACATTAAATTGAATATCGAAACGTTTGGAATAAAAGATTAATTTATAAAGCTTTGCTTTTTATTCTTTGATGTATCGCCCCACAAAAACTTACTCATATATTTATATAAAAATTAGGTGGCGCAACAAAATATGATAAAGTAGTGAAACGTGAGGTGTGTCAAGTTACAAACAAGGGAACGGTCACCTACAGTGCACAAAATGGACAACCATCAAAATCTCAGGCCGCCTATATGCTCGTTGTTATAGAAAAAGTAAGAATCTTTAATACTATTTTTTGCAGTTGATGTTTTAATTTTTACCATTTATTTTTATAAAAATGTAGATACTCGGTCACCTTATATTCTGTTTCAGTATTTAAAATTTTTATGCAAAACATAAGTGCAAACTAATCATTCATTTCTGTTTTTCTTCATCTAAGTTTATACATTTAAAAAAGATGATTTGTTTTCAGGATCATGAAAAATTTAGTGAATATGGAATTTGTTTGCTTGAAACATCTTTTGGAGAATTTCATCTTGGGCAATTTACTGATGATAATCAGTGTTCTAGGTTATTAACATTGCTAGCATGTTATCCGCCTGTGTTGGTTTTGTATGAGCGAGGCATGATTACGGAACGTACTCGTAAAATATTATCCTCAGCTCTGAGTACTGCTTTGAAAGAAGCTCTTTCTCCAAATACTCAAGTTTGGTCTTCTAAAAAATGTTTGCAGGTATTAGCAGAAAAGTATTACAATAAAGAAGGACAAACTATATGGCCAAATGATTTTAAACCATTTCTTTCTCAATGTAAGTTATAATCTTTTTTTTTTTTCATTTTTAGTCGTATTGTCAAGTGAAATAGTTTAGTTTTTATACATTTACATTCTCACCTAAATAGAACCCAGCATATCAATTTTCAACGAAAAGTGAACTTTGTATGCTTTGTTTCTAGGGTTATATGGTCCAATGTTTTTTATGAGATTTATGAGCTATATTTTGTGCGATTGCTGCCGAACTATTTATATCATCTATATTCACATCTAGAATGTATGCTTCACCAGAGACGAAGTTTGTAGTTCTTTTTTAGTTGAAGACTTAACACTGTCTCTTCAAATTCTGTCGCGTATTTCGATTGTAATTTTTGTTATTATTCTTCTAAACCCCTTCTTATACTCTTCAATTATTCTACATGAGCCGTTTTTAAGTTGCCAATATAAAATAATTTTGTGAATTTTACGAAATCGTTTGGCCACAGAACAACTTTTTTTTCGATCATAGATACATATTATTCGCTTATAGTAAGAATTGTCATATAGCTTGATAAGAGTTACATTACATTTAAAAGTATGTAAGTTTTACAAAAATTTGCAAACGACCAATTTGACTGGTACTTGGTAAGTTTAGTGTTAATATAACAATATTCAATATTTCATTAAATGATCAAATTTCTCTTCGCACAATTCTCCGCTTTTCTATAATTTTACTATTAATTTTTTTTCAAACTTCAATCAAGTTAATCACTTCAATTTTGAATTTAATAACTTCCCGTAGGGTGAGTTATAGTAATCGTCCAAAAATTGAAAAAGAAAATGTTTTGCATATCTTCAGGTTTTGAAGATTGAAGGTTTCTGAACGTCTGCAGACGTTCGTGAACGAAAAATTTTATCCATACATACAAACATACATGTATGTATGTATGTATGTATGGATACAATTTTTCGTTCACGATTCGGTCGCACAGATCAACCGATTTGATTTATTCAAAAAACATTCGATTTCCACTGATGGGGAGATGAAACGTGCTGATTAGGTCTAGTCGTTTCGGAGATATGAAGAACAGAGTGCAGAAAATAGAAATCGAGTTTCTGAGAGCAATGAGCATCTGATTTGATTGATTCAATTCGTAATGATGGGGAGAAATTGTGATGTTTTTTTAAGCCAGAGACAGGTTTAGCTGTTTCGGAGATACGGAGCTAAATGTTCAAAAATGACAGTTTTTGGTCACAAGAAGCATCCTATTTGAATGATTCAAAACCCCTTTTACTTGTATTGACGAGACGATTGTTTTTGGGGAAAGCGGATTTTTTTTGCATCGCCAAAAAATTTGTTTTGAATATCGAAAATATATCAGATTTTAATTTTAATCCTAGCTAAAATTCTAAAGCTTCAAATAATATACTTAAAATAAATAATTTTAACATTGCATGAGTTAAATTAAAACTTTGCTATGAATTTATATAATTCTTAGAAATATGAGACAAGATCCTTCATTCTAATTCCCCTTCATAAAGTTCTGTTCATTTACTTTTCATGTAAATTTATATAAACGTCATCAACCAATTTACAAGCCTTCATATCTCGTCTGTAAAATACGAATAATGAATGTAACAGTATTTATAATAATCTATTTGAAACATTTAATATTCCTCGAATATTTCATTTTTATTTTCAATTTGCCTTAGGGCACGATGCCATACCCCACTAGTTATCAATTAATTTATTGAACAATAAATATATATAATCAAAATAATTTTTAACTTCCCATAGGGTAAGTTATAGTAATCGCAAAAAAATTGAAAATGAAAATTTATATATATCTTTACGTTGCAAAGGTTTCTGAACATTTTGGCATACCTTAGAAAAAATTGATGTATGTGTCTGTGTGTGTTTTTTTTTTTTTTTGTTTTTTGTCTATCGAAGGAAATGCTTTTATGCATCCCAGACTGGTGTTTTGTCTGGATATGTCGGACTCAAAACCGCCCTGGTTTAATACCGACTGAAACCTTCGCTTTGCCCTTGCCTCTGGCCCCCACGGAAACCGCCATCAGGCATTACTTCGTGAGAGGAGGATCTATAATGTTATCATTCTTAACTTGATTTTATACTCATCTTTTAAGGGTAGTCCCATTTGCCCTTTCTCTTTCCATAGAACGCAGGTCAATTAGCACTTCTCTCGCAAACCTGTCTATGGCGTTCCAAGCAGCTTCAGTTGTCAGCATCACTTCAACAACAGTACCTGGAGTAATTCTTCGCCTCAATGTTTCTTCCACATCGTCCCGTAGAGCACCAAATCGCGAGCACACGAAGAACACATGCTCATCATCTTCGATTTCGCCCAAACAATATGGGCAAACCGGCGAGCTATCTTGCTTGAAACGGTGTAGGTAGGCTCGAAAACAGCCTTGCCCAGATAGCATTTGTATAGTGTAATAATTTACTTCTCCATGCTTGAGATTTAGCCAGACTTTGATGTTTGGATGCGTCCATCTGCCCTTCACTGCGACATCCCACAGTTGCTGCCATCGGTCAATGCTGTTCTGCCGTTTTTTTATTCTCAATTTTTCAGGACTCGGTTGTTGATGTCTTCGAAGGTAAATTGTCCGTCTTTCCTCTGCTAAGATTAAGAGAGGCAAAGTTCCTGAAATGACGCACACTGCTTTCTCCGATATTGTGATACCATATGTATGTAAATATGGTGATACCATATGTAAGCACCGAAGTAATCACTGATGATAGTAATATCCTTCTGGTTTAGTTAGAGCCTCCAACATCAGGCATTAGTCGAGCAAGTCTCGTCCTAACTATTGACGCCTTAGCACTAACGTGTTCCACCTGTTGATTGAAATTCAATCAAGCATCAAGCATTAATCCGAGGTAACATATGTGAGGTTTTGACATGATCTCTAGATTTCCTATCTTCAACTTGATGGTCTCTATTGTTTTCCTACTCGTGATAAGAACAGCTTCACTTTTTTGTTGTGCTAATTAGAGGTTCATGCTACTAGTTTCACATATGCTGGAATCTCAAGTCTATAAAAGGCCATCATACATAATATTCCACAGCAAAGGCCCTAGAACAGAGCCTTGAGGCACACATTCTGTTATATTCTTCTGTACCATCGCGTGAATCGTACATTAGAATTCTCTCTGTAAAGTAGCTTGCGACTATATTGCTGAGGTACACTGGCACGTTCTTGTCACGGAGTGCATTTATAATGCAATCCCAGTTTGCTTTCTTGGCGGTATTAACTACCAAGTTTATAGCATCGATTGTTGATCGCCCTTTGCAAAAACCATACTGATTGCCAACTAGGAGTGGGTCAACTACTGCATCTATTCTTTGGTGAATTATTCTTTCAAAAATTTTACCCGCTGTATCCAGCATGCATATCGGACGGTAGGATGATGGTTCATCTGGTGGTCTTCTTTCTTTGGAAATAAGCACTAATCTTTGCTCTTTCCATTTTCGTGGAAAATCCCCTTCTTTTAGACATGTATTATAGGCATTAAGAAACATTGACGGAGATGTCGTAATTGATGTTTTTAAGGCGATATTAGGAATTCCATCTAATCCCGGTGCCTTACTATTTCCAACCCGATGACAAGCTTCCATCAGTGTGTGTGTGTGTGTGTGTGTGTATGTGTCTGTCTGTGTTCGGATACAAATTTTCGTTGACGATTTTGGGAACACTGATTAACCGATTTGAATAATTCAAAAAACATTCGATACGTATTGATAAGGAGACGTGCTAATTAGTTTTTGGCGAATGCTGGTTCCGAAGATACAGGGCAAAAAGTGCCAAAAACAGTAACTCAGTTTTTAAGGAGCAAAAACATTTTACTTGTAATGACAAGATGAAGAACTGATTAAATTTGTGAGAAGGCAGGTCTAGCGGTTATGGACTCTCAATAAAAATAAGTTAAAAAAATGTCATTTGGCGGTCAAAAATATTTATTGGACATATGTAAATTATCACATATTTTATAGAGATTTTCATAATGTGTACACATCTTGTGTAATTTTTTTTCGGTTCCGTACCAAGATTTTTAATTAAGGGCCGTTCAAGTTTTACGTAAGCACTATAGGGGGACGGGGGGGTTGTTGATTTGCTTATTGTGGGTTGACATGGGGGGCAGGGGAGTCTGATGATGATTACGTTATAGGTAGTATTTTTATTTTTTTACATTAATTGCAAAATGTTTACGTAAGCATGGGGGTAGGGGTTAAGAGCTTTGCTTACTTTTGCTGACAAGGGGGATGGGGGGGGGTAAATAATTGTAATAAATCTGCTTACGTAATACTAGAACGATCCGGTACGGAAAGTTCCAGCAATTTGCCTTAAGGAACGATGCCATGCATCCCACTAGTTAATTTATAAGCACGTACAGGATGTCCCGGACCTTGACGGTCAAGTCGACACGAGGTGATATTTGTTTGGAGATTTAAGTTCAACATATAGCTTCAGTAAAATTATGACCAATTTTTGGTTATTGTGGTCAATTTTTATTGATTTTGTTCATTTAAACTTTGGAACAGTAAGCGCGAATAATATTTATTGAATGGCAATAAAAAAAAATACAATTGCCCTGGGTTTTCAAGAATTAAAACCTTCTGTGAACTATAAATTTAATTTTTTAAAATTGGTCGACTTTGAAAGGCCCTCTTGTAAAAAAAATACTAAAGTGTGTAAGCAAATTCCACCACCAAAAGTTAATCGAATTTAATCAGGATTGTACAATAGTAAAATACTTGAAAATTTTATTATTGAAAAATTTCGAATGAAAAAATAAAAAAAACATGATTTTTGCTGGTAAATTTAACTTTCTGGGTTTATTCGTTCTTTGAGATATGAGGTCCGAACTTATTATTTTTATTATTTCTTTTTCGAAGTATATTCATATTTATTTATTATTCCACTAACTTGCTTTTTGGCGAAGTAATAATTACTTTGACATGTTTTTGTTTGTGTTTAGTGTATTAATTACTTGTGTGGTGTTTTGTTCTAACTAATTATTAGTAAGTTTCTAGCTTTCGTAGAGATAGTATACCAGATATAGATTTTAAAATTTAGAAAGAATATCAAAATTATGATTGCTCATGTAATATCTATTAATAAAACTATGATTTCACGCCACAAATCAGTTAAGATTAGTGCTATCGTTTTTTCAGCATTTTATTTTAAATTTCGAGTTCTGTCAAATTAAAGGGATCTTAATCCTAGTATTAAACGTACGTTTAATTCAAATTTAATTATTTAACATCGAGTAGAAATACATAATATTTTATTATACATAAACCTTATTTTGCCAAATTATTTTATGTGGAAAACATTCAACGTAAAATTCATATTCAACAGATAAGTTGAATTTTTCACTTTATGTATAAGTGATAAATGAAACTTATTTCGCATCGAGAACATCAACAAAAAAAGAGTCATAAACAAGGTAAAGCAGTGCAAGAACGCCTAATTTTCTATTCAAAAGATGAGACCTAATATATGCACACTCTTCATCTAATTTTTACCTATTATCAGGGCCGGATTTAGAAATTTGGCGCCCCGGAGCACTGTCAAGAATGCCGCCCCATCCCTGAAATTTTACGAAATTTCGAACTTTTTTATAAAGCAATCGCGCTGCTTCAGCAGCATAGGGACAAAATATAGAAGCGCGTAAGCTCCGCGTCGCAGTCTAACGGATAAACAATGTTACAGAACGCATATAAATGTAAACAAAATGTGTACTTATTATTATAATATCTTTAAAATATCTGATAATTTAATGTGCATATGTCTTATGATCACTTTTGTCCGCCAAATGTTTCTTTTTCAAATTTTTTTTATTGGATCATCGAAACCGCTAAACCTGCCCCCCATACAAATTTAAGCAGTTATTTATTCTGTAATTTAGACCGTATCTTCAAAACAGTTGGACCTGCCTTGGCCAATAACTAATCAGCACGTCTTCTTATCAATAGGAATTGAATCATTTAAATCGGTTGATCCGTGTTCTCGAAATCGACTTGAATAATTAAAAAATATTAGATTTGTATTGATGATTTTTTCATTTTTCAAAAAATTTTAAAGCTCTTTATAAAAAGTAATTTTTAGTACGGGATGTTTCAGCAATTTGTCTTGCCATGAGTCACTAGTTTAAATTTTTTTTTCGACGCTATAAGCTTGGAAGTGCACAATTTCTTCATTTTAAGAGGGATCGAAAACTGAAAAACATATTTTTGTTGAACTTTCAGCTTGTTTATGGATCTTTATATTAGCCAAATTGTCAAATTTGATAACTTATTAAACAATTTGATAATTTACGTTCGGAGAGGGAGGCAAGGCAAAATAATAAATTTTAGTTATCGGTTATTTCAACCCAAATTTTGCGTTGATTATATTGTATAGAATTTTTTTCTCACTATCCAAATTTTGCCGCCCCCCCAAAATTTGCCGCCCCCCAAAATTTGCCGCCCTGGGCAGTAGCACCGATTGTCCCTACTGTAAATCCAGCACTGCCTATTATTATTATTAGTCAACGTTTGTGGACCAATGTCTTTTCCAATATTTAAGAATGATGACCATGTGCGTGATACATTTTGTGAAGCCTGTCAGAAAATGCATTTCTTAGAAATTAATACAGACTGATTTTGCAAAGGAGGCATTAAATCAAGCTAAGACTTTGCATAATTCAGCCAGCATGAAGTTGCCGGCGAAGACTGATATCAAGCTGTCAAGCATTTCAGATGTCAAGAGCGCGTCGGCCATTTTGTTCATTTTTATATCAGGGTTGGTTCGGCGTATTGTTTTTTATTAAGTAGGCTTGTTTCATATTTAATATTTTTTAGCTTTTCGTTATGATTCATTCTTTTTGTGTTTATTTTTTTATGTCCGTTCAAGTTTATTCGCTTTGGCTTTTTGATTACGCGCCTATTTAGTTCTTATTTTAATTTTTACAATTTAGGGTTATGTTTTAGGATTCTTTTCATTCAAATATCATTTTAGTCTAGCTTAGATTTTATACAATGTTTTAGTTATAATTTTGTTTTAAAAAATAATTTAGGCTTACGTTTTACGCATAGGGTTACATTTTATTCATTATTTTTGTTAGGGTTACGTTGTATACATGATTAGGTTTGGTTTCGATCTTAACCTTAATTCAGTGGAAGCTAACTAAAACTCAACAAACAACAAATAGAAGGTTCAGTAAATGAAATAAAATTGAAACACTTCTGATGTTATAATACTAAACCAAAATACTTCATACTGTCTTGGAATTGACAGATATATTTCGTTTTTTCTGCAATATTTGCTATGAGGGAACAAGATATATTGTATTTTAACGTAATATATTGTCTAAGATAAAGGCTATCATCTTGGTATTAGACAATATAATAATAATAATACTTGTTTGGCTGTGATAATAATGATCTTGACAGGTTTTAGCTGTCAAAGTTATGAACAATGAATCCAATACATTTCAACTTGACGTCTAACTTCTATTTCGTCGCCAACTTCATGCTGGCTGAAATATGCAAATGTCAAAATTCTTAGCCTGATTTAAGGTGGTGTATTTTGCAAAGGTTTATCTATTATCTATAATATCATTTGAATTGTTTATGCAATTGAATAAATAGATGCATTACAAGCATTTTTTTTAATATGATAGAATAATTTATTTTTCACATAATTTTTATATTTGATGTTGTGTTTTTTGAGTTCATCATTTTAAGATTTCATAAAGAAATACTTTTTTCAGCTGATAATTTAGCGCCTGAAGAGAAATATGAATATTCTTTAAAAGCACTTGGTACTGCATTGTGTTACTTAAAGAACTGTTACCTAGATCAACAAATAATTTCCAGAGCTCGTTTTTTTGTCTACAATCCTCCTGATCTGTCTGCTTCTGAATTTAAGCAAGAAACGAATGACAAAATTGATTTGCTTGAGCACATGGTGTTGGATGCTGTTACTTTACATAATTTAAGAGTAGTCGGTGTTGATGGCAGTTTGTTACAAAAAATTGACCATTGCTGTACGCCATTTGGAAAGAGGTAAGGCATTTTTTTTTTTTTTAAATTTGAAACAGTTTTTATACAGCTGAACAAATAAATGTATTCATTAAATCAATATTATACTGTGACTCAATTTTGGCATATGATGTAGTTAATATATCTTGATAGTTTTTTCAACATTAAAACTTATTTGAAAGTAATTAGCAGCCCATTCGTCGAGTATAAAATGAGTTAAAAGAAAAACATTATTTTATGTTTTGACACTTGATGTGTGTTATCATTCAGCAAATCTAAAATACCATATAATGAATGCAAATATAAGGACCAACCAGGACAAAAACACTAAAATTACTAAGTAACAGAATATTTTGGAGTAAAAATTCGACACACACGTGCATTGCGCGTATTTGTACTTTTTATATTGTTGTAATAATGCTTTGTAACATTAGTGTGAACATGCCTTTGAAGCTCTAAACAATACTGTAGTTACTGCAGAACTTCTTATCATAAAAAATGTTTCATTTAGGTTATTAAGGCAGATGCTATGTGCTCCTCCCTGTGTTTTATCTGTGATAAGAAAACGTCAAGAAGCAATAGAGTTTTTACTATCCAACCCATCTATTTTACAAGAAATCAGAAAGAAATTCTCGCAGTTTCCTGATCTGGAAAGAAATATAGCACAGTAAGTACATTATAATCATCAGCTTTTAGGCATATTTACTTGGGTTTGGTTTAAGATATTCAATAATAAAAATCGAACATAAAGTGATTTACATTTATCATTATATTTGTAATTTGTAATTTTATCACTAAATTTGAGTGATATACAAAATGATGAGCGCATATGCATTTAAAATTATCATATTTCAAGACTGTCACAAACAACAAATTGGTCAAGTCTATTTTTAAACTAATGATATCGATAGCAAGTATAGTCACATTGATATATTTTTATTAAAAATATTGATTTAAGATGCAGTCAGACAAAATCTAATCAAGCATGTTCAAATAAATAAATATTTCACAGTGCACTTAGCATTCTTGACACTTCTGAGGTTCATATCAGAGTGGAAGGTTTCACAAAAAGGGTTTCAATTTGTATGAAAAGCTATTTTTAAAATCTTGTAAATTTATGAAGGCAAGCTAATGAGAAGACAAAGAATGAGGATCCTTTTGATATTTGAGTATTTGAATTATTTCTGCTCATATTTTAGATCAATAATTGCACTAAATACAATTGTTAATAATATGACTGTTTCTTCTGATAATTTAACATGACAGATATCCCAGACTAGTTTGGAAACTTCAAATACTTTTCAACTCATTCTGCCTCAGGTTTTTATCAAATTAAGATGAGTATTGAAGATAAAAAAAACACAGCTCTATCCACTCAAGCAAATCATTGCTATTAGAAGAGAACGTTGAGTTTTAAAAAATGCCCTGCTACATTCAAACATATCAAAATTCGATTTTCACTGGATTACAAGGTCTCCAATATTATAATACACTTCAGGATCATTCTAAACAAATTCACGATATTTTAATAAAAGTTTTTTATTTAGACCATATTTTGCAGGATATTATAGACGCTTTATAGAATGCTTTTATAACACATCTAAGCCAATGGCAGAGTTTATTTATATCCTTTCATTTCACACAATATTAATTTTGAGTTATTATTTCATTTTACTATCAATTAGGGTTTATACAAAAACCGACATTTCAGAAAACCGGTTTTCGAATTTTAATTTTACCAGAAAACCGATTTTAACCGGTTTTCGAATTTTTTATAGAAAATAAATTTTTGCTCGAATATTCTGTAAAAACAAAAATTTATTCTCAAATTTAGTATTTGACTGAAATTATTTATTGTTCAATTTTATGAATAGTAAACAAAATTATTTTAATTTCAATTAGTAAAACAAAAAAATAATAGTTTACCTGGATTAAATAACTTTGAAAATAATTATTCGTTATTCATGCATCATTTTCACATATAAGAATGAAGATATTTTTATGATAATGAAAGGAAAGTTTTCGAGTAAAAAAAATGTTACATTTTTACATAAAAAACATTTATTGAATTAAAAAAAATTAGATACATGTTGATACATATTTGTTAATATCAATTTTAGTTTTAAAAAAACTTGAGCTAAACCTCGAGTATTTTCTATTCCGAGCAATTTTAATTAATTAATCTTAAAAATTCTAATTATTTTGTTGTTTAATAAAATATTATCAATAATATTTAATTTAATATAATACTATTGATGTGTTACTTAGACGTGTCCTTTATTTACTCACAAAATTTTCCGAAATAGAAAATACTCCTTTACTTGCGACTGAACTAGATTTAATTGTTCTTAAAGCCTGATATGATAATTCTAAGTTGTTTGTTCTTTTATTTGTGGCTTCTAGGGCTAAAAACTCTTTTTTATGAAGTTTGAGTAGTATTTAAATTAATATATGTTATATACACTGGTATAAAAATCTAAATTAATATATATATATATATATATATATATATATATATATATATATAGACAAAAGATAATACAAAACTTTTCTGGGAGCCTTAGCAGACTGATATGATTCCAAATGTTATCAAACCGATATGATTTGAAGAATCAAAACGCTTGCATCTATGTTTATATTTGGCTATTTTTTCACATTTCGTACAGTGCAAACCGGCTTTTTCTACTAAAAAACCGGTTTTAGAATCCCATAATTACCATCAAAAAAACGGTTTTTAAAACCGGTTTCTGAAAACCGACAAACCCTACTACCAATGCATCTGGCAAAGCCCTATCGACAATGATTTGCCTATAACATTCGCTTGCCGGACACTCGAAATATTGAAGAAAATTTATCTATTGAGAAAGAACTTTTAGCTATTGTGTGGACCGTTTAGCTCTTTTGTCCGGACAAACCTCTGATGGATATTTAATTTCAATAATTCGGGTTGCCTGTTAATGGCGTGTCAAACTTTCTGAATAGTAATTCATCCTATCGAAAATGTCGAGGGCATTTATTTTAACGAAAAATTAAAAATCTTGATACAAAACTCAAAAAAAAATTTACAAAATCAGTACTCATTATTAAAATCTCTGTAAAGTATCTGATAATTTGATGTGCATATGTCTAAATGATAAATAACTTTTTTTAATTATAATTTTTCTTCAAACTTCTAACCTGTTTTTCCAGATTAATTGATCGTTTTTTGCACTTTTTACCGTTGACTGTTTTCGTGAAAACTAATCATCAGCATGTCTGGGAAATCGAATGTTGTTTGAATCTTCCCAATCAGTTGATCCATAGTCGGTGAAAAATTGTATCTTGTATCTATCTACACATACGTATACTAAATGCGTATGCCAAAATGTTCAGAAACCTTCGATTTTTTTTTGCGATTACTATAACTTACTCATAGAAGTTAATAATATTTTGAAATGCCAAAATGTTTTGATTATTATAAAGTTATGTTGGTATAAAATAAGTAGTCATAAGAGTGGTTGTTTACCTTGAGACAAAAAATTAACAATAAACAGTAGGACTGTTTATTTCGAAGTTCGTTTTTTGACTATTCCTACTTTCTTGCATTTACATGTACCAATAGAATTTATTGAGTTTTATTAATATAATATTTATGCTTATGTTAACAAAGAAGTAAAATGGAGTAATAAAATTTTCGCTTTTGTGATATAAATCCATATTTTTCATTATATATCTTACTATTTTCATTTTATATACTCGTCATGGGCTCTATTCGGACGGCACAAAACTGTGCGCACAGTTCGATGAGAGCGTCTCAGTTAACTGGTTAATAAGCATCCTGATGTGCATTACTCTTCGAATCAAGTCGAATACAAACCTCGATTCAAGTCCCTAAAGACATGTTAATTTATAGTAGATAAACTCGAAAAGTACTGATAAATAAAGAAAACAAAATTTAAAATCGGGCAAATAGTTTTTCTCATCTGTAAAGAGAAGTCTAAATATTAGTCAAACCTTGGATTGGTCCATATGAGATGAGAGATTCTGCTGTGAATTATACACCACTGTGTGTTCAGAAAACAGTAAAAGTTTATGCATTTTTATTAAAACATTTCTTTATTTAAATGTTTCGCGTTTGTTTTAATTATTTAAGGAATGTACACAATACACACGCAAGCAGGTATTTATAAAATCAGATTCTGAAAGGTAAATCACCAAAAAATACTTTTATATTTTATTTCGATTTTTAAAATATTCTGCTGAATGTTTTATATTTTATTACGATTTACGAACTTCTCTATTTTATTACGATTTTTAAAATATTTCACGGAATGTTGGAAATTATAAATATTCCTAAAAATGTTATCATAATAAGCAATAGTAATAAAATTATATATTTCAGGATACACACAAGTGGAAATTATGAATATAATAAGTTTCATCCTGACAGTCGAGCAATCTTTTATGAACAAAAAACTTACGCAAAGAGAAGAATAAGTGATTTTATTGCTACTTTGAATGCTTTTGAACATATTTCACAATTTCATGAATTATTCTCTGAATCAACTTCCGACTTACTTAAACAATTGACTTGCATCAATCCACTTGGGCAACTTCCAGATGTGCAAGAGGAATTAGAATTTTTCAAAGTATGTAGATAATTTATTTTAATCTTTATAAATAGAATATGCTACGATTTAATAATGTTTATATTTTTTGCTAGTATATGAAGTATACAGGTCCAGATATTTGTCATTATATAAGGTTTGCTGTAAAGTGATTTTGAAACCACTAGAGATTTGAAATTGTGTAAAAGGTTTTTGAGATATTTAATTGTCATTATATAAGATTTGCTGTAAAGTGATTTTGAAACCACTAGAGATTTGAAATTGTGTAAAAGGTTTTTGAGAGATAATGCTGACATAAGATGATAAGAGTATTTCCACCGCATACTTTCTAGGTCTGATTATATCTTAAATGCTAATATCATTTTTTATCTGAAAATTTTCATTAACATTGACCAATTCCATCATAGTTTTAACTTATTCTCTATTATAGGTTTTTTTGTGTTAGAGGCGTTGTCTTAGCTTTTTGACTTGCTATTGAACTAAATTTCTGAGGCGGTCCAAGTTAAATTTTAATTTGGCTTTTGTAAAATTTGGCAAAAAAGTTGTGCAATTACACACTAGCAATAGTGATGGAACAATTTTCTTCATAAAAGTATGAATCTGTTACGAACGATGGTATAATTATAGCAAATAACACCGGTATGGTCCTAGTTTTTTAGTGAGTGTGTTTGTTAAATAAGTACTTGAGTTGAGTCCGTTATTAACTTCCCGTAGGGCAAGTTATAGTAATTGCAAAAAAATCGAAAATGAAAATTTTTGCATTTCTCGACGTTTCAAAGGTTTCTGAATATTTTGGCACACCTTAGAAAAAATTGATGTATGTGTGTGTGTGTGTGTGTGCGTGTGTCTGTATGTGCGGATACAATTTTTCGTCGACGATTTCGGGAACACGGATGAAGCGATTTGAATAATTCAAAAAACATTCGATTCGTATTGGTAAGGAGACGTGCTGATTAGTTTTTGGCGAAGGCAGGTCCAGCCATTCCGAAGATACGGGGCAAAAAGTGCCGAAAACGGTAACTCAGTTTTTAAGAGAACGGAGCGTCCGATTTTAATAATTCAAAAAACATTTTACTTGTATTGACAAGATGAAGAATTGATCAAATTTTCAAGAGGGCAGGTCTAGCGGTTTCGGAGATCTAACGAAAAAAGTAAAAAAAAATGCCATTTGGCGTTCAAAAATGATCATTAGGCATATGCACATCAAATTATCAGATACTTTATAGAGATTTTAACAATAAGTATAAATTTTGTTTACACTCTAATGGGTTCCGTACCAATGTTTATCTGTTAGACAGCGACGCGGCGCTTACGCGCTTTATATTTTGTCAATATGCAGTTAAAGCAGTACGATTGCTTTGAAAAAAAGTTCATATCTTCCAGAATATGCCAAAATAAAGAAAACATTATTTTTTCAAAAAACAAAAATTTACAAAAAAATGTTAATTGATTTAATACAAATTATTGAGAGTACGGAACAACCTATTACAATGATTTTTCCAATAATTTATCATTTGAACAACGTTTGAGGTTGTTCTTTCATTCACTAAATTTTATAATAGGTGATGTTTACTTCTACAGAACGCAAATGGTCTTATTTCACAGTAATAGTAAGTATGTATGCAAATTCCCTTCAATTAAAGAAAGTTTAATCATTACAGAATGCTTTCAATCATGAACAAGCCGAAAGGGATGGCGTTATCGTGCCTATAGCTGGTGTGGATAATGACTATGACGATGCTATTGATAATATTAAAAAAATTGAAGATGAATTAGCAAGTTATTTGAGAGAACAATGCAAATATTTTGGTTGCGAGGTGACTTATCATGGCAATGATAAAAAACGATTTACTTTAGAAGTTCCTGCCCATGCTGCTGGTAAAGCAGGTAGAGATTATAGTCTTGAAGGCCAGAAAAAGGGTGCAAAAGCTGCAAAACGTTTTACTACAGTGAAAACAAAGGTAAATTCTAATGTATATATACATATAATATAATTATATAATTATAAGTTATAATTTTGATGTTGAGATTTGTGAGATTCAGTCTTCAGGGCAATACATCAATTAAAAACTTGTATGACTTTTCACCACTACACTCTCGCATCGGAATACGGAATTACGAGATGTACTATACAATAAAAACCTCATTCTAAAATTTATATATTGTTCGATTTAAAGTGACGAGAATTGTTTTTATTGTGCATCGTGAACAATTATAATTATGAAATAATTAGGATTACTACAATTACATAGTCCACTGAAGATGACACAAAACAATGTGTCGAAACGTATGGAAACAATAAAAATGTTTTAAAAGTCATACAAGTTTTTAATTTATGTATTTCCGGATCGATTTATATGGGTAAAAAAAGTCTCATAGGCACATATGATTTTCGGATACCGGGTATATATATATATATATATATATATATATATATATATATATATATACAGTACAGGCCAAAAGTTTCCGGACACTTGAAAAAAATCTCATTTTCTGAGTTTTTAGCTATATTTTTCATATAAAAATAATTTTATTCAAGTTGGTTTTGTACATTCTACGTAGTATTAATATTTAGTGACTGATTTGTAACCAATTTGTGAGAAATAGTAGACTAATTAGTAATGAAAATGTTAAAATGTCACTGCAGTCGATTTTCCTGAATATGACCACCCTTTGTTTTGATCACTGCAGCGCATATTTTTGGTAATCTTTCGACGAGTTTTTGCAATGTTTGCGCAGGTATGTTCTTCCAGGACTCGTTAAGGCAATTCCACAGGGCAGGGAGGCTGCTTGGATGCAAATCAGTCAGACAAATGCACTACAGTTCTATTGGATTAAGATCCATTGTTTGGAGTATTTTTTCATCTTGTTTTCGCTTCAAATAATTGGCACAGAGTCGGGAAGTGTGTTTAGGGTCATTATCTTGTTGAAAAATAAATTTTGGACCAATTAAATTGAAACCAGATGGAATGGCGTGGCGCTCAAGTATGCTATGATACTGTTCTTTCTTTAAAGTTCCATGTATTTTGACAAGCGATCCGACTCCATTGAATCCAAAACAACCCCAAGCCATCACTGAACCACCACCGTGCTTCACCTTTGTCGAAATACACTTAGAATTGAGTTGATGATTTCCGAAAAGTTCGAATTTTGACTCATCCGTCCATAAAACTGATTTCCATTGATTGATGGTCCAATTTAAGTGGGTTTTGGCAAATTGCAATCTCTTTTGTTTATTTACTGCTTGCAGAAGTGGTTTTTTGAGTGGCCTGCACAATCGCCGGATCTTAATCCAATAGAGCTGTTGTGGGACGAGCTTAAATGCCTCATGAAGTATTTGCATCCAACCAGCCTCCTTGCCCTGTGGAATTGCCTTAACGAGTCCTGGAAGAACATACCTGCGCAAACATTGCAAAAACTTGTCAAAAGATTACCAAAAATATGCGCTGCAGCGATCAAAGCAAAGGATGGTCATATTCAGGAAAATCGACTGTGTCATTTTAACATTTTCATTGCTAATTAGTCCGTCATTTCTCACAAATTGGTTACAAATCAGTCACTAAATATTAATACTACGTAGAATGTACAAAACTAACTTGAATAAAATTATTTTTATATGAAAAATATAGCTAAAAACTCAGAAAATGAGATTTTTCATGTGTCCGGAAACTTTTGGCCTGTACTGTATATATATATATATATACAAGCAAACCCGACGAACTCCGTTTCGCCACCAGATGGTTTCGTCAGAAAGATGAAGAATTTTTTTGTTTGTTTTATATTTGAAAAGGAAAAATTTGATTTTATTGCACAACAGTAATGAATTTATTTCGATTACAAAAATGAAGTATTTTTTAGTTGAAATATTCTAAGTAAATGAAAGTGAATCCGCAAATTATCCGTTTCATTGAAGTGCTCTTGGTAAACCACAATTTTTGTTTTTTGGTCTGACGTTAACACAAACAAAGCGGATTATTTTCCAACTCGTGAACAGGCAACGTATAGCTGCCCATGTGAAAAACAATGATTTTCTAAATAATCTATTTGAAATTTATCCCGCAAACACTAAGCGATTGACCTTGCGAATTGTTAGTTGTCATTGCGAACGCAAGGCGAACTGGAAATTGCAATCGTTTGAAGTCAAACGGAAGACCAGTCGGAATCATTGGTATGTCACCAAATCTTCAGCAATTTTTTATTGAATGGTGAAATTCAGTGCTTATACATCATATTTCTTGGCGGCAAGAATTGCTCGTAGACTTAACCAAGCATAATTCTGAAAATTCTCACTAATGTCATCACTCGAATTTTTAATTACGGTGCGTGAAGTTCCAGCAATTTGCATTAGGGCACGATGCCATGCACCACTTTCTTATCTATAAACCTTGCGGAGCCCGAGACCTTTCGAAAGAATGCAAAATTGTCGAAATCGGTTCGTGCGTTCTGGTGTTAAATCGCCAGGAAGGAAAATTCGACTTATTTTTATATATATGTAGATATATATAAAAATAAGTCGGGTTTTCCCCCGACTTATTTATACATAAAAATATATTTATTTTTATGTATATTACTTTTACTTCTTTTTATCTTGCTGTTTTTTTTTCTCTTACTATTTTTTATTGTTTTTTCTAAATACAATATTTTTCTAGTTCATTTTTTAATTCTATATCAATTTAATTTTTTATTTGTGGATCCACTGATGATGTGACTATTACAATGCGTTGTCCGTTCGAATATGTAGTACCACATAATTGTGATAATATATGAGAAATCTATAAGCTTTCGAATGACGCAAATTAAAAATTATTCCAGGCAAACGCATTATCACAAACAAAAAATGATTTTAACCTTTTCATGCACTAGCTAGTAATTATTCATTAAACTCAACGATATTTATCATAAATAATGCACTACAGCGGTTGCACTCGTAGTCTGCGAGTACAACCGCTGTAGTTAGTCGGTAATAATATCTTGACGAAAATTGGTGGTTGAATCCATGCCATATAATAAACCCTTTAATTCAGATCCTGAATTTAACGGTTAATATTTTGGGCGCATTATGCGAATATAAAAGCGGTTGGCTGGCTCCTTCCCAATTTTTGTTTACAAAAAGTATTATTCATGCATTCACGGAATCAAATTCCGCGTTGCGTGCAAACTGATATCAAGTAGTAGAAATATTAATTAGTAACTAACGAATTCGTTAGTTACAGACTACAGAGCCATTTATGTTATTTTGTACATTTCAGGAATTGTTAGAAAAAATGATGAAAGCAGAAGGAAAAAGAGAAGCTGTATTGAAAGATCTTGCTAGACGTATTTTTGAGAAATTCAGTAGTCATTTTGATAAATGGAATGAGGTTGTTAATTGTGTTTCTCTCTTAGACATTCTTGCAAGCTTGGCTGAATATGCCAGGTTACAATCATATAATATGGTAATGCCTACTTTGGTTCAACCAGAAAAACATAGTAAGGTAAATATATTAAACAGTAAAATTATAAAAATCTACTGAACCCCTCAATGCCCACGTCTGAGACATATACAGGCAACGTTCACATGTAGAATTGTGAATTGACGTTCCATGAACATCACAGTCACTGCAATTTTATCTCAAAATATAACAGCTCTGTGTGGTTAATATGGAAATATAATTTTCCAAATATTTAAGTCCCTATCTGTCATGTTGGTAGGTAGATTATTGCAATTGATTATTGTAATGTGTGACATAGGACTTTAGGTTTTAAAATTGCATTAATTTATGATTTACTAAAAACAATTAATACAAATTAATAACAAATATTAATAATGAAAATTTTGCACAAATTAGTTAAAATAAGCATGAATAATATTTGCAAAAAAATGAAATGATATTTTTTATAGCTAAATTGATTTAAAAAATGCGCATTAAGGGGTTGATGAACATGCCAAATCAATTTGAATGAAAATGTAATGCATATTATGAGAAAATATTTTCCAGCCTTTTGTGTCATTTGAAGAAAGTCGTCATCCATGTATAGAAGACGAAGATTTTATACCAAATACAGTACATATAAATGCAAACAACTGGTCAGCTTTGGCATTGCTAACAGGCCCTAATATGGGTGGAAAATCAACTCTGATGCGCCAAATTGGTCTCTTGACTATCTTAGCACATATGGTATCAACTACATAATGAAGATTGTTTTATGTGTTATTTTGTTATTGATATCGATATCTACTATTCTCTTTCTTAGGGATCCAGAGTGCCAGCCTATGCTGCCGAATTAGTATTGGTTGATAGGATATTCACACGACTTGGAGCGAATGATGATATTTTAACAGGACATTCAACGTTTTTAGTAGAATTGAGTGAGACTTCTTCAATATTACGACATGCTACGTACAATTCTCTTGTTCTTTTAGATGAATTAGGTATGTTTAATTTTCTACTTATTATTGTTATTTATTTACCTCCGGAAACGCTTACTTAAGAAAACCGAATGAGAAAACGAATCACCTCTTCTCCCAATCATTACAAATTGAAATTTTTTTATATCATTCAAATCGGATGCTTCGTTCTCTCAAAAACTCGATTTGTATTTTCTGCACTCTTTGCGTCGTATCTCCGTAACGGCTGGACCAGCCTTTGCCAAACACAGCACACCTCCCTATCAATAGGAATAGAATGTTTCTTGAACGTGGAAGAAAAATTGTTTCCATACATACATACATACACACATACATCCATTTTTTCTGAGGTATGCTAAAATGTTCAGAAACCTTCAAAATGTGAAGAAATGTAAAAATTTTCAATTTTGATTTTTGGACGATTACAATAACTTACCCTACAGAAAGTTAATCATAAAAAGAATAATAATAAAAAATCCAAATTTTATTCAAAGTATAAGAATATAAGATCTCCATATAATTAGCAGATAAGTGCGTAATTTTTTGACCAGCCAAAAATGAGGAAATATTCTGGAATTCCAGCACTGTAATTAAATATTCTAGGAATAAACATAATTATAACTAGTGGTGTTTGGAATCGTGCATCAAGGCAAATTGCTGGAACTTCCCGTACCGTAACGAAATATTCGAGAAATATTAAATGTTTTCAAACAGATTGGTATATATACCGTAACTTTTATTAATATTATTATATAGACAAAATATAAGAGTTTATGAATTGGACGACGACGTTTATAAACAAAACTTAATCCATCGGATTTAAAATGAAGAACATTGCCTAATATTTATAACAATAATATAAACTGAATTGCAAAGTTGTAATTATTTATTTAAAGTATATAAGTGAACTTAAAAACTTTAGCCAGAATTAAAATTAAAATCTGAAATATTTATAAATATAACGCCCTACAAAACACACACACATCAATTTTTCTAAGGTATGCCAAAATGTTCAGAAACCTTCAAAACGCAAAAAAAATTAATTTTGATTTTTGGACGATTACAGTAACTTACCCTACTGGAAGTTAATAATCAATAAAAATGATCAATGAATAATAATTGTTTTATATATTTATTTCAAAGATTGATGTTTTAAATACTGTAAATTTCTTAACTCGTATTTTATAATGGAGCTTATATTTGTGCGATAATATTTATGTTTATTTACATCAAACTAATATATATATATGAGTAAACAATATGAACGCATTCGAAGACTTTATAAGTAAGTAAGAATTACAGAAAATTTATAAATATTTTGAATCTGAATTGCAAAGTTAAAATTATTTTTACAACTATATAAGTAAAACAAGCAAATTTGCTCAAAATTAAATAATTTGCAATATTTGTTTACAATATGATGCCATATAGCGAATAGGTATACTTTTAAATTGCTCATAAATTAATACCTTTATTTTTTAAGTTGATTATTGAAACTGCATCGATTAATGAAACTTGCCTCAACACAAAATGCTACTACCTAAATGACCACCTAGTAATAAATATTTTTTAGGGCGTGGAACATCAACCTATGATGGTACAGCTATTGCAGCTGGTGTTGTAAATCAATTGGTTCAACTTGGTTGCCGGACTATGTTTTCTACACATTACCATAGTTTGGTTGAAGATTTTCATTCTTTCGATAATGTCAGCCTTGGTCATATGGTAAAGTATAATACTATTAAAATTTACTGTAAACTTTGACTTCATTACCTTAGTAACGGATATGTTATAGGCATGTATGGTGGAGTCAGATGAGCAGGAGAATAATGTTCAGCAGGAAACTGTTACATTTTTGTACAAATATATTGAAGGTCCTTGTCCAAAATCTTATGGTTTTAATGCAGCTCGGCTGGGAGGTATATCGCAAGCTATTACCAGTAGAGCACATTCACTTTCTCATTCAATGGAAGCAGCCGCTAATCGGAAAAAAATATTGATGAAGCTTTGTGAAGCATTCAAAAATAACTCACTTTCTGAAATAAGAACTGTTTTAGCAAGTACTGCTGTATCAAATGTTAACTGTTATTGAGGATAACCTTTTATTGTGTCAAAAATACCTACCCTTTTATTTGATAGTGAATGTCAGTATTCAATGTTAAGTAGGAATAAGCCTTTATTAAGTTTAAATATATTTTACAGTTCTTTAACAAAATGGTATTATTTTTTACACCAAATATTTTTGGCTGTGAGCTTTTAGTTTTGTAACTAACATATGCCTCTTGCTTTTTGTAATACTGCATTACTATGCAATAATGATACTATAAAATAATTGACTTTATTAGAGTTCTACAGTATGCAACTTATGACTGTAAACTATTTTGTTATTATATTTACCAACTATATAATACATGTACGTGAGGATATTGTATTAAATAAAATTATATGTATATATATATATATATATATATATATATATATATATATGTGCTAAATACTTGAATATGATTTTAATAACAAATACTATTCATTTATTTAAAGATACTATACAAATTTTTTTTTTCAAATTGTTTTTTTAAAAACCATTATATGTTATATTTTATCTTATATTTTTTATATACTTATACGTTTCTTTTTCTTTTGCACCTTATATAAAATTCTGTTCAATTTTCTTCATAATTACCTTACTTAGTCGAAATTAGCGTTTGTGCAAGACGTTCAAAACGCCGCATTCATAATTAACTTCCCGTAGGGTAAGTTATAGTAATCGCATAAAAACTAAAATAATTTTTTTTGCATCTTTACTTTTCTTTACGTTTCTGAACATTTTGACATATCTTAAAAAAATGGATGTGTGTGTGTGTGTGTTTGTATGTATGTTTGGATACAATTTTTCGTCTACGATTTCGCAAACCCGGATCAACCGATTTGAATAATTCAAAAAACATTCTATTTGTATTGACGGAGAGACGTGCTGATTAGTTTTTGGCGATATGGCAGGTTCAGCCGTTTCGAAGATACGAAGCAAAAAGTGCCAAAAACGGTAATCGAAAATAATTATTCAGATTTTATTTTTAATTCTGACTATAGTTCTAATATACTTTACAAATATTTTCAACTTTGCTATTTAGTTTATATAATTCTTATGTTACAATATTTATAATAATCTATTTGAAAACGGGAAGTTCCAGCAATTTGCCTTAAGGCACGATATGCCACCCACCCCACTAGTTTCTCTAGTATTACGGTACGAGCGAAGTTCCAGCAATTTTTGTAAAATTGCAAAAAAAAAGTTCGAAATTATTAACGTGAGAGACCCACGTTTGTAAACGTTGCATTCGGAAATTTTCTCATTTTCTCGTTGAAACATTTTCAGATATTTGATGAATAGTTGTAATTTTATTATGTTGCTTTAATAGTTGTAAGTAATTTCGAAAATTTAATTCAAATTTATACTTTTCGGACACCCGATCCAATCCGGGACAAATATTGCTTTGAGAAATACCGGGACACAAGGTGAAAATACCGGGACTGTCCGGCCAAATCGGGACGTATTGTAACCTTAGTAGTATAATATCTGAAGAATATATTTTTCTTTCAGCTCGTTTACGAATCTTTCTATTATTATTAAATTGCCAACTTTGATAATTAACTTATTAATCAATTTGATAATTTACGTTTTGAAGGGTATGGAATGGGTCGGGCGTGATGGCGCTGTTATTAAAAATATTGTTTGGCAACACCGCGCTCAATGCATTCAAATTAACGGCTCAAAATTTGAAATGAAAAATAATAGATTTTAATAATAGGTTATTTAAACTCAAATTTTGCATCACAGTCGTATTATGTTTTATTATTTATGTTTTTTGAAATAAAAAGTATTATTAAGAAGAATTAGTTAGTTATACAGATTTTTTTTGAAGAAAAATTCGCCGCCAAGGACTAGTCATAAAATGCTGGAACTTCCCGTACCCTAATTTAATTTTTTTTTTTGAGAATTATGAAACTTTTGAGAAACTTGAATTTTTTTTAACTTCCCGAAGGAAAAGTTGATGTTTTAGTCAAAAAATCCGATTTGCCAATTTTATGTTTCTCGACGTTTGAAACCATTTTGAATCAAATGAGACCAAATTTGGAGAAAGTATGTGTGGGTGTGCGTGTTTTGAGATTTTTGAGACCGATTTTAAAAATTTCGTTCGATGTAACTCGAATCAGCCAAGCCGTTTCTTCGCAAATAGCCGAAAAGTGACAAATTTTTTGTCCACGTTTTAGCCCGCAATTCTGAATCGATTTTAAACATTCAAAAGATACTGATTCTGAAGGATAAAGATTAGTTTTTGGTAAAGATTCGCAGGCACAAGTTGTTGTAATTAACTCCTAAAAAAAATCGACGATTTTTATGAATTTTGGTGATAAAATATTACGGCCTCACGATCAGTAGTTTAATTTAAAAAATTCGTCAAAGTTTGAAAAAATATAGTCAAAATTTGTGTCAAAAGTTGTAAAGATGAGTCAAATATTGTAAACTCATTAAAATTTGGATGAATTTTGGGGCATATAAGCACAAGTCGGTGCAATATATGTATAAATATTATAATTACAGAAAATTCAAATGTGTTGGAGAAAATTCAATTGGAAATCGAAAAACTTAGATTTAATTGAAAACCAAAACGTTATTTTCGAAATAAACAGTTGAAAATTTTATCTAAATATCTAACTCCCAATTCCGATTGATTAAGTCAATTATTACGCATATCGGGAGTGTTCATGCAACTTGCCATAAGGCTTAAATATATAGAATGATTTAAAATATTTGAAACAATACACTGCGCGACAAAAATGGCACTTTTATTTATTTACTCAAACTTTTTTTTAAATCAACTTACTACTGCACGCTGATTTCAAATATACCTTCCGTTTTTCCGTCTAGTTTTTTTTTAGTTTTAGGGAAGTACCCCAATTAGTCATTTTGATTATCGCATCGAATCGAAATGACTAATATTATCGCAGTTTAACGAATAACTAAGAGTTTTATCTGCTGTTTTCGGTATGGCTTCGAATAAGACGTTGTGTGCATAATCCAGATAGTTTGTGTTATATCTGTGGTTAATATTTTCGACAAATACCAGAAACCTAGTATATACCCAATACCAGAAATTGGGTAGTATTTTTACATTATTATCAAGAAGAAAAAAGAATAATGCTATAATTTTATTACTCCTGTTATTTAGAAAATATCTCAGAATTATCACGACGATTGTTTCGTTTGTGTGGAAAATATCAATGGAATAAATTCAGACAATAGAAGCAAATGGTCATAAACCACAACTATCTATGATAATGATAAATAACCTGTCCTAGAGCATCAACATCTTCTGCATACCAAGTAATGGATGCCAATTGCCAATGATGAACAACCTAGAGCATCAAACCAACATTAAAAGAGAAGACAGGAAGAATTAAAACTGATATATTTGATGTAATTGATGTGAATTTATTGCCCATACTTACTCTTATTCCGAACGGTTTTTGGAAAATCTGAGAGATATTAACGAAAAGCAGGGCAAGAGTATCCTCCAAAACATCAGAACTTTGGAGGATCGATATCAAGGAAGGTGCCATATGAACACATCGTATTCTAATATTGTCTAGGGAACCACATGATGGCTGACAATTAATTGTTGAAGCTTATGACAAAATCAGTCAGATCTTGTTCACGTACGAAAATCATATAGAAAGACGACTTTTGAAGGCATAAAATGAAATATGTCGTATTGTTTTTAGGTAGAACTGGCATATTGGCATATCTCAAAAACTAGAGCTGTTAGCAAATTTCTGTTACTGTTTTCGAAATCAGCGTTCTCGAATTAGGGTAGGGCGGGGCTAGTTGAGCAAATTTTTACTTAAACGAATGTAGCTCCTCTATGAAAAGTCTCAATAAATTGTTATACGGCTAAATGGATTTGTTGTTTATCGCTTAACAAAAGTGTTAATACTATTTTTTGGTAATAAGTAAAATTTAAAAGCTACAGCTGTAGCTAGCTGTTTAAATGCAAAAAGTAAAGTATGCTCAATGTACCCCATAGGTGGGGCAAGTTGCACTAAGCACTAAGAAAGTATAATGAAGTCATAGGTTCAATGTCGATTAGTGATGAAATAAAATAAGTTTTTAATAATCAGTTCTATATTTATAATCTTTATTGACAGAAAAAACAAAACTTATAGTAATTTTCTTTGAATAAGTAATTAACTAAAATTAAAGTCAACAAAACAATATCGTATATAATAATATAAATTTAATAAAATAAATTTGTGGTTTCCTAAGATATCTTAGGAATTATTTTACTATTATATATTCAGTATTTTTGTTTAAAATTATTATTTCTTTATATTATTATTCATAGACTTAGCTTGAATCTTAAAAATGATAATTAATTTCTGGAAGTTAATTGTAATTGTCTTAGTGACAGAACAAGTTTAGCAACTTTGCTCAACTAACACCAACTCGGAATTTCAAAATAAAAGTGAGTTTATAAAAAACCGCGAGAATTATACCCAGAATCTTTGTGCATATTAAAAGTACTATTATTATATGGAAGAATAACATTTACCTAATTAAAAATAAATGGCATTTGACTAAACCAGACGAAAACTCGTGATGAATTACTTTTTTACTTTTTGGTTTCAAAATAAACAAAACGCCCGTGAGCCTCACTCATTTGTCCAGCGGCCACTAGCGATCGCGGGATATTTATTTCTCCGAAACGAGAAAAAGTTTATCAAATGATCTAAGTCAAAGACTAGTGGGGTGTATTGCATCGTGCCTTAAGGCAAATTGCTGGCACTTCCCGTACCGTAACGAAATGTTCGAGAAATACTGAATGTTTTCAAATAGATTATTATAAATTATATGTAACATTGTCTAATATTTATAAGAATTATATAAACTGAATTGCAAAGTTGAAATTACTTGTTTAAAGTATATTAGAACTATAATCAGAATTAAAAACAAGATCTGAATTATTTTCGATATACAAAAAAATTTTATTCTGAAAAAAAAATTTTGAAAAAAAGTTGAAACAATTTTTTTTTCCAAAATCTATTATTTTGTTACGACAAGCAGCATGTTACATACATACAGCATGTAAAAAATGGCAGTTTTTGAGAGAACTAAGCGTCCGATTTAAATGATTCAAAGAACTTTCTGCTTGTCTTAACAAAATAATTGATTTTGGAAAAAAAAATTTTGTTCCAACTTTTTTTTTTTTTTTAGTTTTTTGTATATCGAAAATATTTCAGATTTTATTTTTAATTCTGACTATTAGTTCTAATATACTTTATAAATAATTTCAACTCTGCAATTCAGTTTATATAATTCTTATAAATATTAGACAATGTTACAATATTTATAATAATCTATTTGAAAACATTCAGTATTCCTCGAACATTTCGTTACGGTACGGGAAGTTCCAGCAATTTGCCTTAAGGCACGATGCCTCAATGCCATAATTGCCATAATTGCCTCAAGACAGAATTCCACTTACAGCTAGTTTAGTATTCAATCCCGTAAGAGCAATCCTACGAAAGTTTAAATTAATTATTGGGCGTTATTAGTGAAAAAAAGGCGAACTGATTTAGTTGAAATGGAACTTGTTAAAGAAATATATACTAATTATGATAAAGAAAATGGAAAATGAGACGTCAGTGTTTTGAAAATGGCTTGTTTATTCATTATTAGAATTGAATTGTAACTTTTGCTTTTGTTGCAAATGTTTCACATCTGATGAACTTTGAAGACATGTGTGGTTAGGTTTATGAAGCAAATATGAAAAATGGAAGCAAAATGTACTTAGGAACAAAAATCTTTAAGCTTTTTTATATATAATTTAATTATTAACTATGCAGCAATAATACGCATACAAATATAATTTGTTTGTTTCAGTATAAGAAAATATGTAATTTCTTTGCAGCTTTTACTAATCTTTGGAATACTTTAAAAATAAGTTAAAAATAACAATCTGATACTCTCAATCTGATGGGAAAGTAAAGCTGGATACAATTCGGCCCTTACGATACCAATAAGGAGAAGTTTACGATGTAATTTTGGATATTGTAAATATGAAAAATAAATTAAAATAAAATTTAATTTAAAACTTGAAAAACGAGTGTTATGTTTAAAAATCAAAGACTAGTTTTTTTTGTTCTTTTGGCGTGATTTGCTCTATAGAATAAATCGCGTAATAAATAAGTTAAATGTTTCAGAGCTTAAATATTAATATTACCCATATGCTAAAAAATATTTGATTATGATCAACCCGCGAATCGTCTCGATTTTCTAAATTAATTTAAAATCAATGTACTCTATGCGCTTTTAGATTATATCTAATTTTTTGTGTACTAAATCCAGAATGATTAAAAATAATTAAAAAACTTAACGTGTTTATAATGTTTATATAATTTTGATGAAAAACTGTTAAAACAGTTAAAATTATTGAGGGGGGGGGCGCTAAAACAAATCTTGCATGCGGGCGCTGAGGACCCCAGGACCGGCCCTGCATACACACACACACATCCATTTTTCTGAGGTATGCCAAAATGTTCAGAAACCTTCAAAACTTCTAAAAATGTAAAAATTTTCAATTTCGATTTTTGGACGGTTACAATAACTTACCCCACGGGAAGTTAAAGTATCTAATTCTAAGTAATGGTTGGTCGAACTGAAAACGTTTGAGAAGTACTGAAAGTACATATTTATTTTTATATATTAAAAGTTATAGTAAAGTTAAAATTACAAATTAATTTATTTTTATTTTGAATCATATATTACTGGTTTTTAACTTCTCGTAGGGTAAGTTTATTGTAATGGGCCGAAAATCGAAATTGAAAATTTTTACATTTCTCGACGTTTTGAAGGTTTCTGAACATTTTGGCATACCTCAGAAAAAATGGATGTGTGTGTGTGTATGTATGTATGGATACAAATTTCCAGTCACGTTTGTTTTCGGGCGCACGGATCAACCGATTTGAATGGTTCAAAAAACATTCGATTCCTATTGAGAGGGCAAAGAGCTGATTAGTTTTTGGCAAAGGCAGGTCCAGCCGTTACGGAGATACGGAGCAAAGAGTGCAGAAAATAAAAATCGAGTTTTTGAGAGAACGGAGTATCCGATTTGAATGATCTAAAGAACATTTAATTAGTAATGATTGGGAGAAGTGTTTATTATAATAAACTATAGTTTTTGGCAAAGGTAGGCCCAGCCATTTCGAAGATACGGAGCTAAATGTGCAAAAAATGACAGTTTTTGAGAGAACTAAGCGTCCGATTTAAATGATTCAAAGAACCTTCTGCTTGTCTTAACAAAATAATTGATTTTGGGGAAAAAAAAATTTATTTCAAATTTTTTTTTCAAATTTTTTTTTTCAAAAAAAAAATTTTTGTATATCGAAAATAATTCAGATTTTATTTTTAATTCTGACTATAGTTCTAATATACTTTAAACAAATATTTTCAACTTTGCAATTCAGTTTATATAATTCTTATAAATATTAGACAATGTTACAATAATTATTTATAACAATCTATTTGAAAACATTCAGTATTCCTCGAACATTTCGTTACGGTACGGGAAGTTCCAGCAATTTGCCTTAAGGCACCATGCCATACACCCCACTAGTAATTATAATTTTATTCAGTAACGAAATAAATTTGCCAAATAGAGATATTGGAGCTGAATGTTGGGAAAGTGCGCCACACGAACGAACGAAAACGAACAAACATGATAAATAATAATATGCGCAGATTACAAATTTCTAACAAAAGCGACCCACGCGCATATCAAAATCCACGTCGTTCGTGCTCGTTCGTTAGGTGTGGACGCACCTTAATGCGTCCCCAAAATGTTCCAGTTCTAGTTTCGACCGCTTGTTTTGGCGGCTGCGATGATTTGGCGGTAAATCGTACTCTCTATCCTAAACGATATAGTGATATTGCACCCCATGTACTGACTGAGATCATACAGTTACTAAAGTATTGTTTTAATTCAGGTTGAAATAAACAATGCAGGTGTGTATATAATGGAACATTTAATTACATTATACTTAATTACTTATTAAAATGTTGAAGGTTATCATAACCATACAAGTCGCATACATTGTTGCAGTGATATATTTTTTCCAATTGTGCAATTGTTTTATAAATCATAGTGTGTTGAATTTATCAAATATTTACTATATAATATAAATACTAAATGTATTTTAGTGCCAATTGGAAGAAAAGCCATACTCTTGTTCGCTCCAAGAAACGGACTTATTTATTAATGATTATATTGAGAAGGTACTAGAAGAAAAACCCGTTCAGCAACACTTCGAGAAGTAAAATTATTTTATAAGATTAAGATATTCAATATTATAAGAATTAGAACTCTTATTATCTTTTCTTTATTATTTAGGTGTCATATTTCAACCTGTTCTAATATATATTTGACTGAAAACTATTTTACACAACCCGCAATCACTTGCATTAATAAGCAATCCAAAGGTAATTGTGCTCATCAAAGTCAAGATACTATTATTGAAAATAATAATAATAATGGGTACGAAAAAATACATGAAAAAAGTGATCAGATTATGGAAAGCAAACAACATTTATTAAGATCAAGAAATTTTTCATGTCGTTCTAACGCTGAGGAATATAATAATAATATGGTAATGTAACAAATCTTAGTTATATACTGGTTTTTATTGAAGTTGTTTTTTTTAAAGAAAACCTTCAAGAGAATGTTTATCATTTCTCATAATATAGATCATGAATTCAGCCTTTTTAGATTTAATACATTAATTTTATTAAATTATATAAAATATATTAATTCCATATATTGAGGGAATCATTGATTTGTGGTGCTATCACATCATGGTCCCGATTTTATTATCCTCAGATTTATGATTATTGTTATTCAAAAAACATATTGTTGGTGATATCAGAGTATTCTGCTGATGTATTCTTTATTCTTTACTCTAACAATAAGCTATATTTATCACATTGCAGAACAATTAACTAAATTCTGCAGAATTTATCTATTAGCTAAATTAGTCTGGAATGCCATACAAAAACTAGCTTTCAATATTTTGTCAAGGAGATTTTTTTGTTAAAATATATACAATTGTATAGTAAACTTTCCTCCAATCGCATCTAATGAGATATGATAATATTTATTATCAATTTTCAAACTGATATTTGATCATGTTGTAACTCATTATTTTATCATTTGCTTGTATATTTCAGCAGAATCAAAATGCATGTGAAATAATAGCTGATGGAATAATAACTTCAAAATCACTTGGCTTAAATAGTTTAAGTGACTCATTGGCTCATATCGAAAAAGAAAAAAATCCATTTGGAATACACAAAAATTATTCTAAAATTTTGTGAGTAATTTAATTTAATTAGTCTTTTTAATATCTTTATTCATTTATATATGATGCTAATGGTATATTTAAAGCTTGAATTATTATTATTTTAGTTATTTAAAAGTACAAATAGAATTTACAATTTAAAGTAGCTGCAAATTAAATTATTTGTATACACTCAAATTTTGAATTTGCACCTTCTGTGCTCAACATATTTTCCTTACGGTGAATCCATTATCCCATTATTTTTATTTATCTGTACACCATTTTTTATAGTATTTGTACTTTAGAATAACTAAAATACATTTCTGTTTTAAAATTAATTTAAAATTGTTAAATTAGTACAAAATAACCTCTGTATTGCATAAAATATTGAATTTAATCATTTTATTGCTCAAGTTCTTATTACCAATTATAATAACTTAAATTATTATCTTATTATAGTCAATCAGAATGCTTGAAGAAACAAAGGTATACTGAAATGTGTTTTAATCAAATAATTATGTTGAAAAAGGAAAGAGAAGTTTTGGAACAAAAGTGTCAACAAAATTTTCGAGGATCTATTGAAAATGAACTCTATTCTTCAGCTGTACTAAATATATCAGAAAATTTTTATTTGAACCACCCTATTATAGCACATGCCTTGCAAGAGTATTATAAGGTAAGTTTTATTTCAAAACACAATTTTCAAGGAAATATCAATGATATTTTCAAAATTATGTTTTCAATACAAAGTTCTTAGAAAATTGAAAGTTACAAAACAATTTACAAATTCACAAATACACTTATAAACAGAACTTCTGAAAACATTCAGAAACAAAAATTCATGTTTGGAAATTATGACCTTTTGAATGCAACCTAGAGCTTTATAAAATTGTGACTGTTTCTTTGTTATTGTGGTTAATTTTTGTTACTTTTGTTTATTTAAACTTTGGAACTGTAACCATCATGAATATCATTTCTAGGACAATAGTCAAAAATAATGACACAATTGCCCCAAGTTTCAAGAAATAAGACTTTTCGTTGAACTAAGAATTTAAAATTTAACGTGGTGTATGGCATCATGCCTTAAGGCAAATTGCTGGAACTTCCTGTACCGTAACGAATTCGAGGAGTATTAAATGCTTTCATATAGATTATATAAATACTGTAATTTTATTCTTATTTTATAGACAAAATATAAGAGATTATGTATTGGACGACTATGTTTATATATAAGGTTTTCAAATATCTCCCTTCCGCCTTTTTGTATTATAAACCAAGAGCAAAAAAGCGGAAGGGAGATATTTGACAACCTAATATGTATTACAGAAAAGTAAATAAACAAAGCTTAAGGGGGTCTTCCTATGTCATGAGTTGAAAAAATCGATTTTTTTTCTTTTCATATTTCGGTAGATTACACAAAATAAACATATTAAAATAACATATTAAAATTTCAAATCGATATCTCAAATAGTTTTTGAGTTACAGCCATTTAAAAATACATGTAGTATATAGTACAACGATCATTTTATCTTTAAACGCGTTTTTCTCAAAACTGTGTTTTTCAAACTTTCCTCCATTGTATCTCAGAAACGGCTGGACCGAATTACTTGAAATTTACAGGGCACACTCAATATATTTAAACGCATGGAATAAACTATTATCAATCGAAAATTTTGAAAACTTCGATTTTTTTATAGCAAAAAATAAAAAAAAAAAACGCCTAATTTGCAACTTTTATTTCAAATGTCTATAAAACATCCAATTTTTTTTATATTCATTTGATTGTAGTTCATTCCGTGCTTTTAAGCCTACAAATTAAAACGCCGTTTATTTTTTTTTGGTCAGATAAGCCGATCAGCCGTAATCGTGGAGACAGTGGGAGCTCTTTTTTTCGAGGCGAGGGTGTTCAGAGCGCTGTAACTCTAGTTTGACTGAATATTTTTAGCTGAAATTTTATATTTATACTGTCGAAATATGTGTTAATAAATGATAAAAACTTGAATCTCTAAATATTTACTGGCTGTAGAAAAAAAATCCTAAAATATCCCTAAAAAACAGGCCGTAACATAGGAAGAACCCCTTAAGCAATCGGATTTAAAATGAAGGACATTATCTAATATTTATAAGAATAAATCGTAGATTTTTTCATAAATTGATATGGTCCTTTTTAAAAAAATAAATCGAATAATGTAAAACAATTATTGTTTTTTGTAGATGTTTTGGAACTAGATACGACGTTTCGGAACTAGATACATTCCATCATCAGTTTTTTTTTTTGTCAAAACATTTTCTTATATAGACTAACTCTATTTATGATGAAGAATACAGAATATTAAGTAAAAAAGTTTTTTTTAATATAAAGGAATGGATTATGCACCAGACAAAAGTAAAGAAAGGTATATAAAAGTAAACTAGCTGTAAGTGGAATTCTGTCTTGAGGCAATTATGGCATCGTGCCTTAAGGCAAATTGCTGGAACTTCCCGTACCGTAACGAAATGTTCGAGGAATACTGAATGTTTTCAAATAGATTATTATAAATATTGTAACATTGTCTAATATTTATAAGAATTACATAAACTGAATTGCAGAGTTGAAATTATTTGTAAAGTATATTAGAACTATAGTCAGAATTAAAAATAAAATCTGAAATATTTTCGATATACACAAAACTAAAAAAAAAAAAAAAATGGAACAAATTTTTTTTTCCAAAATCAATTATTTTGTTAAGACAAATAGAAAGTTCTTTGAATCATTTAAATCGGACGCTTAATTCTCTCAAAAACTGCCATTTTTTACATATTTAGCTCCGTATCTTCAAAATGGCTGGGCCTGCCTTTGCCAAAACTAATAAACACTTCTCCCAATCATTACTAATTGAATGTTTTTTAGATCATTCAAATCGGATACTCCATTCTCTCAAAAATTAGATTTCTATTTTCTGCACTTTTTGCTTCGCATCTCCGAAACGGCTGGACCTGCCTTTGCCAAAAACTAATCTGCTCTTTTCCCTATCAATAGGAATCGAATGTTTTTTGAACCATTCAAATCGGTTGATCCGTACGCCCGAAAATGTGGGCGAAAATTTGTATCCATACATACATACTCACACACACACACACACACACACACACATCTATTTTTTCTGAAGTATGTCAAAATGTTCAGAAACCTTCAAAACGTCGAGAAATGTAAAAATTTTCAATTCCGATTTTCGGCCCATTACAATAACTTATAATACGGGAAGTTAAAAATAAAAAATTAAAAAAAAATCTAGTAAATCAAAAATAAAATTGTGTAACAAAATTTATTTACCTGCAATATTGATCTATATATCCATATCACTATTTTTTTGTTAATTTTATCTTTTGCAAAAATTGTGATAAAGAATACATTAGCCAAACATCACAATGAATCCAAAAGACAACATGAATTAAGTGTTATTCACCATAAAAATCGAAGTTTTCAAAGCATTCTAGTCCAACATTCCATTGAAAATTCTCATTTCTATGTCTTTGAACCCAATATTTCATATAGAGGATTGCACTTTTAATAGACTTTTTTCAGAAAATAGTTTAATCTTCTTGAATTCGCCAAGTTGTGTTAATAAAAGATCAGATCATAATATCATTCATGACTCGTATCTAAATTTTTTAAATCTAATTAAAAACGATTAATTTTAGAATGATTTTATGTGTATGTAGACATATATATGCAGTGTTTGTGTGTGCATTATATATATATATATATATATATATATATAATTTTTATTTCGACGAATGGGCTGCCAGTTACTTTGAAATATATATATATATATATATTAGGGTGGTCCTTAAAATGGTCATTTTCGAATTTCCTTGCTCCCAGGGGCTCAAATGGTTCCAAATAGATAAAAAACAATTCTCTGAAAATTTTAGCTCTTAATATTAACGTTTAGATAGAGCGCAATTCAATCAAAGTTTTGTATGGAAATAGCATGAAAAAATTTTCAAAAATTTTAAAAATGTTTTTTAAATGTAATTTAGCGAACAAATGAATAAAAAAAACTCATTCATTTGTCGCTAAGTTATACTTAAAACATTTTTTTTTAATTTTCAAAAAATTTTCCATGCTCTTTCCATACAAACTTTGATTGAATTGCGCTTTATCTAAACGTTAATATTAAGAGCTAAAATTTTCAGAGAATTGTTTTTTATCAATTTGGAACCATTTGAGCCCCTGGGAGCAAGAAAATTCGAAAATGACCATTTTAAGGACCACCCTAATATATATATATATATATATATATATATATATATATATATATATATGAATTTCAGACAAAGCACATGAAAATCATTATATGACAATACTCATTTTAAGATCAGTTTAAAATACTTTCGATTTCTTTTACTTAAGTATAAAATTTTTTATATTGGTATATAATGAATTTTAGACATATATAAAATTATCTTTTTACATTCACACAGGTTTCTGAATTGATTGATAATTTAAAATTGATTAATATACCCATTGGTCGAGCCTTACCAGTTTACGAAATGGACCATTGGGAGCAAGTAATACACGATGCTTATCAAAATGGAAGACTGGAGTATAATCGAAGATTAAAGAAAACACATCTTTCAACTGAAGGTAATAATCATATAGATTAATTCTGAAATAATAGTATTGGTAGAAATATAGATATAAATTATAGATATAGTTATTCAGTAGGTATATTCAACTATAACTACAGCAATAAATGTTTTATTTGCATTATTTTTTCAAATCAACAATTTAATTAATTCTGGTTTCAGAAATGAATGTTTATCGAAGAAAAATGCAGCAGTTACATCAATGTTTTCGTACAGTACGTACATATCTTTGGTACATTCAAGTTATTCTTGAAGCCAATGTTATGCAACAGTTAGATACTAATTTCAATTCATTTATATAAGTAGGTAAATCTTCATTTAGCTAGTAATTAATAATTGTAATATGACAAACTATCTAGTCCAATTACCTGCAATAAACTGATGCCTTAGAAAAGGCACAATATAATATATTAAATTGTTCATACGACATTATTATAAATCTAATTTATGTTTCTGAAATTGCACAGTACTTATTAGTTATTTATTTTATTTGAAGTTAAAATGATGGAGAAAAGAAATCAATATCTTCAAACAATTTTTAAATCTTCATCATAATAAAGCATTAATCTTACTCAAAAATGGCTTAGATAATTTAAAAATAGAATTATTAATTTCCATTTTATATTTTATTCATCCAAATTCTGCACGATCATTAACAATACATTACATTACCCATATGCGAAATTACTACAATTGTGAATTTCTCAATTACAAAATATTTGGTACACATAATTTTTCATATAAATTAATATAATTTGAATTGTATATAACTTAACTAATTTATGAATTACTTCCATTATTATTTATGTACTACTATATTAGTTGTAATTTTATATTATTAGTTAATACTTATATAAGTTAATACTCAATTTTATTTATACTTTAAACAATCCAAAAATTAATATCACAACTAGTAATGTGTCAATTCGAATCAAATGATTTAGTGCCTGCTTAATAATACAAATTAAAATGAAATATTAGTTATTTATAATCAAATCAATTGCAGCAGCACCTTCTGCCATCTAATTTTAGATTGAAAATGAACCGAATCAACCAAGTATATATATATATATATATATATATATATATATATATATATATATATATATATATATATATATATATATATATACTTTTTAAATATTGATTAACTTTGGGTTGTATCTTGAATAATTATCAAATGGTAATTCAATATTTTAAAATTACCTGATAGATCAATTTGTATTTACAAATGTTAAATTTATTGGATATTGAAAGTACTTTGTAACAAATTGTCACATGGGCATTTTTTTCTTGCAAAAGGTGAATCAGGATAATATCGAATTAGCACAGAACTAAACTTGATTTTGAGTTTAAAATTGAATCATATTTAGAGTATGTACTAATATTTATCTGCCAGCATTAAAAAATATTTTCCGAACCATTGGATGTTTTATTGGCCTGTAATATTAGCTCTCTGTCTTGGAACGCTAAAAAAAAAAAAAATATATATATATATATATATATATATATATAAACATATATTATAATAAGAAAATGATCATTATATATATATATATATATATATATATATATATATCAGGGTGGTCCTTAATATGAACATTTTCGAATTTCCTTGCTCCCAAGGGCTCAAATGGTTCCAAAAACAAATCTCTGAAAGTTTTAGCTCTTAGTATTAACTTTTAGATAGAACTCAATTCAATCAAACATTGTATGGAAATAGCATGAAAAAAATTTTGAAAATTAAAAAAAAAAAAAAATTCAGACGTTAGCGACAAATGAATTAAAAGTGAAAATTTTTATCATTTTTTATTGAAAATTCGACGCTCTGCATAATTTTTGAAAAAAATTTCATGCTATTTCTATACAAAACTTTGATTGAATTGCGCTCTATCTAAAAAACAATATTAAGAGCAAAAACTTTCAGAGAATTGTTTTTTATCAATTTGGAACCATTCGAGCCCTTGGGAACAAGGAAATTCGAAAATGTCCATATTAAGGACCACCCTAATATAAATATAAATATATATATATATATATATATATATATATATATAAAATTCACTTTCAAGAGATAGTTTGCAGATATTTGTCTTATTTTTATGAATGTGTTAATGTAAGATCAGAACACAACCTTTGCACAACTCTTAGTTAATTTTTTAACAAATAATTAGAGTACTTATTCTTTCTTTAAGTATTTACATCGATTTATTTTAGAAATTTCTATTTTTGTTTTTGTTTCTTTTACATATTTCTTAAACCTACTAGTCCTACAATAAACACTAAACCTACCAAGGCCGGTCAAAATGACAGTTTCAAACTTTGTGTATGTCTTAGACATTTTTAAACGTTAAAATACCAATATGACAATTCTTAAAACATACTAATAATATTTTTCTCACTCTTTGATTTTAATTATTTCTTCTATTTTGCGAAAAAAAATTGTTATGTGGCCTAACTACCGCGGTCGGTCAATTTGACCGTTGGAAAATAATGTTATTTGGGGAGTTGTTTCCGTCAAAATGTAGGTGCAGATTTATACAAAATATACCAAATAAACCAGACGAATCTAGAATGAAGTTCTGGGCGGAGCGTGAAATCAATAGTAAACTAGTTGGTATTGATATTTTGCCTCGAGGCAAGTTACAAAAACTTCCCGATATGTGTAAATAATCGACATAATCAATAAAAAATATTAATTTATGTCTGATTAAAAGTATTCCGAGTGGATTTATTACACATGATTGAAAACGAACGAAAACGTTAACTCGCAGTATTTTCTAAAAGCTAATTTTCAAAAATCAGCAATTTTTATAATTGAACCAGTTTCTGTAGGACTAATGGCTTAGTATGTTCAATAAGACTAAGTACTCTATCGTTATACCAAATAAATCGTCTAATTTTAATTTTAACAAACATCAAAAAACTACTCATTTTTTCAAACTTTGATAAATTTTTAAAATTAAACTGCTAGTCGTAAGGCCGTGATATTTCAGTAAGTTCTATGAGACCATGATATATATCGCCAGAAAAGTACCATAAAAATCGACTTAAATTTTTTTTCAACAGTTAATTACAAGAAAACGGCTCGGTAGATTTTCACCTAAAACTAATCAGTATCATTCCTAACTACTAACTACTATCTTTCAAACAGTTTTTAATTTTTTAAAAAGCTACCGGTTCGGTAGCATGAATTTAAATGTGGACGAAGCTTAACATTTTTTTCCAAACTACAAAGAAACGGCTCGGCAGGTCGACGCACAAAACTGACAAACGATAATCCTCATCCAGATACATCAAATGGCTTTTAAATTTCTGAAATCGGTTCAGGCGTTTTGAGCAAATGTCGATGAAAGGTCTAATTTTTGTGTGGACGAAAAACTTTCAAAACTAGTGGGGTGCATGGCATCGTGCCTTAAGGCAAATTGCTGGAACTTACCGCACCGTGACGAAATGATATTGTAACTTTGTCTAATATTTATAAAAGTTATATAAACTGAATTGCAAAGTTGAAATTATTTATTTAAAGTATATTAGAACAGAATTAAAATTAAAGTCTGAATTATTTTCGATATACAAAAACAATTTTTTTTTAAAAAAATGTTTTTTTTCATTTCCAAAAGCAATTATTTTGTTGAAACAAGCAGAAAGAACTTTGAATAAATCAAATCGGACGCTTAGTTCTCTCAAAAACTGCCATTTTTTAAATTTAGCTCTGTATCTTCGAAACGACTGGATCTGCCTTTGCTAAATCTCAATCATTTCAAAATTCAATCATTACAAACTGAATATTTTTCAGATCATTCTAATCGAATATTCCGTTCTCTCAAAAACTCGATTTGTATTTTCTGCACTCTTTGCTCCGTATCTCAGTAACGGCTGGTCCTGCCTTTGCCAAAAACATCTCCCTAAGAATAGGAATCGAATGTTTTTTGAACCATTCAAATCGGTTGATCCGTGCGCCCGAAAACGTGAACGAAAAAATGCGGACATACAAAACACACACACACATCCATTTTTTCTGAGGTATGCCAAAATGTTCAGAAACTTTCAAAACGTCGAGAAATGGAAAAAAAATATTTTCGATTTTCGGCCCATTACTATAACTACCCTAAAGGAAGTTAAAAATAACTAGTTGGCATTGGTATTTTGCCTTGAGGCAAGTTACATGAACTTCACGATTTGTATAAATAATCGACTAATCCATGATAGATAAATTAATTCATGAGTGTAACGGTTTTATTATTAAAATGAGAAACACACAATTATAAAACTATTAACTTTATTAAAATTGTTCGTGGGTTCACAGAAATGCGATAAAATAATACAGACACTGAATTAACTTAGAAATAGCGCGTTGGATGGTGAATCAATTCGGCTCGGAGAGAGAGCAAAATGATTCGGGCGTCAGGTTGTAAGAACTCAGAGAAAATTCTTTACAACAACTTTACCGGACCGTTTGTAACTTCAATACTAGATTGAAGTCCCAAGTGATGGTCAGGGTTGAGTAACAACTAGTTAACAATTTCAGTGAGAAATATCATAACCATAAAGCTTTTAGCCGCGGGCGAACTAAACACTTTTGACAATTTTTCGGATTCTGCTAGGCTTTTTATACGATTCCTTCTTCTCCTACTCCCGTAGTGGGGTTGAATTTTGGTGAGGGTGGTGGTTCCTTCGTGTCCGTCCGAGAGCTCCTTCGCATCGTTTCGGGGTTCTTCGTCGGTTCATCTCGCCAAAATCTTCGGGGATGAGATGGTCATTGGTCTATGATGAACTCATCTCGCTTGAGGTCATCGATAATTGGCTATGACAAATTTCTCCTTCGGTGTTGTGGAATGTGTACATATGATTATCTTTCTCACACCCTCGCTTGAGTCACAGGGCAAAGTTGCATGTATTATCGTCTTAATCTTTTATCTTTCTTTAACTTATCCTGACTCGTATGATTAAGGCATCTTATCGCTTGCTTACACGGATGACGCAGATTGCATAAGTTCTTCATCCCTTTCTGTCCGTACGCCTGAGGTCTAACGGTATAGTGAGTAGTCGTAGTAGAATCTTCTATCCTTGTTGTACCTGCGCTATTGTATGCTGCATCTTGCTTCCGCGTAGGACCCTTCGCTTATAGCTGTGTGTGTAAACTTTCACTTTGGTGACGTCACGCGTATGCTCGTGCGTTGTTGACAAAATATTTACGTACAGCGAATTTTGTAAATATATTACGAAATGTTTTGTAAATACATTTCGAATGTTTGAAAATATATTACGAATGTTTTGTAAATACATTTCGAATGCTTGTAAATATATTACGAATGTTTGTAAATACATTACGTATGTTTGTTACAATGATAATTGTTGCATGACTAATACTAATTAAATATAGAATGTTACAGACTCCCCCTATGGACCTACAGTCGTCTCGGCGAAGAGTCCATACATAGAAACATTCTATTGGGTCGTAGCTCTCTTCTTGGGCCGACCACGCTTCTTGATCGGTATCACGGGTGTAGTATCTTCATCTCCTACGAAAGGTGTTAAGGCAGATACGTGGAATGTTCCTATGATCTCATCCGTGTTATCTGGACGTCCTACCTCGTAGCTTGTCGGGCCTCTCTGCTGAAGTATGACATACGGTCCGTCGCGACGTGGAGCAAATTTTGACGTAAATCCTCTTTTAGCATTACTTAGGGTATGTGTGGCTACCCATACTCTGTCCCCAGAGTTGTATGCTTGACCCGGTCGTCGTTGTTTGTCTGCGTACTTTTTACGGTTGTCCTGTTGTTCCTCATGCGTTTCTCTTACTTGCTTGAAGGTTTCGGTCATTCCAAGCAGGTAGGGGGTGATATCCGGTATGGGATTTTCTTTTTCGATAATTGCCCTGAGGTCCCTGTAGACATCATCCGTTGTCCTAAGTTCACGTGCTAGGTTGAGGTAAGCTGGGCTGTAGCCAGTGCTTTTGCATTTGGCCGAGTTCATTGCAAACCTTATTGCTGGTAATTTCTCGGGCCAGGTGGTGTGTTTTTCGCCTACCAGGATAGCTAACTGCGGCTTGAGATCTCGATTGCGTCTCTCCACTGGATTCGCCTGTGGGTGGTATACTGGGATGAGGTGCTGTTTGATTCCAAGACAGTGCGTAGTATGCTGCATAACGGCGCTGACAAACTGGGAACCGTTATCGCTGATGAGCCTCCTTGGAAATCCGAATCGTAGAAATACCTCGTCTATAAGAGTCTTTGCACACTCCTGGGCTGTGGCGTTTTTGAGCGCGAAGAGTTCCACCCATCTGGTCGTTGGATCCTCAACAATAAAAATCCATTTTAGATCATCCTCTGATGCCGGTAAGGGTCCAAACAGATCCATAGCTATCACCTCAAATCTCTGCTGTAGTGGTGGCGTTTGTATCAGTCCTGCTGGCTTCTGATTCGTGGCTTTGTACCGCTGGCACTCCACGCAATCTTTCAAATGTGCTATGATATCCCGCCGCATACTGGACCAATAATATCGTTGGCAGATTCGTCCTATGGTGCGTTCGATGCCTGTGTGTCCTGCGGTGGAGGCATCATGATATTCGCGTAGGATATCTTTGACTTCGTGTGATGGGACTACCAGCTGTGGCTCTTCTGCGTCAGAGTCCGGATTATATCGGTATAGAACCCCTTGGTACATAACATACCCTCGTTCTGTCCATCTCTGGTAGTCTTGTCGATCTTCTGTTGCTTCGAAAGAGTCAATTATTTCTCGTAGTTTGGTGTCGTCCATCTATCCCTGTCGCGTTTCCGTCGCGCTTCGGCTTGGGTAGTCAATCGAGACGAGTCCAATTTGTACGGATGTAGACCCCTTATCGTCGATATTGGGTCGTGATAATGTGTCTGCTACTACGTTGATTCTACCTGGCGTATAGTCAATCTGGAGATCGTATTGCTGCAATAGTAATGCCCACCGCGCCAGTCGTCCACTGGGCGATTGTAGTGTCATCAACCACTTCAGAGGCCGGTGGTCTGTAGCTATGGTTATCTTTGCTCCTTCGATGTAGCCGCGAAACTTGTTGACGGCCCATACTACCGCCAATGCTTCGCGTTCCGTGGTGCTGTAGTTTCTTTCAGCCGGGGTTAGGAGTCGACTAGCGTATTCGACTGGTCTTTCGTCGGCGCCTTCTCCTTGTAATAACACTCCCCCTAGAGCGTAACTGCTGGCGTCGGTGCGTAGAATATATGGCTTCATCTCATCGGCTTGTCTTAGGATTGGACTTGTCATTAGTGCTGTCTTGAGACTCTGAAAGGCGTTTTCCTGATCCTGTCCCCATATCCAGTCGTGGTTCTTCTTCTTCAGTTGACTTAGGGGTTGTGACACTTTCGCGAAGTCTGGAACAAAGCGTCTGTACCAGGAACAAGTTTGCAAGAATGTTAGCAACTCTTTCACGTTCCTGGGTGGTTTCATGTCTACGATGGCAGCAACCTTCTCGGGATCGGTGTGGATTCCTTCAGGCGTCACGACATGTCCCAGATACTTCACTTTTGTGCAGAAGAATCTGCACTTGTCTCGGTTCATCCGCAGGTTCAGTGCACGGATCCTGGAGAACAAGCGTTTTAAGTGGATTAGATGCTGATTCCAATCCTCTGAGAGCACGATGAGGTCGTCTAGGTAGCTCAGGATCGGTACGTCGGGTAAACTTGATCGAAGTCGGTCCATGAGACGTTGAAACGTGGCTGGTGCGTTCTTTAGACCAAAAGGCATTCGCTTGAATCTATATAGTCCAAAAGGGGTTACGAACGCCGTCTTATCGCGATCTTCTGGTCTCACGGCGACTTGCCAGTATCCTGATCTGAGGTCTATGGTTGACATAACCCTTGCCTTACTCGTCAGGTGTAGGAGATCATCTATCCTCGGCAGCGGGTAACTATCAGCGGATGTGATCGCGTTTAGTTTGCGATAGTCGATACACACCCTTGTGCCTCCATCCTTCTTCGGAACCATTACCACTGGGGCTGCCCATGGTGATTCGCATTCTTCAATGACATCCTGCCGGATCATTTCTTCAAGCTCGGCTTTTAGTGCCGCGCGCTTGGTTGGCGACAGTCGGTACGGCGGGACTGAGATAGGCGCGTGATCTCCTGTAAATATATAATGTTCTGCATGATTGCAGGGACCGTCGGCTTCCTTGAAGAGGTCTGCGTTTTTGGAGAGTAGTTGCCTGACTTGATACCGTTCTTCCTCAGGAACCGGGTGGGCTTCATGTTCGCGTAATTCCAACGAAGCTATATGTATTGTAGGTACGGATTCAGCTGTACGGAAGCATGCGTCAAATAGCGAGTCCAGCGTATGTCGATCGTTATTTTCTTCCTGTGGTGCAGCTGCTCTAAAGCAGGCATCAAACAATGTGTCCAGCATCAGTTGGTCGTCCGTATCATTTGTTTCCATTTCTTCTTCTACGTGAGGGGTGGCCGTAATCGTAGCTTGGTTGGCAGCTATGGTTCTCTGGGTTTGCATCGCCTGTGTAACCTCTTCCCGTGGTGCGAAGTAATACTTTTGTGGGTGGTCTTCAAAATTCCACGTGCGGTTCTTCAGATCCAGCACCAAGCCGGCTTTCTGCAAGAAGTCTATACCCAATAGAGTACGACCGTTTGTTGCCCCTGGTATGACAATGAATTGAGTCGGTATAGGTCGGTTCTCGAGACGCACAATCGTCGTAGTTCTTAGGACTTGCGATAATTTTGATTCTCCGTCGGCCATCGTCAAGTTCATCAATATTTGATCGAAGCGGTGTCCCGTGGATTTCAGCAGTTGATACAGCGCATGCCCCGCTATCGATGATTCTGCGCCAGTATCTATGAAAGCGTATCCTACTACGCCTTGTACCTGGGTCCTGATCACCGGTCTCGGATGAAGTTCTCGCACTTGCTGTACAGGTTCGGCTGGGACTGGGGTTGGAGCTGAAGCTGGAGCTGGAGCTGGAGCTGGAGTAGGTGCTGGGGTGGTCCAATTCTTCTTAGCTATCCAGGCCAGTCGCTTTTTGCAGTTCTGTTTGATGTGTCCCCTCTTTTTGCAGTAATTGCACCTCTGGATTTCCTCCGTGGTTAGTGCGAAGAATCCGCACTCAAGCGCCGCTGTCGCCTGTTGTACTGGTGTGGCCGTGCAGACTGGACACTTGCTTCTTATTACACCTGCCTTACCGCATCCGTAGCACGAGATTCGTGGCTCGACACGGGTTTCCGGTTCCTCCTTCTTCGGTACCTGCAGGGTTTTCTGCCTCTTTCGACATTCGCTAATGGTGTGGCCAATGTTGCCGCAGAAAGCGCAACTCTTCTTCTTTTCCGTGGTACTGCTGTCTCCTTTTCCCGCTTCTAAAAGGATTGCTTCGATGGCGCGTGCCTTCTGTAGCAGCTCGTCAAAAGTCGTCACAGCAGTCCGTGCAACACGCTCACGGATTCTCATATTCAAAAGTCCATAGAGCATGTCGATCTGTGCGTTGAGTGGCATCTCATACGGTAGTTGGGCTAACAGAGCCCTCTTCTGACAGACGAATAAGTCTGTGCTTGTGGTTCTGTCTTGACGTGTTCCGAAAAATTCAATGAAGATGCTGTGTGGAGGTTTACTAGGGACAAACGAAGACTTTAGTAGACGGATTGCGTCGTCAAAGGTACTTGCCTCCGTTTTTACGCCTTCCCACCACGTAGCTGCTGTGTCTTGAAGCAGTAGTGGCAAACCTCGCAGAGCCATCTCGTCTGATATACCCTCTATATCCTTGTACAGGGCAATCGTCGTCGTGAATTCCTGGACCTTCTCGGAATTCCTCGATCCGTTGAATCTGGCCGTGCATCTTGAGAAACTGCCTGCCGTCAGATCCGTCCGTACGCTTGCTTGCGTACCAATAGCTCCCATCAAACGTTGTAGCATTTCTTCGGTCATCGTGACTGCCATATCGCTTCTGGTCACTCGGTTGGGCGCCAGTTTTGTAACGGTTTTATTATTAAAATGAGAAACACACAATTATAAAACTATTAACTTTATTAAAATTGTTCGTGGGTTCACAGAAATGCGATAAAATAATACAGACACTGAATTAACTTAGAAATAGCGCGTTGGATGGTGAATCAATTCGGCTCGGAGAGAGAGCAAAATGATTCGGGCGTCAGGTTGTAAGAACTCAGAGAAAATTCTTTACAACAACTTTACCGGACCGTTTGTAACTTCAATACTAGATTGAAGTCCCAAGTGATGGTCAGGGTTGAGTAACAACTAGTTAACAATTTCAGTGAGAAATATCATAACCATAAAGCTTTTAGCCGCGGGCGAACTAAACACTTTTGACAATTTTTCGGATTCTGCTAGGCTTTTTATACGATTCCTTCTTCTCCTACTCCCGTAGTGGGGTTGAATTTTGGTGAGGGTGGTGGTTCCTTCGTGTCCGTCCGAGAGCTCCTTCGCATCGTTTCGGGGTTCTTCGTCGGTTCATCTCGCCAAAATCTTCGGGGATGAGATGGTCATTGGTCTATGATGAACTCATCTCGCTTGAGGTCATCGATAATTGGCTATGACAAATTTCTCCTTCGGTGTTGTGGAATGTGTACATATGATTATCTTTCTCACACCCTCGCTTGAGTCACAGGGCAAAGTTGCATGTATTATCGTCTTAATCTTTTATCTTTCTTTAACTTATCCTGACTCGTATGATTAAGGCATCTTATCGCTTGCTTACACGGATGACGCAGATTGCATAAGTTCTTCATCCCTTTCTGTCCGTACGCCTGAGGTCTAACGGTATAGTGAGTAGTCGTAGTAGAATCTTCTATCCTTGTTGTACCTGCGCTATTGTATGCTGCATCTTGCTTCCGCGTAGGACCCTTCGCTTATAGCTGTGTGTGTAAACTTTCACTTTGGTGACGTCACGCGTATGCTCGTGCGTTGTTGACAAAATATTTACGTACAGCGAATTTTGTAAATATATTACGAAATGTTTTGTAAATACATTTCGAATGTTTGAAAATATATTACGAATGTTTTGTAAATACATTTCGAATGCTTGTAAATATATTACGAATGTTTGTAAATACATTACGTATGTTTGTTACAATGATAATTGTTGCATGACTAATACTAATTAAATATAGAATGTTACATGAGTAGTTAAAAGTATTCGAAGTGGATTTATTACACATTATTAAAAATCGAACACGTCAACCCGGTCGAAATATTTTTTAAAAGCAAATTTTCAAAAATCAATAATTTTTATAATTGAGCCAGTTTTTTTGTAGAACTTTAATGTTTATTAAGAGTTACTCTATCTATCGTTATACCAAGTAAATCGTTAAATTTTAATATTAACAAATGTCTAAAGAACTACTCATTTTCTCAAACTTTGATGAATTTTTAAAATTAAACTACTTGTCGCAAGGCCTTAATATTTCAGTAAGTTCTATAGGACCATGATATATATCGCCAAAAAAAGTTCCATGAAAATCAGCTTAAATTTTTTTTTCAACAGTTAATTTCAAAAAAACGGCTCGGTAGATTTTCACCTAAAACTAATCAAAATCATTCCTAACTAATATCTTTCGAACAGTTTTTGATTTTTTTAAATAGATTCGGTAGTATGAGCATAAATGTGGACGAAAAGTTTTTTTTTTTTTTATTTACTTACATATATACATTATTTTCATATCTCAGTCAGACAGAGGTACCTGGTATGAGAGATTGTGAAAAACAGTTAAAGTTCAACACTTTTTTTCAAATTACAAAAAAACGGCTCGGCCGATCGTCATTCAAAACTGAGAAACGTTAATCCTCATCGAGATACATCAAATGGTTTTTAAATTTCTGGAATCGGTTCAGGCGTTTTTGAGCAAACCTCGATGAAAGTTCTAATTTTGACAAATGCCAAAAAGACCATACTAATTTTTGCAAGCTTTGACGAAAAGCTAAACGAGTTGTCGTAGGGCCATAATATTTTAGTATGATCTAGAAGACTATAGTAACTACCGTCAAAAAAATAATCATAAAAATTGTCGAATTTTTGTTTAAAAACTTTATTACAAGAAAACGGCCCAGCCGATCTGTACCAAAAATTAATCAGCACGATTCCCAACCAATATCTTTCGAACGGTTTTTGAATTTTCAAAATGAATTCAGGATTGCGGGCTGAAACGTAGACGAAAATTTTTTCACTTTTCTGCGATTTTTAAAGAAACGGCTTGACCAATCGTCGCACAAAACTGGCAAACAATAGTCCTCATCGGGATACATCGAATGCCTTTTAAATTTTTGAAATCGGTCCATCCGTTTTTGAGAAAACGCCGATTTACGGCAAAAAATCTGTTCACACACACACATACTTTTTCCAAATTTGGTCTCATTCGATTCAGAATGGCTTGAAACGTCGAGAAAACATGAAATTAGCAAATCGGATTTTTTGACAAAAACATTAACTTCTCCTTCGGGAAGTAAAAAATCGAAATTTTGAAATAAATTTTTATTGTTTTCCCTAAAAACAAATAATTTCTTCACAAGCAAAATGTTTTTTGAATCGTTCGAATCGGATATTTTGTGCAACTGCAATTTTTACACTATTAGCTCCTTATCTGTGAATTTTGGCCTGTCCTTGCCAAAAATTAATCACAACTAAGGTTTGTCGGTTTTCAAAAACCGGCTTTTGAAAACCGATAATCCCTAGCACTAATCCCCATAAGTAGGGATCGAAAATCAAATGCTTTTTGAATCAAACATGTGCGGTACACCCAAAAACCTCGACGAAAAATTGTATTCACACATACATACATACACACACCAATTTTTCTGGAGTATGCCAAAATGCCCAGAAACCTCAAACAAGTTGATTACCATAACTTACCCTACGGGAAGTTATGAATTAGTTTATCACAAGATCTCATTCCGTTAAAATCGAATGAAATAAACGACTTCGTTCAAATTACAAACTCAGAAAAAAATTACTATTTAAGGCAAATCTTGGGTATTCCCCTTAATTTCTTAAAATGATTATGTACGTTGCTAAATAATGTTCTATATTTATTTTATATGTAATTGCGATTATTCTTCATAATAGAACTGTTTTAGTCCTTTCACTTTCCTACTCTTTCTATCATCTTTAAAGTCAGATTTTTATTACATATGCTGTAAATACTACACTTACTAATTACGATTAACGTCTTCTTTGAAAAGTTAAAAAATGAATACTTACCGAACTTGTATAATTCGTCTATGATCTGATGGATGCACAAGATCTTGCCTTTGACTCCAATCAAATTCTTTTTCCTCCATTCTACGTTTTCTTCTGTCAATATATGTAACAACACAACTTGCTGGAAGCCAAATTAAAGCTGTGACTAGTATCACTGTTCCAACTATATTATCCCTCAAGAACAGTAGCACTTTATTTATGTTTATATCTTCTATTATGTCCCAAAAGCGTTCAACAACATCTTGTACCGTTTTTTCACATAGTCCCTGGAATATATATTTAGTCTTGAATTTGATGTTGATATGATATATTTAATTTGAGTTAAAAAGTCGGTCGTTACATCAATAAAAATAGTATGAGAGTTTCTAGAGATTTATTTAAAATTCATACGTTTCGGCTAGCATCTTAGCCTTCATTCAGTGGCAATCAATTTAACTATAAAAATTAAAACTAAATAAATAATATGTAAGAAATTTCATAGGAAAAATAATAATAATAATAATAAAACACTTATAATTTTATATCCTAATATAACTTATGAAAACATCAATCCCAGAAGGTAAAACACACAAATAAACATGATGACATAAAAAGTTGTCGAAACTATGTATTTACTGTACGGAGTTTAAGATAGAAATGCCACATTTTTTCTTGAAGCAGTTTTTAACATGTGTTCAAATTTTACGAGAAATTTAAAAAGCGATGGTCGTTTCTTCAGAAATTCGACACACTATTTAGGAATCACGTGTTTGTTTCGTTCAGGGCTGCATTGTCAAATCGTTTGTTTATGACTCTGTCGTTATGCAATTGCAAAAACAACCCCTCGAATCTTCTTTTAATTACGTTGTCTTCAGAATGTAAAATTTTTGGGTTGAAAAAATCTATATTATGATTTAAATTATTTATATGTTCGGTTAACATGGTTTTGAATTGTTTGAGATTTTTAACTTCCCGAAGGAGAAGTTTATGTTTTCATCAAAAAATCCGAATCGCTAATTTTATGTTTTCTCGACGTTTCGAGCCATTCTGAATCGAATGAGACCAAATTTGGAAAAAGTATGTGTGTGTGTGTGTATGTGTATGTGTGTGTGTGTGTGTGTGTATGTGTGTGTGTGTGTGTGAACAGATTTTTTGCCGTAAATCGACGTTTTCTCTAAAACGGTTGGACCGATTTCAAAAATTTAAAAGCCATTTGATGTATCTCGATGAGGACTATCGTCTCTCAGTTTTGTGCGGTGATCGGCCGGGCCGTTTCTTTGTAAATTGCAGAAAAGTGAAAAATTTTTCGTCCACGTTTTAGCCCGCAATTCTGAATCGATTCTGAAAATTCAAAAACCGTTCGATAGATATTGGTTGGGAATCGTGCTGATTAGTTTTTGGTAAAGATCGGCCGGGCCGTTTTCTTGTAATAAAGTTTTTAAAAAAAAAATTTTGACGATTTTTATGATTATTTTTTTGACGATAGATACCATAGTTTTCTAGGTCATACTAAAACATTACGGCCCTACGACAACTGGTTCAGCTTTAAAAATTCGTCAAAGTTTGCAAAAATCAGTATGGTCTTTTTGGCATTTGTCAAAATTAGACTTTTGATCGACGTTTTCTCAAAAACGCCTGAACCGATTTTAGAAATTTAAAAGCCATTTGATGTATTTCGGTGAGGACTATTGTTTGTCAGTTTTGTGCAACGATCTGCCAAGCCGTTTCTTTGTAATTTGAAAAAAAGTGTTGAACTTTTCGTCCACATTTAAGCTCATCCTACCGAACCGATTTTAAAAAATCAAAAACTGTTCGAAAGATATTAGTTGGGAATAATACTGATTAGTTTTAGGTGAAAATCTACCGAGCCGTTTTCTTGTAATTAACTGTTGAAAAAAAGTGTTAAATTTTCGTCCACATTTAAGCTCATCCTACCGAACCGATTTTAAAAAATCAAAAACTGTTCGAAAGATATCATTTGGGAATGATGCTGATTAATTTTAGGTGAAAATCTACCGAGCCGTTTTCTTGTAATTAACTGTTGAAAAAAAGTGTTAAATTTTCGTCCACATTTAAGCTCATCCTACCGAACCGATTTTAAAAAATCAAAAACTGTTCGAAAGATATCATTTGGGAATGATGCTGATTAATTTTAGGTGAAAATCTACCGAGCCGTTTTCTTGTAATTAACTGTTGAAAAAAAGTGTTAAATTTTCGTCCACATTTAAGCTCATCCTACCGAATCGATTTTGAAAAATCAAAAACTGTTCGAAAGATATCATTTGGGAATGATGCTGATTAATTTTAGGTGAAAATCTACCGAGCCGTTTTCTTGTAATTAACTGTTGAAAAAAAGTGTTAAATTTTCGTCCACATTTAAGCCCATCCTACCGAACCGATTTTAAAAAATCAAAAACTGTTCGAAAGATATTAGATGGGAATGGTACTGATTAATTTTAGGTGAAAATCTACCGAGCCGTTTTCTTGTAATTAACTGTTGAAAAAAAGTGTTAAATTTTCGTCCACATTTAAGCCCATCCTACCGAACCGATTTTAAAAAATCAAAAACTGTTCGAAAGATATTAGATGGGAATGGTACTGATTAATTTTAGGTGAAAATCTACCGAGCCGTTTTCTTGTAATTAACTGTTAAAAAAAAAAATCAAGCCGTTTTTCGTGGAACTTTTTTTGGCGATATACATCATGGTCTTATAGAACTTATTGTAATATTACGGCCTTACGACAAGTAGTTTAATTTTAAAAATTCGTCAAACTTTGCTAAAATTATTATCGTTTTTTTTAAAGTAGGATTGATGAAGTATATTATTTACACATTTTTTTGATCAAGTCGATTATTTACACATATCGGGAAGTTCATGTAATTTGCCTCAAGGCTAAATACCAAACCAACTAGTTTTAATTATTTTTGTGTTGATGAAGGCGCTTACTCAGGTTTTGGCTAGATTCTCCGATAAAAAAGAGCTTTTGTTTAGATATATATGGAAATCAAGTGAGCTATGAATTTGAGAGAAATATGATCATGACATTTTGTAAAGTTTGATAATCAACAAAATTTAATATATATTTTTATACATGGAAATATCTTTTTTATATGTTTATTTCCATAAAACAATTTCTAGCTGAAACACTAATGGACAAGTTGATGTTATTTACACTGATTACAATAAAGCTTTTGTCAAAATTGATCATAACGTTCTTCTTACTAAATTATCATTACTATTATTTTTTTCTTAAAATATTACAAATTATTTACTTATTGTTAGTTTAATTATTGTAATTGACAGAATATTCCACTAGAATGAAGTCTAGGATGTACATATCTAAAAGAAGGAAATACGAATATCGAAATTAAATACAAAGCATGAATGTTGGCATTCGTATTGAATTCTCCTAGATATGACTTTTGAATATATTATTTTTTTCGAAGTATAAGTAATTCATATTTCTCCCTAACATGTTTCTTTGCAAAGTACTAATTTCTTTGAAATGTTTTTGTTTGTGTTTAATGTTTTAATTACTTGCATGTTTTGTTTCTACTGATGAAGAGTCAAATTGGAACTCGAAACGTATGGATCTGTTAAATTTATTTTAAGAAGCATATCTTAGTTTTCTCTCTATTTATTATCTGGATAGATGTATGTTAAAAAGTCTATGTTTTTATATGTGCATCAAATATGAATTAAAAAGTTTATGATTTTATTGATGTCATGGCCGATTATTAGACTTTGTTATATATGTATATATATATATATATATGTATATATATATATATATATATATATAATTCTCAATCAATTTTACAATACCTTATTACAAAAGCCTTGAATACAAGGTGTACCATCTGGCAAAATATCTTGTGGATCAACAGGAAAACATGTTTCGTTCATACTCATCCTGCAACAACGTTTACAAGCGTCTCCAACTAAATAATAAAATATGAAATAATTATTTTAATTTTTTTAACAAAAGTTAAATTATTAGCAAGTTATTAATGGATTCATATGTAATCTTATAAGCATAACAAATCATCTGTTATTTTTGTGCGTGTATAAATTACTCTAAATTTTCATCCTCTCATCAGAAACCTCTATTTTGTAAGGAAATTTAGTATAGTAATTATATTATTTTTATTCTCGATTTATTTCAGAAAACATTTTTTACTGAACCCTGATTCAGATTTTTCAATTCAATGAAAGTGCTTAATTTTTTATTGCAGGTTTTATTTTTTATTTTTTTTTTACGGGTTGATCACCCCCGACAATCTTTCGAATTTTTTGAAGACTTTTTCTTTATTTTTTTACTACTTTTTTAATAGATACTACGAAATTGAATGGTAAATATTCATATAAAAATTAATGTAAATATAGGGTGGAGCGGAGTTTAAAGGTCTACTTTAATTTACGGTATTTAATTGTTTTCTGATATGCATTGATATTTTTACCTTAGATACGAAAGATTTTTTATATAACATCTATAAAAAATTACATGGGGCTGGGGTGAAAAGAACCAACATACGCAGGCAAAGATGTGAAAAATAAGAAAATAGTAAATGGGAAAAATAAGTAAATAAAGGTATATTAAGTTAAAAAATGAATTTTACAAGAGATAAATTAAATAGGTAGTTGTTCTAACTTTGCTCATGAATATTTAGGTATAATCTTTGTAAAAATTTGTCAATGAAGTTGGTATTTAGCATTAGCCAAATAATATAGCTTTTACTTCGGAAAATCACTTCTAATTAAAAATTAGACATTGGGTAAATTTTCCCCATGAACAGATGAAGTTTTTTAGAACTAGTTGAGAGTGGCATTTTTCTTTAAGGCAAGTTACATAAACTTCCCGAAATGTATTATAATTGACTTAATCAACCGAAATTGAGATTTAGATTTTTCTATAAAATTTTCAACTGCACGATTACATAAATCATGTGCGTAGTCATTGATATTGTTTAATGATTTAGTTAATGGTAATATTTTTGACACAGCTAGAGACAGCTCACTAAATATTTTACTAATTCCAAAGCCATTTCTAATTTCTAATGACTTGGCCGATTTTCTCGCAAATCTAATCGCGGCTCCTCCTTCTCGAAATTATTCCAAAGGCTTTTAAATTTGTGATATTCTAATTTTTACTCATCACATCAAAAAAGAGGATTTTGTCACAAATTTTGAGTATCATATTTTTCTACAAATTTTTAAAATTAACGAGTTGTCGACGTAATATTTTTGAAAAAAAAAATTCAACCATTAACCCCTTAGCTTACAATGACGCCTCAGCAGCGTCGCAAGGGATTCGGCTCAAAAACAAATAAGACGCCTCAGAGGCGTCGCATAGTTATCGGTCCAAACACGAATAGGATCCCTCAGAGTCGTCGCAGGGTTATCGGCCCAAACACGAAGAGGACTTTTAAATTCTTGAAAACGGTTCAGACGATTTTAAGAAAACGTCGATAGAAGGTCAAATTTTGAAAGACGCCAAAAAAGCGCTACTAAATTTCTCAAACTCTGATGACTTGTCACGTTTTTTCAACAGTTAAATACGAAGAAACGGCTCGGCCGATCTTTGTTCAAAACTTTGCCCAAATACCAAAAAATATCTAAAACATGGACGATTTTTTTTTCACTTTTTTGCCAATTACAAAGAAACGGTTCAGCCAATCGTATCAAAAAAACTAACCAACATTTGTTTGAACCATATAGGTGAACTTCAAAATTAAAAATCTTGGTACGGAACCCATAAAAATTTACACAAAATGTGTACACATTATTAAAATCTCTATAAAATATCTGATACTTTAATGTGCATATGTCTAATGATCATTTTTGACCGCCAAATAGCATGTTTTATACTATTTTTTATTGTAATTTGAACAGTTTTTCGTTTATTCAATATAAAAAAAATGATTTCTGAATTATTCAAATCGGACATTGCGTTCTCCCAACAACTGAATTACCATTTTTGTTTTTTTTTTGCCAGAAACTAATCAACACGAATCCTTATCAATACGAATCGAATGTTTTTTAAATAATTCAAATCGGATGATCCGTATTCTCAAAATCATCGACAAAAATTTGTCCTCCTCAGTCGCCGGATGAGTTGCTGTGGGACAAGTTGGACAGGAAAGTAAGAAAATTGCAACCAACTAATACGAAACAGCTTTGAACGTTCCTACCGACATTATGCTTATTTATCTATGCCTACCGAATCGTTGGAACAAAATAACGGCGGAAGCATACATTGATCGAAAAAATGCCCGGAATATACGCTGCTGTTATACGAGCAAAGAGCGGATATTTCGAAAACTCAAAAATATAGATACATATTTGCGTGTGTTTTTGTGAGTTGACATATCTATTATATAAAAATAAGTCGAGTTTTCCTTCCTGACGATATAACTCCATAACGCACGAACCGATTTCGACAATTTTGCATTCGTTGGAAAGGTTTCGGGCTCCGCACGGTTTATAGCTAAGAAAATTGAAGAAAAATTCCAACAGAAAAGCAGAAAACATTTTTTCTTTTTTTACATACGGCGTCATCTCTGATACGTAGCATGTACTACAAACTAATATTTTTTATTTGACTGCTACTCATTTGTTTGACAGCTACTCATTGTTCTCTGCTCAGTTAATTTCATGTGACAAACCGGCATTGTGTTCACTGTGAAATCGTGCAAAAAAGTAAAAAAAGTAAGTTATCCGTTTCCTAACATTTCAATTGGAAACCATCATATCAATCATGTATATTGTGCAAAGTTTTATTCAATTTCAACAGCAGTCAATTTTTTTCTTCATCTTTTAATCACCAAACGAAATGTTACATAAAATGAAATCATCTGGTGGTGAAATGGAGTTCGCCCGGTTTGCTAGTTTTAATAAACAATTATTAGTTTTTCATAAATATTGATAGGGTAGGGCGGGGCTAGTTGAGCATAGGGGCAAGTTGAGCAATCGAAATATCTCGAAAACTATTCGCCGTTTAGGCATTATATGGCGGAAAGATAGAGGTTTGGGAGAAATAAACATCCCGCAATCGCTAGTGGCCGCTGGACAAATGACTGAGGCTCAATGGCGTTTTGTTTATTTTGAGACCAAAACGTAAAAAAGTAATTCATCACGAGTTTTCGTCTGGTTTAGTCAAATGTCATTTATTTTTAATCAGGTAAATGTTATTTTTCCATATGATTGTAGTACTTTTAATATGTACAGAGATTCTGGGTATAATTCTCACCGTTTTTTTTATAAACTCACTTTTATTTTGAAATTCCGAGTTGGGGTTAGTTGAGCATAGTTGCTAAACTTGTTCTGTCACTAAGACAATTACCATTAACTTCCAGAAATTAATTTTTAGATTTAAATTACTCTCTGAGTAATAATATAAAGAAATAATGATTTTAAAAAAAATACTGAATATAATGGTAAAACAATTCCTAAGATACGGTTGATTCTACTTTTGGTTAATTATTCAAAGAAAATTACTATAAGTTTTGTTTTCTCTGTCAATAAAGACTATAAATATAGAACTGGTTGTTAAAAACTTATTTGATTTCATCACTAATCGACATTGATCCTATGATTTCATTACACTTTCTCGGTGCTCAACTAGCCCTATCTATGGGGTACATTGAGCATACTTGACTTTTTGCAATTTAAACAGCTGTAGCTTTTAAATTTTACTTATTACCAAAAAATAGTATTAACACTTGTGTTAAGCCATAAACAACAAATCCATTAAGCCGTATAGGAATTTATTGAGACTTTTCATTGAGGAGCTACATCCGTTTAAGTAAATTAAGTAAAAGTAAGTAAATTAAGTACTAGTAAAAGTACCGTTTAAGTAAATTAAGTAAAAACTTGCTCAACTAGCTCCGCCCTACCCTAATGGACTGTGATTAATTAAACTCGTAAACGTTTCTAATCTTGATTTAACTTATCGCATACAAATGATTTAAATAAACAAAATAACAATCACCAATAAACAATAAAATGTATTAAAAATTTTGTATACTCACTGATATCGCACATGCAACTTTGTAATGCTTGTGTTTCGCAGTATGGAATGCATTTCCCGCTTTGGCATTTTCCACGCTCCAAACAGCCGGTACCATCCATCATGGGAGGAGAACGTGGACACTCAGATGATGTACCCGTGCAACGTGATTCTTGTTCGCATGTGGCGTATTGTGCCTCGCGACATTTCACGCCGGCTGGCATATATTGACAATTCTGGCAACATGGCGAGTTTTTATCACTGTATAGAAAATGAAATTATGATAATTTTTAACATTACCATTATAATGTCAAAACTCTTAACGCTCCGTCGGGCGCTGTCCAAATATGCACAGAATCGGGCGCAATGTATCTATTTATATTTTATTTTAGTGTATTTTATATGCTATTAACTTCCCAAAGTTATGTTTGGGTTATTACTTATGTTTTCATCAAAAAATCCGATTCGCTAATTTTATGTTTTCTCGACGTTTGAAGCCATTCTGAATCAAATGAGACCAAATTTGGAAAAAGTACGTGTGTGTGTATGTGAACAGATTTTTTGCCGTAAATCCACGTTTTCTCAAAACGGCTGGACCGATTTCAAAAATTTAAAAGCCATTCGATGTGTAGCGGCCTGTCAACACGCATCGCATTTCTACTGGACAGATAGGCTCATCATAGTGACAGCACGGAGGAAACAAAAATAGTGCAAGTGTCAGTTCGGATCTCTCTATTGTTTCTCCCTAGTCTCATTGCGAAAATTTATAATTCTTAAAACTTTTCCTTTTTTAATTGTAAATACACAAATACCACCTATATTTTATAAATGATCAATATGATTACACATAGTGTTGTCAATACTAATCATACATAAAATAAACCGAGTATAAAACATAATATTTAGTGGAATTTATTATTTCTACAATATGGACCACGCTTCCATAGATGTATCTCGATGAGGACTATCGTTTGTCAGTTTCGCGCTACGATCGGCCGAGCCGTTTCTTTGTAAATCGCAGAAAAGTGAAAAATTTTTCGTCCACGTTTTAGCCCGCAATTCTGAATCGTTTAAAAATTCAAAAACCGTTCGAAAGATATTGGTTGGGAATCGTGCTGGTTAGTTTTTGGTAGACGTCGGCCGGGCCCTTTTTTGTAATAAAGTGATAAAAATTTATTTCGACGATTTTTATTATTATTTTTTTGACGATAGATACCATAGTCTTCTAGATCATACTAAAATATTACGGCCCTACGACAACTCGTTTAACTTTAAAAATTCGTCAAAGTTTGCAAAAATTGGTTTCGTTTTTTTGGTATTTGTCAAAATTAGAACTTTGATTAGTAGTAGGGTAATTTATAGTAACCGCAAACAAATCCAAAATAATTTTTTTATATATCTTTATATTGCAAGGGTTTCTGAATATTTTGGCATACCTTAGAAAAAATGGATGTAAATAATTTTTGGCACGGAAAGTTCCAGCAATTTGCCTTAAGGCACGATGCCATACACCACTAGTATTGGTATTTTGCCTTGAGGCAAGTTATATGAACTTCCCGATATGTGTAAATAATCGACTTAATCAATAAAAAAAAAACAATTTATGAGTGATTAAAAGTATTCCGAGTGAATTTATTACACATAATTGAAAACGAACGAACACGTTAACTCGGAGTATTTTCAAAAAGCAAATTTTCGAATTTTAGTATGTTCATTATATTAAGACTAACAATAAGTACTCTATCGTTATACCAAGCAAATCGTCTCATTTTAATTTTAACAAACGTCAAAAAAACTACTCATTTTCTTAACCTTTGATGATTTTTTTTAAATTAAACTACTTGTCGTAAAGCAGTAATATTTCAGAAAGTTCATAATGATATATATCGTCTAAAATAGTTCCATAAAAATCGGCTTAATTTTTTTTTTCAACAGTTAATTATAAGAAAACGGCTCGGTAGATTTTCACCTAAACCTAATCAGTATCATTCCCAACTAATAGCTTTCAAACAGTTTTAGATTGTTTAAAATCGATTCGGTAGTATGAGCTTAAATGTGGACGAAAAGTTTAACACTTTTTTCCAAATTACAAAGAAACAGCTTTGCGGATCGTCGCAAAAAACTGACAAACGAAAGTTTTCATTGAGATACCTCAAATGGCTCTTAAATTTCTGAAATCGGCTCCGACATTTTTGAGTAAACGTCGATGAAAGGTCTAATTTTGACAAATGCCGAAAAAACGATGCTAGTTTTTGCAAACTTTGAAGAATTTTTAAAATTAAACCACTTGTCGTAGGGCCGTAATATTTTAGTAAGATAAGATTATGGTATCTACCGTCAAAAAAAAATAACATGAAAATCGTCGAAAAAAATTTTTTTTCACTTTATTACAAGAAAACCGATCTTTTCCAAAAACTAATCAGCACGATTCCCAACCAATATCTTTCGAACAGTTTTTGAATTTTCAAAATCGATTCAGAATTGTGGGCTAAAACGTGGACAATTTTTTTTTCACTTTTCTGCGAATTACAAAGAAACGGCTTGGCTGATCGTCGCGCAAAATTGATAAACGCTAGTCCTCATCGAGATACATCGAATGGCTTTTAAATTTTTGAAATCGGTCCGGCCGTTTTTGAGAAAATTTCGATTTATAGCAAAAAATTTGTTCACATACACGCATACTTTCTCCAAATTTGGTCTCATTCGATTCAGAATGGCTTAAATCGTCGAAAACATAAAATTAGCGAATCGGATTTTTTGATGAAAACATAAACTTCTCCTTCGGGAAATTAATAATAAATGAATTGGCGTCTGACAAATATTTAGCAGCGCCAAAAATGTATGGCAACAAAAAATGTGAGTCTGGTGAACCTATTCAAGGTCAAAAAAATGAGAATTGGACTGACTAAAATGCTTTCAAAATGTTGAAATGGCACCTATACAAGTTGGCTGCGCACTAAAGTTCTTTCTCGAAATCATTGCTAGCACTAATCCGAAAAACCAACCTAATATCCGAAGCTTAAAAATATATACTTATAAATATATACTGAAAATGAGAGATAATTTTTATTAATTGTTACGGAGTTTAGCAATAATGGATGATGAATAATTGAGGATTTGTTCTAAAATTTCAACAAAAGCCGGACTTTTTTTCTAGTTTACACATGTATCGAACTTCGTGCACATGTGTCGACAAAAAATTGATGAGTGGGATTTAATTGACACCGTAGATTTAAAAAAAAGTTGTGATTTTTTTAACTTTTCGGAAAAATGAGATTGTTTATATTATCACCAAAAAATCCAGTTTAATAATTTTATATTCTTTTGGCGTTTCATGTCCTTCTGAAATTGTATGGATGCGCTTGAAGTATGTGAACCTAAGTTTTGATTTCATCGACAGTTTCTCGAATAAAATGTCCAAGAATTGTAACATAATCTGTCGAGACATTTTTTTATGATTTGATATATATGAGGTAATGAAAAAACTATTGACGTTGAAGAATATTGGAAACAAAATTCAATACAAGTAATACTTGCATAAATACCTGCAACGTGCGACGGGGTCTTTGCGAAGATTGCAATTTTTATCACAACACATATCATTGTCTTCCGTTCCCAGTAAACCAGCATCGCACTGCTCTTCGCCTTCAACGCGCAAATTTCCACAAAAGCTTTCTTCCGGTTCCGAAAAACAACGACCGGATTTAGCCTGAAGTACTTTTCGAATTGATCTCAAGCTGCACGGAGAAAATCGCTGGAAAATAATGAGTGGATTAAACTAAAATTAGGAAAAAATTTCCATTTTCAATAATTTCGATAAATACAGTTATTTAACTTCGACCAATCATACAATCAACTCAACTTATTTTGAAACTCGAAAATTTATATTTTCAACATGGAAAGAGTGCAAATTTGCCATTTTGTAGTCAAAATGACCAGATGACGCATAGAGATTTCAACACTCAGACAATTTTCTATACCTAACATTTATACCGCAAGTGTTCAAATTGATCAATAATTAAAAACTATTCAAAATTATTCAATTCAGATTGAATTCAATGATTGATTTCGTATGCATAATACTTTATTCGGCTTTCTCATATTGTTAACTTTCCGTAGAGTAAGATATAGTGATGGGTCAAAAAATGAAAATTAAAATGTTTGCATTTCTTCGCGTAATTCCGATTCGCTAATTTGATGTTTTCTCGATGTTTCAAGCCTTCTGGATCGAATGAGACCAAATTTGGAAAAAGTATTTATGTGTGTGTGTGTGTGTGCGCGCGTGTGTGATTTTTTGCCGTAAACCGACGTTTTCAAAAAACGGCCGGACCGATTTCAAAAATTTAAAAGCCCTTCGATGTGTTTCGCTGAGGACACTATGGTCTCGATGAGGACTAGGTCAGTTTTGTGCGACGATCGGTCAAGCCGTTTCTTTATAAATCGCAAAAAAGTGAAAAAATTTTCGTCCACGTTTTAGCCTGCAATTCTGAATCGATTTGAAAATTCAAAAACCGTTCGAAAGATATTGGTTGGGAATCGTGCTGATTAGTTTTTGGTAGAGATCGGTCGGGCCGTTTTCTTGTAATAAAGTGCTAAATTTTTTTTTCGTCGATTTTTATTATTATTTTTTCGTCTTCTAGATCATACTAAAGTATTACGGCCCTTCGACAACTCGTTTAGCTTTAAAAATTCGTCAAAGTTTGCAAAAATTAGTATAATTTTTTTTGGCATTTGTCAAAATTAGACCTTTCATCGACGTTTGCTCAGAAACGCCTGAACCGATTGCAGAAATCTAAAAACCATTTCATATATCTCAATGAGAATTATCGTTTCTCAGTTTTGTGCGACGATCGACCGAGCCGTTTCTTTGTAATTTGGAAAAAAAGTGTTAAACCATTCGTCCACATTTAAGCTCATACTACCGAATCGATTTTAAAAAATCAAAAACTGTTCAAAAGAGATTAATTGAGAATGATACTGATTAGTTTTAGGTGAAAATCTACCGAGCTGTTTTTAGGTGAAAATTAAGCCGATTTTTATGGAACTTTTTTTGGCGATAAATATCATGGTCTTACAGAACTTACTATATTACGGCCTTACGACAAGTAGTTTAATTTTAAATATTTATCAAAGTTTGTTAAAATATAAATTAGACGATTTGCTTGGTATAACGATAGAGTGCTTGGTTTTAATAAACATACAAAACCATTAGAGTCCTACGGAAACTAGTTCAATTATAAATATTATTAATTTGTGAAAATTTGCTTTTAGAAAATACTCCGAGTTAACGTGTTCGTTCGTTTTCTAGTTACTAGTTTGAAATATGACTTTAATTACATTATTGTTTTTAAATATTATGGCAAACCATGGAGAACAGTTTTGCTGAAAAAATTTATTTCAGAAGAGGTTTGTAAAAATCGACTGTCTCAACTTTTGTCCAATAGGGGCGAGGGCTTCTAAGAGAGAGCACAATGGTAATAAGTTGTCGAACAAAACGGCAGGTAATTGACCTAAATCAGATCATTCTAACTATGGTAATTAAAGCCTTCAATTTCATGAAAAAAAACTAGTTGTGTATGGCATAGTGCCTTAAGGCAAATTGCTGGAACTTCCCGAAATGAAATATTAAATATTTTTAAATAGATTATTAGAAATACTGTAACTTATATATGTATACAGAAAAGTAAATGAACAAAACTTAATCAATCGCATTTGAAATGAAGGACATTGTCTAATATTTATAAAAATTATATAAACTGAATTGCAAAGTTAAAATTATTATGGCAAAATGTTCAATTTCGATTTTTGGACGATTACTATAACTTACCCTACGGGAAGTTAATAATGGATTTCTTTTTCCTTCACCTAATATAAACGAAATGATGACTTACTTTATTATTAACGTCGTAGCCGCTAACACTATAGGTATACATCAAGAAGCTTCCGCCTTGACTGGCTGAGGGAGAGCATTCGGGAATATCAGGATCATGTTCCGACCCCCAATTATGACCAAACTCATGGGCTGTTACTAAATCAGCTTCTCTCGTTATCACTCTTTGACCATAATGATTCCTACTGCTGCTTAATCCAGAATTCAGATACAATGTATAGCCATTCTTGAAATATTCTGTTAAAAATTATTAATTTAGATACAAATTAAATTTAATATATATTCAATGCATGATAAGTTTGGAAATAAATTATAATCTTGACAAAGAGATGCTCAACAGTAATAATATGCAGAAGGCATCTGAATAGAATTGAATTGAATTGAATCAATAGACCTCAAAAATATCAGTATTATATATTAATAGTTTTAATAGACCTCAAAAATATCAGTATTATATATTAATAGTTTTAATAGTTAAATACACATAATTGCGTATAATTCTGTTCTATATAAAAATGCTTACAAGATATATATATATATATATATATATATATATATATATATATACAGGGCCGGTCCTGCCTTGCATGCAATTTTTTATTGTTTTTGAACAATAGTTCTAAAATACGTTAAAAATTTAACTTTAAAACAACAAGCTGATACTCTGAATATGACGGCTCTTACGATATCAATGAAGAGAATATTTTGGATATTGTAAATGATGAAAAATTAAATTAAATTAAAATTTAAAAAATCCAACATGAAATGTTAGATCGAGTGTTATGTTTGAAATTAAATGCTAGTTTTTTTAAATATTAATATTGCACATACAATTTTAAAATACTTGATTATAATCAACTCCCGAATCGCCTCATTATATCAAAATAATAAATACTATTTCTGAAATGCATTTCTTAAATTCTATAACTTTAATCTAACAAAAATATTAATTCTTTTGCTATGGTAGTTGAACTTAAATCTTTAAACAATTTACTACATATTGAATATTACTAAAATGTGAAATTATGATAGAGATTGTTTTATTTATTGATATCGATAATAATAAATAAATTTAAAATCAATATATCTTATACCCTTCTAGATTATATCTAATTTTGAAAAAAAAAAGTTGCATGCGGGCGCCAAGGACCCTAGGACCGGCCCTGTATATATATATATATATATATATATATATATATTTAACATTAGTATAAAACATGGAAATAAAAACAATTAATAAATTGCCAAGAACTGATTGAAATAGTTGAATTGAATTACAATAAAAAATGATCAGAATGGATGATTTACAGATACACACAGATATATATATATATATATATATATATATATATATATATAGGAATGAGTTGTGTTAGTACCTGGTGTGCAAATTCCACCAACAGAGTTTCTTCTAGGTGAACCAACATAAGCTAAACCTAATATCCCACCTTCAAATTTAAGGTCAGTGAAAAGATGAGCTAAGCAAAAATCTTTATGACTGTATTCCCGACTAAAAACCTAAACCAAGAAATTTTCTAATGTATTTATATATAATATGATCAGGTATTATTTCATTTCTTATGTATGATAGGGTCAAATGTAGAAAGATGCAGTATATTTTGATGATTATTACCGCATTGCTTTTAAAGAGTCAAAAAAGTTTCTTTGTTCGATTTTTTTTAATGATAGATGTTTCTTGTATACAGATAGATCACTTTGTTGTTTTGGTGTAAGGTTAACATTGGTAGTATGCCGTTTATCAGCAATTAGTTTTTGCGTAGATAATTTAGCACAGCGTAACGATTTGTTTTCAAAAGTGGGCGTTGAGTTGCGACATGTGGTTGTGCGTCTCATCCTTTTCGGGTAAAGATTAGACAGATAGAGAAAAATTTAACCTAACTAAGACAAAATACAAAGAAGAAAAAAATAGAAAATTCAATACAAGAAAAAAATCATAAATATTTCTTGTTAACTTTGTTCAAAAAATGATGTTTTGTTATATATTGTTATATTATATCCATAAGCTTTGTTTGAATGAATATGTTGTGTTGTGTTACATATTTCTGACTATAAAAATCGCTATAAACCATTTTGGTGTTTATACAGACATTTTTAACATAATTGTAGAATAGTCACAACCGTCCTTGGAGTGTAGACAGTTGTAACCCTCGACCTTTGCTTGTATGATTTGATTTGATTTTATTCTATTTTAATTATCGTATTTCAGCATCTACACGTAGACAAATGTCCAAATTGCCATTTAATTTACTTTTCTTTCAGCTAATTGGTAATTTAACAAAATTATGGCAGATCAAAAAAGTGGCACAACCGTACGCTTGTTTTAGATCCAAATTTGCAGAAGTTGTTTTACGTATCGCAGAGCGCCTCCAATTAGAAGCATATCGACAAAATGGCTGTGGTTTTTAATTTTTCCACAATACTTCAATATTTTGTTACTTAAAAGTACAACAAATGATTACTTGTAATATCACTGTTGCAGTTACTTTTTCTTCCATCCAAAAAATGATACAAAACACGTTTTTAAGTTACAGTGGCGTTACCCCTTAAACAAAATACTTTTTAACAGGGTTCCATCCAGAAAATACAAATAGGAACACAACCGAGTCCGAATTTACTCTTCTTAAGTAGCAAAAAATAATATTACAACAACAACCATGTTTGTGAAAAAGAATGTTTAATTATAAAACAAATTAAATTAAAATAATGATGGCGACATCACGCAACGGGTTACATGTGACAATCAGGGGTTAATAACATAAGGGTTAAATGTGACAGTCAAGCAGTTTCTGATGATGGTCATCATTATCTTAATTTAGTTTCTTCAAAACTTTTTAATTCCATTAAAAAATTTGGATTATCTGAACTAAGGGCTGTTTATAAAGTCTTTAGTTTAAATTATTATTTAAGTAGACAAATTATAGGGGTGTTTTAAAAAAAATATATAACATTTTTTTGTTAACTTAAGGATGAAATGAATCTATATTTCAAAATTTCATGCATATCGGATCACATTAAAAAACTCGGAGCCAAGAAGCTCTTATAAATGCATAAATGCTCTTATAAATTATTCAGGATCATCATCAAAACATTATTAAGCTTTTCATTTTAAGAACGTATGCCCTAAATTAATATAGATAAGAGCATTATAACAAATATTCAAGTATGCATCAAGCTTTCACTTTATACTCAATGGTATTAAATATTGTATATTTAGTATATTTATATTAATTGATTAAAACTTATAGTAATAATAATAATTACAATACAACTCTACTACAAGAAATGTTTAAGTATTTAAACATTATTTCTAGTAGAGCATAGAAATGTATTTTCTAACTTTGCCATATGTCATAACTGTAATTTAATTATTTTTTTACATGCACAACAAATACGGTAAAATGCATTCATTGAAATAATACATAATCACTATAGTAATGAAAACATGCAAAATTCTGTTTGATAAACAGTTTTAGTCTAAGAGCCAGTGAACTATTTGACTAACCCGTTTTCTCAGAGCAAGAATTTTTTTTAATGATATTTTATTATCGGTACATTAAGAAAGTGCCGGTCTGGCAAGCATCTCGCGATTGCGTCATCATCCCTCGAGTTTTTGAAAATGTAAAAAAAAAAAAATTTAACTTGCTTTCACAAGGCTTAAATTTTGAGGGTGTATTCTTTGAGGGTGTTCAGAAAGCATATGTAAAATGACAGACCATTCTGACGATTGCAAGGGTCTGCCAGACGAGTACATAATAGTCACGACGCGCAAGGGTGTGGGCGCATTGCCATACATAATTGACTAATACCCTTGTATTTGAATAATTTATACGCCATTTTGAAGGTCACATCCGATATATCAAACTTCAACTTTGTATCTCACCTTATGGCCGAGATATCATTGAAAATATGCCAGAGTGGCCCCTTTTTCAAACTCAATTTTTGGCGTAACCAAAAAAGATATCGAAAAAAAAACGTGATTCTACTCATATTGGCTTAGACCACATAATGTATAGTAATATATGCTAAATAATCCTTTATTATTAGCTAAAAGGATAAAATAATTATTCAATTAATGTTTTCGGATAGTGCGTTTTGTTTAATTACTTTCTTATTAGCGTTATTCGAAAGCCTATTGTTTTTACTTCTAGCACTGCGAATATTGTTCAAATCAAATTTGTGGAACACATTTAAAAATTGAAGAAACAAGAATTGATTTTTTTTTTACATTTTCAAAAACTCGAGGAATGATGACCCAATCGCGAGGTGCTTGCCAGACCGGCACTTTCTTAATTTACCGATAATAAAATATTATTAAAAAAAATTCTAGCTTTGAGAAAACAGGTTAGTCAAACAGTTCACTGGCTCTTAGACTATTTGGGCAGTTAATGATAGTATTATTGCGTTGTTAATTACTATTGGCTAAAGAGTTAGTTGTAATAACAATAAAAATGCACCGAAAGTGCAGATTCCGCCAGGAGAACGAAGTCTCGACGATGCTATGTATCCAAGGCCCAACACATTTTTACCGCTATTGCCAAATGTCTGATGAGTAAATAAATGCGCTAGACAAAACTTTGCATTATCAGCGTTTCTAGAAAATACCTAATTAATTATAAAATTAAATTTTAAATTATAAAATAAATACAAATGCAAAATGATAACATATAAAAAAAAAACAATAATAATATTTAAAGCTATATAACGGAAATGTAAACATTGATCCTGTAGAGTACAACTTTGTATTAGCAGAAGCAAAATAAGTTTCAGATTGCTGGGTTCTATATTCTTATAGAGTGATTGCTACAATACGTACTATATTCTTATCGATTTACGTATAAAACACATTAAAAAACCCCAAATCAAATTTGGACGGCAAAGGTTTTTTTCATAATCATTCATAATGTCTTTTATGCAAAAGGTTTATGGCAGATCAAAGGTTTATGGCACAACCGTACCCAGTATTAGATCTAAATTTGCAGAAGTTGTTTCACGTGCCGCAGAGCGCCTCCAATTAGACGCACATCGACAAAATGGCTGGGGTTTTTAATCTTTTTTACAATACTTTTTTATTTTGTTAAGTAACAAAGTACAATAAATAACTATGTACTTGTAATATCACTGTTGTAGTTACTTTTTCTTCCATCCGAAAAGGATAAAAAACACGTTTTTACGTTATAGTGGCATTACCCCTTAAACAAAATACTTTTTAAAAAACGCAAAAAACATCCCACAGATGCTACAGAATACATATGCAAGTCACAGGTTGCGCAATTATACAGTATCGTCTGCGGCCGGCTTAAATCAAATACAATCCATGAAATTTTAGGATTTTCAAGATAAAATAAAAATAAAAATTCAATTACAATACGAGTTTTATTTATATGATGCTATAAATAATTGTTAATAATCATTTATAATGTCTTTTATGCAAAAGTTTTATGATATTTTTCGATACAAAATTGTTGATACAAAATTGTGTGCGACTAGTCTTGTTTTTCTCTGACAAGGAGAGTCTCAGACCTACTACCTACTCTTCTGAGATTTTGATGAAACTTTGCATGGTGAGTTTGTAGTCAAATTTAATATCTTTAAATGTTATAGGCTTGAGCTAACTGGTTTAATTATAAAAAATAATTAAAATTGTGTTCCGTATCGACGTCTCGGTAGCTTTATTAGTAAGAGTGCTTGTCCTGCCTTTTGCGTTCATAAGTAATAGAACTAAAATTATCTAGTTCCGTCAGAAAAAAAAATCTTTTTTTATTTTTTTAAACTTATTTTTATGTTTGAATAGCTAAATATTGCAAAAAAAATATTAGAACTATTAACCCATTTCAAATAATTTGCAAACAAAAAATGATATGTTTGAATCAAATCTCTAAGTAAGTACATATATTATATGTATTTACATAGGATATTAACAATTCTACATATTTTAAATTCTGCTATATGTGACTATAAATTGCACTATAATAAAATTTTGGAAGGCGTATTTGTCGCATATTCAAAACATTATATAATATTATATTTCTCTGTTTCTGGCCTCTAATTTTCGAAAATACAAATATGAGGTAATACATTGTCAAATGTAATTTTGCGCGTCTTTTCCTCTGATTAATTTCTTATTTGTCTAATTCATGTGGTAGTAATTTTGTGGTAGAAATATAAAAAATAAATCATACACTGGCCGGTTTTGAATCCGATCGTTTTTAACTTATTCATCTATATATCGAAACGCAAAAAGTAGGTTAAACGCTCTAACTCAGTGGTTCCTAACCTTTTCAATGTCACTACTTCTGTGAATAAGTATGGGAATTGAGTTAACCCCTAGCTAATTTAAAATAATTAAAACCACACAAATTCGAACAAAAATATGTTTATTATCTAACTAAATTCTAAGAAATTGCACGTTTAGGTAACTAGTAAAGTAAAGTAATATGCAAATCTTGAAGTTAACTCGTATGAAGGTTGAAATTGCTTTGCATTCGCAAATTTGACAATATTAGGTTCGGTTTTACCAACGCGCATCTCAGGTCATGCTCAACATTCAGACGGTTTCTTCGATGATTTTGTCTTATTTATTATTTACTAATTGCTCACTTAGTTGTGTAAACATTGACACATCACCAGCCTGAACTGCGTTGGTAAAGTTCCAATTTGCTCACAAAACTTGCGATTTTATCCTGCAACGTCAAAATATTCGTTTCATTTCCTTGAAATGAAATATTCAGACTCTTAATTTCAGTGAAAAAATGAGCAAGGTACGACATTTTTAGAACAAATGTTTGGTCTTTAATTTTTGCATAATATTTTTTTTTTGTGTTCTCTGATTTTCAAAAAACAATCGAATTTCTTCTCGTAATTCGTAAACCCTACTTTTGCCTCTTGATAACCAACGTACCTCTGTAGGGTACAAAAGAGCATTAAAAGAGGGACCAACTTCATCGCACAAAACTTTGAATAATCTTGAGTTAGTAGCACTGCTTCGAATATGATTAACAATTTTTACTATGTTACTAAACGTGTTTATCAAATCTGGTGGAAGCGTTTTCACAACCAAAGCGTAACGGTGTATCAAGCAATGATAGCCGAAAACTTGAGGAGCAACTTGTTTCACGAGCGCCTGAAAACTTTTGCCGCGAGTAGTAGTGGGCAAAGACTTGCAGAATAAATATTCCTCCTTTACATCATCATCTTTTAATGTATCGTGTAAACACCAATAATTGTGAACACAAAGCAACATCTGTGGACTCGTCCAACTGCAGCGCAAACATAGGACTTTCCTTTATTTCAGAAATAACAGTGGCTAGAATATCGGCACTCATTTCACATATGCGAATTTGAATAGTAGGGTTTGAAAGTGTGATTTGTTTAATCTTAGCTACATGTTGCTCACCAATAACAAGTGTTACTGAATCTAACAAGCAAGATGAGGTCCTCTCCTATAGTGTGTGGTTTTTTATTACGTGCGATGCGATAAGCAATTTTGTATAAAGATTGATGGCATGATTCATTTGCTTTCTGTATATCGCCTGTAGAAACATGCGCAAAGACTTCAGAATCTTCTCCTTTTTCTTAAAAAAAATCTATATTTTTATCTGCGAACTCAGCCGCCACAAGAGAACGCCGTGCTACCGTTTACCGTACTATTATATTTCTTTATTGCTATTTTAATACTATTTCGTGCCATCCCGTGTTACCCCCCTAGAACTCCATTTTACCCCTGCGGGGGTAATTACCCACAGGTTAGGAAGCACTGCTCTAACTGATAGAGCTACCGACACGTATCGTGACATCCTCGGAGGATGTTGCATTTCTCAATAAATATTTTTAACCCTCGACTTGGACCTTATATTGTAGGAACCATAGTAGACGTGGGTGGAGGATGACTTTTGCACTGAGGTGCAATCCTTTGGCGACAATGTCTATTGTCGTTGTTTTAATTAATTTTTATAATAACACCACTTCTCATTTGCCTATAATATTTTAAGGTTTCCGGTTTGACTATAAACTCTAATACCTCTATAATCATGCGAAATTTCATCAAAATCCCAGAAGGGTAAATCTGAGGTTCTTGTGAGTAAACTAAATGGTCAATTTCATTTTTCTGTAAGCTGTTCAAGTTATCTTTCAAGTTATCAAGGTTTTCGGTTTGACTATAAACTCTAACACCTCTATAATCATGCGAAATTTCATCAAAATCCCAGAAGGGTAAATCTGAGGTTCTTGTGAGTAAACTAAATGTTCAATTTCATTTTTCTGTAAGCTGTTCAAGTTATCTTTCAGTAAGCCCTTATCACTTCACTATTTTTTTATTATGATGTAATAACAATTTTCATTACCACAACTAATACAGAATTAAGCACCTATATCTAATGCATCCACAAATATAATTACGTGCGCAGAACATGCATATTCTGTAACATTCGACGAGCTAATTACAACCACCAAGTCTATTTCCTCAAATATTATAATAACATTTTGTAAACAATTATTGACAAGTTCTGGCAAGCTTTAACTACTCAAAGATAGAATCTGTGAGAATAAATTTACATTTTGGGACCGCGTTTCCAAACGTCGGCACTTTTATTAAAATAAATCGAGAGGTTAAATAGTGTCTATATCAAATAATAATACTCTAAAAACATATTTGAATAATAATATAAGCAATTATATATAAAATAACTAGTGGGGTGTCTGCGTGTATGGCATATCGTGCCTTAAGGCAAATTGCTGGAACTTCCCGTACCGTAACGAAATGTTTGAGGAATACTGAATGTTTTCAAATAGATTATTATAAATATTGTAACATTGTCTAATATTTATAAAAATTATATAAACTGAATTGCAAAGTTGAAATTATTTGTTTAAAGTATATTAGAACTTTAGTCAGAATTAAAAATAAAATCTGATTTATTTTCGATACACAAAAAAAAATGTTTCGTGACCGAAAAATTGTATCCATACATACATATATACACACACACATCCATTTTTTCTGAGGTATGCCAAAATATTCAGAAACCTTCAAAACGTCGAGAAATGTAAAAATTTTCAATTTAGATTTTTGGACGATTACAATAACTTACCCTACGGGAAGTTAAAAAAATACTGGTTCTCTGCGGTGGCTACAATTGTAGCCTTAACGCATTCTGTTTTTAAGAAATCCGTTATATAGCTTATGGCTAAAAGCACAATGAAAAAACATGTATTTCTTTCAAAAATTTATTTTACATTCATACGTTACGGCTATAATCCTAGCCTTCATTCGGCGGAAACTTAAAATAAAATTAAAAAGTAAAACAATTGAATTGAAGTAAAAAGAAAAAATAAAAAGAGTAAATAGTACTTACAATTAGTTAATCTTAGTGCTTGGATTATAGCCGCAACGTATGGATGTAAAATAATTTTTTCAAAGAAATTCATGTTTTTTATTGATGTTATGCCCGTTATATATATATATATATATATATATATATATATATATATATATGTATATATATTAGGGTGGTCCTTAAAATGGTCATTTTTGAATTTCCTTGCTCCCAGGGGCTCAACTGGTTCCAAATAGATAAAAAACAATTCTCTGAAAGTCTTAGCTCTTAATATTAACGTTTAGATAGAGCGCAATTCAATCAAAGTTTGTATGGAAAGAGCATGGAAAACATTTTGAAAATTTAAAAAAATGTTTTAGATATAACTTAGTGACAAATGAATGAGTTTTATTCATTCATTTGTTCGCTAAATTACATCTAAAAAACATTTTTAACATTTTTGATAATTTTTGAAAATTTTTCCATGCTATTTCCATACAAAACTTTGATTGATTTGCGCTCTATCTAAACGTTAATATTAAGAGCTAAAACTTTCAGAGAATTGTTTTTTATCTATTTGGAACCATTTGAGCCCCTGGGAGCAAGGAAATTCGAAAATGACCATTTTAAGGACCACCCTAATATATATATATATATATATACTAGCCGGCCCGACAGACTTCGTCCTGTTAAAAAAAAATTGTAATGTGGCGGTGTTTTGTGCCTACCTTTTTTCTATTCTTTGCAAAAAATTATCCTGAACAGAACCGCCACCCTGGTAATAATTCGGTGTGAATTAAAAATAATTAAATAAAACACTATAAGCATTTAAATGTAAGTAATTTTAATCATGTAAATCATAATTCAAAAATCAGTTCAATTTTTATTGTAGTGCTTTGTGATAAACGATGTTTTTTGTTTGATTACCTGGCGAATTGGATGGTTTTCCAATACGGGAACAGACAACATACAATTTTCCATGTGAGAAACATGGGTTTTCCAAATTAATACCACAAACACTTAATGATACCATAAACGCACTGGAAACTGTAGTCGTTTAATCTCAAATCTTTTTTTATCGCTAACCTTGTGCCGTTGCAAAGGTGCGGTTGGTCGATATTTCGCAACATTATAATTGCCGATCCAACCTTTAATTGAAGATTGTGAGGTGACAATCCTAGCAAATCCATCGAGTTTAAAAACTCCGGTGCATCGTCTTGGTTAGTTGCCGAATCAACTGATTCGCCTACAATTTGTTCTTGAATTTTGAAATTTAATTAATTTACATCAATGTTTTTGGCTGCCAATATAGCTTGATTAATAGGAAGATATTTCTATGTTTATATAAATATATTCAAGATTATCAAAAACTACACAAAATGTCATGACATAGATCATTGTTTTTTATACAAATTGCGTTGCCTACTCGATTAAAGAAGAAAAGGGCTATTTTTAGGGTTTTCCCGGGTATTATTCGTTTTTTTCTCGCCGTAACAACCATCCTTGGACTTCAACGAACATTTTAAAAAAAGAATTGGCCAAATTGGTCCAGGCGTTGTTGAGTTATGCGCTTACCAACACATTTTGCGATCTATTTTTATATATAAGATATATATATATATATGTATATATATATATATATATATGTATATATATAATATTGACAATATTAAATCATTCTGTTCCTGTTCATATAATTATAAGACGTGACGATAGTAAAGCGAAAAAGAAATTTGTAAGATGTAATTTTCAAAAAAAAATATTGATGTACTTCTAATGTAAAAAATACAAATTTAATCTAATTGATAAAATATTAAATGGGTATTTATACATGCAAAAGTTATTATTAATACTTAAATGTAAAAATATATTTACCTCAAGCAAATTTCTCACATCCCATTTTTCTCGAATCATATTGTAATGAGCTTCTCCTCCCTTGACTCTCGTAGGTTCAGCATGAACAACAATTTTTTTGATTACAAAACCCATTCCCTTGAAGCCATCCTGTTCCTGTCTGTCTTGCCATATTGTATCATTGTAAATTTTGTGCACTCTATCGATTAAACTTATAAGATAGTTTATTGTTGTCTTTGTATTGCTTGCTCCCATTTCTTGAAAGAAACGATAATCCGCTACTAAGAGAAGTGGACATCTCGTCTTCGTCGGTGTATACTCATATTGATCTATTTGGCGTTTGTTTCTTGTCGAATTTTCGTTATCTTGTAAAGTTTCAACCTCGATTTCGTCATCATTATCTTTTTCTAATAAATAAAATAATGTGGAAATTGAAAAAAAAGAAGAATAATTAGAAACCAATAGTTTATCTAAAAACATTTTGAATGCTACTTTCATGTACTTTCATTGGGTGTGAAAAAAGTTGACAACGAATTAAAGTTTTTGAAAAATTTACTTAAATAACCTCTGTCTGTCTGAGATATAAAAATAATGTATATATATAAATAAAAAAAAATAAAAATAATGATAATATAAATCATTGGTTATTAAATTCTGTACCAGCATATATCGACTTTTATAATTTACTTATAAAATGTATTCAACGATTTTAATTATTTCTATAAAATCGACTTGGTCGATTAAGTAAGTTTTAGCTCTTAATATTAACTTTTAGATAAAGCGCAATTCAATCAAACTTCGTATGGAAATAGCATGAAAATTTTTTTAAAAATTAAAAAAAAACATTTTTTTAGGTATAACTTAGCGACAAATGAATTAAAAGTGAAAATTCGTGTCATTTTTTATTGAAAATTCGACGCTCTGCAAAATTTTTGAAAATTTTTTATGCTATTTCCATACAAAACTTTGATTGGATTGCGCTCTATCTAAAAAACAATATTAAGAGCTAAAACTTTCAGAGAACTGTTTTTTATCAATTTGGAACCATTTGAGCCCTTGGAAGCAAGGAAATTCGAAAATGTCCATATCAAGGACCACCCTAATATATATATATATATATATATATATATATATATACATATATATACATATATATATATATTTATATATATATATATATATATATATATATTTATGTATTTGTATATGTATATGCATATATATGTATACTCGTATATTAATTAAAACCAATAGTTTTTATTGAAACAATTATTAACTTCCCGTAGGGTAAGTTATAGAAATCGTAAAAAAATCGAAAATGAAATTTTTTATATATCTTTACGTTTCAAAGGCAAGCCTTACAAAAAATGTATGTATGTGTGCGGATACAAATTTTCGTCGTCGATTTCAGGAACACGAATCAACCGATTTGAATAATTTAAAAAACATTTGATTCGTATTTATAAGGAGGCGTGCTGATTAGTTTTTGGCAAAGGCAGGTCTATCCGTACCAAAGATACGGGGCAAAAAGTGCCAATTACGGTACCTCACTTTTTAAGAGAACGGAGCTTCCGATTTTAATAATTCAAAAAATACTTCACATATTGACAATATGAAGAACTGATTGGGAAGGCAGGTCTAGCGGTTTCGAAGATCTAGTAAAAAAGTAAAAGAAAGCCATTTGGCGGTCAAAAATGATCATTAGACATATGCACATCAAATTATCAGAAATTTAATGGTTTCAGAAGTTTTAATAATTGCTTTGGAAAAAGTTCAAAATTTCCAGAATATTGATATAATAAGCGGATCCAAAAATTGAAATAAACAAAACGAATTTACGGGTTTTGCATATCAGCATTATAACCCCTACCACTTGGCTTCAATCAAAATATCTGAAAACCTGTCCGGGATTTTACCTACAATTTTCCAAATTTTCACGACGATTGGACGTATAAATATAGTTTATGAAAAAAGATATAACTAGTGGCGGTATGGCATCGTGTCTTAAGACAAATTGCTTGAATTTGTCGTACCGTAACGAAATGTTCGAAGAATATTAATTAAATGTTTTCAAATAGATTATTATAAATACTGTAATATTTTTTAATATTTATAAGAATTATAAAAACTGAATTACAAAGTTAAAATCATTTATTTAAAGTAGGGTGCTGTAGACAAAAGTGGGCCACGTTTTTATTTTTGGTTGTAAAATTGTTAAAAATGAAAATATTTTTTTTTGTAGTTGTAAGGGTACTCCAAAATGCAACCTTTTATCATAGCAGATGCAAAGCAGATGCTTGCAATTATGTTTGGAAGTATATCTTTTTTTAATTGGCAAAAAAAAGTGTATTTACCGTGTTTTTCGAAAATGTAGGGAGAAGTGGACCGCCCAAATTTTTATCTGAAAAACATGCTGCTATATGCTACAAAACATCTGAGGGTTTTCAAATGCGCTTATTACAAATTATATAAACTGAATTACAAACTTGAAATTATTTATTTTAAATATATAAGCAAGCTTTAGAACTTTAGCCAAAATTCAAATTAAAATCAGATTAAAATTTCAAAAGCCAAAAATCGAATTATTTTCGATAAAAAATTGATTTTTTTCCCAAAGCAATTGTTTTGACAACAAAAGCAGAAAGTTTTCTGATCTGATGCTTAGTTCTCTCAAAAACTATCATTTCTTGTACATTTAGCTCTATATCTTCGAAATGGCTAAACCTGCCTTTGCCAAAAACTAATCACCCCTTCTCCTAATCATTACAAATTGAATGTTTTTCAGATCATTGAAATCGGATACTCCGTTCTCTCGAAAACTCGATTTGTATTTTCTGCACTCTTTGCTCAGTATCTCCATAACGGCTGGACCTGCCTTTGACAAAAACTAATCGGCACATCTCCCTATGAATAAAAATCGAATGTTTTTTGAACCATTCAAATCTGATTGAACGAAAAAATGCTGACACACAAAACGCACACACACATCCATTTTTTCTGAGGTATGCCAAAATGTTTAGAAACCTTCAAAATGTTGAGAAATGCAAAAATTTTCAATTTCGATTTTTGGAAGATAATTACAATAACTTACCCTACGGGAAGTTAATAATTGACATATCCCCTGATTTTTTAAAAAAATACCTGCTCCCTCTCTAACATATCCACAAGTTTTTGAACTTTGTCCAGAGTGTTCCCAACTTAACAAAACATCAGACTGGCGATAAGCAATCATAGTCTCATTTCCATGATGTTGAAAATGTCTCCAAGAAGGCTAAAAATTTTAATTAATGAAGTTTTGTTCTAAATAGGTATCGCGTGATATTGTTTAGTACCTCAATGTGATAAATTTCATCAGGCAGATGAATAGTAGCTGTAACCAATCCATTTTCTATGTGCACCCTGGCATCAGAGTCAATTTCTCCAAACAATCTTCCTTTAAAAAAGTTGTCATGATCTGCAAAGATAGTTGAAAGTCAATTAATTTAATTAATACTTAATGTAAATCATGTTTTGCCTAATACAAAATAGTAAAACACGAATACGCCGCCATTGAAATTAATATGACCTTATCTATGCCTTTGACTTTGGAGTAGATTTTTAGAAAAAGTGAAACAAAGAAAAAGTTAACGCAATAAAACCGATCTCATCTGTAGATTTTAATTGTAAGATAATTATAGAACATGAATATAAAATTTGCAACGTATTTTTTTTTTTAAAAATAATCGGTATTTTGCTCAACCACGAGCTCAATTTTTTGATAAAATTGGCTCCATATACACTGACACAAAATTCCGTTCCGTAAGTAGTCGTACGCAATTCCATGAAATTATAATAATAATTTATTTCAATGAAAATTATGAAAAACGAGAAATTAAAAAAAAAACTTTCGAACAAAAATAAAACTATGCGTGTTTTCAGATGCGTGAAAATAATGGACTTAATCAATAAGAATTAAGCAGGGCCGGTCCTGTCTTGCATGCGATGCATGCAAAAATGCGGGCGCACGCCTTAGGGGGCGCCAAAATGAGATTCGGAAATAAAATTTATAACATATTAATGAATTATAATAAACTATCTAACTTAACTAGGGATACGGGGACACAAAAAGCATATTTATTTTACTATGTGATATCAGTAGAAACAATTATCCAAATAATAACTCTGCAAATTACTAAATAACAGCTCTGTTTATTGCTTAATCTACTTATTCAATATTTTCTTTGTTTGAAGTTACCGTGGAATCGAAAAAGAAATTATCTAGTGTTCAATTCCGTAAGCGCAAACCTACGAAGTTTTAAATTATTGGGCATTATTGACGAAAAATGGCGATTTAGTTGAAACGGAACTTGTTAAAAATATAAACAAATTATAATAGGAAAAATAAAAAATGGGGAATCAGTGCCTAGAAAATGGCATGTTTATTCCGAGAAATTGAATTGTAACAGTTGCTTTTGTTCCAAATGTTTCGCTTCTGATGAATTTTGAATATTGAAGACATGCGTGATTAGGGTTATGGAAACGGAACAAATCTAAAAAATGAAAGCAGAATTTACTTTGGAACAAAAATTTTAAGGCTTTTTTTATACCTAGTGGTGTCCATACTCTAAATTTAATTATTATTAACTATGCAGAAATAATACATATCAAACATAATTAGATTTTTTTTTTCAATATAGTTCAAGAAATGCGTTTTTTCTTTTTTTCATTTTTTACTGATTTTTGGACAATACTTCTAAAATACGTTAAAAAATTATCACAATCACAATTGAAACAATCTGGTACTCTGAGTATGACGGGAAAACAAGGATGAATACAATTCGGGTCTTACGATATCAATAAGGAGAATTTTACGCCGCAATTTTTAATATTGTAAATAATAAAAAATTAAATTAATTTAAATTTAAAAAATCCCACATGAAATACATAAAAGCTAGTTGTTTTTAGCTCTCCTGGCATGATTTGCTCAATAGAATAAATTGCGTAATAAATAAGTAAAATGTTTCAAAATCCAAATATTTGCACATACGTTAAAAATTGAAAATTTAAAAATATTTGATAATAATCAACCCGCAAATCGCCTCGATTTTCTAAATAAATTTAAAATCAATGTATTTTATACGCTTTTAGATTATATCTAATTTTTTGTATACTAAATCCTAAATAATTAAAAATCTTAGATTAAACTAAATCCAGAATAATTAAAAATTAATTTGAAAACAATTTATATAAATATTTATTTAATTTTAATGATAAACTGTTAAAACAGTTAAAATTAATAGGGGGGGGGGCGCTAGAATAAAAGTTGCATGCGGGCGCAAAGGACCCCAGGACCGGCCCTGGAATTAAGATTTAACTATTTAAATTAAATATCCATCATTTAGTTCTGAATAAAGTTTTCACTTTCATTAAAAACTAATAAATACGATTTTCAATTAATACCTTTCAAACGAACTTATCAGTAATTGTATTATTTTTAGTTCAGAAATAAGCGTTAGTGTCTCCCACAAGCGCAACCAATTAATTCAAATTTTAAGTTTTATTTTAGTTAAAGTTTTTAGTTTTATTATATTTAAACTACTTTTCTAGAACTATATTTTATATTTTAAGATGAAATTTAAGCAATGAACTCTAACGCCATGCTAACAATAAAGTTAACACGACCGAAACGTTGGCCGATCTTTGCCAAAAATTAATGGTCCTTATATCTTTCGAACTGTTTCTAAATTTTAAAAATTATTCGCGAATTTTGTTTGAAAACTAATTAACGCTCGTCATTATCAAGTTGCATTTAACAAATTTCGATTGAAACACACACAATTTAAACACAAGTATTGATCGGCTTTTAAATTTTTGAAATCAGTGCTCCCGTTTTTTGGAGGATACGTTGAAAATAGATCAAAAATTGACTCACATACACACTCACAAATACTTTTTATAATTTCGACCTCAAAAGTTCTGATAGACAGGAAAAGATCGGCGTTTCGTAGTTAATTTTCAAAAGATTTTTTTTTTATAAGATTTTGATAAATCGTTGTATGCATACCTATCGGCAAGTTCACGCAACTTGCCTTAAGCAAAAATGCTACTCACAACTGTTTTTTAATATATTTATAACAATTATTGTTCAATATTATTAGTATATATTGGTTTTCTGACTTGCAAAAACAAAAGAAAATTGTCGATACACTAGTATTTGTTAATTGCCATTGGTCATGATACTCTGACTATAATAATTGGAGAGCACACCTTGTCTTAATAATTAAATTAATCAACTTTTACTATGGCTAAATATTGCCTACAAAATTTTAATTGTACATAAGATTAACTGATTTGAATTTTATACGTAGTGTCTTCACCACTAGATTTATGGACCTATCACTAGGGAAACCCATCAAATTGAAATTACATAAATATTTTAATTTGTGCTCAGTTAAGTCAAGCACCTTTATGAGATGAATGTATATGCATTAAAATTAACTTTTGCTGCAAGTTTACAATTTATATATGTATTTATCTAAGCGATTTTAAAAAGGTATAGGTAATGCCAGGCGATTCAATCTTTTTTTCTATTGCAAATTTGATGATAAACATTAATTCAAAAATTTATTTCAAAGTCAAATATATATTTCATTGTGATTAAAATAATTTTGATCATAATTTCAGTTTTTAACTTTTACATAATATAATATATATTAACGCGCTGATCCTTCAGGAATTTGAAAATCCTAAAAAAAGTACTGAATTATAAATTTGGCCTTTCGAGCTTCAATTTTTTATATGATTTTATTTACTCATTGTGAAGTCTAAATTAGAAATTGCCAGTTGATTTCGATCTGCACAAGTATCCGCAAGGCAATCCGAAAGGTGCAAGATGTATATGCATAAAATAAACTTTGTTTTGTAAGAGTAAATTTCATATATTGTTTGCCTAAGTGACTAAAAGGTATGTGCAATGCCATGCAATACTGACCAGTATAAACCATCATCAGGCGATAAGAAAGATTCTTAGCGGGAGTGCAAGTAATCTAATAGGCAAAACTTATATCGCCTGATAATGGTTCATACTGGTCAGTATTGCATGGCATTGCACATACCTTTTAGTAACTTAGGCAAACAATATATAAAATTCAATCTTACAAAACAAAGTTTATTTTATGCATATACATCTTGCACCTTTCGGATTGCCTTGTGGATACTTGTGCAGATCGAAATCAACTGGCAATTTGTAATTTGGACCTCACAATGAGTAAATAAAATCATATAAAAAATTGAAGGTCGAAGTGCCAAATTTATAATTCAGTTCTTTTTTTGGATTTTCAAATTCCTGAAGGATGATGCAGAGAACAGAAACCTGCCAAGCAATGGTTTTTGTACCTAGAATGCTAAAAATCACAGGTACAAAAAATTTTATCCTTAGAAGAATATTGTAATTCATATTCCATCTAATATACCGTTTGCAGTTTTCTAGTCACAAAAATGTGTATCTCTAAACTAAACTTTGTTGGAAAATATAAAATCATTTTTGATTTTTTAAATACTAACAATTAGTATTTCTCAAGATTTGAATAAAATAGAGTAGAGTAATATATTAATGTTGGAATAGTAGAAAATGAGAGAAAATAACCAAAACAATTAAAAAACTCAACTATTACCAATATAACTGGAACTAATTGGGAAGATCATGCAGAGATGTGGTTAATGCGTTATAAATGAAAATCAGCTTGCTTAAAAATGCTTTATCTATGTCTATATCTTTGATGTTATGTCTGTTAATGTTATCTGTTTTATCTAATATCTTTTTTTCTGTAAAGAAGCAGCATGATATTATATTACAGAAGTTGTAATTTTTTATTACATAAACAAGACAACAGAACATTTGAAGCATTTAGCAACACAAAAAATCTCAAATAAAATTCAAAAAAATCTGAAAAAAATTTTTAAGTTATTTTGTAAAAGACAATACACTATAAAGAGGTACATTAAATGATATCATATTATGAAAATTTCTAACATAGAAGTATGCAAAATCAAACAAAGAAGGTTTGGCTCTACTCTATTTTATCATTGAAATCTTGCACAATATCGATTCATTTTTTTGTAATATTTTAAATTAATCACCTATATGAATAGTTGTTTCTTCTCCTTCTGCGTTCACAGAATAAGCTTTAAATTTTGAGTGTATGACTTCTTTATGCGGATTTAGAATTAGCCGAAAATCTTTTCCCAAAGTCTTGAATTTTACTTCTTTTATGATATTCATTGGGTGTGAGCTATACTGCACACCTTTTTTTATAATATTATGTTCAAAATGTGATGTATGAAGAATATCATAATTTTTTAAATTTTTATGTATGGAACCTAAAATATACATCACTGATTTAGTATTCCTCAATTGAATCAATAAAAATATTAATGTAATATTTAATTCACACATTACATTGTCCAATTGCAAAAAGAGACAAAATGAAATTTACTATGACAAAAATTTCAAAAAATGTCATACTGATTGGATTCAATTATTTAAACATTAAACGTGAAATTTTTTAAATATAAACATAATAGCTAATATTAAACTATTAGGCAGCTAATATTAATGCTATTTTTTTCTCTTTCACGAATAATGACATTTCTCCGCAATTGTCATTTTTTCTTTTCACTACACGACTACGATTAAACCATAGATAATAAACATCAAGAGATCGCTGTGTTTGGCGCTTTAACGTTAACTCGTCGACTTCGTTTTAATTAATTGAGAGATCAATAGGTGGTAGCACATGTACAATATAAAAACCGCTGATATTATTTCGTATTCGTAACTAGTTGAAAGTGGCATTAAGCCCTAAGGCAAGTTACATAAACTTCCTAAAATGTGTAAAGGTGCGTCCACACCTAACGAACGAGCATGAACAAGCAAGAATTGCGAACCAGAACGAACGGCAACGAGCATAGTGTGGCCACAACGATCACGAACGAACACAAACAAAGATGGCGAGCAATGTTCCCCAACTTGTCGGTACATGAAAAAAAATTGTTCGTTCATGTTTGAACTCGTATGTGCAGTGTGGACGCTACAACGAATGCAGACAAACATTTTCCTTTTTTGATGTTATAATTGCATGCATTAGTTTATGTTGTGTTTATTAAAAGATACTGCTGTTATTGACAAATTTTGTAAATTTGATGACTTTAAATAATTTTTCTCTTTCCCGCCACTCTAAATAATAAATCTGACGTTTCACGGTACATCCTCGAACAAAAATATTCAACCCATACTCTTCTTTTATCTATGATTCAACCTCTCACTGCTTTGAGGCGTTTGTTTAGAATTATTTGCGTTCGTTCGTGTTCGTGTTCGTTCTTCAGGTGCGCCCACACCTAACGAACGAACACGAACGAACATGTCGAACAAGAAAATACAAAGAAGAACGAACAGGAACACGAACGAACGCGAATAATTCCAAACAAACGCCTCAAAGCACTGAGGTAGGGCACTGAGGGCTTGAATCTCTTTGTTCGAGAAAGTACCGTGAAACGTCAGATTTATTATTTAAAGTGGCGAGAAAAAGCAAAATTATTTAAAGTCATCAAATTTACAAAATTTGTCAATAACATCAATATATTATTATAAACACAACAAAAACTAATGCAGGACTGCACTTTTTAACACCAAAAAAGAAAAATGTTTGTCTACATTCGTGGTAGCGTCCACACTGCACATACGAGTTCAAACACGAACGAACAATTCCCTTTGATGAACCGACAAGTTGCGGAACATTGCTCGCCATGTTTGTTTATGTTCGTTCGTGATCGTTGTGGCGTCCACACTATGCTGTTGCCGTTCGTTCTGGTACGTTCATTTATGTTCGGTCGTGTTCGTTCGTTAGGTGTAGCGCACCTTTTGTATTTTCTTGTTCGACATGTTGGTTCGTGCTCGTTCGTTAGATGTGGCGCGCCTTAATGATAGACTTAATTAACCGAAATTAAGATTTAGATATTTGGATAAAATTTTTAACTGTTTATTTTAAAAATAAAGTTTTCGCTCTCAATTAAATAAATAGTGCGATTTCTAACTGAATTTCCTCAAACACATTTAAATATTCTGTAATTATGTTAATAATATTGCACAGGCATTTGCTTATATGTCCTAAAATTGAAGCTTTTTTTCCAAATTTTAATGAATTGACAATGTTTCACCCATCACACCATTTTTCAAACTTTAATAAATATTTAACTTTCCGTTAAAAGAGTAGTTATAGCAATGGGTTAAAAATCCAAAATGATAATTTTTGCATTTCTCCACGTTTTGAAGATTAAAAATGGATGTGTGTGTGTTTTGTGTGTCCGCATTTTTTCGTTTACGTTTTCGGGCGCACGGATCAACCGATTTGAAAAAAACTTCAAATGGTTCAAAAAACATTCGATTCTCTTTGATAGGGAGATGTGCGGATTAGTTTTTGGCAAAGGCAGATCCAGCCGATACGGAGATAAAAAGCAAAGAATGCAGAAAATAGAAATCGAGTTTGAATGATCTGAAAAACATTCAATTAGTAATTATTGGGAGAAATGGCTATTAGGTTTTGGCAAAGGCAGGCCCAGCCATTTCAAAGATACAGGGATAAACCCAGTAAACCACAAAACGTAACAAAGCCATGAACGTTACGTAACGCTGCCACGTTCGCACGAAGCAGGTACGTAACCTGGGAGGCACACAGAAGTATCTATTTCGCGGGCATGAACGTAACGGCTGTTTCGTTGCACACTAAAACACTGCGGTTGCATTTTTGCTACGTATCAAAGTTGAATAAAAAAGCGTGTAGGTGTCTTTTATGTTACATAATTATTTAATTAAATTTCCTGCAAATATAAAATCAATTTCGGATATTTAGTAATTTTATTAAATAATATCATTTATATACAAAATTTACATATTACATAGTTGCAACATTGGAAAACTAAAATTTGATAGTCCATAAAATGTTAACCTATAAAAATAAATATTTATTTATTCATAATATGTATTATGTTTAACTCTCTTGGCAACTTCAGTTAAATCAGACTTGGCAAAGTTAAGTCTTGCGTTAAATATGCTCAACTCACTTGCATCTGTTAATGTATCTGAAATAGAACGAAACATCTTAGTAATATTGTAAACAAATTTTTAATTGAAAATATTGTGAACAAATTAGTCATTTGTGAACATTACCTCTAAACATACTCCTTATTTGAAGTTGATGACTATGTAGTACTTACAATCATATGACAGAGATAATTATTCGATGAACACACTTAATAATTTTCTTGCATTGATTTTATCCTCTTAATTTTTAAGACGTGAATTTCTAAAAGTAAAACATTACATATTAGTACTAAATCATATTAGTTAAAATTCTCTTCATGTAGAACCTTAATATACCAATTCTGTAACACAAGATCATCAGACTCGAAATACTCAACAATTCATGTTCTCTTCAACACTTAATCCATATAATGTGTGATATCCGGTGTATTCTTTGTATTCCTTCTCGCATGCTTTTAAGTCTTGCTTGTTTCTTTGATGACAATTTATCTTCTTGATTAGAGCAAATTTCCCTAGTTTGAAATCCATTTTGACATAACCCATAAGGGTTATGAGCAGTCTTTCTCTACAATTGAAAAGCAATTTATATCAGTTTTTGCTTAACTGAATAGTTCTGATGGAATTATAAAAGAATATGTATAAACCATAATATTACATATCTACCTATAATATTCATATCATATCATGAATTGAGGTTATGTGATTTTTGACTGTCTGTCAGAAATTTCAATAATATGTGATAAATCAATTATCACAATACATAAACAGAATTTGCATTGAACACGACCTATATACTGAAAATAACTAATTAATCATTATAATAATAATTTGTAAATTTAAAAAAAATCCGCACAATTATACTCACCTCTGGCGTTTTCGTATTAAATATATCACTTTCCTAAAAGTAAAACATTACAAATTAGTACTAAATCATATTAGTTAAAGTCTCTTTGTGTAAAACATTAATATACCTATTCTGTAATACAAGATCATTACTTAAGAAATACTCAACAATTCATTTTCTTTTCAACACTTAATCGATATGTGTTCTTATTATTGATATGTGTTCTTATTTTTCTTCTTGCATGTTTTGAAGCCTTGCTTGTTTTTTTGGTGACAAAGGATTAATAATTTCTAATATTTTATCTAACTTTGTATTTATCTTCTCTATTGGAGCAAATTTCCCTAGTTTGAAATCCATTTTCGTAGGGGTTATCAGCACTGTAATTTTCTCTACAATTAAAAACCAACTTATATCAGTTTGTGCTTAGATAAATAGTTCTGAAACTAATGGAACTATAAAAAATGAATATGTATAAAACTATATAACTTACTTCTCTTTATTCATATATCACTGAATTGAGGTTATATTTCTGACTGGTGCGTTAGAAATTTCAATATTGCATGATAAATCACTTATCACAACACATAAACAGACTTTGCATTGAAGACGGCCTATACTATACTGCAAATGACTAAACATTATTATAATAATTTATAAATTAAAATATGTTTCAGTACAATTAGACTCACCTTATTTGCCGGTTTCATATTAAATACTTTTGCAGCTGACTGTTAACTAATTTCTACAAACTGATTTCGCACTAAATATAAAAGCAATTAATAAATAACGTTTCAATAATTGAAATATCTTGCATTTCAAACATACACGATAAAATACTCAATTCTGCGTCCACGATGCACTAACTGAGTTAACCTATAATTAATTTGACGTTTCGCTCATAAAACACTTCACGGCTATTTCAAAGGCTAATCTATGTGACAATGCAACGTACCGCGCCACGTACCGACAGAAACGCGTCGACGGTGGTTAAAGATCACAACTATACGTAACAGCATCGGTTTTTTTACTTAACATCAGTTTCGAAACGAAAGTTACAAAATGAGTTACGTAGATTTAACTTCTGTGGTTTACTGGGAATAGTCAAAAAAGGGGGTTTTTGAGAGAAATAAGCATCGTAATTGAATAATTCAAAAAACTTTCTGCTTGCGTTGACAAAACAATTGCTTTCGGAATTTTTTTTTCATTTCAATTTTTTTTTTGTATACCGAAAATAATTCAGATTTCAGTTTTAAAAGCTAAAGTTTTAAAGCTCTCTTATATACTTTAAATAAATATTTTTGACTTTGTGATTCAGTTTTTACAATTCTTATAAATATTATACAATGTTACAGTATTTATTTAATAGCCTATTTGATAACATTTAATATTCCTTGAACATTTCGTTACGGTACGGAAAGTTCCAGCAGGGCCGTGTCTGGGCATGTGGCCGCCTGCGTGCGAGCATTTTTGGGCCGCCCTTGGAAATGACATAATAGAAAAGTATCAAATATTAAAAACATAAAAAATTCAACTTGTAATTTTTATGTTGTCTCTACGTTTCTAGTCATTCTGAATCGTTTGAGACCAAAAAATATTATATAAATAATCGTTTGGAAAAAAAAATATTTTAATGAGCCGATTTTTACTTTTTGCCAAAGTTTTCTCTGAAATACGGTTAAATCGATTTAATAAATTCAAACATTATTTGATGTAACTAGATAACCACTACCATCTGTCAGTTTTGTGCAACAATCGACCAAACCGTTTTTAATCAACAAAAAAGTGTAAAAATTTTTGTACACGTTTTAGCCAAAAATCGCGCATCGTTTCTAAACATTCAGAAATTGTTCGAAAGATATCATTTGAGAATCGTGCTGATTAGTTTTACGAGATCGGTCAGATCGTTTCTTCGTATATAATTGTTAAATATTTTCTTAAGTTGATATTTATAAAACTTTTTTGACGATAGAGATCATGATCTCAAATATAACTAAATATTTCGACCTTACGACAAGTCGTTTTAATTTTTAAAATATTATCAAAGTTTGAAAAAATTAGCAGCACTTTTTTACGTGGGGCAAATTTCATCTTCATTTGACGTTTTCATAAAAATGCGCAATTCTATTTGAAAATTCGATAAGCACTCGTGCTGGTTAATTTTGCCTCACGATCGGCCGAGCCGTTTCTTTAGATTTATCAAAAGTGTGAAATTTTTTGTCCGCGTTATAGCCTAAATTCGTGAATCGATTTTGAAAATTCAAAAACCATTACAAATGTACTATTTGAGAATCGTGCTGATTACTTTTTGTCAATGATCGGTCAAGTCGTTTTTCAGTTATTGATTAACAAATTTTTTGGCGATTTTGGCACCTGTTCAATGAACATACTACACGTTTATTTCTTGTTCAATAATATTTAATTTTTAAATCATTTATAAAAAATAACTTATTTTGATTGGCAATAAATCTATGCAAATAAAATTTTTTTTTAAAAAAATAACTAACATGTTGTTTAGAAAATTTGCACAAAATTTAATAATCTGCGATAGTTTTTCACATTGCAATGCACTCAATTAATATATTATATTTTAACTATAAGTTGATTTAATTTGGCCGTCTCTTAATCCAGCGGTCTTTCAATTTGGCCGCCTTTTAATTCAGTGTATTTTCAATGCAATTTTCAATTTTTATTACGGCCGCTTTTTGGTATGGCCGGTTTCTGTGTATGGCCGCCTTTAAATTTGTACTTTTTTTGATATGGCCGCATCTCGCACGCACTGCACGCTGGCCAGGTACGGCCCTGAATTCCAGCAATTTGCCTCAAGGCACACGATGCCATACACCACTAGTTAAAATTAAACTTTTTGCCGTAGTGCCGTAAAATTTTAATATGTTCTGTAGGACCATGATATCTATAAACATAAAAAGTTCCGAAAAAAAATTCAACAGATAATTACGAAAAAACGGCTAGGCCGATCTTTAACTAAAATTAATCAGCACGACTCTCATAATATTTTTCGAATAGTTTTTGATTTTTTTAAATCGATTCAGAATTGCGGGCTAAAACGCGGACTAGTTTTTTTTTCACTTTTCTATTATTTACAAACGGCTTGGCTGATCTTCGCGCAAAACGAACAAACGCTAGTCCTGATCGAGTTACATCGAACGGCTTTTAAAATTTTGCAATCGGCCCAGTCCTTTTTAAGGAAACATAGACTAAAGGTCATATATCTGTTCACACATACACACGCACATACAATCACACAAAACACACGATGTTAATAAAGCCTAAGAAAACCTGAATAACTTCTTATTCTTAATATTGGAAATGAGAACAATATATATGTAATACATACAAACACACGATGTTAATAAAGCCTAAGAAAACCTGAATAACTTCTTATTCTTAATATTGGAAATGAGAACAATATATATATATAATACGAGGTTCAAAACATATAATATACTCTTCTTTTATCTATGGTTCAAAAAATATTTTCAATTATGGAATAAGAAATTTCGAATGAAATTTTTTTGAATGACTATAATAATGCAAGAATTTAAAAAGTTAAAAAGAACAAATAACTTGTTGAATTCACAAACGGGTATGGGTATATAAACTTGGTATCGTGTCTCAAGGCGAATTGCTGCCACTTCCGGTACCGTAATGAAATATTCGAAGATATTAAATGCTTTAAATAGGTTATTATAAACTTTGTTATTCGTATTTTATAGACAAATTATAATATAATTTTACATAAAAATAAAAATGGTCGACGACGACATGAAAAGTAAATAAATAAAAGTTAATGATCCAGAGTTAAATAAAGATTTATCTCATATTCTGAGAATTGTGCAAACTATGATATTGCAAAGTTAATTATTAAATTATTTATTTGTAGTATATACTATACAATTGTACTAAATTTTTTTGAATGACTATAATAATGCAAGAATTTAAAAAGTTAAAAAGAACAAATAACTTGTTGAATTCACAAACGGGTATGGGTATATAAACTTGGTATCGTGTCTCAAGGCGAATTGCTGCCACTTCCGGTACCGTAATGAAATATTCGAAGAATATTAAATGCTTTAAATAGGTTATTATAAACTTTTGTTATTCGTATTTTATAGACAAATTATAATATAATTTTACATAAATATAAAATGGTCGACGACGACATGAAAAGTAAATAAATAAAAGTTAATGATCCAGAGTTAAAATAAAAGATTTTATCTCATATTTCTGAGAATTGTGCAAACTATGATATTGCAAAGTTAAAATTATTTATTTGTAGTATATACTATACAATTGTACTTAACTCACTTAAGGGGTTAGGGATACTTGGAATTTTTGAAAAATCGATTTTTATTTTTTTACATTTTCATAAAGTGTAATATCTTTAAAATGTTCTCTGAAAATTTCAAGTTGATCCGATGATTACTTTTTGAGTTATTGGACTCTTACCAGCGCGCTGAAGTAAGTGGAGAGCTCGATACTTATACTCAAGATTATTCTCCCTCATATCCTGATGTTTTTAAAGGTTTTAAACCAATTTACGACAATCTCAGCAATGATAATTTACTTTCAAAATGTGTAGTTCAAGATTGAATCCATAATCAGAAAAAATTAAAAGCTTCAACTAACTAGTGTAAAAAATATGCCTAAAAACCGTGAATACTAGTTTTACTATCGTACAAATGGATGAATACATATACATAATCATTATTATTGATTATGGATACCCTAGGACCTAATTGAGGGTATAATTCCCATTAGTATGCTGAAAAATTGGATGCTGCACGTGTGAAAGTGGCAGATCAGCGCGCCAACGAGAACATACGGGAGGCCAGAATGCTTCGTAGGCACCAGCAAATGGAAATTTTGGAAACTTGCACAATGACTGATGAACTATTATATGACCCAGAAATAGATGACTCGGTTTAAGTAATTCAATAATTCGAATTTCTGTACGTAAATCCAATGCGAAACTTTAAACGCGCTTTTCTCAAAACTATGTTTTCTGAACCGGTGACCACTGTAACTCAAAAACCGCTTAGTAAATTTTAATGAAATTTATACAGCTTTTAGAATACATAATAAACTCGGGCCTGATCGAAGGATTTCTATTTTTTCAAAAATTTTAATTTTTTAAGACCAATTAACTGTTGATTTTTTACTCAAAAATCTAGAAATTTTATTTCTGATGCTGCCATTTTGTTAATTTTTGCAAAAAAAAGAAAACCTTCGATCAGGCCCAGGATTATCTATTTATGAAACTATTTTTTTTTTATTTGGTTGATTTTAGATGAATCTCTAAGGAGTTATGATGGTCACCGCCAGGACTGTTTTTTGAAACAGGGTCAACAAAAACAGCTATAACTTTGGGAATATTTATTATTTTTTTCTGAAATTTTTGTTACCTCAAGTCAAAACATTGTAAAATGATGCCGTATTAATATTTTTGTAAAAAGCATAGTTTATTAACAAAAAAACAGTATTGAAAATTCTCATTTTTTCGTACCTCCAATTACCCCTAACCCCTTAAGTGAGCTCTACGTGTATGTATTTATGTATGGATACATTTTTTCGTAAACATTTTCCATCAACCGATTTGAATGGTTAAAAAAAACATTCTATTCCTACTCGCAGGGAAATGTGCTGATTAGATTTTAGCGAAGGCAGGTAACGGCTGGCGTTTTGGTGATACGTAACTAAATGTGAAAAAAAAATAGTTTTTGAGAACTAATCATCCGATTTGAATGATTTGAAAAACTTTCTGCTTTTGAAAAACAATTGCTTTTGGGGGAAAAAAAGTTTTTCATCTTAAAATTTAATTATTAATCCCGTAAAAAATGGATTTTTTTTTATATCTTTACGTTTCAAAGATTTCTGAACATTTTGGCATATCTTAGGAAAAATTGATGTATGTGTGTGATTCAAAAAAACATTCGATTTTAATTCATAAGGAGACGTGCTGATTAGTATTATAAAAACGTAAACTTATGACAAAAACGGAGCGTCCTATTTCAATAATTTAAAAAATATTTTATTTATATTGACGAAATGAAGAACCCTTAAAATTTTTGGGAAGCTCTAAAAAAAATTTGAATCCTTTTTAAAAAAACTTAATCTTTTTTACGGGAATTTCCAGCAATTTGGCTTAAGGCACGATGCCATATACACTTCTAGTTTTTTCAACTCCGAGTTTATGTTTAGTTTTGATAAAAAAATCCGGTTCACTAATTTTATGTTTTTATTCAGAATCGGATGAGACCAAATTTGGAAAAAGTATGTGTGTGTGAATAAATTTGTTACGAGGATTTCTCAAAAACAACTGAACCGATCTCAAAAATTTAAAAGCCATTTGATGTATCGATGTAAAAATATGTCTTTACTAGATCGGTCGAGCCGTTTCTTAGTAATTAAGAAAAAAGTAAACAAAACTTCGTCCACGTTTTAGTCAAAAATTCTGAATCGATTTTAAAAATTGAAAAACTCCTCGAAAGATATTATTTGAGAATTGTGCTATTAGTTTTGGACAAAGATCGGCCAAGCCGTTTTTTCGTAATTAACTGTTGTAAATTTTTTTCGATAAAACTTGTTATGTGCGATACACTGTAGATTTGCCGATACACTGTAGATTTGCCGATACACTGTAGCGCTCTATGTAGAGTCCCATAGTGTACACAGCTACTAGAGCACTCTAGCGAGAGTCCACTACTCTTCTTTCCAGAGTAGTGTATATGACGAGTAGTGTATATTTCCAGAGTAGTGTATATGTAGAGTATATGACGAGAGTCACTCTGCGCTCTCCGTAGACAATCTCGCTAGACAAATGATATTCAGTGCAGTGTACACAGTGTCTCTGCACAACTTCCACGCTGTAGCTAGTACCTCTAGCATTATTCAACTTGTTGTATACTTTTCTGTACTATACGTAGAGTTTTTTTGTTTTGCTTTGCACTGGTTTGTTTATTTGTGTTCCCAAGAAATATTTTTTTTTTTTGAAAATGGAAGCACTATGTGATGAAGAACAGTGCGAAAAGTTTGTTTGGACGAAAAATAAAGTGTTTCAATTAATTGAATTGGTAGAGGCTCATCCAGAATTGTGGAATGTCCGGTTGAAGGAGTATAGGAATCGAAACCTGAAATGTAAGTCACTGGAAACAATAGCAACGTCTTTAAATTTGGGTGTTAAAATAGTAAAAAACAAAATTCATAATTTGAGATGCCAGTTAAATGAGCATCTGAGAAAAATGAAAAAGTTCCAAACTGGTCAGGGTGCAGATGAAAGGTATAAACCGAAGTGGGAGTTTTTCGAGGCCGTCAAGTTTATGAATATCCAGACAAATTCAACAGAGGATTCAATTGGCAGTGCTCCTGATGTTATTAATATAGATGTGCTGGTAAGTAAATAAAGTTAATTCATATTGTGATTTAAAATTTTTATTGTAGGATACATTTTAAGACTTCATATAACAAAATAAATTAAAAATTAATAAATAGAAAAATCAAACATATTGATATTGCCACGGTAGTTCACCTACTCTGGACATGAAGTACGTTTTAAAATTTTCGCGTACCTGCTTAGCTGTGCAAGTCGGATTTCTCGCGCCTGTTTGTTGCAATGGATAAAATGAATTTTGTGGAAGTGGGTCATCTCGCCAACAACCTTGAATAAGCCTGCCATTTTCTTCCATGTCAAAAGCATCTTCAGAAACATATCTGGTCGACTTTTTTTCAATTAAATAATTATGTAACACACAAGCAGCTTAAAACACGATTTTCAATAGGTTGGTCTCTAAAAGGGAATGGTTTCATTATGTAAGTTTTTAATAGATAAGCGTCATCGGCAACGATGACATATGGCACCGGAATTGACTGGCCATTTGATAATGGCTTTGCTTCGGGTATATTCAAAGAGTTGTTTTCCAAACATGCGGATAGTGAACAATTTGCATATACGCCCCCGTCTGACACTCTCCCATGACAACCTACATATATATACAAAAATTTATAATCAGCATTAACGAGAGTCATTAATACAATACTATGTGTCCCCTTGTAATTATAATATAGACTTCCTGAATCTTTTCTGGTGCATCCATTACCACATGTTTTCCATCAATAGCTCCTATGCAATTTGGGTAGTTCCAGGTAACATCAAATTGCTGTGCTTCATTTTCCAACTCCTCTGATGTACAAGGAATCTGTAAAAAAAAGAACAAAACATTTAATTTTCATTTATTACTTTAATTTTTTTTAGGACCATGATGAGGAAATAAATAATAATTCAGATTACGCACAGACGCCGCAGGAAGTACACAATCATCCTTCAGGTTCAGGAGGGTCTGGGCAGACTTCTGTTACAAAATCTCATAAAAAAACAAAACGGGCACCCGATTCAGTTAAAAAGGATGATGAGTTGCTGAATGAAGCTTTAACTTGTTTACGAGCTCCGAAAGATCAATTGGACGTATTTGGAGAGTTTGTTACTGCAGAGATGAGAGGAATACGCTCGGAAGATATCCGAAAAAAATTAAAACGCAAGATTCTGAGAGCTATTTTAGACGCAAATGAGGAAGACGACATGCGAGAAGTATCCTCCCCCAGTTCACTCTCCAAGTAATTTGAGTGAGTACTCTGGTTCATTTTGTCATACCTTCAAATAATCATTTGTCAATTCCAAGTACAGAACATCACACACCTCCGGAACAATACGAGAAATAGTTGTTGGCGGAATCCGAAACAAATAGCTTAATGACTGATAACTGTCACCTATAATATAATTTATTTACAATGAATATTGGTACAATTTTTATAAATAAATAGTTCAAAAAATGTTTTTGAATTATTTTTTTTAAATAATTGTTTTATACCACTTACCAGTAGCAAGAAATCTCAAAGTCAGTGTTAACCGCTCAGATGATGATATTGATTTTCTTAGATGAGTATCTTGTCTTGCAATTCTTGAATGCTGAAAATCCTTATGGGTCATTCTTATAAAATTTTCACAAGAAGCTATGTCTTGGTACTTGAGTTCTTTTAACATCTTTGCATGAACTCCCTCTTCTTCACTTTTGGCAATCCATTCCCTAACACACATTTTTTTTTTTACTTTCTTATTTCTTTTTTTAATTAAACAATATACCACCAATGCAACTAAACCTTGTTTCTGCCGGGAACTCATCATGATAACTTTATTATCAAAGATACAAAACGACAAAAATTGTCAATTGTCTCACAAGAACTAGATTGAAAAACAAAGTTTATTTCTATATAGTCTAGTTGTAAAGTCTCAGATTAATATATATTAATATATTTAGCCACAAGTGTACATAGCTTTTTAGAGTGTCTAGGTAGAGTTGCTCTAGCACCTCTCACCTACACCTCTCCTAGAGTACGAAAGTGGTCTCGGAAGAAAAAAACACTTTACAGTGTACAGACAACGGTAGAGCGCTCTAGCTAGAGAGTCTACACTCTACCTAGAGTTTTCTATACAGTGTAAAGCCGCCTTTATGGTCCTAAAAAGAATACTTACTAAAATAATATTATGGACCTATGACAAGTCTTTAAATTTTTAAAAATCATCAAAGTTGGAAAAAATATAAAATTTGTGCCAAAAGTCGCTTTTGCGAATTCACAAATTTAAGGCATTTTTTTTAGAATTAGCGTAAGAATAAGTTTACAAAACTAATCTAGTTGGGTAAAAAGTATTACCATTTATTTAAATCGTTAAGCAATATCATGGGCTATGTCCATGATATGTGTAATCATGTAGTCGAAAATTTTATCTAAATATTTACATCTCTATTTTGGTTGATTAAGCTAATTATTACACATTTCAGGAGGCTCATGCAACTTGCAGAAATTTAAAATAGTTAATTTTATAACTGCAAAGAGTGAAGCAAAAGGTGCAAAAATAGAAATTGAGCTTTTAAGAAAATAGAGCATCCGATTTCAATGATTCAAAAAGCATTCAAATTGTAATGATGAGAAGACGTGATGATTAGCTTTTGGCAAAAACAGGCTCAGCTATTTCAGAGAGAAGAAGCTAAAAGTGAAAAAATGGCAGTTTTGAGAGAATAAACTTTGCAATTCAGTCCACATAATTATTAAAAATAAGGGATACCTTTATACTCTGCTTGATCCAGTTTTGTTTATTTACTTTTTATGTAACATATATAAACGTCGTCGTTCAACTTATAAGCTCTTGTCTTTTGTCATTCAAATACAAATAGTGAAAGTTTCAGTATTTATAATAATCTATTTGAAATCTTTTAATATTCCTCTAATATTTCATTGCGGTATGGGAAGTTTCAGCAATTTGCCTTAAGACACAATGCCATGCACCACTAGTTTATATTATATTTGCAGTATTCAAATGTCTATATGAAATCATTATGTATTTTAGCTGAATTAAGTCACGTGTAGTCCCAACAATGAATCTAATATTTTTTTAGTTCTTTATTTTTATTTGACATGTTGGGAGATAAAATGTCTCATAAGTTATATAAATTGGAACTAAAATGCATGGTAGTAAAATAATAAGAGTATTAATTATTAAATAGTTAATATTATTAATTTATAAGTCATTTATAACAAGATATATTTATAAAAGGTTATTACTAATTAGTACTGTCTTCAGAAAACGTTTTAGATCCCATTTTGACCATAACATTTCCTAAATTTAGCTTGAAGAAATCAGCATATGGTGGCGAAATGGGTGGCTGAACTGGATCTCTACACTTATATTCCTCGCCATCTTTAAGCTGAAAAAAAGCAAACATATTTTTGAATTAATTAATAACCATATGCTATAAATATTTTCCTGCTTTAAAATAATAAAATGATAAAATGAATTAATAAAACATCTAATAAATATTAAATGAATAAAATTTGTCTATTTAAAAGTGAATCTGGCCTAGTAAACAATATGCACAGTTAACCTTCCATTTCAAAAATTTATATATAGTTTGAGTTCTTTTATGATGACCATGGATAAGATACAAGTATATGATTGATAATGATATTGCTATCTAAATTTGTTATAACTTATAATGTATTAAAAAGGTTTGTTACAACTTGAAGTTTCATTAAAAGACGAGTGCAAATGCAAAAAATGTTATCAATTCTTTTATGCTTATTTTTGGGATAAAATTATAATTATTATTAGTGTTTGATTAGTTAGCCTCTACCCTTTGCCTTCCCTTGTTCATACTTTATGTTTTACTAATTTCACTAAATTACTTCTAAAATTCTAAAATTTATTGATTTGCTTATTTTGCTTATTTTGGGTAAGAACTTTTGCTGATGAAGGCGAGGGGGGGGGGTAAATAATTGTAATAAATCTGCTTACGTAATACTTGAACAATCCCCTTGTCTTAAAAACTGAATAGCAAAAGTTTGCACTTTTGGACTTTATCTCTGAAACGGCTCGACCTGCCCTTGCCAAAACTAATTAGCACATCTCATCATTAATAGTAATCAAATGTTTCTTGAATCATTCAAATGAATTAGCTTTGAACTTTGAACTAATGTAACCCAATATTTAAAATTATTTTAATTTGAAAACTATAAGAGTAATGTATAGTGATAAATTATAAAAAGAAATAGAAATAAATGAACATACCAAATAAATAATATAACTGAAAAACATACCTGTAATGGATATGTAGTATCAGAATCATATGGGCATAAATCTCCACAAGCTAAGAATGGAACGACTAATCTGTTGGTACCTACTTGTGGATTATTGTCATCATACATGTGATCTAATAAAGGATTGTCCATAGTCGGTATATAATCTTCATGAGGTGAGTAGTTTTTACAAACTACAAAAGCTTCTGTAAAATATAATAACTTGGCTATGTGATCTAGTACAACAAAAATTATATAGTTTTTTTTTAATATAAATATAAATTCAGTGTCACAATTGAAAATTAATATTTGATAATAGCTATATGATTTAAATATGAATAACAGATTTAAAAAAAAATTAAAGTTGGTATTCTACACAAAACATTATGTTTACACTTATATTGTTTGTGGGAGTAGCTTGAGCCTTCATTTTTTAATAAAAAAGCTTCTTTATGTAAAATTATATGTAAAAATATAGAATATATTATAATATAGGTAACACTGACTTAAATAACATTCAACTAGACATTTTTTATAAGTAACATTAAACTAGACAAGTAATTTTAAATGTTTCACTTTACTGTTAATTTAACAATTTCAATGGCATTTGAATAAAATAGGTCGTAATTTTTTATTAGTAGCATTAGTAACTATAATAACTTGATCTTAAATATAAACATTTAAATTATGTAAACAATAAATATACTTACCAATGCTTGAATTTCTAGAGCTTCTAGGTTTTGAAACAATAACATTTGTGAAGAAAATTCTCAGCTGGGAATATAAGAGTGTAACATCTTTACCTCTAAATATTTTTGCCACAAATGTACCTCCAGATTTCAATATATGAGTTGTAATATTTAGTGCGGCTAATAGTAGTTGAGCTTGTATATATTCATCAATATCATGAATGCCGGTAACTAAAATTAAATAAATATTAATACCCTAATATTTTCATGTTTATATGATAAATAAAGTTCTAAATAAGTTATAAAGAAAATAGAAATAGATTATAAAGATATATTATAAAAAAAAATAATAAGACTCGAATATTGCACAAAATACTGCTTATGTAGCAAATCCTCAATTGAGAGTTTATACATCATATTTTACTTATTTTTTAACAGACCGATTATGGCAGGACTCCTAAAAATCTAAAAAATGTGCAAATAAATTTGAAGATCATACGCACCTCGAATTATCTGCTCTATTTTTAGCAAAATTTTACTTTAGCAAAGTTACTTACTGTATTTTGTATCCTATACCAGTATAATTTTTTTTTAAATAAAATAAAATTCATATCAAAATAAACTGAATCAAGTTATAATTTTGTCTTGTTTGTGTATGAATATACTACAAAGACAGTAAGAAACTTTATTAATTGCATTTTCTTCAGTGGTTACTAAATTTTTCAAGCTTAAAGTTCCATAAATGATTTTCATACAAATAAATTTCCAATTAATATTTTAATATTAATTTTATTCCTCTTATTTAAAAACTCGGGTCAGAATATAGATTTTTCATTTGAGCTGGATTGAATTTTATTTGATTCGAAGTTTGATATTAAATTAGAGTACTGTAGCTCAATAAATTTATATTTATAAAACATAACTTAGATATTACCATCTGGTGCTCCATCACATACTACTAAATCAGCTTTTCCACCCTCAAAATGTTTAATTATTTCATTAGCAGTATTCCTTTTGGTGATGTCCCCTTGAATTTGAATAACACCAGGCAGAGGTGCCATAGCTTGAAGATCGACAGCAACTATCTTCACATTACTCTTTTCCATAGATTCTTGTTTCAATAATTTTTTTGATAAAACCTGGCTCCAACTACCTGGAGCTGCACATAAGTCAACAACTCTTGTAACATCTAAATAAATAATAAATAAAAGATGTAGCTATTTACGTGTGAAAGATATCGTATCTCAGAATGGATATAAAAATAATCAAATCGTGGTTAACCACTCTTATGCATGCTCAAAAAAAGTTTTTCATAAGTATAGTAAGGTGGACAGAAGTGGACCACGCTTTTGTTTTTGGTTATAAAATGGTTAAAAATGAAATTATTTTCTTAATTTTTTTTTAATATTTCTTATGGCTTGTACATAAATTGTATTTATAATTTTTTAATAATAATCTTATTAATGAACTTTGACTATCATTTATCAAACATTAAATTTAAATTCTTTCTTTCAATTTACTTCTTTCCAAATTCATTAATATTGTGATGCAAAGAACTTACTCGGGTTGTTTACATTATGATCTTATGTATTCGTTTAGAACTTAGTTCTTATGATATTCTTACATATTAAATACAGTATCAAGAATTCTGACAAAAGATGATTAGTTTATCCTTAGTTAAACAAAAAGTGTTCCCAAATTTTTAAGAAGAGTAGAAAAAAATCCACCTTGTTCTGCTTTTCTTAAATATATTGTTTGTTCAAATCTTATCAAAATCATGTTTCTTAAAAAATGTTCTGAAGATGGAACGTACCTAGTTCCAAAACGTTGACAGTAAATAAATAAAGAAATGTTTTTTTAAAAAAAACTTTTTTGTTTTTTATTACATTTGCTTTGTTCAAAGCTCTACAATATATATATATATATATATATATATATGTGTGTGTGTGTGTGTGTACAATAACTGAATAGCACTTAATTAAAATTCAATCGATTGATTCATTAAAAATATCTTTCATATTCGCAAAAAAGATATAAAGAACTAAGACTTTTCTTAATCCAAAGTCCTAATTCTAAATAGAAATAATTTATAAAGCATTAAATCGAATGTAAATTTAGAGCAAAAGTTCAAATAACTATAGACAAGAATAGATAATAAAAAATAGAAATAACGTTTGATTTAAAACAATTTTTGCATTGTCAACGTAAAATATTATGTATAAATTAATGAAAGAGTACCATTTAAAATTTTAAATTCCTCATCAATTTGCAGAAGTTTAAAAGCACTCCTTGCTCGCCAGCCCTCTTCTTTGGCTAATCTGTAATACACATCACGCTTATCTTTTGATGTTTTTCCCATATTTTGTTAATATTGACTATATTAGCAATTTGACAAGTTCTGAAACCTGCCCACAAGATAAGCGTAATACATTTATAATAAATTAGAATATGTAAATCTTTTATCACAACAAAGCCTGTGAATAAATTAGGTTAACTCTAGTTGTTGTGTCACACAAATCATGGCACGTTGTCTGATTGTCAATATGTCAACTCAGAACTAAACCCGCGATAATTTAGCGGGGTCGGCAACCAGGCGCTAGTGAGCCGCGGTCGAAAAAGCTCTCTGGACTCTGAAACATAGATAAGTAACTATAAGTAAGCATAAAGCTCTGAACTTACTTGTTATCTATGGCTCTGAAAGCTTTAGAACGGCCATGTCCAACCTGCGGCCCGATAACGATTTTTGTGCGGCCTCATGACAAGCAACAATCGCACAAATTATTATTTTCAATTTAAAGAAATAAAATACCATATATGATTATTTCCATAAATATTTCTATGTTTAGAACGGCCATGGACAACCTGCGGCCCAATGATAAACAAAGAAACGCACAAATTATTATTTTAAATTTAATAATTGATAATGAAAATAATTTTTGATATTGCCGCTTAGTTTGGCAAATGGAAATTCAGTATTTAAGAAATCGGCGAAAGTGACGTAATATTACGTAATTTTAGTGTAAGAAATATGTAATCTACATTACGTAATTCGATATTACGAAATAATTACAAAAATATTACGTAATTCACCTACAAAAAATATTACGTAAGAAAAATGAGGATTTTATTTCATATATATTGCATAAACTGAAAACTATAAAGTTATAACTTTAACTAATAATTTTTACAACTGATCTGAAATGGAAACTAGTAGGGTGTATGGCATCGTGCCTTAAGGCAAATTGCTGGAACTTCCCGTACCGTAACGAAATGTTCGAGGAATACTGAATGTTTTTAAATAGATTATTATTAATATTGTAACATTGTCTAATATTTATAAGAATTATATAAACTGAATTGCAAAGTTGAAATTATTTATTTAAAGTATATTATAACTATAGTCAGAATTAAAAATAAAATCTGAATTATTTTCGATATACAAACAATTTTTTTTAGAAAAAAAAAATTGAAAAAAAGTCGAAAAAAACATTTTTTTCCAAAATCAATTATTTTGTTAAGACAAGCAGAAAGTTCTTTGAATCATTTAAATCGGACGCTTAGTTCTCTCAAAAACTGCCATTTTTACACATTTAGCTCCGTATCTTTGAAATGGCTGGGCCTGCCTTTGCCAAAAACTAATAAACATTTCTCGCAATCATTATACTAATTGAATGTTTTTTAGATCATTCAAATCTATTATTTTCTGCACTCTTTGTTCTTTATCTCCGTAACTGCTGGACCTGCCTTTGCCAAAAACTAATCAGCATATCTCCCTATCAATAGGAATCGAATGTTTTTTAAACCATTCAAATCGGTTGATCCGTGCGCCCGAAAACGTGACTGGAAATTTGTATCCATACATACATACACACACATCCATTTTTTCTGAGGTATGCCCAGAGCCGGTCCTGGGGTCCTCAGCGTCCTCATGCAATTTTTTATCTAACCCCCCCCCCCCATAATAATTTAACTGTTTTAATATAATTTATACTTAAAATTATATAAATATTAACGTAATTTTTTTTATTCAATTTTATTAATAATCTAGATTTAGTACACAAAAATTAATCTTAAAATTATAATCTAAAAACGTATAAAATATATTGAGTTTAAAATTATTCAGAAAATCGAAGCGATTTGCGGGTTGATGATAATCAAATATTTTTAAATTTTAATTTATTTCTATCGTAAGTGTAATATTAATATTTGGGTTTTGAAACATTTTACCTACTTATTTAGTATGCGATATTGCAAAAATATTAGTATGCAAAAAAACTAGCCTTTAATTTTTAAAAATAACACTTATATTTCATTTTGGATTTTTTAAAATTTAATTTAATTTATCTTTTCATTATTTACAATATCCAAAATTGCATCGTAAACTTCTACTTATTGATATCGTAAGGGCCAAATTTTTATGCTTATTTATCTATGGGCCGAACTGTATTCATCTTGACTTTCCCATCAGATTCAGAGTATCAGATTGTTGTTTGAAAGTTAAGTTTTTAACGTATTTTAAAAGTATTGTCCTAAGATTAGTAAAAAATGCAAAAATTACATATTGAACTATATCGAAACAAAAAAACAAAATATTTATATTTGTATCTATATTATTTCTGCATAGTTAATAATCAAATTTAGAGTATGAACACCACTATGAATAAAAAAGGTCAAAGATTTTTGTTCCAAAATAAATTTTGCTTTCACTTTGCATATTTTTTTCATTTCCATGGCTTCAAAATTCAAAGTATTAGATGCGAAGCCTTTGCTATAAAAACAAAAGTTACAATTCAATTTCTCGGAATAAATAAGCTATTTTCTAAGCACTGACTCCCCATTATCCATTTTTGCTATTTTAATTTGTATTGATTTTTTAACAAGTTTCGTTTTAATTAGTTAGATAGATTATTATAATCTATTAAGTATTCTTGATTTTATATTGAAAAAAAAAGTTATAAATTTCATCTCCGAATCTTGTTTTGGCGCCCCCTAAGGCTGGCACCCGCATTTTTCGCATGCAAGGTAGGACCGGCCCTGGGTATGCCAAAATGTTTAGAAATCTTCAAAACGTCGAGAAATGTAAAAATTTTCAATTTCTATTTTCGACCCATTACAATAACTTACCCTACGGGAAGTTAACAAGTAATATATTTGATATAAGACTAAAAGTGTTGCAAAAATACTAGTCATCTGTTTATGCATCTGACCATTGCTATGTATCTGACCATATAATTCCTTGTGATGTTATAATATCAGATCAATAAAAAGTGACGGCAACGTATATGACGGCAATAGATATACTTATGGACCGATTCTGCGCATAACAGAGAAATGTTACGGAATGGCTATGTTACGCTCCGACTCCCCATACATTATGCGAATGTATCATACTGAATGCTGTCAAAATATCATGTATTTGCTGTTCATTCCGGCGTTTTAAACATAAACTGCAACGTCACTCGTATCTTACCTAAGAGGAATCAGAAACACACACTTATCTAACATCGTTTTTTTGACATTTGTGCGGCTTTTAGGTTATGTTTTGTATGAGAAAACCTGAGAAATTCGCCTGACTGAACACCAACCGCGTAACTTTTGTCTATATTACTATGGAAAATTCTTCATAACATGAACTTATCATAACATTGCGGCAGAATCGGTCCCTTAATATCAACATTTTAAAAGCCCTAAGAGTGTTAAATCATTCCCTGATTTCATTGGCTACTACAAGTTTGAAACTGTAATATTAATTGCCTTAAGGCATAATGCGTATAGTGCAGTAAACGGAGCGTTTTAGGTCTGAATTTTTTTACTGTGCTCCGAATTGAATGAAATTTTGGAATTAGGTTCATCTAACCCTCAAGTTCAAAAGTGAAAACAATTCGGGTTGCGCCATCACCCCCCGGGGGGCTGACACCCCTTCTCAATTGTGTAATTACATTTTTTTAAAATAACGTCGGAAATCGATAGAAGAACTAATTATAAGAAAAAAATGTCTTCTATAGTTTTTCAAAAAAACTAATACTTTTCAAGTTACTGTCCACTAAAGATTCATATATTTTTGGCGTTTTTCTTCGTTTTTTTGCAAATATCTCCTAAAGTATACATTTTAACGAAAATCACGTAATGAACAAAATAATGTCAATAAAAATCTTAATAAATCGGTATTAGATAAAGTGTTCTAGGAAAAATATTAAGCAAGATTTGAAAGAGCAAAGTCGTTTTTTATTTCGTTCAAGATTTAATTGTTGTATTTAAAGCCATCTAGTGTCGAGGTTTTACATCTTATGAATTTCGGTAAAACTGGGTTTTATAGTGCTCAACATAAGCTTTAAAATGAGTGCTGTTACAAGTTTTTTGCGTGTAAAATGAGTGAGCTATCATGCAAATAAGAAGCATATACGCAGTTTTTTTCTTTTAAATCATATGGTTTAATGAGCGTCATTTCCACCAGAATTAAAGTAATTCACATTCCATCTAGAAATCACTTTATTATAGACATCTTGATGGATTCTAGCAGATTCACTACTTTAGTACAAACTATTTTCAGAAAATTCACGATTTTATAAAAACTTTTTTTTCCAATTTTTTTAAAAATTGAAATTATTTTCATTATATCTCAAAAAGAATAAAAGATACGTATAAAAGCATATAGATAAAAATCAAAGGGATCTTTCTGGATTATTTTTGTTTTTTATTATTATTCTTTCACACAAAAATTGACAGAGTTATGCATGTTTAAAGACTGCGCGGCCGCGCAAATTGAAAAAAAAAAGTTTTTATGAAATCGTGAGTTTTCTGAAAATAGTTTTTACTAAAGAAGTGAATCTGCTAGAATCTATCAAGATGTCTATAATGAAGTGATTTCTAGATGGAATGTGAATTACTTTAATTCTGGTGGAAATGGCGCTCATTAAACCATATGATTTAAAAGAAAAAAACTGCGTATATGCTTCTTATTTGCATGATAGCTCACTCATTTTACACGCAAAAAACTTGTAACAGCACTCATTTTAAAGCTTATGTTGAGCACTATAAAACCCAATTTTACCGAAATTCATAAGATGTAAAACCTCGACACTAGATGGCTTTAAATACAACAATTAAATCTTGAACGAAATAAAAAACGACTTTGCTCTTTCAAATCTTGCTTAATATTTTTCCTAGAACACTTTATCTAATACCGATTTATTAAGATTTTTATTGACATTATTTTGTTCATTACATGATTTTCGTTAAAATGTATACTTTAGGAGATATTTGCAAAAAAACGAAGAAAAACGCCAAAAATATATGAATCTTTAGTGGACAGTAACTTGAAAAGTATTAGTTTTTTTGAAAAACTATAGAAGACATTTTTTTCTTATAATTAGTTCTTCTATCGATTTCCGACGTTATTTTAAAAAAATGTAATTACACAATTGAGAAGGGGTGTCAGCCCCCCGGGGGGTGATGGCGCAACCCGAATTGTTTTCACTTTTGAACTTGAGGGTTAGATGAACCTAATTCCAAAATTTCATTCAATTCGGAGCACAGTAAAAAAATTCAGAGGTTATACCCTTTTTTCCTCTCCGTTTACTGCACTAGTAATGCCACTTTCTATCTCACATGAACATATACTTAAGAAGTGACAGCAGCTCGAACTAACACTTAGGAAATTTAGTTGGTTAATGGGCTGGAAATGACAAGTCTCATTAGAAAATAAACTCCTAATATACAAGATAATTATTAAATCAATATGGTCCTACGGTCTACAACTATGGGGTGCGGCCAGTAAATCAAACATAACTATTCTACAGAGGTTCCAGAACGAAATTTTGAAGAAAATCGTGAACACTCCAAAATATTCCAAACTGGTTAATACATCAAGATCTCCGAATTCCAGCTGTAGAACAAGAAATTAACCATTACTGCTCCAGATACAAAGCTCGTCTAAGTCGTCATCCAAACCAATTAGCGTGTGACCTGCTCAAGCCTTTACCGCCAATGCGTCTCAAAAAAAAAAGAATATGCAATGATTCACTACATCAAAACAGATATCTGAGAAGGTGCTATCGCAGGATAGCGATCCCTGAGAATTCTCACGCTGTCAAATAAAATATACATGAAAAGTAGCTGAATGTACCGTGTGTATAGTTTTTTATGTACAATAAAACAAAAATAAAACTGACTACAAGCTACATATTTTCACAGCTCACAGCTTAACTAATTTTCAAAACAAATTATATAATCTATAAATAAATGCTTTAATAAATAAAATTGTATCTTTTGAACATTGCTTTGCAGGAAGATACATGACATGATCACATGTGTGATCAGATAAAATACTATATAGTATCTTTATCTCATAAATCATTTTCGCTATTTTTGAAAGTAAATCTTAAATATAGACAAATTGATGGAAATTCCCGTACAGTAATTAAAAACTTGCAAAAAATATATAATCAATCATGTATAAAAATTTATAAATGGATAATATCAATTGTTGTAAATATTTTGAAATATTTGTTATAAATATTGTAAATTTTATTGCCATATTTTATAAATCTATATAATATTAAGTTCTTATATTTGGGCGACGACCATTGTTCATCTACAAAAACGAAAATAAAATAAGCACTTCATTTCCTCAAACCATCGACATTCGACACAAGCAATGTATGCCTGTAGACCCGTCCTCGCAAAAATGTAATGAATTATTCACTCAATTAATACGAATCGAATGTTTTTTGAATCATTCTAATCGAATGTGCCGTTCTCTTAAAAACTGGTTCTTTTTGCACTTTTTGTTCCGTATCTCCGGAACAGCTATGCCAGAAACTAAACAGCATACATACAAACGCATACGCACATACACATACATACATACATCCATTTTTTCTAGTATTTACTTTCTCCACTTTTCACCCCAAAAACTTGAAATAAATTTGAAATAAAAAGTTCAATTTAAAATTCATATAAAATCTACTAAAACAAAAATAATATTACAAAACCGGTCCAATCGTGCAAATGTTTGCGATGTTATTCGTTCTTGATGACAATACTTCACCCACGTTAGCCAATACTTCGACTTATTGTGTATTCTACATTCTACATGTACATGTCCTATATTAAAAAGCTATTACTTTTCTATTTATATATGTATTATTATCTATTGTTCTACATTTCTTTACTTAAATAATCATCAAGATTTTAAAGAAAATTATTGTCTTTTTCGTGCATACACATAGTTTTACCATGTAACTAGAAACAATGTATTCTACCATTATCATTTTGTTACAAGCCTTTGTTAAAATATACTAATTCTGGTAATTTGTCGTTATTCGATTTCATGTCAGCATAAAATTCAGGTTCAAAACGCTCAATCGTAGAAATTTTGAGAGAACTAAAACATATAACATCATAAGAATATATAATAAGTATATAAGATACAATACAATCATACAAACCATTGCTGAGGAAAGAGGGCACATGCTGTAGGTACCATGACAGTCAAGCTGAAATTTTTCAATTAAACAAATCAATACAATCACAGGTATTCATAATTTTTGATTAATATCCAATTTATTTCTTTTTTGCATTTATTTTATATGCTTACAAACATCCAACCATCATAACTTGCATAGGTGCATGTAATATTTTTAGTCTTCTCATCCAATCAAATTTTTCTAATCTTTCCATAATAATCGGAAGAACGAGCATTCCCGGCGCGGCCATTACTATTCTTGATAAAACAACTTGACTGATTCCTTTTGCAGCAGCTAACCGTGATTTTCCTTAAAATATTAATTTTTCAAAGTTATAGAAATGTTTTATATGTATAGTTGGAAGTGACAAAATAATTGTGGGAAAACAAACCAAAAAGCAATCAAATATCAAGAAAACTACCATTTCTCTAACTGAAATGAAGAAACACTGTGACAAACATATCGACATCCAATTCATAACGTTCGCGTTATATTTTAGAGCAAATTAGTCCACGTGCTGAAATAAGTTATCGTGAAGTATTTATGTTCTCTTATTAACTTCCTTTCCTAATTAACTTATATTACTCTTATAGTAATGGGCCGAAAATGAAAATTTTTGCATTTCTCCACGTTTTGAAGGTTTCTGAACATTTTGGCATACCTCAGAAAATATGGATGTGTGTGTGTGTGAGTTTTGCGTGTCCGCATTTTTTCGTTCACGTTTTCGGGCGCAGGGATCAACCGATTTGAATGGTTCAAAAAACATTCGATTCCTATTGATAGGGAGTTGTGCTGATCAGTTTTTGGCAAAGGCAACTATTTCGAAGATACAGAGCTAAATGACAAAAAATGACGGTTTTTGAAAGAAACTAGTGGGGTAAGTGGCATCGTGCCTTAAGGCAAATTGCTGGAACATCCCGTATCGAAACAAAATGTTCGAGTAATACTGAATGTTTTTAAATAGATCATTATAAATATAATATTTAAAATAATGTAACATTGTCTAATATTTATAAGAATTATATAATCTGAACTGCAAAGTTGAAATTATTTGTTTAAAGTATATTAGAACTATAGTAGTAATTAAAAATGAAATCTGAATTATTTTCGATATACAAAAAATTAAAAAAAAAAAAAGTTGAAACAAAAAAATTTTTTTTTCCAAAATCAATTATTTTGTTAAGACAAGCAGAAAGTTCTTTGAATCAATTAAATCGGACGCTTAGTTCTCTCAAAATTGCCATTTTTTGTGAATTTTGCTCCATATCTTCGAAATGGCTGGGCCTGCCTTTGCGAAAAACTAATAAATAAGTTACGGAGATAAAAAGCAAAGAGTGCAGAAAATAGAAATCGAGTTTTTGAGAGAACGGAGCATCCGATTTGAATGAACTAAAAAACATTCAATTAGTAATGATTGGGAGAAGTGGTTATTAGTTTTTAGCAAAGGCAAGCCCAGCCATTTCGAAGATACGGAGCTAAATGTACAAAAAATGGTAGTTTTTGAGAGAACTAAGCGTCCGATTTAATTGATTCAAAGAACTTTCTGCTTGTCTTAACAAAATAATTGATTTTGAAAAAAAAATTGTATCAACTTTTTTTTTTTTTTAAATTTTTTGTATATCGAAAATAATTCAGATTTTATTTTTAATTCTGACTATAGTTCTAATATACTTTAAACAAATAATTTCAACTTTGCAATTCAGTTTATATAATTCTTATAAATATTAGACAATGTTACAATATTAATAATAATCTATTTGAAAACATTCAGTATTCCTCGAACATTTCGTTACGGCACGGAAAGTTCCAGCAATTTGCCTTAAGGCACGATGCCACCCACCCCACTAGTTTCAATTTTTTTTTATCAAAAATAATTCAAATTTTAATTTTAATTCTGGCTAAAGTTTTGAAGCTCACTTATATACTTAAAATAAAAATTTTCCACTATGTGATTCAGTTTATACAATTCTTATAAATATTAGACAATATTACAGTATTTGAAATAATCTATTTGAAAACATTTAATATTCCTCGAACATTTCGTTACGGTACGGGAAGTTCCAGCAATTTGCCTTAAGGCACGATGCCATACACCACTAGTTTTGGAATATATTCGATAGAAACGGCCTATAATTAATCACAGAATGATAGTATAAACGTAAAAACCTAAAAATTCGTGACTAATCAAAAATGTTGAATAGATATTTGAATAATTTTTTTATTTTTTATTTTAATTTTATTTTAATCTTTGAATCGTCTAAATAGTTAATACTAACGAATTTCAATCGACAGGTAGAACACGTTAGTGCTAAGGCGTCAATAGTTAGGACGGGACCTGCTCGACTGATGCCTAATATTGGAGGCCCTAAACAAACCAGAAGGATATTACTATCAAAAATGGTTACTTTGGTGCTTACATGTGGTATCTCCATATGGAATGATGCTCTCAAGCGCATTTGAGTGCTTTAAGAATTGTTTGCGCATTTCGCACAATATGAGAGGAAGTAATGTGCGTCATTTCAGGAACTCTGCCTCTCTCAGTCTTAGCAGAGGAAAGACGTGCAATTTACCATCGAAGACATCAACTACTGAGTCTTAAAAAGTTAAAAATAGAAGAACGGCAGAACAGCATTGACCGATGGCAGCAACTGTGGGATGTCGCAGTGAAAGACAGACGCATCGTCACATTCCATACATCAAAGTCTAGCTAAATCGCAAGCATGGAGAAGTCGATTATTACACTACGCAAATGCTACCTGGGCACGGCTGTTTTCGAGCCTACCTACACCGCTTCAAGCACGATAGCTCGCCCGCGATTTGGTGCTCTACACCGGACGATGTAGAAGAGATATTGAGGCGAAGAATTACTCCAGGTACTGTTGTCGAAGTGATGCTGACAGCTGAAGCTGCTTGGAACGCCATAGACTGATTTGCGAGAGAGGGTAGAGCGGGGCTAGTTGAACATAGATGCAAGTTGAGCAATCGAAATATCTCGAAAACTATTCACCGCCCGTTTAGGCATTATATGGCGGAAAGATAGAGGTTTGGAAGAAATAATCATCCCGCGATCGCTAGTGGCCGCTGGACAAATGAGTGAGGCTCACGAGAGTTTGGTTTACTTTGAGACCAAAAAGTAAAAAAGTCATTCATCACGAGTTTTCGTCTGGTTTAGTCAAATGTTATTTGTTTTTAATCAGGTAAATGTTATTCTTCTATAGAATTATAGTACTTCTAATATGCATAGAGATTCTGGGTATAATTCTCACGTTTTTTTTTATAAAATCACTTTTATTTTGAAATTCCGAGTTGGGGTTAGTTAAGCATAGTTGCTAAACTTGTTCTATTTTTTTATATGTTATAGTTGCTAAACTTGTTCTATTTTTTTATATGTTATAGTTGCTAAACTTGTTCTATTTTTAATTATTATTTTTAAGATTTAAGCTAAGTCTATGAGTAATAATATAAAGAAATAATGATTTTAAACAAAAATACTGAATATAATGGTAAAATAACTAGTAAGATACGATATTGTTTTGTTGATTCTACTTTTCGTTAATTATTCAAAGCAAATTACTATAAGTTTTGTATTTCTGTCAATAAAGACTATAAATATAGAACTGGTTATTAAAAATTTATTTTATTTCATCACTAATAGACATTGAACCTATGATTTCATTCAATTTTCTTAGTGCTCAACTTGCCCCACCTATGGGGTACATTGAGCATACTTGACTTTTTGCATTTAAACAGCTGTAGCTTTTAAATTTTACTTATTACCAAAAAATAGTATTAACATTTTTGTTAAGCGATGAACAACAAATTCATTAACCCGTATAGCAATTTACTGAGACTTTTCATTGAGGAGCTACATCCGTTTAAGTAAAAATTTGCACAACTAGCCCCGCCCTACCCTACTAATTGACTTGCGTTCTAGAAAAGGAAAATGGGACTTCGCCGATTTAAAAGATGAGTATAAAATGAAGTTAAGAATTAAACATTCTAGATCCCCCCCCCCATGAAGTAATGCCTAACGGCGGTTTCCGTGGGGACTAGGGGCAAGAGTCGGAATTGAGTTCGACATACCCAGACAAAACATCAGTCTGGGATGCATAAAAGCTTTCCTTCGCTATACAAAAAAAAACACGTCAATTTTTTCTATGATTGCTAAAATGTTCAGAAACCTTGAAAACCTTAAAAATCACATTATTCAATGGTACAGCATCTCAAAGTTATATTGATAATAGTTAGCAGTATGTTTAAACTAAAACTAATTAATCTTAATTAAGTATTATATAATAACTCACCTATAATGCGGCCTTCACTATCTACAACGTCTATTCCTGCTAATAATTCTGTTTGGCGCATCATCGGAATATTAACGCAATTAGCAGCTGCTACTGCGGCAAAAGGAACGTATCTCTAAGACAATGTAATATTTCCATTAAAATTAATAAACCGATGACTAGTGTAGTGTAGTAATATATATTCACAAGACATAAGTAACTATTTTTTGTAATATAGCCATATCCTGGCAATTGCAATATTAGTAATAAAAAAAGGCAATTAGATTTTTAAGAATAATATTTAACGCAATTATCAAACTAAAAGTTTTTCCTTGGTCTTTGAATTTAGCAAAAATATTTCAATAAAACAATCAGGGAAATCTTCTTATTTATATCTTCTTATAAATCAATTAGCTTACTTTCTTGAAATTCTAAGATTTTTGAAAAATCACTTCTACAACGTAGAGTAACGAACTTAAGTCGGAATTGATGAATCAAAATGTAATTCCAAATCATAAGTTTGGCTTACACAACTAACACTCCACCATCGAACAATCTCACCGCGTAGTAAATGCAATAAATGAACCTGCATTCGAAAAAATTGCATAATAAATCGAAATGCAGTGTTTCTGGTCATAAATCAGCTTTCTATAATGTTTGGCACTTATCTGTAGAAACTAAAACGTTGTTTAACAAAGCCACTACTTTTAATAGTTAAATCCTATCTAGAAAGTAGATAATTTTATGTCGGCGTAAATAACAAGGAATGCGTCAAAAGATTAATCCTTTCTGAGGCACTTCAAGGAAGTATCTTTTTATCCACTTTATTTGAAAAATATTATGGGTGACTAAATACGCGTTCTAAATTATCGGCGAATAATTGATTTTTGATATACAAGTGTGTATTCAAACAAGTCTATGTGGCATTCAGCTATGGTACATACTTATATTTATATTTAGCTTTCCGAAGGAGAAGTTTATTTTCATAAAAAAATCCGATTCGCTAATTTTATGTTTTCTCGACGTTTCAAGCCATTCTGAATCGAATGAGACCAAATTTGGAAAAAGTATGTGTGTGTGTGAACAGATTTTTTGCCATGAATTTTAAAAGCTATTCGATGTATCTCGATAAGGATTATTGTTTGTCAGTTTTGTTCGAAAGTTATTAGTTGGGTGCTGATAAGTTTTTGGTAAAAATCGGCCGGGCCGCTTTCTTGTAATAAGGTGTTAAAAAAATTATTTTAGACGATTTTTATGAATTTTTTTTATGGTAGATGCCATAGACTTAAAGATCATACTAAAATATTACGGTCGTTTAATTTTAAAAATTAAACGTTTAAATGTTTTGTTGGCATTTGTCAAAATTAGACCTTTGATCGAAGTTTTCTCAAAAACGCCTGAACTTGAACCGATTTCAGAAATTTAAAAGCCATTTGATGTATCTCAATGAGGGCTATCGTTTGACAGTGACAATCTGTCGAGCCGTTTCTTTGTAATTCGGAAAAAAGCGTTAAACTTTCCGTCCACATTTAAGCTCATACTACCAAATCGATTTTAAAAAATCGAAAACTATTCGAAAGATATTAGTTGGAAATGATCTTGATTAGTTTTATGTGAAAATCTACCGAGCCGTTTTCTTGTAATTAACTGTTGAAAAAAAATTTAAGCCAATTTTCATAAAACTTTTTTTTGCGATATATATCATGGTCTTACAGAAATATTACGGCCTTACCACAAGTAGTTTAATTGTAAATATACATCAAAGTTTGAGAAAATGAGTAGTTTTTTTGACGTTTGTTAAAATTAAATTTAGACGATTTACTTGGTATGACGATAGAGTACTTGGTCTTAACATACTAAACCATTAAAGTCCTACAAAACTGGTTCAATTATAAAAATTATTGATTTGCTTTTAGAAAAAAATTCGACCGGGTAAACGTGTTCGATTTTCAATCATGTGTAATAAATTCAATTCGAATACTTTTAACCACTCATAAATTAATTTATTCATCATGGATTAAGTCGATTATTTACACATATCGGAAAGTTCATGTAACTTGCCTTAAGGGGGTCTCCTCATCAGTAGCTTACAAAAAAAGGGATTTTTCAGTATTTTTTTTGAACATGAAAACAACAAGAGAAACAAAAGATCTTTTGCATAGTTTTGAACACGTATTTATTCAACAAAATAAAATTTATTGTATGTCAAAATAAATAAAAATGGCTGATTTATAAACAATCTTGCGCAGCAGCTCGCGATTGACAACTCAAACTCCGTGCAAGGTATAGCCCGTAATTTTTATCTGAAACTAAAAATGGAAATACTTCTTTATTCAGAAGGTTTTTCTGCACATCATAGACTATTATGGTGGTTCAAAGTTGAAATTTAAAATTTTAACATTTTTTAAAAAAAGTAACTGTTTTTTTAGGGCTTTTTAAGGAGTAATGCGTTAACAACATTGTAAAATGAAAATTTCAATACATGTTTTTAGTTCAATCTATGGACAATAAAATTATCTAAAAAACGGTGTCTTACTTGTATATGTAGCTTTTATGGTTCATTTTTAATCGTGCACGGAATTTTACAAAAATCGGTTTTCGGAAAATAAGCTTTAAAGTTGCGCGGCTTGATTCGCGCTTGCCCCACGCGCTACTCTACTCGGACCTGTAAATCCTAAACTAGTTTGAGTTGGACTCTCAAACTTTGCAAGAATATTCTTAAATAATTAATCTAACGATTGAAGCAAAAATAAAAAAATCGATTTTTTGGAACATACTGATGAGGAGACCCCCTTAAGGCAAAATACTAATTAGTTTATATTTATATTTATACTTATACTTATATTTATACTTTATATTTATATTTATACTTATTAACTTCCCGTAGGTTTAGTAATCGCCAAAAATCGAAAATGATAATTTTTATATATCTTTAAGTTTCAAAGGTACTTGACTTAAATCGGACTTGACAAAACCGAAATCGATTTTTCGAAAATTCCAAGTACCCCTAACCCCTTAATGTTCGATGCGCTTGCACACCCACACAGCTGTATTTCCTATGTCCAAATCGGTATTATAACAGTCTTATAAATCAATAGTTTGTTCTCAAGCGACATTTTTGCCCTTCTTCCTATCATCCAATATATTTGTTTAAATCTGGCTTTTATGTCTTTGCACTTGTCCTTAATATGTAGTTTCCATGTTAATCGACGATCTAATTTCATTACCAGGTATTTTATATTACGGCATGTAGGGATTTTGATTCCATTCATAGAAACTTCTGGACAATTTTGACTTCTTGTAGCGTATGTAATGTGTTTCGATTTGTTTTCATTTATATCAATTTTCCATTTTTTGAGCCAGAGCTCCAATTGGAAAAGATGTTCTTGTAATTTAGCGATGCTATTATAGGGTCCTCGTGAGTTGCCATGATTATGGTGTCGTCAGCAAATGTTCCGATTAGTCGCAATGTCATGTGTGTAGAGGGTAAATAATAAGAGTCCCACTAAGCTTCTCTGTGGCACTCCGGAGTTTATATCGTAGAATTGTGAAACAGCGCTACCTACTTCTAAATGATCTGTTGGTTGAGTATGACTTGATTAGCATATGATATATGCCCCGCAAACAATTTTTCATTTTAAATAATAGACTATTGTGCCAAACTTTATCAAATGCCTGTTTAATGTCAATTAAAACTGCGGATCAGTATTTATTGTCCTCAAATGCTTGGCAAATTTCCGTAGTCATTCTGTGACATTGTTGGATGATCGAGTGCTCTCTCCTAAATCCGAATTGATGATCTTGTATGACGGTAAGCTTTTCTGTTACTCTTGCTACTAGTAGTCTTTCTAGCATTATGAACTATATGGTTGTAAACTAATTGGTCTGTAGGAGTTATCTAAGTTTCCGGGCTTTGGAATCATAATAATTTCAGATGGTTTGAAGTTTTTGGCCAGTGACCAATTCTTAAGGCCGCATTGAAGACGTATGTAATTATCACAATCGCTTTTTTGGACAACTCCTTAAAAAATCTGTTTTGGTTGTCTATACCTGCACACTTTTGTTTTTCAAAGACAAGATCTCGGATTTAATTTCCTTCGGTGTTATTAGTTTAATTCTTTCAAAAGTGTCTACCAAATCTTCAGGTATAGTATCTACTTTTAGATCAGGGATGTTATTATTTGGTTTAAATATAGTTCTAAGGTACTTTGCAAATCTTCTTTTCCTGATCGCTCCTGGACCAAGGTCTCTATTGGATGATTGTCTTATCGGTGAGTTAAACGTTGTAGGTTTTCTGACGTTTTTAATTAGCGTCCATATTGAATTATCATATCGGTTTATGGTCATGATATATTCAGTAAAACTATTATCTCTTAACTTTATTATGTTCGATTTTAGAATGAAATTGTACTGTGGTATTTTAAATGACAATAAATCAGTTAAGTGATTTTCGCTTATGATAAGTATGTCGATAAACTATAATTTCAGGAAAGTTATTATTGCATTTCGACGATTAAGAATGCCATTGGCATTCCAATCGGCAGTTTTCAAAGAATTAGCCATAATTTTTATTAAATAGCATAGTTAGTATGTTTACTATCATTGTATTTTGTTCTATTAGCTGTTTGAACATGTCTTAAAAGCATTGAGTATTTCTTGTAAGGTGTTTCATTGCTGCGTATCGCATGCGTTGTTTAGCTATGCTCTAAGCTAAGGGTTTTAAAATAGCTTCGATGTTCCAAAATATTTGCTCGTAATGAGTGTTGTGATGATGAATTATTATTAGTCAAGTGGCTGGGTGTCTGGATTGGCATTGAAAACATTTCTTCTACTGTCTTTAAACATGGACTTATATTTTAAACATCCTCTGTATTTTGCAGGATGGTTGTCACCACAATGCGCGCAAATAACCGATTTTTAGATTTTTCACATGCAGAAGAAATGTGAGGCCCACTGCTATTCACAAATACGAAAAGCCTCTTACAATTTTGTGTGACAAATAATTAACATTTTGTACATTGGCTAATTTCTTTTGACTCTACCACTACTATATTATTGAGTAGTTTGGTTAAATTGTATACTTTGTTGTTGGTGTTAGTCGGCTGAAGGTAAATAAAAACATATGAAGCGGGCGCTTTGTTTTGTATTGCTTGACATTAATATAATATTTCTTACCCTATTGTTTAGTTTCTCAATTTCTTGTTTAATTTATTCTGTGTCGTACGTATGATGTATGCTTTTTAGCTCTATCAATTAATTTCCGCTGTTGATGCTGTAGCTATTGCTTTGGCGAATTTTTAAAGGTAATATTTTAGCATGTTCTAGGGGACCATGATATTTATCGCCAAAAAAATTTCATGAAAATCGTCGGGAAAAATTCCAGCAAATCTTTACCAAAAACCAATCAGGTTGATTTCCCAATTATTATTTTTCAAATGGTTTTTGAATTTATAAAATCGATTCAGAATTTTGGGCTAAAATGCGGACGAAAAATTTTTCATTTTTCTACGATTTTTCCAAAACAGACAAACCATTCAAAAATTGGACTATCAAATTTTTGAATGGTTAATTAGTTGTCACATACAAACATTCAAATCTGGAAATGTACGTTTCTACAAACTCGCAAATTGTTTATTTTGTTGTACAATTGTTTGATTTTTTGCACGTAGTTAAACAAAAATAATATTCTGGAGTAGTTGGCAAATTAATTCTACTAAGATTTGTACCTTCTCCAAAAATATATAGATGAACCAACTTTGAATGGACCTTCGTAGGTTTTCAGTAGCGCAAAAAATACTAAGAATAACATACCTGCATAAAGGGAGAAGCATTTTTCTGCCAATATGATTTACAACCCAAAGCTGTTATAAGTGCGGATGTAGTCGCTGTCACGTAAGCGACACCTAGCTGAACAGTACTGACAGGAGAATTTGCATTCCTGTTTGTGTAGTTCACCAGAGCATTGAAGGATTGATTTACCCATTGCCAGAACACTACCGCTGTATTAGTTCTGTTAAACAATAAATATTATCTATATTTTATATAAATCTATAAGTTTTAATTTGATTTATATACAAATGTTATGAGAAAAACATATTATGTGTCATATTTTATTAGTGATTATTTGTTGTACGTATAGACAAAAAATTTTGATGTAAACCATATGATGGGCTCTCAAAGACTTCTGAAGGGTGACGCAATAAGTTTCTCTGAAAGTATTACCAGATATTCAAAAAAAAAATAATACGTTATAATATGTTTTTTTTTCTCATTCCTCCCCTTCTCCTACTCAAAAGTATTTCAATATTTCCGTTTTCAGTTTTCTTCTTTACAATTATTTTCATAATTTATTGTCTTTTTAATACTGATCATATTTATTATTTTTCCCGTAGGATATATAAGTTATAGTAATCGTAAAAATGAAAATGAAAATTTTTATATATCTTTACGTTTAGAATGTGCGAATACAATTTTTCGATGACCTTTTCGAGAGCACGAACCAACCGATGTGAATGATCAGATAAATACAATTATTCAAATTTTGTCAATGTACCAGATTACAAGGTTAATAAACAATAAAAACAAATTGAAAAACTACACATGCAAATGTAAGAAATAAAAATCGTAAAATTCAAATTCAATGTATTTAAATAAAATGTCAATATAAAATAGAAATAAGTAAAAGGAAAATTTCGCATTACATATTAAGAATGTTCTATTTTCAATTGCAACGTTTTTGATCAAGCAAAATAGCCATCATCATTGCTCGGTCAATCGGTATATACGACTTTTGTACGATACTACATAATTTGATAGTATCTAATATGTTCTATAAGTTTAGAAAGTTAATCGAGATATTAATAATTTCAACTAGTGGTGTATGCCATTGTGCTTTAAAGCAAACTGCTGGAACTTACCGTAATAAAATATTCGAAGAATTCTAAATGTTTTCAAATAGATTATTATAAATCCGAATTATTTGAGATATTCAAAAAAAAATTTTTTTTCAAATTAGATTTTTTTTCTTTTTCCAAAAGCAATTATTTCATCAACACAAGCAGAAAGTTTTTTGAATCATTCAAATCAGAGGTTTAGTTCTCTGACAAACTGCTATTTTTGCACATTTAACTCTTTATTGTCGAAACGGCTGGACCTGTCCTTGCTAAAAACGAATGACTACTTCTCCCTCCCTATAATTACAAATTGCATGTTTTTTGGATAATTCAAATAGGATCCTCCGTTCTCTCAAAAGCTCGATTTCTATTTTCTCTATTTCCGAAATGGCTGGACCTGTCGTTGCCAAAAACTAATCAGCACATCTCCCTATCAATAGAAATCGAATGTTTTATGAACCATTCAAATCGGTTGATCCGTGCGTCCAAAAACGTAGACGAAAAATTGTATTCTTATATACATACACACATACACACATACACTTCAATTTCGATTTTTGGATCATTACAATAACTTGGAAGAAAAAAATAATTGCTGCTATTTAATTGTGCATGCACGTATGTTTATAAATTTTACCTATAGAATTGTAGCATGGCACCGGTAATGGCCATTCCTCCGGGCACTTGAAATGACATGCGTCCAAAAAGATTTTGTTTTTCTCCAGTGTCCGGGTGGAAGGCTGATTCATATAGCTTCTTCGCGTAAATCAAGTCGCACCTTGTCGCATCACCGCATCCTTCACCGCGTCTAAAGTAAAATGATATTATTATTATAAATTAAGAACTATTATTATTATTATTATTATCATCTATATATATATATATATATATATATATGAACATTATTCTTATTTTTTAAAACGTAAATAAACTAAACTTAATCAATCAATCACAATATATAATAATAACAAAAAGAACCTTAATATATTGATATCAAAAAACTTACTTGCATTTTTTTATCAATTCTTCTGCTTTATCGAGATCACGTTCTGAAGCAAAACAGGATCGCCAATCGGTCATCCATAAGAAGTGACGGAACCGACCAACGAACGTATTTTGCTCCCATAAAGGATTTTCCACAATCAATTTTGCCGATGTGGAATGAAGTGACATCGAATCTGACCTGATTCAGAAATGTCAGAAATGTATTATTAATGCTTAATGTTTAATAATAAAAAAATATATATGAAAAACTTCACCATTTTGATTACTAAGCCAGAAACAGGTAAGCATGCAGAAACTAGCTCCCACAAAAAGAAAATTGCATGCACAAATACACGTGAAAAACATACAATCGTATTTTAAATAAGTATATTTCTTTAAGTAATGATCGATAAATAGCAATTAACATCTTAAACACCACAGATAAAATTAAGATTCAAATTGAAAATATATGATAATAAAAAGTTATGAGATACGAAAATTAATGTAACAAATTGATTTTAAATAACTAATTGTAAGTAAAAAAGTATATAATTACTTTGAAAAGTATTGATCAGCAATCAAGAAACAGTCGCTCATTTTCTATGTTGGTTTTCAGTTATGTTTAATATTCAATTTTAGACTTCACAGTTAACTAAGTGCACTCACAGCTCGTATTCTTAAAGCATGTGCTAAATTGTCATATTTTTTCCTACAAAATATATAAAATATTAATTTTATTATTTGAATTGACTATTAATTGAATTTTATATTATTCCTTTAATTACTCGTAGAGTAAGCTAATAAAGCATCTGACATAGGAAATTAAGGATATATGAAAAGATAAAAAGCCTTCGTTTTTCAAAATAAAAGACTAAGCGTTTCAGAATTACAAGATCAAAATGCGAAACATTTGATATCGTGCAAATGTTAACGGGTCGGATTTCAAAAAAGTATATGTATATATATATATATATATATATATGTGTGTGTGTGTGTGTGTGTATACGATGATAGTTAAGTCGACGTTGATACATATTTCAAGTATTTTGCAGCACAATAGTCGAATTAAAAAAGATTAAAATAGAAAAAAAATAATTCTATTAAACGTTTCGACACTTAATGTGTATCATCATTCAGTAATCAATCCAGGAAAAAACAAAAAAATTATATAAATTTATTAAACTCTAAACTTATGCAAAGAAACATCATAACTAATAATAATTAATAAAAAGAGAAATTACAGAAGCAACATCCTGCCCTTCTCAGTAATCCAAAAAGACATATTACATAAATAACAATAGTTGATACTAAATATAAAAATTGAAAAATGAGAAAATCATATACATACCAAACGAGGAAAAACACAAAAAAAATATGTAAATTTATTAAGCACTAAACTTATGCAAAAGAACATCATAACTAATAATAATTGATAAAAAGAGAAATTAAAGGAGCACATATTGCCCTCCTGTATTGCGTGTTGTATTGTAACACAACTGAATTCAACATTAAGCGGCACGTGAGGTAAAGTGAGTGGATGCGGGGTGTAAGAAACAAAAGAGGAATGAGCAACAGAGAAGAGATATAACGACCGAAAGATTCTAACACTGTAAAGAATTACTTTTCATTAAATTTAGAAGGACTTTGTAAATGTCATGTAAAAGGTGATAGAAATTCCGTTTGTTGACATAAGAAGTATTAAGGGATATAAGTAACTATCTTTCTAAGGTCACAATTCTTTTCAATATATAGGATGGTAGGATTGGACATGTTGAAAATATGGTTCAGGTTAATCGTATGTTCTGATAGCATAGTTTTGAATTGGTTTGGGTTTCTAAATATATATATATATATATATATATATATATATATATATATATATATATATATGTGTGTGTGTTGATTAACCCTCTTGTGTATATATTTGAACCTTTCCCCAATGTAACAACTATTGCAATGTAACAACTATTGACTATCAGCGGGAGTTTTTGATTTAAGAGCAGAAAAAAGCAGCTGAAAGTGTCGAAATAAAAGAAAATCTTCAGCGGCAAATAACTTTTTTTTAAAAAAATTAGAAAAATTGCTTAAGAAAGCTAAACAAATAACATTATATTTATCTAAAGAGAAAGAATTTGATTTTGAAAAAGGATTGTTGAGGTATGAAGAACTGTTTAAATTTTTATGTAAAAACGATAATCTATTTTTAATGATATTTTAACTGACGGATTTATTATGGCGGATAAGAATTATTATTCAGAACAGAACGAATTAAAGTTAGGTTTTTTTCCCAAAAAGTCTCATTACTTAACAAAATGGCCCTGTCTATTAAAGAAATAATAACTGAAATTTTGATAGATCGAGAGTGATAGGAAAAATAATTTAAATATCGTTCTGACCAAGTTGGCTTTTGGAGCCAGTCAGTGAGGATGACATTATTGTTTCTGATAATTTTTAAGTCTAGGAAACTAATAGAGGTATTAACTTTGAGTTCACAAGTGAACTGCAGATGCTTATTATTCGAATTTAAAGTGTGAGATACATAATCCTTATCTAAACACAAGAGGATGCCATCAACATATCTATAGCAGAAACTAGTGGGGCGCATGGCATCGTGCCTTAAGACAAATTGCTGGAACTTCCCGTACCGTAATTAAAAATCTTAGTACGGAACCCAAAAAAATTACACAAAATGTGTACACATTATTAAAATCTCTATAAAATATCTGATAATTTGATGTATATATGTCTAATAAACATTTTTGACCACCAAATAGCAATTTTTACACTTATTTTTATCAAGAGTCAACAACCGCTGAACCTGCCTTCCCAAAAATTTAATCAGTTCCTTATCTTGTCAATGCAAGTAAAATGTTTTTTGAATTATTAAAATCGGAAGCGTCGTTCTCTTAAAAACTGAGTTACCGTTTTTGGCACTTTTTGCCCCGTATCTTCGGAACGGCTATACCTGCCTTTGCCAAGAACTAATCAGCACGTCTCCTTATCAATACAAATCGAATGTTTTTTGAATTATTCAAATCGGATGATCGGTGTCCCCGAAATCGTCGACGAAAATTTGTATCCGCACACACACATGCACACACATACACACACACATACACACACACATACATCCATTTTTTCTACGTTATGCCAAAATATTAAGAAACCTTTGAAACGTAAAGATATATAAAAATGTTTACTTTCGATTTTCTTGCGATTGCTATTACTTGCCCTACGGGTAGTTAGTAAGGCTGAATGGGAAGATTAATCAAAATAAAGTTTTCTACTAGTGGGGCATGACATCGTGCCTAAGGCAAATTGCTAGAACTTTCCGTACCAAAAATTATTTTTTTTAGAAAAGATTTACTTTGAAAAAATTAGATTTTTGAGAAACTATAAATTTTTGACAAAAATTTACTTTTTTTTGAAAAAAAAAGACTTCGAAAAAAAATGTTTTCTCTATTTTGAAATATTTTGGAAATTCTGAACTTTTTTTCAAAGCAATCGTACTGCTTTAACTGCATAGAGACGAAATATCGAAGCGCGTAAGCGACGCGTCGCAGTCTAACGGATAAACATTGGTACGTAACCCATAGGAATGTAAACAAAATTTATACTAATTGTTAAAATCTCTATAAAATATCTGATAATTTGATGTGCATATGTCTAATGATGATTTTTGACCGCCAGGTATGCCAAAATGTTCAGAAGGTTTTGAAACGTAAAGATATATACAAAATTTCATTTTCGATTTTTTTGCGATTACTATAATTCCCGTAGGGTAAGTTATATTAAATCGGCCACGTGAAGGCTAATAAAAAAACCCATGGGCAAACCAAAAATCTACAAAAAAAATTATCGTTAAAAAAAATAAGTATTTTCAAAAATGAAATTTAATATAGTTTCAAACCAAATCAAGTCAATAGATGTGTGTGGTTGGATGTCATTCCAACGGTCAGTGACTGCTTCTATAGCAAGATCCCAAGGAATATTGGTAAAAAGGGAAATGACGCCAAAAGTGGCAAAAGAAAAGTTGGCAGGGATTTCAGAATTGTTAAAAATTTTAGCTAAATTAAAAGAATTCGAAATATTAAATTTGGAAGAAAGCATAGAGCTCATATATTTTGAGAGTTTGCCTAAAGGAGAATTTATGTCAGAAACGATAGGTCTAAAAAGTAAATTTGGTTTGTGAATCTTAAAAAGACAGTAAAGTTTTGAGGAGCTAGGATGGAGAACTTTAAGACAAAAACCTAAAGATTTGGAGATTTGTTTGTTAGAAATTAAAGTACTGATAAGTTTGTGTGTTTTTCTATTCAAGTGATCTGTGAGGTCATTAACTAGAGGTTTATAAAAATTACCGTCATCTAATAAATCATAAGTTTTTGAAAAATAATCAGACCTGCCAATCGCAACTGTAAAGTTTCCCTCATCAGCTTTAATGACTAAAATATCACGGTTATCATTCAAAAACTTTTTACATAATTTAAGATCTGTTACAACTTCCAAATGTAAGGGGAAATAACAAACGTTAGAGTTATTTTTTTTAATAAAAGATAAAAGATAATTACAAGCGGTTGACCTAAACTTAGTTTCTCTTTCAATCTCTTTTAATTTCCTAATACCAATCTCCAAATTACTAAAAAAATAAATTTTGATTTAGAAGGAGGAAGGAAAAATTTAGGGCTGAGGGCAAAAATATACTTTAAATTAGATGGAAAAAGTTTTTGAACCATTTATCAACTGAATCTGCTTTAATTAAGGGAACAAACATTGGCTGAAGATCGGCGGGCCGTTTTCTTGTAATTTACTGTTGATACGTCCATTTTTATGAAAGATCCGAATGCTCCGGCATGTTGTTATTTTGGCGACGGCGCTCATCCAGCAAATTATCGCGGTTGCACTTACTTCCAAAAAGTTAAAAAACAAAGAAATAAAACTGCAGTAAATTAATCTAAACAACATTTTTCCGGCCTTGAAGCCAACACTTCATAACTCATCCTATTGAGACATTGCAAAAAACAATTATTCTGCTTCTAATGATTCACCTTCAAATCTCGAATCTGATACTCTAGCAACATTAATTTTGGAATTTAAAAATATCTTCAATCAGCTTATGCTACAGAACTCTATTATAATAAATATGTTATCCACGTTAGTCAACAACATAAGCAACGGCAAAAATAATTAAAATTGCTGAATGGAATGCCAACGGTTTATTACCTCACAAAAATGTGAAGTAGAATGTTTTTTAAAATTTAACTTAATAGATATCTTATTAATCTCAGAATCACACTTCACAGAAAAAACCTACTTTAAAATTTATAACTACACTACTTATAATTCAAATCATCCAAGTGGCAGGGCTCGCGGCGGTTCGGCTATATTAATCAGAAATAATATAAAGCATTTTGCTCTACCAAATATTTGTGATGATTTTCTACAAACAACTCAAATTTCTGTTGAAACAAGTTTCTGCTGTTTATTGTTTGTTATTGCTGTTCACCAAGATTCAAAATTTCTTGTGCGCAGTTTTCTTCATTTTTCTCTCAATTAGGTAATAAATTTATCATGTAAACATATTGCCTAGGCTTCTAGACTGACTACAGCCAAAGATAAGATACTGCGATGAATGCAAAGAATGCAGCCATAGGGCAAGATAACCTCTCCTTTATTTCAACTTGTAGTCCAACATATTCGCCTTCTTTTTTCTACTAAAGTTCAAATCTTTAGATTGTGTCATTGTGAGAGTTATTGATCATTCAAATCTTAATATTGAATCTAGTTAAGATCTCTCTTCTGCTCATTCTCCAACACTTATGACGTTCAGCACATTTCCTACTATCCTTCTATCCTATCCTTCTATATAATTATTAGCCCACAGCATGGAAGACTGGAAATTATGATCGCTAAACCAAACAAAAACCATCACACTTCTATTTCCTACCCTCCTATTAGTCTTTTATCGATATTATCGAAAATTTTAGAGAAACTTTTGTTGCAGAGATTATCAGAAGATCATCCCAATGATAATTGGATTCCACACCTCCAGTTTGGTTTCAGAAAAGACCACCTTACAATTCAACAATGCAACAGAACGATGTTAGTATTCTTGAAGCCATGAATAGAAAGGAACACAGCGTACCCGTATTCTTAGATGTCAGCCAAGCTTTTGATAAGATTTGGCACTCAGGACCCCTATATAAAATCAAAACAACTTTTCCAAACTACTTCAATATCTTAAGCTCATATTTGCTTGATAGAAAATTTAGAATCAAAATTAAATATGTGACTTCTAGCATTAGAAATATAGAAGGCGGGATACCACAGGACAGTGTGCTAAGCCCAGTACTTTATCTCCTTTTTACAAGCAATATGCCCACAGATGATCTTCTAACCATATGCACTTACGCCGATGACATAGCTATAATTTCATGCAATTCTGATATTACAACAGCAACTTGTCAGTTACTAAATTATTTATTTAGTCTCGAAAAATGGTTTTTAGAATGGAATATCAAAATCAATATAGAAAAATCTCAGCATATAATTGTTTCACTAAAACACCACAACAGTCCACCTATCATCATGAACAATTCAATAATTCCACTATGCAAATATTCAGGCATACACATTGATTCGAAATTGACATGGAGAATGCACATGAAAAATAAAAAGAATCAAATTCAACTGAAAATAAAACATTTTTTACCGGCTTTTTGGAAGAAAATCTGAATAATCTCGATAACAAGGTACTTCTGCACAAAACTATCATAGTGCCCATTTGGACTTCTGGAGAGGAACTATGAGGTTGCTCTTGTAAATCAAACATAAACACTATCATATCTTAATTAATGCGCCTTGGTATATTTCGAACTTTTGCCTACATAAGGATTTGAAAATCTCTACAGTCAACAAAATGTTAAAAATTAGAAGTTCATCTTTCAACAATAAATCCAGCATACAAATCCTACTATTCAAGCGTTTCACAGTTCATTATTATTTTCGTATTACTATTTGTATTTTATTTTTATTTTAACCAATTTATTGTATTCTTTATTTGTATTACTTCTAAATTTGAAAAAGAGGTCGAAACTTGGTTGAATTATATAAATTAATTAAAAATTGGAATGATAAGCTACATTTTTAGGATACGCACCTGTCTGTGCACTATAACTAACTACAAATGTAGTGTGTACTATAACACTACAAATAATTAACTTCCCGTAGGGTAAGTTATAGAAATGAGCCGAAATTTTTTGCATATCTTCACATTTCAGAGGTTTCTGAACATTTTGCCACATCTCAGAAAAAATGGATGTGTGTGTGTGTGTATGTGCGAAGACCATTTTTCGACAACAATTTCGGGCGTACGGATGGACCGATTTGAAAAATACAAAAAGAAATTGATTGTTGTTAGGGAGATGTGCTGATTGGTTTTTGAAAAAGACGGATCCAGCGGCTTCGGAGATACGGAGCAAAAAGTGCTGAAAATGTCAGTTTTTAGGAAAACGAATCAACCGATTTGACTTATCTAAAAAACATTAGATTCATAATGATGGTAAGATGTGGTGATTAGATTTTAGCAAAGGCAGGTCCAGCCGTTTCGGAGATATAGAGCAAAACATGGCAGTTTTTGAGAAAACTAAGCATCCGATTTGAATGATTTAAAGAACTTTCTGATTGTGTTGACGAAGCGATTGCTTTTGGTGAAAGAATTTTTTTTAATATAATTTTTGTTTTAATTTTCAAATAAAAATTTTTTGAATATTAAAAAATAATTTGAATTTTAGTTTTAATTCTAGATAAAGTTCGAAAAATGACTTAAATACTTTAAATAAATGATTTTAACTTTGCAATTCAGTTTATATAATACTTAGAAATATTAGACATTGTTCTTCATTTTAAATCCGATTGGTTAAGTTTTGTTTATTAACTTCCCGAAGGAGAAAAGTTCATGTTGTCATAAAAAAATCCGATTCGCTAATTTTATGTTTTCTCAACGTTTCAAGCCATTCTGAATCGAATGAGACCAAATTTGGAAAAAGTATGTATGTGTGTGCGTGTATGTGAACAGATTTTTTGCCGTTAATTGACGTTTTCTCAAAAACGGCTGAACCGATTTCAAAAATTTAAAAACCATTCGATGTATTTCTATGAGGACTAGCGTTTCTGAGTTTTGTGTGACTATCGGCCGAGCCGTTTCTTTGTAATTCCCAGAAAAGTTTTTCGTCCACGTTTTAGTCCGCAATTCTTAATCGATTTTGAAAAGTCAAAAACCGTTCGAAAAATATTGGTTGAGAATCGTGCTGATTAGTTTTTGGTAAAAATCGGCCGGGCCATTTTTTTGTAATAAAATTTTTAAAAAAATAATTTCGATGATTTTTATTATTATTATTTTGACAGTAGATACCATAGTCTTCTAGGATCCTACTAAAATATTACGGCCCTACGACAACCCGTTTAGCTTTAAATATTCGTCAAAGTTTCCAAAAATCTGTATCGTTTTTTTGGCATTTGTCACCTTTCATCGACGTTTGCTCAAAAACGCCTGAATCGATTTCAGAAATTTAAAAGCCATTTAATGTATCTCGATGAGGATTATCGGTTATCAGTTTTGTGCGACGATCGGCCGATCCGTTCCTTTGAAATTTGGAAAAAAGTGTTAAACTTTTCGTCCACATTTAAGGTCATACTACCGAATCGATTTTAAAAAATCGTTGTAATCGCTAATTACAAGAAAACGGCTCGGTAGTTTTCCACCTAAAACTAATCAGTATCAATCCCAACTAATCTTTACTAATAATAACTAATATCTTTCTAATTAATCTTTATATCTTTACTAATCTAAACTAATATCTTTCGAACAGTTTTTGATTTGAAAAGTTTAACACTTTTTTCCAAATTACAAAGAAACGGCTCGGCCAATCGTCGCACAAAACTGAGAAACGATAATCCCCATCGAGATACATCAAATGGTTTTTAAATTTTTGAAATCGGTTCAGGCGTTTTTGAGCAAACGTCGATGAAAGTTTTAATTTTGACAAATGCCAAAAAGACCATACTAATTTTTGCAAACTTTGACGAATTTTTAAAGCTAAACGTTTTTTTAACACCTCATTACAAGAAAACAGCCCGGCCGATCTCTACCAAAAACTAATCAGCACGATTCCCAACCAATATCCTTCGAACGGTTTTTGAATTTTCAGAATCAGACAAAAAAAATTTCACTTTTCTGCTATTTACAAAGAAACGGCTCGGACGATCGTCGCACAAATCAGAAACGCTAGGCCTCATCGAAATACATCGAATGGCTTTTAAATTTTTGAAATCGGTCGAACCGTTTTTGAGAAAACGTCGATTTACGGCAAAAAATCTGTTCACATACACGCACACATACTTTTTCCAAATTTGGTCTCATTCGATTCAGAATGGCTTGAAACGTCGAGAAAGCATAAAATTAGCGATTCGGTTTTTTATGAAAACAAACTTCTCCTTCGGGAAGTTAATAACAATGAACAATTTAACACTAAATCTACGAAGGCCGGTCAAAATGACCATTTCAAACTTCATATATAAGTTTTTATCAACACTGTTCATGCAACACGCAAAAACATGTATGGTACGTATAATCAACAATAATAAATAAAAATATGAAATGGGATGGACTAATAAGAATATTGTATTATCCTAATTTTACATATAAGGAATAACTGAATTGAATTTTGTGGTTTGCTAAAACAAATCATAAATAGTCATCAAAACGGTTCATTTCAAATTGTTTTTAGAAAATCTCAGTAAACTAAGCGGTGCTATGTTTATTTAGTCAAATTATATTCTGGTAACATCTAGTTAAAAATTACGTCTTTAAAATAAATGTTTAGTGATATTATACTTGCAGGTTAATAGGGACAAAAATGAAAATTGCAAACTATGCACGGTTGTTCAAAAGTTAAAATTCAAAAACTGTATAAAACGTTTACTCTAAATGTTTTGGAGTAAGGGATAGTAATAAAATAAAAAAGTCACTCTTTCAACGAGGTATTAGGTTGTAGTCATGTTTGAAGCATGGAGAAAGAATATTTCGTAGGCAATTTGATTTGATTTTGTATTCAAATAGTATTTTAAAAAAAATGTACGAGTTTAAAAATTAAATTTTGCTTAATATTTTTGTGGCAACCTTACATTCAATCATTATATGATGTTACAACAACCTAAACTCTAAAATAAAATAGATTTTTATTAGCAATATAAAAGTTCAAAGTAAAATTCGATATAAATTAGTTGAGAATGAGATATATTTTCTGCACCCTGGTACGAAATTCGGATACGATGCAATAAAAATTTATTTTTGCACATCGATTGAACATATTTAAAATAATACTTTGCTCAAAATATTAATGCACTACTAACGCACTAACTTTACATTTTCTTGAATTATTGTGATCAACTGCACAATTTGTTTGGATGTATGCATTTTATTAATGTTTGGGGTCATCATCTGAAGGTCCTAAGGGATATCGTAGCAATAGCGTGTTATACTATAGATTATTGAATTTGGTCAATATTGGTAATGTTGACCAATATATGTAAATTACGCTAAGCTAATTAGTTCTAGTGAGTCTAAAAATTGTGTCCGCCATTGCAATTTCAAATTGTTCACGCATACGGTTTATTACAGCCATGTAATTAACGTTGTACGTTTTAACTATCGTAATAAAATGTCATTTGTTTCTTCTCATTTTTTTACATTATCTGGCGGTGTTTAGATTGGACATTTGTATTCTGCTAATGGCAAATTGTTGAATATGGAAAAACGTTGAGTATCCAGGTGTCCCAGACCTTGATGTCAAGCCGAAACAGGGTAATGATAATGACCTTCACTGTCCAAAAAAATAGAAAAAAAATATCTCACGTTGTTTGGAAATTATGAGCTTCTGAGTGTAAACTAGAGCTTTGGTCAAAATATGACCATTTTTCGGTTACTAATTTTGTTCATTTAAACTTGGGAACTGTAACTGTGAACATTATTAGACCCACAGCAAAAAAAATAAAGCAATTGACTTAAGATTTAAACAATTATTGTTTAACAGACATTTTGTTGAACATTAAATTTAAAATCATTTTAATCGGTCGACTTGGAGAGACATTTTTTTTAGGTGTTGGAAAGTTTCATCAAAAGTTAGAACATTCAATCAAAATTGTAAAACACTTGATAATTTTATTATTGACAAATTTCGAGTAAAAAAAAACCTAACTAGTTTTGGTATTGGTGGTATTTTGCCTTGAGGCAAATTACATGAACTTCCCAATATGTGATAATAATCGACTTAATCAATAAAATATAAATTAATTTATGAGTGATTAAGAGTATTCCGAGTGGATTTATTACACATAATTGAATACGAACGAACACTTTATGGTTATACCAAGTAAATCGTCTAATTTTCATTTTAACAAAGTTTTTGATTTTTTAGAATCGATTCGGTAGTATGAGCTTAAATGTGGATGAAAAGTTTAACACTTTTTTTCCGAATTACAAAGAAACGGCTCGGCAGTTTGTCGCACAAAACTGAGAAAATATTATCTACATCAAAATACATCGGTTGACTTTTTAATTTCTGAAATCGGTCTAGCTGTTTTTGAGAAAACGTCGATAAAAGTTCTAAATTTAGCAAACGCCAAATAAACAATACCAATTTTTGCAAACTTTGACGAATTTTTAAAATTAAACTTGTCCTTGGGCTGTAATATTTTAGTATGATCTACTGGACTATGGTATCTATCTACCGTCCAAAAAAATTTATGAGAATTCTCGAAAAAAAAAATTAACACTATTACAAGAAAACGGCCCGGCCGATCTTTACCAAAAACTAATCAGGTCGATTCCCAAGCAATATCTTTCGAATGAATTTTCAAAATCGATGCATAATTGCGAGCTAAAACGTGGACGAATTTTTTTTCACTTTTATGGTATTTATAAAGAAACGGCTTGGCTGATCGTCGCGCAAAATTGATAAACGCTAGTCCTCATCGAGATGCATCAAATGATTTTTAAAATTTTGAAATCGGATCCAGCCATCATTTTTGAGAAAACGCCGATTTGCGGCAAAAAAAATTGTTCACGCACACGCACACGCACACACACATACATACTTTTTCCAAATTTGGTCTCGTTCGATTTCAAATGGCTTGAAACGTCGAGAAAACTTGAAATTAGCGAATCGGATGAAAACAAACTTCTCCTTCGGGAAGTTAAAAATGACTACTAGTTTTTACTAGTGCATTTTATTTCATTCAGTTCAAATGTTTCTCTCATATGAATACATCATATTCTAATATTATCTAGGGTTTCTCTCTCGCATGTTAAAAGTTGAACTTACGGCAAGTATTTGAACTAATTGTGCACATTTTAGTATATTTTTAAAGGAAAAGCTTCTCAAAGTGAACCGAATTTAAAAAATTTAAATAATAGTTTTAATTCTTGAAAACTTGGGGCAATTGTATTATCTTTTTTGATTGTTATCCTAGAAATGTATTCACGATTATGGTTCCAAAGTTTAAATGAATAAAATTAGTAAAAATTAACTACAGTAACCGAAAAATTGCGATTGTTTCACCAAAGCTCTAGGCTGTACTTAAAAGATCATAATTTCGAAACAACGTGAGATAATTTTTTTTTCTAATTATTTTCAAGCTAGTTCAAGTTCAAGGTCAGTCAATCAAGCTCTGTTTCGGCTGGGAGACCTTGTATATATGAAAAATTATATAAGTAAACGAGTTTTGCAGTTTTCTTTATATTGGAAAATTTAGAAGATATAAAGTATATATTTGTTCACACTTATTTCGTAAAATTTAAAATTTAACTAAAGTAATCTGCAAAATTATCAAGTAATTAATTTTATAATTTTTAACTTCCCTTAGGGTAAGTTATTGTAATGGGCCAAAAATCGAAATTGAAAATTTTTATATTTCTCGACGTTTTGAAGGTTTCTGAACATTTTGGCATACTTCAGAAGAAATGGATGTGTGTGTGTATGTATGTATGGATACAATTTTTCGACCACGTTTTCGGGCGTACGGATCAACCGATTTTAATGGTTCAAAAAACATTCGATTCCTATTGATAGGGAGATGTGCTGATTAGTTTTTGGCAAAGGCAAATCCAGCAGTTACGGAGATAAAGAGCAAAGAGTGCAGAAAATAGAAATCGAGTTTTTGAGAGAACGGAGCATCCGATTTGAATGATCTAAGAAACATTCAATTTGTAATGATTGGGAGAAGAGGTGATTAGTTTTGGGCAAAGGCAGGCCCAGCCATTTCGAAGATATAAGGCTAAATGTGTAAAAAATGGCAGTTTTTGAGAGAACTAAGCGTCCGATTTAAATGATTCAAAGAACTTTCTGCTGGTTTTAACAAAATAATTGATTTTGAAAAAAAAAAATTTCTCTTTTTTTTTCGAAAATAATTCAGATTCTATTTTTAATTCTGACTATAGTTCTAATATACTTTAAACAAATAATTTCAACTTTGCAATTCAGTTTATTTAATTCTTGTAAATATTAGATAATATTACAATATTTATAATAATCTATTTGAAAACATTCAATATTCCTCGAACATTTTCGTTACGGTACGGGAAGTTCCAGCAATTTGCCTTAAGGCACCATGCCATATACCCCACTAGTTATTTTTTATGTGTCATTGTAAACTTTATAGTATTTATATTACATCATATTTGCAATTACATCATATTTATGAATTATACTTTACATAAGAACAGAACACTTAAATTGCATTAGATGGGTGAAACTTATATAAAACGAACAGTTTTTTTTTTTTTCAAGGCAAAAAACATTTAATTTGCATCTATAAAATCTAATAGTATTTAATATAATAACAAAATTAAACTAGTGGGGTGTATGGCATCGTGCCTTAAGGCAAATTGCTGGAACTTCCCGTACCGTAACGAAATGTTCGAGTATTACTGAATGTTTTCAAATAGATTATTATAAATATTGTAACATTGTCTAATATTTATAAGAATTATATAACCAAATTGCAAAGTTGAAATTATTTGTTTAAAGTATATTAGAATCATAGTCAGAATTAAAAATAAAATCTGAATTATTTTCGAAAAAAAAAATGAAAAAAAAAAGTTGAAAAAAAATTTTTTTTTCCAAAATCAATTATTTTGTTAAGACAAGCAGAAAGTTCTTTGAATCATTTAAATCGGTCGCTTAGTTCTCTCAAAAACTGCCATTTTTTGCACATTTAGCTCCGTATCTTCGAAATGGCTGGGCCTGCCTCTGCCAAAAACTAATAAACACTTTTCCCAATCATTACTAATTGAATGTTTTTTAGATCATTCAAATCGGATACTTCGTTCTCTCAAAAACTCGATTTCTATTTTCTGCACTCTTTGCTCCGTATCTCCGTAACGGCTGGACCTGCCTTTGCCAAAAACTAATCAGCTCTTTTCCCTATTAATAGGAATCGAATGTTTTTTAAACCATTCAAATCGGATGATCCGTGCGCCCGAAAACGTGACTGGAAATTTGTATCCATACATACATACACACACACATCCATTTTTTCTGAGGTTGCCAAAATGTTCAGAAATCTTCAAAACGTCGAGAAATGTAAAAAATTTCAATTTCGATTTTCGGCCCATTACAATAACTTACCCTACGGGAAGTTAATAATAATATTTAAATTTGGCTACAAATCAAAAAAAAAACAAACTGCTGTAAATTAAAATTAATAGAATTTTTTCTCAGATTGACTTTTATTTGATTATTGGACTCAAATAATTGAATTTGATAAATATTATATATAATATTTGGACTCAAATATTTGAATTTGATAAAATATTTATCAAATTCAAATATTTGAGTCTAATAATCAAATAAAAGTTAATCTGAGAGAAAATTCTATTAATTTTAATTTGGAACAATGTTTTTTATATTGAATTTTGATATAATAAGAGTTTGAATATTTATAAATGTTATGTTAAATAATTTTTCTTATATAATGATAACTTGCTGATATAGCAAGAGTATATAATTAAGATTAATGCCCAGTAAACCACAAACGTAACATAAAGTTAAAGTAACGTAGCACAGAAGAAACGTTGTTATGTATTTTATGGTTACGTTAATAAAACGTAAATGTTACGTTTAATTGTAACCTTTAAACGTTAATGCATGGTTTTCTTCATAACGTAACCGTTCAGTTACAGTGTATTGTAAGTTTAACATACAAAATGGACGGTGTGGTACAGCTGTTTCACAAAACTGTCAAAAAGATAGGTTACGTGTTCTACTCTTTTATGTATGCGAGACTCTATGCACGAAAATACAATTGAAAGTTATTCGTGACTCTATATATTTTACTTTTCTGTCTATGACTAATGGCTCTAATGGACGCTTCATATTGAAGATCTTTTGACAAGCAAATTATTTCATTCTTTTGAAGCATTTATTTAATCATTATTTATATGATTAATATTTTATATGATTAATGTAGAACGTATTAGTTATGCAGTGTGCAGTTAAAATGTTTAAAATGGAATCGATCAAGGTAAGTATAAATATAAAACATGTGTAAATTATTTTAATTTATATATTATTATAATAATGATTTTTTTTTTCAGTATATAGTTGGACCTTAATGGAAATTCTATTCGCGTATTTTGTTATTTGTAGATGTTTTCATCAAATGTATGTTTATCAAATAATGATTAAATTCTACAAAAAAATCATAACCTCAATGATTATTGCAATGTTGAGTCAAAAGGTTAGTAAAAATGAGATATACAAATACAAATTTAATATTTGTAGCCCCTTCAGTAACAATAATATAGTTCGGCTAAACAGGAATAAAAACTAATACAATGGTTTTCAATTGAAGAAATATAATGACTCAGAACATAATAAAGATATTTGCTCAAATAAAGAATATGAATGCAAAGTTAGAATATAAAATAATAATCCACCATCATCACGAAAAAATGATTTGAAGAAGAATAAAATTTTTTACAGCATTAAATGATGACACTCGTGTCATGTGTCATGGAATTGGTATACCCCATTATGATAGTTAGAGATGATTAGATGATTTAGTATTAATTTTTTATGATTTAGTTTTAGCAAAAATATGATTTAAAAGTCGGTGGATGAAATTTGGCTGAACTGACAAGAAACAATTAAGACAATATTTGAGCAATACGTTCATAAAGGAATTAGCTGCACTTTGTTCTTAATAAATAATGAAAGTAAATAGAGGTAATTAGAAGTATTGTTACAATTTATAATAATAATCACAATATTTCCAAATCATAACCTTCTATTGTTTTTACTTCAGCAAAAATATATTTAAAAATTCAGAGACTAAAATCTTCTTTATTGTCTAAAGTGTAATTCGATGAAGAATTAATATGTTTTTGGTATTGTTGAAAGGACTGCCTAGCTGTCAATAACTTGAAAATAATGAATATTTTTAGAGGTAATGTTACAAAAAATTTAAATCAATATTATCAATAAACAATTTGTAGAAATTGTTTCTAACCTGTTTGGTTCTGTTTTAGATACATTTACAAACAGAAAGCAGTGAAATGGTTTCAATTTGATAAACAAAGGTTGCCAAGAATTTTACACAAGACTTATTTTCAATGGTTAAAATTTTATAATCAAAATAAAACATTTAATTCCATCCTGTTAAATAGAAATTTGTTAGAATTGTTATTTTTTGTTTTAGATTAATCAAATTTTTAAAATCCAAATTTATATTCTGTAGTTTTGTAATTTTAAGTATATGTTATGTAAATTTTGTAAATTCTTAATTATAATATGAAATAAAATTAATATAAAAAATGGTTTCTATATTTACAGGAAATTTTATTAAATTTTTAAGTTACATCAAAGACACCTACACGTTAATTTAGTAATTTAGAAACCTAACAAAAACGAAACCGTTACGTTTTCGCGCAATTTGGAAACGTTACATAAACGAAACCGTTATGTTTTCGCGTAACTAAACAGGCCGTTACGTTTTTGAGGCGGAAATAGATACGTCTGTGTGCCTCTTAGGTTACGTAACCGTTATGTTTTACGTATAATCTGTTACGTTCTATTAACGTTTTCATTACGTTTTGTGGTTTACTGGGTGGGTAGAATTACGCTTTTTATAACAAACATGATTTTAAATAACCGCAAATAACTATTAACGCACTTATTTAATAATAGTAGCGTATGTTAATAAATTATACGTATATATAATCATACAAATGAAAGTTTTAAAATATATAAAATTTAGGTTTACAACACAAATTCAAACTACATGCCAATTCGTCTAGTGTTCAAGCATTCAAGTCTATTTATAACTAAATAAAAATAATTGCAAATTTTTAAAATGCTATTACACAATAAAACACGTTATTGGCCACTCACATATTTTGTTATTTTTTCTGCTGTCAGATTATTAAGAGGTGCACTATCTGATAAAACCTAACTAATAATCTCTACCACTAGCAATGTTATGAAACTGGCTGTCATAAACTTTGAGGTTATTATTATTAAATAACTAAGATATGAATTTTATTTTCAAATAAATGGAAGACCAAGATTCAATAATCAACATGTAAATTATAGCACATACAAAAACGCGACATAAAATACTTCGAGTTCAAAAGGTTCACTTGATATGGTTATGCATTTGCGCATCAACTGTCACGAATGTTATGCATCAATCAATAATCGTTTCGAAAATTGACTAAGTTATTTTTTATTGCATCAAAAAATAAAAGCATGCAGAACTACTTTTTTAAATAAACGTGCATAGTAATATCAATTGAATAAAGTCAATCCGTAAAATAAATTTGCGCCACAGAGCTACTCAGCAAAAATATATCTTTTAGTTCTACATGCTAGTAGTACCATCTTGCGCATTTTTGACCAACGTTGTCCCTCCTGTGAATTTCAAAGGATTGTATTGTTGCACACTTAAGTTAATTTTTCATGAATATTAATAATGATTAATAATATACTCTTCTTTTATCTATGAAAACAAGCATTAATAACATTATTATTATATTGTGTAGGAGTAATAAGTTGACAGTTTGTAACAACATCATGGACAATATAAGAATATACATAATATTCATACTATTCATAACATTATATATTAATATATTGTTATTATACATATCATGAATTATATTTATAATACATATATGAACTCATTTTATAGGTGATACTCATTATGACTAATAAAATGATACATAACTATTATTCTTACCATTGAAATAAAATAATGGTGCATATGGCATTATGTTTATTTATTCCTGCCATTATTCAAATTCTAGAAGTTCCCGTATCGTAATTAACCATTTTTAAAAGCTCTTTAAATTTTTTTGAAAATATTCAAAACATTTGAAAAATTTGAATATTAAAAAAATTATAAAAAAATTGTTTTCTTGAAAATACTTATATTTTTTAAAAATGGTTATAAATTGATTTTTTTTAAAAAACTTTTTCATTCCCATTAATGTCGATTTGTTGAAAATATCAGATTTTCAACTGACAAAAAACCACAGTTTTTTTCCTAGATTTCCAAATCCGCTGGGCCCGCCTTTCCAAAAATTCAATCATGACTGATTTGCTTAAAGTTAATTACATGTTGATCTTGATACACACAAAATACAAATATCTATATATAATAAAATATTTAAAAAACTAAATAATATACTTTAATAAGTATAAAAAATACAAAATCAAAATTATTATGAAATGTATAGAAATGTGGGATTTTTGTTTACATGATAGTGTTCATAGTACATAATAGTTTACATGTGTACATATTAAACAAAATATTGAGTCATTTTATAACCTCAGGAGTATTGAAGTAATATTGCAAAGAAAAATTTAAAACGGATTTTTTCTAATTGAAACCTCAAATTAAATATAATTTATTTACCAAACAAATAATTTAAAATATATTACTTAGCATATTCTACACAACGACTTGGATCTGTGGGATAATATTCCTGACACTTTGTCATTAACCTTTTTAGTCCTTGAATATATTTTCTTTGAGTTTCATCATTCATCACATGAGCAACATTCTTTGAAAATATTTTTTCTCGTCCTGTACGTGCATGAATACCAACCATGGTTACTCCAATTGGCCATGGTGCATTTCCAATAGCCATTTGTAAATATGCATCACTTGCCATGATATAATTTCTATCTAATAAATGCCTTGTTATTTCGCAAAGGCTATCGCATATATCATCAGGTAAAGATTTTGATTTTAGTTTTCTAAGTAAAGGTCTGAGATAGTCTCGTGTTTGATTAAACGTAGCTCTAGCTATTTTTTCTTTTGTAGTCAAATTTTTTATTTTGCTTTTTTCTAACTGTAAATACCATTGTTTCATTAAAAATTGTAATAATGTCATGATGACTATCATATCACACTCTCTATTTCCAGTACCCAAATTTTCTGCCATTTTCTGGATGTCTTCATATGTGGTTGATTCTTCAGATAAGTAGTCCTCAGGATGACTATGTTTAGTGTTATTGAAAAAATTAGATTCGACCATTTCATCTAATATAGCTTGATCAACTTGCTCCATAGCCGCTTGGAAATCATTTCTCAGACCGCGATTAATTTCAGGTTCTGATATTTCACTTTGACGTAATCTATGAAATGCTTGTTCTTCTGTTTCCCCAAATAATAATATTGGTTGACGCCGTTCTCTAAGTTTCCGAATAACTTCACTTCTAGATAAAATTTTTAGTTCTGTTTTGAAAGACGACGAAGAATCATTTGAGTTTAAATTAGTTTGTTCTGTTTTAGATGATTGGTGTTCGCTTATGTTATTGTTAATATATTCTTCCTTTTCCTTAGCTAATAAATCTGATCGTTTAAAATACTTTTTATGTTCTACTATGATATTTGAGTCTTCCAGTTGCTTTCGTTTTCTTGCAATTTCAGCTTTTAAAAAATCCATTTTGAAGTATAACTAATTGACAAAACAGTGAAAACGATTACGCTTGTTAATTAGAAGGGAAGGCGTGTCTAATATAACACATTTCCAATATGTATATTCATATTATACATGCGCAAGTTAGTTTCTCAAACGTCAAATCTGTAGAAAATATTAGAATCAGAATTAGAAAATATTAGAATATTAGAATATAATGCATTCATACAATGTCAAAACGTCAAAACACAATCCGAATATGATTTATTCATATCATAGACCACTAAACACTAAAGTCTAGTCTCAAGACCACACGAGATGTTTATCTCTGCCGATTTTTACGTTCTGAAGGGGTAGTTAGAGCGTCCTACACTCAGACTTGAAAGCGCTGCTTTTGACATTCAAATTAATGGCGCAAAATTTAAAATAAAAATTAATGAATTATTGTAATCGGATATTTGAAACTGAATTTAGTATTACACTTGTATTATGTTTTGTAATAATACAATGATAACAAAAATATACTAGTTGGTATTGGTATTTTGCCTTGAGGCAAGTTACATGAACTTCCCGAAATGTATAAATAATCGATTTAATTAATAAAAAATAAATTAACTTATAAGTGATTAAAAGTAATCCGAGTGGATTTATTACACATAACGAACACGTTAACTCGGAGTATTTTCAAAAACCAATTTTTTGAAAATCAACAATTTTTATAATTGAACCAGTTTCCGTTGGACTTTAAGTATTCAGTATGTTCATTAAGACCAAGTACTCTATTGTTATGCCAAGTAAATCGGCTTAAATTTCTTTTTCAACAGTTAATTACAAGAAAACGGTTCGGTAGATTTTCCCCTAAAACTAATCAGTATCATTCCCAACTAATATATTTCGAATAGTTTTTGATTTTTTAAAATTGATTTGGTAGTATGAGCTTAAATCTGGACGCAAGGTTTACCACTTTTTTTCAAATTACAAAGAAACAATTTGGCAGATTGTCGCACAAAACTGACAAACGATAGTTCTCATTAAGATACATCAAATGGCTTTTAAATTTCTGAAATTGGTTCAGGCGTTTTTGAGAAAACGTCGATCAAAGGTCTACTTTTGAGAAATGCCAAAAAAACGATACTAAACTTTGAAGAATTTTTAAAATTAAACGACTTGTCGTAGGGCCGTAATATTTTAGTATAATCTATGAGACTACGGTATCTACCGTCAAAAAATAATAATAAAAATCGTCGAAAAAAATTTTTCAACACGTTATTACAAGAAAACGGCCCGGCCGATCCCTACCAAAAACTAATCAGCACGATTCCCTACCAATATCTTTCGAACGGTTTTTGAATTTTTAAAATCGATTCAGAATTGCGGGCTGAAACGTGGACGAAAAATTTTTCACTTTTCCGCTATTTGTGAGAAACGGCTTAACCGATCGTCGCACAAAACTGACAAACAATAATCGTCATCGAGATACATCAAATGGCTTTTAAATTTTTGAAATTGGTCCAGCCGTTTTTAAGAAAACGTCGATTTACGGCAAAAAATCTGTTCACGCACACACATACTTTTTCCAAATTTGGTCTCAATCAATTCAGAATGGCTTGAAACGTCGAGAAAACATAAAATTAGAAAATCGGATTTTTTGATGAAAACATAAACTTCTCCTTCGGCAAGTTAACAAGATAATATTATATTATAATAAATATACAATCGAATCGAAATATAAATCAACAAAATCACTGCAGTTTAAATATATTCTTTTTAAATCTATATACATATATGTATACATGATACCTAATCTACTGGAATAACTTCACCTTTTTTAAACTTATTAATATAAACATTTAGTGAAATTTAGTGAATAATCCACTATAGTGTTATTTTATTACATTTTCTTAACTCTTATAAACTAATAATCATCCCGTGCAAAATTAGTAGTAATTATGTTCTGTATCTGAGTTTGAACCTGTTCTATTCATTGTGTCGAAGGGTTATGTATTTGAGAGCAATTCATAATAAATTTTTAACTTTCCGTAGGGTAATTATAGTAACGGGCCGAAAATCGAAAATTAAATTTTTTGCATATCTTTACGTTTTGAAGGTTTCCGAACATTTTGGCCATCGATAAAAGATGAGTATGATTTTGGCATACCTCAGAAAAAATGGATGTGTGTGTGTTTTGTGTACCCGCATTTTCGTCCACGTTTTCGGGCGCACGGATCAACCGATTTGAATGGTTCAAAAACATTCGCTTCCTATTGATAGGGAGATGTGCTGATTAGTTTTTGACAAAGGCAGGTCCAGCCGTTGCGGAGATACGGAGCAAAGAGTGCAGAAAATAGATATCGGGAATTTGAGAGAACATATTATCCGATTTGAATAATCCAAAAAACATTCAATTTGTAATAATTGGGAGAAGTTATGTTCAATATTTGGCTAAGGTAGGTCTAGCCGTTTTAGAGATACCAAGCTAATTGTGCAAAAAATTGCAGTTTTTGAAAAAACTAACCATCGGATTTGAATGATTCAAAAAACGTTTAGATTGTTTTGACAAAAGAATTGCTTTTGGGAAAAAAAATTGTTCCTAATTTTTAATTTTTTTTTTAATATTTCTTTGTATATCAAAAATAATTCAGATTTTAATTTTAATTCTAAAGTTCTAAAGCTCACTTTTATACTCTAAATAAATAAGTATTTATTAATCTATTTCAATGCATTTAATATTCCTCGAACCTCAAACATTTTGTTACGGTACGGTAAGTTCCAGAAATTTGCCTTGAGGCACACAAATAACTATGTACTAACAAATCTACAAACACAAACAAAGAAAAGAAACACATTTTGTTAACTGACACAAAAATAACACTGACGCATGACTTTTCTTTTTTCATCGGCTCATAGCGCCAAACTTGCGACTACCATTGGACCCCTAAGTAGCCCTTCTGAACGCGGATTTTGTTCTGACCATTTATACTTGTTTATCTATGTCGTCGTGGGCAGAGCGTTTATTTTGAATGTTGGACATATTGTTTTTTGACGTACAGTAAACCCTCGCTTTACGCGGCAAGTGCGTACCGTGCAGTATAGGAACCGTGCTATAAGAAACTCGTATTTAACATACAATTCAGGCTAATTCGTAGTGCGTTCTATGGAACCTTACATAGTGCAGTATGGGAACCGTGTTATGAGAGACTCAGAGTTGGTACAAATCGCACCATTTTTATCGCGTTGTATGGAGACCAAGAAATACAACTTGAAGTAGGAGAAATACGGACGAAATGACGTAAATGACGTGACGAAATTGACACCTTATTCAAAAATTGGCGCGACGCAGTAATCAGCTCAAACGTGTTCTTAGGCGGCTATTTTACAATCAGGCATGTCTAAAAGATAAAAGTCGATAACAAAATTTACAACAATACCCTTTTGCACAACGGACTTATGGGCTGTTGACCAAATACCGTGTAATAAGAAGTCCGTGTACTCGGAGGGATGTCGGATTTTTAGCTCCGTGTAGTATGGGAACCGTGTACCCAGAGTGCCGTGTAAAGCGAGGGCCTACTGTATTTGGAAACTATCAAATACTTATCAGTATCACAAAGTTTATGTTGAAATGAGATTTTTGAAGATTTTGAAGTACAATGTAAAACTTACTCTAGGACTATGGGTTTCGAAATTTTAGACGATTCTTATTTATAATAAATGTTTATGGTTCCAGTTTATAATAAATAATGACGAATGTTTTAGGTAATCTAATATCAATATACCCTTCATAAACGTTTATGTTTAAATTTATGGATTTTTTTTATATCTATATTATGAATGATTGTATTTTTGAAACAGCGACCCCGTCCCTACTTTCCTTCTTAAAGGAAGAATTGAATAGGGGATATATATTGGACAATGATGAACACAGGCATTTAGCACGAGAAAAAGTATATTCTTTTATGCAAATTCCTAGAGAAGTGGAAAAGTTTACAGCTTATGGATTTTTCTTATGTGCTTATTCTTACCTGTACATTTACACATTTTTACCAATACGTTTTTTAAAAGCAATATTGTCTTTGCTTTCACGGCCGATTTCAAAATATTTGAGGCAGGTTTTTTAAAATTCATTAATTTTGAGAATTATAATTATATGTGCTCAATTACTCATTTCACATATGATATTTTTTGCAGATTAATGAAAAGTAAATTACTGTTGACAAGTGCAGAAATATGTGATATATATAAAGGGTTGATGCTTGTGATTTGTACTTACTTAATGTTTTATATTGATATTAATATGATGTATCATTTAATCAAGAGCCAGTCTGTTATAAAACTATATATATTTTATAATATGTTAGAAGTTGGAGATAGACTATTTTCAGCTTTTGGACAGGATATTATAGATGCATTATTATGGACTGCTACTGTAGGAAATAGAAAGAAACAGAAAGGAGGACATTTAGGAGTTATTCCTCATCTAATATTTGCTCTGGCTTATTTGTGTATCCTTTTAATTAATCCAACGCTCAGTTAAATTGCATAATACTATATTTTCTTTATTATTATAATAGTTTTGCATAGTATGCTAGTTCTCTTCCAAGCTACTACATTAAATGTTGCCATTAACTCCAGCAGCAAATCATTATTGACTATAATGATCTCAAATAATGTAAGTATAGATACTTATTTAGGGGTTCCAAGCAATATAAAAATAATGCAATGTTAATAAAGCATTTATTTTGTGTTGGCTTATGTTGAAATTTGTAACTGTTGGTATATTGCTTTTTATCTTTGAATTTAATATAATAATAGTTATTAATGTACGCAACCTATAAAGTTTCAAATTATCAAATTAAACAATCATCTTTTGTCAGTTTGTAGAATTGAAGGGAAGCGTTTTCAAGAAGTTTGATAAAAAGAGTTTCTTCCAAGTTGCCTGCACAGATGTTAGAGAAAGGTTTAATCTTTTTACTTTGCTGTTTATTGTTATGCTTCAAACAATGAAGGAATATAGTTGGGAAGAAGATCGATTTTGGGTATTGTTACCAGATTGTGTAGTAGTATTAGCAGCAGAAGTTGTAGTTGACTGGATAAAACATGCGTTTATAACCAGATTCAATGATTTATCAGTTAATGTGTACAGTGACTATATTACAAGTTTAGCATATGATACAGTGTTGATGCGCAGAAAAAGTGCTTTTTCTGATCATACAGATTTAGTAGCAAGACGCATGGGGTTTATTCCATTGCCATTGGTTATTGTTATGGTTCGAGTTCTTGCTCATGCAATATTTATGGATGGATTGCCATCATTAATAATTATACTCTTAGTTTTTATACTTTTGATGCTTTCTCACACATTAATTAGCTTGGTAATACTGGGAAAAGGCTGCTGTTTAATGAAACAACATAAGAAAGTGGTGGATGTTACTCATAGTGATTCTACAACATTTACTGAATCTACAATTATAGACAAGGGAAAGGATAAACCATTAGGTCGAAAATTACAGTTTGATGCTGATGCTAATGGGATTAAAAATCTGGAAAAAGTTAGACAGTCTGAAGAAGTGCTACGCTTGTCTGATATTTTTATAGATTGTAAACATTTAAATATCAATGACCCAAGAAGTGCTAATCTCAATCATGCTAAACAGGCATGATAACACTAATGTTATTACTTAAGATTTATTGTAATTGGAAATATATTTTTAATATAATTATATTTATATTTGTTGAATAAAAAATTGAACACAGTTTTTGAATTTAGTTCTATATTTAGTTCTGATTTAAATATGAGCCGCTCAGAGTATACATTACTCCACTTTTTGAAAAAACCTAAATTTTAGTATGAAATTAATTGGTATAACTTTTTATAATGACAATAACATCCTGGAAAAATGAAGATCAGCACCATTAAACAGCAATTTTTTTACCACTGAATAATACTCCAAATGTTATAGATATTGTGCTTCACCCGCAGATACAAGGTAAATAATTTTATAAATACTGCTTCTAAATTTCAAATATAATGGGAAAATATGTAACATTTGGCATGTGTAATGTGAATTAATATTATTCAAGTTAAATTATTCAATTTTAATTAGACCAGATCAATGTTAAGAAATGCATGGATGCATGCATAAATATTTGATAAAATAGGTAAAACCATGATAAAACATTGAAATTGTAATTAAGAAAATATGTATATTAGCATTATATAAACTATAAAATAAACTCTCATTGCAATAATAATACAATCAGTTAATAATTATGAATATTTCACATTAATTTAGTAACAATGTGTACAATCTTATTTCTTATTTACAAATTTAACAGCTTTTTTAACTTTATTTTTCAATGATTTCACATCTACAGTTGCTTCCTTTGTTTCTTTCACTTTTTTAGTTTCTTCAGGAGCAATAAATGATTTTTCACGAATCGCTTCTCTCTTCTTAGCAGCTTGAGTGTGCTTTTCTTCTTTAGCTTTGTGCATTCTAGCTTTTTTCTGATCATCTTTAAGAAAGTATTCTCCACTGGCCAATTGTTTATCAATCTTGCTTTCAGGTTGTGGAGGCGGGAAAGGAGTATAAGGCTTTTTGGTTTTCTTATTTTTGGGTTGTTTTCTTTTACTGAGGTTTTTACTGGCAAACTTCGGTAAAAATCTCTCCCAATTTTCATCCTTCAATTTGGGATCTTTCATTAATTCTCTCTTGATCATCAAAGCTTTAATATTATATATTGGGTGAATATTCTTCATAGTTTCTTCTGCTATTTTTCGAACTTGTTGCAAGCCTTTATAAGGGCCAAGGGCTGCTACAGTTTGTCCTTGTACCAAAACATAGCAATTTGTTAATAATTCAATAGATTTAAGTGTGCACCCATTTGGGCCAATCAATCTTTGGCGACGCCTTGCAAATTTTTCTTTATTTCTTACAAAAGATCCTATTTTAATAATATCAGCACCAATGTCGTCTTGCAAAACTCTTACAGCTTGTTCATAAGGAACACTACGTGAAAGTAATTTAATTACATCTCGCGCTTTAATAATTATATAGGGATCCCACATTTTACGTGTAGTCCTAACTGTCATACTGCCTTCTATAAGATCTAATTCAGCCTTAACTCCATGTTCTCCTAAAGATTTTTGAACTAAAGGCCAACATTTTTTTAGATATTGCTCCCTATATCGTGGAAACAATGTGGCAAAAGCACTTTCTTCTAAAAGCTGATGTGGATTGTCTTCAGGTTTAAATTCTGGCAATTTCATAGACCATGCATTGTCTACAGGACCACTGGGAGCCTCATCGCTGCTCATTTTTGCATTTATATTTTTTTAACCGTTAACACTTTTATCTGACTTGAAACCTCAAAAGAAATATAATAATTTATATTAAAAGGAACGGAAGTTAGTAAAACATGACATTAACACAAGGTTTTGCAAGATACAAGATAAAAAGTAAGGTAGTTTGATCAGAGGTTATTCGTAAAATGAATGCTTTGAACAATACCAACGACTATAAATATAAATTAGGCAAGGATTGGACACTCCTCTAATATTATCGCGAAGAGCACTTTGTGCATGGCGGTCGCATGACAGTTGCTATCATATTTATGCTTACTTATCTATGGTTGCTATCACACAAAATAAGCATATAATTTGCTATCACAGATAAATAAGCATGGCAAAATAATAATATAACCATAGATAAATAAGCATACTCTTCAATATTTTGTATGGAATGCTGCAGTAAATAATATTGGTGCTTCTGATGTTCTCTAATGTCGTAGTCTAATTGGGAGAATTTATTTGTGTTTATAAAAAAGTTCATCTTTTCTGAATAACCAAATGAATAAGCTTTTTTGCCCCAACTCCTCTTCGAACTTACTAAAGGTGCGTCCACACCTAACGAACGAACACGAACGAACATGTCGAACAAGAAAATACAAAGAAGAACGAACAGGAACACGAACGAACGCGAAAAATTCCAAACAAACGCCTCAAAGCAGTGAGGGCTTGAATCTTTTTGTTCGAGGATGTACCGTGAAACGTCAGATTTATTATTTAAAGTGGCGGGAAAGAGCAAAATTATTTAAAGTCATCAAATTTACAAAATTTGTCAATAACAGCAATTTCTTATAATAAACACAAAATAAACTAATGCAGGGCTGCACATTTTAACATCAAAAAAGAAAAATGTTTGTCTACATTCGTGGTAGCGTCCACACTGCACATACGAGTTCAAACATGAACGAACAATTCCCGACAAGTTGCGGAACATTGCTCGCCATGTTTGTTTATGTTCGTTCGTGATCGTTGTGGCGTCCACACTATGCTGTTGTTGTTCGTTCTGGTACGTTCTTTTATGTTCGTTCATGTTCGTTCGTTAGGTGTGGACGCACCTTAATGTTGGTGCCATTGATATAGTTGGCAATAGAAATTGCAAGAGTTAAAGTTGAATGTCACAACAAAACATTTCGTCATTTGACAGAACAGATGAGTTCTAAAGCGGACCAATGATATGATAATTAAGTAGTGAAAATTGTTTGACATTTAGTTCGCATATATACAAAAACCGAATAAAGCTCGTTTCTTAAATGAACCATAAGCAATGGATGACATTTACGAAAATGGAAAAGTAACATAAATTATCCTTTAGGGTTTTAGATGGTGACCTTCTATATTATTTAATATTTTAGGACATCTTTACACAAGATGGTGTTTTGCTCCAGACAGCAAGTAGTACGCATATTGCTGACTTGAATACAAATGGTACATTATGTTTTGTGGAATACAACAACAACGCACGATGCATAGAATGGAGACCTGTTGATATTTTGGTCGATTCCGAAATGCAAGATCAAGAGTGGGCAATGGTCAATACTATAGGTGAATATCATGAAGTTTTTATATCATTATCAATGAATATGTTTAATAAGTTTATCACGTTTTATACAAACTGAAAATTGTACAGATCAAAATTATTCATTTACATGCTTATGCATGCAATGATGTTTACTATAATGTACAAATTGTTTAAATGTAATTTCAGGTAAACGTATGAGAACCATTAGTGGTACACTAGTACCAGCAGAAGGTATTAACAAAACAAGAGTTGTACGTCTGAATTTGAAAGACATGAAAGGTTTCAAATTATCACGTAACAATCGAGAGATGTCTTTCATTGAAAATAACAATACAAAACATAGTTCATTCTTTTTCCAACATGCCAATGGTGATAATTTTCTAAATCTGCTGAAGTCGAAAATTAAAACTGTTAAATCTAAATCAGATAAAAGTTTATATTTGATTCTAAATGATCCTGTTCTAGAAGTGATAGATAAATCATTTACTGAATTAGATATATTCAGTGAGGATACCGGTGATGTTGTATGGAAATTTGTGAAAAATTTACAATCTAGGCCTTATGAAACCGCCTTGGAGGCATTTTCTAAATTGAGTGATTTTGTTTTCAATGGAACTGACCCGCATCATGGAACGAGGTTAAGTGAGAGTATAATATAATGTATTCCCAATGAAAATTTAACAATTATTTTTCCAATGAATAGGTACTATGAGGAAGTTGCAGATTTGATTACAAAGAGTATGACTGCAATTGATGAAGCTACAACTCACACTTCAGATGAGTATGAAGTTATAGGAAAAGTATCAGTTCTACCTCCTCGTATTAAAATCCACAGGTAAATATTTATGTGATTATGCAATTATTCTACATTTAAATTATGACATTGTATTTTGTACTTATTAACAATCTAATATTATATTGGATTTATGAACTTCAAAATATACTGTTTAAAAAAATATATAGTTTAAATTACAGCATAGTATTTTCTAATCACATGAAGGTGTTTCAAAATAGTTTTAGTACTACTAATATACTATTCAACTTAAAATATAGAAGTTCACACCTTATGCTTCTTATTAAATTCAATATAAAATGCTTTGGTTTTTTCTACATTTAATTGATTATGGAACTATAGATTGTCTCCATGTATTTTGTAACAAATTTTAGAAGAACTGAATTTGAAATTTAGTTAATAACTAAATATTGAATTAAAAAGAAAGAAACCTTGACACCTCACAAAAAGAACTGCTAATTTATTTGTCATTTTTAGCAATAGAATATTTTTTTTAATGAGATTTGTATTGTTTTTCTAATCATTAATTTACACTTTTAATGATCTTCACATTATTAGAGGTAATCCATTATCTCCAGAACAATGGGCAGGACTTAAAGATATCAATGGAAGAATACTGGAGGTTGAAGGAGTGAAACAAATAATATTTAGAGGAGTATGATTTTTTAAAAATACTTTTAATTGTTCAAAGTATTAGTTGAAACATTTACTTTCAGGGTGTTCATCCCGATATAAGAAGTGAAGTGTGGAAATATCTCTTGGGATACTATAATTGGAATGATACTTATGCGGAACGTCTAGAAAAAGTTAAACAGAAAACAAATGAATACTTTGTTATGAAACTGCAGTGGAAATCAATGACCAGCAGTCAAGAAAATAGATTTATGGATTTTCAAACTCGAAAAAATCTCATTGATAAGGATGTTAATCGTACTGATAGAACTTGTCCTTTTTATGAAGGAGATAATAACCCTAACATTTATTCATTATTTGAAATCCTAATGACGTATGTTATGTATAATTTTGACTTGGGTTATGTTCAAGGGATGAGTGATCTGTTGTCGCCAATATTATTCTTAATGGAAAATGAAGTTGATGCTTTTTGGTGTTTTGTTGGTTTTATGGATAAAGTTGCATCAAATTTTGATATGGATCAGGCTGGTATGAAGAACCAATTACAACAATTGCATTTGTTATTATCATTTTGTGATCCTGAATTGGCTACATACTTGGATAATCATGAAAGTGGAAATATGTTTTTCTGTTTTCGATGGTTATTAGTTTTGTTTAAAAGAGAATTTTCACAGCTGGATATCATGAATTTATGGGAAATAATTTGGACCGATCTGCCATGCAAAAATTTTCATTTATTAATTTGTATCGCCCTACTAGATTCTGAAAAGTCAACGCTAATTGGAAAAGGATATGGTTTTACTGAAATATTAAAAGTAGGTATTGAAAAATCTGCTACACATTTGCATTATAAAATTGAACCTCAAGTTTAATCTTTATTAATAGTTTCGAAAATTGTTCATATTATTTTAGTAATATAAATAAGTAATATCATTAGATGTTAAATTTGTAACATAAGAAAAGTATAATAACATTACATCCTGAATACACTGAAAAAATATGATGATATATATATATATTTTTTTTTTTTTGTAGCATATAAATGATTTATCTCAAAACATAAACTTGCAAGAATGTCTGTGCAAGGCGGAAGGAATTTATCATCAAATAGTATCTGCATCTCAGTTGACTGATACCATACGATCTATAATTGGTCTCCCAATACCTCACCGACCAACATCTGATGATAGCATAGAAAATGAATTAACTTCTGCTTATGAAAATAGAGATATAATTTCTATATCACCCAGCAGAGAAGAGGTAGCATATGAGAACGCTATCAGCGTATCTTTTTTATAATAGATGGGTAAAATATATAAGTTTATTATTTATTAATATTTGAATATAATATTTAAGTTAAGAATTTTATGAACATTGGAAATGTTTCTTTGTTTTATATTTAAAAAAAAAACATGTTATTAAATGGATTATCAAATTATGAATGTTATTTATAATAATGAAATATCGTTTTATTTGAATGTAATTATAATACCAAATTGAGTAAGATAAAATAAGTTTCAAAACATCACAAACGTGTCATGTCTAAATAATTTGAATAGTCTTTTTTTTATATGAAATTTTTAAATATAAATATTTTTATACTAGTTGTAAAATATTCAGAAAAATATATTATGTAACACAATTAATGCTCTATTATTTTCATATAAAACAAATTTAATAAAATGTAATCATATACATAACCACTTTGAAATTTACATACAACCATAAAAAGTATACATAAGAATTGAAATATTAAAGGTTTACTAAAATTACAATAAGATATATATATATATATATATATATATATATATATATATATATTCAAACGACCCATATTTGTTCAAAAATTGATATAAATGAGCTGAACTCAATTTTCAGCATATTCTATATTACATAATAAATTTCTATAAAAATAAATCCATTTTTATGGCATCTTCCAAAGAACACAATTGCTTCACTTTAAATATTGAAAAAAAAAAACCAATAGAAACATACGGAATAAAGTTTCTGCATATATATATATATATATATATATATATATATATATATATATGTATATGTATATATATATATATATATATATATAAATTGCTTAATACTAGCACACGGCACAAATATTCCTGAATTTTTCTACCACTCTTTTTTATGTTCATCCATCGAAACTCCACCTGGGCCCAAGGAAACAATCATAAGAAGACCTCCAATCACAGACAATGTCTATAATATAAAATATTTTTTTTAAGTATAAAGTTTAAGTGATCTATAATGTTGCAAATAATTAAAAATAGTCATTTAAATGTCTGCTAAAAATACTTTCGTTACATGAAGAATGTTTCAATGAGTAACAAATATATCATCTACATGAAATAAAACAAGTGAAATATACTATAATAGGATTTGCTTGAGCTTCAATAATTTTACCACAATCAAAATTATATATTTTTTTTTTAAATATATTTGACTTCATTTCAAATTTAATAAAATGATTTTAACTTACTTGAAAGAAATCATATTTGAGAAAATCTCTTAATGGCTTATAGGTAGGCACTGTCCACCAAGCATTGTGGTATAAATTTAAAAATGAAAGAAGTAGAACTAAAATCAGAGCTGATAATTTTGTTTTATAACCAATGGTTACCAATACCATTAAAACAGATCCAATTAAATCTTGTATAACCTGTAATGAATAATAATTACAAAAAAAAACAGTTAAAAAATAGTACAAAGAATTATTAATAATGATAAAATTACTATATTTCTCATAAATAACGAAAACAGAAAAACTGTTACTCAATAATTATTTGTGTCTTAAAATCACATGTTGCTTCCAATATATTAAAAACTAAGTCAAAATTGTTTGCTTCTACTTCAGTTTTGAATAAAATATTAACTTAAATTCAAATTCCAGCATGTTTTCTACTGCAACATTTCTATAATTACTATTTATAGTATTAGATTTTTATTTTATTTATTTAGATTTCTTATTTTATTTATAAGATTGTTCAAACTTCTTATTATGCAGTATATTTTATTTAAAATTCAATTTCAGTTAGAATAGAGGTTGTATGGTTATGTGGAACATAATAAACTTAATGAATCAATTATTATATTAAAACAAAAACAAATCAAACAAGAAATCTTACCTGTAAAAAACTTAATTCAAAACGAATTAATGTAATAAACATGAAAGCTAGTAAAATTCTGCCAGCCAGTTGTAAATAATTTTTTGGCCTTGAATCACCCATAGTAGGAATTCCAGCAAAAAGACTTCTTCCTTCCACTCGAGATTCAGCAAGTACAAGAAGAAGTGCTCCAATAAGCGCCAAGTTTCTCAGTAAAAACTGTAAGTCCCATAGTATACTGTATGCAAATGTCTACGAAAGAATAAAAATATTATAAGGCATATTTGGCAACTGAAATCGGGTAAAGCACTGCATGCAAATAAGAAAATATATGTGTCTATATGTATATATATATATATATATATATATATATATATATATATATATATATATTAAGTTGGTCCTTAATATGGACATTTTCGAATTTCCTTGCTCCCAAGGGCTCAAATGGTTCCAAATTGATAAAAAACTAAATTTTTAGCTCTTAATATTAACTTTTAGATAGTGCGCTATTCAAACTTCGTATGGAAATAGCATGGAAAAATCTTGAAAGTTAAAAAAAATTTTTTTTAGGTATAACTTAGTGACAAATGAATTAAAAGTGAAAATTCGCGTCGTTTTTTATTAAAAATTCGTCGCTCTGCAAAATTTTTGAAAATTTTTCCATCCTATTTCCAAATTTTGATTGAATTGCGCTCTATCTAAAAGATAATATAAGGAGCTAAAACTTTCTGAGAATTGTTTTTTATCAATTTGGAACCATTTGAGCCCCTGGGAGCAAGGAAATTCGAAAATGTCCATATTAAGTACCACCCTAATATATATATATATATATATATATATATATATATATCAATACATTAATATACACCTAAGTCTGTTTTTACACGGTCTTTTTGTACACGGTTTTGATATAACACGGTTTGAAAATTGAATATTTTTAATTTTTTTACACAAATTTATTCCATTTAGCACGATTTGAAATTTTATGTACCTAAATTTTTTTTGTCAAATTAAATTTTTGCGAAGTATGTTCATATCACAAAAAAGTATTTATGAAAGAAAAAAGTCTGAAACCATCGATAGTATCGATAGTTTGCCAACACTAGCTTAAAGATTTAAGTGAATTCCCCTTTAGCGCGTACAAACAATTTTTACTGGTCAAAGCAAATGTGAATAGCACTAATTTAATTCTTGTTCTTAAAAATTCTTGTTTTTCACCAATTTTAATAGGTTTTAGAGATTAGGAACAAATCACCCATTTTTGTATAAGATCAATGTCTTTTTTTACACGTTTTTTTTTTTACACGGATTCTTCTGGAACCAATCTCCGTGTAAAAACAGACTTAGGTGTATATTGAATATTGATTTTCAGCCAATCGTCAAAATAAAAGAATTCTTTTGTAATTGGCTGAAAATCAATCAACAAAAAAATCTAATGATTACATATGTATATATATATATTTACTTTTTTTTTGAAAATATTCTATGTTAACAAGAATTTTTAGTGACAAGTCTTCATTAACATGCGCTCTTCGTACTGTTATTTAGTAAGTTCTTATTCATTTTCACTGGATAACAAATTGAGTTTAAAACTTATTTCAATAATCACTTTGCTTAGGAATATAAATACAGTAGAACCTCAATTATCTGGACCTCAGTTATAAGGATTCGCGATTATCCGGACTACAAACCGCGACAGAGTTATATGTATGTACATACCTACAATTCAAATTTTTGCACGATTTATGCTGCAGCTTAGTATATGTATGTAATATAATGTAAGAAAATATATATGTACATACATAAGGAAATGTTAATTTCTTATTAAACATTGATTTTTGTTGATATCTATGTATGTATTTGTTATTTTTGATAAGTACACATCATTATTCTTCATAAATGGATTATCCGGATGCCTATCGACAATAATTAGTCCGGTTAATCAAGGTTCTACTGTACATGGAAGCTATGTGCTGGCACATGACTAATTGAAAAAACAACAGCAGCACACACTTGGTACTAAACCGATGTAATATATAAATTAACATGATGCCAATGCAATATATTTATATTATTTAAAAAAATAACTGAACACAATATACTATTAATAAAATTATTACCTGCAATACAACAATGAAGAAAAGGATTCCACAAGCAATTGTTACCTTATACCTAGCTAAAACCATAACACAACCTCCAATTTGTCCTACTAGATTAATCAGTACAAAAATGGTAGCTAAAAATCTGCAAAGCAATTACATTTTATTATTGGCAAAAGGCAATCAATTTTATTCTATAAGAAGAGTGTTCATTTCAACTAATATATTATTAAATTACCTGCCACAACCCCATGACATATCCATATACTCTCTTTGTTCTGACCATTGTGTCCACATTCGAATACCATCTTCCAAAAATGTTGAGATTAGGCATAAACGGGCAACAGATGGTAAAACATGTTTACCCTTTCTTAATATCTAGAAATAAATAGAATTTTACAGTCATTTTTCATTCATGAACAAAATTATTTCTTGTACTATTAAGAAATTTATATGAAAAAGCTATTCTTTATATTCAGGAGAAAGAAAATTAAGAAAATACTTGTCGATGTTACTTAATGTACACTATTATAAAATGTAGAATTGGAAAAATATAATATATATGCTATAACAATGCATAAATACATAACTGTGGTTATAACATACTTCACACAAACGACTTAAAATTAAATGCAAATAACCAAATCACTTTAATTTATTAGTGTTATAGAAAAAAATGTTAAATACATAATATATTTTATATTTCAAAATTTGTTCGGTGCAAAATGCGAAGCAGAATATACGTCAGATGACGTGTCTGTCAAAATATATTAATTTTAACAAAATAAGTTATAAATATATATGTGTACGAAAGCATAATGGTTAAATAATGAAAATAATTTACCTGATCTGCAATATCCTCTGCATTTGATATATATTGTTCCGGCAAATTCATTTTTACATAAATAATTAATACTACAACCTAAATACTCTTACAAAGGTAAGAGTACGTCAAACCGAATGATAGAAAATGATGTGGAACCAAAACATAACCTTAAACGTTTCCGGTTTGAAATAATATTTACAAAAAGACATGTTCAGCAATTTACTAATATATGAAAATAAACATCATTCATATACTCAAACACACATACATATAATATACATGTATATATATACATATTTTAGTATGTATATAATATATATATATATATAATATTATGTTATATTATATATATGGTACTCCGCCTTACGAGCTGAATTCGTTCCGTAACCACACTCGCATGCCGAATTGCTTGTGTCTCGAAGAAATTTTTTTAATACAAATACATTGTAATGCCGTTAATTCGTTCCAGCACAATCATTTTTGATAAAAAAAAATGATTGCTAAGATCAAATACATACTCTGAAAAAGCTTAGCAAATTACTATAGTGGTGCACGGCAAATGCAAATTGCTGGTACGTCCCGTATCGAAAAAAATTGTTTTTAAAAAGCTTTAAAAATTTGTTGAAAACTTTAAAAAGTGAGAAAATTTTGAAGTTTGAAAAAAATGACTTTTTTGATTTTTTTTTAATTTTGATTTTTTTTAGATTTTGAAATTCTTTGAACTTTTTTCAAAGCAATCGTGCAGCGTGGCCGTTTTATAGAATAAATATCGAAACGCGAAAGCGCCGCGTCGCAGTCTAACGGAAAGACATTAGTGCGAAACCCAAAGAAATGTAAACAAAATTTGTGCTCATTATTAAAAACTATATAACGTGTAACGCAAATAATCATTTTTGGCCTCCAAATGGCAATTTTTTTCACTTTTTTTACTCGATATTTGAAACTGCTTTATGTTTATTTATCTAGGCTGCTAGGCCTGCCTTTTCAAAAATTTAACCATTTCTTCATTTTGTCAATACAAGTAAAATGTGTTTTGAAATCGGACGATCCGTTCTTCCAAAAACTGAGTTACTATTTTTTAAACTTTTTGCCCCATAGCTTCAAAAGGGCAGGACCTGCTTTGTCCGAAAACTAATGAGTACGTCTCCTAGGAATCGAATGTTTTTTGAATCATTCAAATCGGTTGATCCGTATTCCCAAAATTGTCGACGCAAATTTGTATCACACACACACACATACATACATCCATTATTGCATACATCCTGCGTTCTATAGAGAGAGAAAGGGCAAATGGGACTTCGCCCATTTAAAAGATAAGTATGATGTTTATGAATTATAACATTGATTATATCAAGTTAAGAATTTATATTATTCTAGATCCTCCCCCCACGAAGTAATGCCTAACGGCGGTTTCCGTGGGGACCAGAGGCAAGGGCAAAGCGGAGGTTTTAGTCGGTATTGTACCAGGGCGGTATCGAGTCTGACATACCCAGACAGAAGACCGGTCTGGGATGCATAAAGGCATTTCCTTCGCTATACAAAAAAAAAAACATCCATTATTGCAGGCGTGTTAAAGAATGAGGCCGAAGTAATCTATAAAATTCACCAAGAAATTATAGGAACAAGGAATATTGATGATGAAACCTCAAATATTGATATCCAGCCTGCACTACAAAAAGTAACCCGAGGAGTCTGCAACCCAGATTGCTACTGTAGCTCTACCAGCGGCAATTGTACACGATCTGCTCAGAGCAAGTAGCAAAATACGAATTGGATAGGTCAACTGTCGAATTAAAACCATCAAGAAACCAATCCGATGCTCTAAATGCTGGTTATTTGGACATTATGGAGCACAGTGCAAAAGCAAAGTGAATCGGAACAATTTATGCATTTGATGTGGACAAGAAGATCACTAAATAGCCAACTGTATAAATGCAGCAAAATGTGCACTACGCGCTGGAAATGGAAACACTGAGAATGTAGCCCATCATGCTGGCACTCACAGATGTCCTCTATATAGGGAAGCCTTGGAGAAAATAATAAACATAGAAACATGAAGATAATGTAGCTAAACATGAATCATTGTGAGACTGCACACAACTTATACTTATGCAGGCGGTAAGGGAAATGAAATGAAAATTGATATTGCCCTCTTATCAGAACCGTAAAAACAACTAACTGATAGGCCATTGGAAATGGACAGTACCACCAAAGCTGTTATTTGGTTCTGTGGCAAATTTTGTTTTCAGAAACCGTTAACAACAGCAACGCTAGATTTGTAGCAGCATCATAAGATGACATACATTTATACAGCTGTTACGCACCACCTATAGTCTTGCTTTGCCAGATTTTATTGATTTCTTAGATCGTCTAGTAGAGAGGATGCAAAATAACACCACCACGTAGCGATAGCCGGTGAATTCAACGCATAGGCGGTAGACTGGGGTAGTAAGAAGACTAGTGCAAGAGGTAAAGCACTTTTAAAGGCTTTCACTGCACTTGATGTCATTTTACTTTCTTAGGAATAGCCTCGTCAGAGAAAATTGCAATTGGTTGGTAATAAGTATCTATACTGCTAGTGACCACAATGCGATCATCTGGAAAATATCAACGAATAGAAACATTAGAAGACCTGTTAAATTGTCTAAAGCCATTGGGTGGAAAATAAAATATTTTGACGAAATACATTGCGTAGACAATCTCATATTTTCAGATTGATGGGTGGGCTCAGTCATGCAGCATGGCATAAATCAAAGACAATCTGTGCACTGGTGAAACGAGGAAATCAGGTTTCTTCGTGAAGAGTGTCATAGGAAAAGAAGGATATCTAAGCGAGGTTATAGTCTCACAAATTCTGCACAACTGGTAGTGGAAACAAATAGCCATGTCGGCAACTAAGTAAAGCTATCAAAGGTAGTATAAAGTTAGATGCTGGAAAGGACTTCTGGATGAAGTCAAGTAAAACCCATGGGGAAGGCCTTATAAGATTGTAATGTCTCGCCTCGAAAGCCAGCCAATGTCTTCACCAATTCGCTCACTGCTATTGAATAGAAAAGTAACTACTTTGTTCCCATGGCAACCTAATTTAAACTATCAGGAAACACATGCAGACCTAAATATTATTCTACTTATAGCACTGCAAGAACTGATAGAAGCTTGTCATCGGGTTGGAAGTAGTAAGGCACCGGGATTAGATGGAATTCCTAATATCGCCTTAAAAACATAAATTATGATATCTTCGCGACAATGTTTCTTAATGCCTATAAAGAAGGAGGGTTTCCACAAGTGCCAGTATACCTCTTCAATATAGTCGCAAGCTACTTTACAGACAGGATTCTGATGTACGATTCACGCGATGGTACAGGAGAATATAATATAGCAGGAGGTGTGCCGCAGGGCTCTGTTTTAGGTTCTTTGCTGTGGAATATTATGTATGATGACTTTTTGAGACTGGAAATTCCAGCATGTGTCCATCTTGCGCATTTTGCACAATATCTAAAGAAGCAGTGTGCATTATTTCAGAAACTCTGCCTCTCTTAGTCTTAGCAGAAGAAAGACAGTCAATTCACCAACAAATAACGTCAACAACTGAGCCCTGAAAAGTAGACAATAGGAGCACGCCAGAATAGAATAGCATTGACCGATGGCGGCAACTGTGGGATGTCGTAGTGAAAGGCAGATGGACGCATCGTTTTATTCCAAACATCAAAGTCTGGCTAAATCGCAAGCACGGCTGTTTTCGAGCCTACATACACTGCTTCAAGCACGATAGCTCGCGGGTTTGCCCATATTGTTTAGGTGAAGTCGAAGATGCTGAGTACGTGCTCTTCATGTGATCGCGACTAAGTGCTCTACGGGACGATGTAGAAAAGATATAGAGGCGAAAAATTACTCCCGATACTGTTGTAGAAGTGATGCTGACAACAGAGGCTGCTTGGAACGCCAGATTTGCGAGAGACGTTTTAATGGACCTGCAATCAATGGAAAGAAAAAAAGCGAATGGGTAGATAAGTATAAAATCAGTGCAAGATTGATAACATTCTAAATCGTCCCTCCACGAATTAATGCCTAACGGCGTTTTCCGTGGGGACCAGAGGCAAGGGCAAAGCGTTTTAGGTATTATACCCAGGCGGTGTTGAGCCCGACATACCCAGACAAAAGACCAGTCTGGGATAAATATGCATAAATGCATTTCCAAATTTGGTCTCATTCGATTCAGAATGGCTTGAAACGTAGAGAAAACATAAAATTAGCGAAACGACTTTTTTGATGAAAACAAACTTCTCTTTTCTTAGGAAGTTAAAAAATAAAAATTTATGCATAAAAATCACCTCAAAAAAGTTGCAACAATTCGAGCATGAGAGTTGTTCAATGAAACATGTCTAACTAATTTCCGCAATGTCAATTATGGATAGAAAAAAACATTAAAATAATAAATTTATTTTAATTATTCAAAACTAATGGAATTTTAGGGTAATTAATGGAAGAAATTGATTCGAGATGTGAGTAATTCAAAATACAAGCTTGGATTTGAACGAATTATGTTCGTATGACGAGGCACCACTATATATATATACATATAAACCATTGATAATGCATAAAATCGATACACATGGGTGCACAACGAGATATACCTAATATTAAGGAAAAGCAATTTCGAAGTATTTATTAATATTTGGACAATAAAAACAAGAAACATTTTAAATAAAACATTGTTCTGATGCTGCATGCTTACTGGGCAGCTTTAATATAAACTATATAATTGATAAAATAAAATTATTTTACAATATCAATTGATATTGACTTCCATTAAAAAACATAATAAACAGCGCTGAAAAAGGACAGAAAACTTAAAAAAAACAACAATTTCAAAATAAATAATGATATTTGGACAATAATTATAAAATTATAAATTAAACAAGTCTTAATGAGGAATTTATTCTTAATAGAATATTGTTTCCAGTATTTACATTTCGAGTTATTTCATTAATTGTTAAATGAATCTTGATTATTTGTATATGCCATGGCTTATATTAGATCAAGTCTACTTAAAAGAATATTTATAAAAATATACAGTGCTTCTTATTTCTTTACTCAACAAGCCAATACATAATTTATATAAAAGACCATAATCATAAGTAACGAGCTGAATATGTTCATAAATTATTGGGTATATATTGTAGTAGATGAAGTTATTCAGTAACCGTCGTCGGACCAGCTAATGTCGTATTCAGGATATTTCTGTTTAAGCAATTCTACGCTTTGCTCATGGTCAGCTTTTCCAAAACCCTAAGGATAAAAACAAAACTAAATATACATACCATATATATCTGGAATTATATTATTTTGATCGGAATATATATGTAAATATATATTCAAAATAAATATATATGCAAAAAAAATATAAATTTTTGTTTGCGAATTATTTGCAATAAGATGATAATTCTAAATATTTTTTGCAACATTCAACTATACAAACCATAAAATTAAAAAAGTAATTATACGCTCATGGGATTTGAAAACTGATCATTTGTAACTCCCTTATCTACTTTCTCCAAACGTAAAAAGTAAGAATATGTAGCCAAAACAAAGTGAACTGCCGAATCATATGAATATTATTAAAAATTATGAAATATATGCATAATAATAATATGTGCACGCAATTCGTACACATAGGTGTTGCAACTTTCGTTATTTTTTATAATTAAACTACTTCTCACAGGCTTAAGTTATAATTACTTTCAATGGTTCGTTTCGAATATCAACTCAATCACAATCAAAAGTTTTATCAAAATACCAGATGTAATCGTAGAGTTGTCTGTTCTTATAAGTTTTGTGGGTAATATCCTTATAAATTCGATTAGTTCATCATTACACTCGACAATTCATAATGTTGATTGCCGATTTTGCTTTAAAAGCCAACCGTAAAGAAACACAACCAAATCACAACTTTACCTGCGAATATCCATACACTTCAATTTTCTTTTTTTTAGAATCATGCCGAATCCTACCCCCTCCTAAACATTTAATTTGATAACCTAGTGGCGATAACTTCTCTTGAACTTCATCAAAAATATCAGCTGAAATAAATAATTGTTTTACGTCAAATTCATTTACAATTAAAATTGTATTAGAATAACAATAGTGATAATAATAAAGTTAAAAATTCTAAAATTCGAAGAATATTATAAAAATGGATGTAAGTCTGTGTAATTGTTATGCATACATAAACCATACATCCAATCGCCGTGAAAATTTGAGAAACTGCTAGGTATATCTTCGGAAAAGTTTTCGCATATTTTCTTTGAAATCAATTGGTAGGGATTAGCCTTACCGAAGACTTTTTTAAAAAATGATTTTCGTAATTTTTTTTCAATGCGAATACAAAAAGTTTCAACCTCTTACAACAAACCCTTATAAAGTACGAATTATTATAGTAATTACATCATTATTCTCTTTTAATTTTATTATTAGGCATTTTTCAAAAACAAAAGTTAATAATTCATATTGACTGTGAAATATTATATTTATTTAATTTGCAAATAGCTTCAAGAAATTTTGTGATTTTGATATGTAAATTCCAATAGTAATATTCCTGTGTAAGTACATATTATTGAAATATTCCCCAAGAGATAATTAATAATCTTTATTTAAAAATGTCACAAATTTCAAATACGAGTACTGAAGAAATGGATTTATAATGCTACCCAAATAAAACAAACAAAGGTCGAATCGAGTGCTAAGTAAGTATAAGAGAGTAAGGAAAACCTTGAATAATATTCTTCACAACAAAAGAACATCAATTTCAAAATGATTTCGATCAAGATAAACCAACCACAAGTAAGGATTCAGACTGGATTGAAGTTTGAAATAAAAAATGTAAAGAAAATAAAAACAAGAAATCAACATGTAAAAAAACAGATACGAATTTAGAATACTAGCTAAAACCAACACCTATCAGCAATATTTATAAATTTACTTTATTTATTTACTATAATCTTATTTTTTACACCTTTTGCCAACGTAAAGGTTCGGTGGGTCCTTTTACATGGTCCAACTACATGTGATTTTTTATAGAGGTGATATAAAAAAAAATCTTGCAAACAATGCATACCTGTGGATATATATATATATATATATATATATATATACAGTAGAATCCGATTAGTATGACGCCGGATATATTGACAACCGCTTATTATGACGTAATTTTAAAGGCAGTTTGGTTTCCATATAAAATTTCTTAAAAAAACAGCTGTCTAGTCGGATATGTTGACCTCGCTTACATTGACATTTCGCTCATAATGACCCATTTTTGAAAAAAAATTTGGTCCAAGTATAATGACCGACATGATTTTACACCTCCGATAACATAGAGTTCATGTTTTTCATTGCACATTGTTATGGTATGGCACCACTGTGAACTACCCTTGTGTGTCAGGTCGCTACATACCTACCCACATACCCACAGGTCTCTATGTTGCACGAGATTCGCGCTATGGAAACTTTGGCAACTTCCGGCATGGACGACCTCGTGCAAAAAATAAGTAGGCTCATTCTTGGTGTTCAAAATTTGGAAGCGATAACATCTGCTATAATTTACTGAATTAGTAAAGTTCTATATTTTTTACTATTTTTACCCAGTAATTAAAACTCAAACAAAAATTACAGATTTTTTACATTAAAAAATGCATTGTTATGTCATATTTTTAATTAAATTTGTCAATTTGTTAGTATGTGTCATTTTTTACCTTAATTTTTGTATTAAATTACTGAAATTAATAACATATTCGCCAAAAATTGTTTTTTTTTTCAGTACGCTTAGTATGACAACCGCTTAATATGACGATTTTTCGCCGTCCCTTGAATGTCGTACTAAGCGGATTCTACTGTATATATATATATATATATATATATATATATAATAAAATTGTTTCTTGGGCATCCATCCAGTAATTAAAAAACAGTTTTAATGAAAAATGTTTTTATTTATAGAGAACATACGTTTCGGGTCTGGATTTGACTCATCTTCAGTGCATACAAATAAACTTTGGAAAACAACACAAAAACACAAAATTGCACGAAAAATAAATAAAAGTGAAATAAAAAATTGATGAAACGTCGAGTTATGAAAATTTTTAAAAAAATTGTAAAATTAAAATGAATGAAATATTTTATTATAAAAAAGCTTATTCCAAACGAACATGTTGTTAGTTTGGAAGTTGTATTACGAGTGTCACTCGTAACACACGAGTTGACACTCGTAATACAACTTCCAAACTAACAACATGTTCGTTTGGAATAAGCTTTTTTATAATAAAATATTTCATTCATTTTAATTTTACAATTTTTTTAAAAATTTTCATAACTCGACGTTTCATCAATTTTTTATTTCACTTTTATTTATTTTTCGTGCAATTTTGTGTTTTTGTGTTGTTTTTCAAAGTTTATTTGTATGCACTGAAGATGGGTCAAATCCAGACCCGAAACGTATGTTCTCTATAAATAAAAACATTTTTCATTAAAACTGTTTTTTAATTACTGGATGGATGCCCAAGAAACAATTTTATTATATTATTTCACCATCTGAAGAAAAACCTCTCGCTTTATATATATATATATATATATATATATATAAATATATACACAGCCCACGCGGTTCCTACGCCACTGTATATATATATACATTCCACTTAACAAACCGCGCCAATCTTTACACAAAAGAAATGTGATATCAAACCATTATCTTAACTTGTGAAGATAAGTTAATAATATAATCTTCATCATATAAAAGATATTGACAAAACTAAAGTTAAGGTGAATCTTGGTAATACCAAACTATACAACAAAATTTGTAAAACTCAAAAAGAGTGAGGTATTCAAATGCACTGTTTTCAGTAAAAGAACTTTTAAAATAGTAGTTAAAAAACTACATTTCAGCATGGATACAGTATTGATCAATGATGAAATTCCACAGTTAGGTCACAAAGTTCGCATTGACAACATAAAAAGTAGAATCTCAAAATTCCCTCAGAATATGTTTTTATTTGAGCTTGAGTAATAACCTAATAAAAAAGATTTTTATAAAATGAATTATTTATAGAAAAATTAAAGTAGAAATAGAGGCAATGAGGATCTCTAGAGAAATTGTTCAATGCACTCGCTGACAAAGATATGCCCTATGCGTTAAATGCGCTGAAAATCACTTGACAGAAAATTGCTCATCATGTTTGCATCTAAAGGTAATAAATATCAAGATTTTATAACCTTTATAGATTTTAGAGGTTTATGAATACATTATTCTTATTAGAACTATTTACCCTTACTTATTATTAGACTTCACCAGGTTTCTAGAACATATTTCTATTTAATATGATAACCGAAAAACCAAAATTCTGAGGTGATATGTAGATATGCTAATTGGTTCAAGTTAAGAAAAAATGTAAATAAGTAATATAATATGGGTAATATAAAAAAGTAAACCAATGATCAGGAACATTTCAAAATGCTTAAAACTTATTTAACTAACCATGCCATTCAGATCTCAAGTAACCTCTCACAAGAACCTTAGTATCGTGTGAATCAGATATTTTTATTAATATATATTTAAAAACACCATCCTTTTCAATATCGACATGCGGAATCGTATCCATTTTATTAGTTGTCTTTGCAGCTGACACCTACAACCCAAGTATTTTACAAAAAAAAAATAGATTTTTAAGGTTGAATATTTTGATAAACTTACGTCAATTTGTTTTAACACTGACAGCTTGTTGTTTAGACAAAATACTATTGGCATAGATAAAAATGCGTATATAGATCGGTCCCTCGAGCCATATTTTGTTGCCAAGCGTGATCATTGGGTCCATGGCCGGTAATCTCCGAACAAAACTCTGTAGGGTTTACTAAACACAAGTATTGATATGAGACGAATAAACAGGGAAAAACATTAATAAAGAAATTACAAGCCAGTCTGAAACATGCTGAAATATTTGCTGATCTCCCACTGGCATTGAATAATAGTATTCATAATGATATATTAAGTCGGCTAAGAGAAGATACTGAATTATTAAATGGAAGGAAATTCATGCTTAATGATAAAATTCTAGCTAAGGGGTAATTTAGGTTTGGCTATGTTCCACGAAAAGTTTGTGAGTAGTGATAGTTGCATTTTGATATTACACAGAAATATTATTATCTGCGTTGTTTAATGATCGTAAAGATAATCACATTGTACAGATTGACAGGACTGTCAAATGGAAGAAAATTTCCTTTTTTTATGTTAATGATGATAATGACATTTTGTTCGACATTCAAATGAACATCAACACTAGTCGTAGAAAATATTAACAGAAACAAAACCGTAACTTAATTGTTAATTAGCATTATTCGAAAAAAATATAAACTGAGTTGCTTGAGAAGATTATCGTATGCATTAATTTTGCAAATGATTTTTAAATTTATATATATTTTTTACTTTTTATATGAATATAATTATTTTTCTCTTTTTAGTTTCTAGAAATTTGGTTGCTTTTGCGAATAATGAAAGAGATCTGATAGCTTCTCAAATTTTTGCGAATAATGAAAGATATCTAATAGTTTCTCAAATTTTTTGATTTATTTATTATTGAGATCGAATTATGAGATGTGTTTAAATTATTTATCTTAATCTAATTGTAATTATAAGTAATCTTTGCTCTAAAAATATAAATAAATATACCTATATATATATATATATATATATATATATATATATATACATTTTTATTTCTTTTGTGTTTAGCTTATAAGGATGAATATTATATTTTGTAACCATGTGTGTAAAATACTATTGTTAAAAATAAATGCTTTTTAAAATTCAATTTCTTTTTTTTTTTAATTTTGAATTCAAACGGTCTATAATATTGGTGCATTTCTTTAGTATTTTTTGTACGCACCCGTTCTACGATCGACGCGTGCGCACCAAGGGAGAGCAGCTCGAACTAACCCCGGCAAGTTGACAGTTAACGTGGCAACGAAATATGCCCCGAGAGAGCGATCTATATACTCTTCTTTTATCTATGATTGGGTCTGGGTCCATCATAGATAAATAAGCATAAGAGGTCCATTACCCGAGCTAGTTTGAACAGGTGCGTATAAAAAGTATAGAAATTCACTAATATTATTCAGATCCAATAGATCGTTTGGATTTAATATTCAAACTAGTAGTGTATAGCATCGTGCCTTTAGCCAAATTACTGAAACTTTTCGTACCAAAAATTAAAATTTTTAGAAAACCTCCGAAATTTTTTGAAAACTTTGAAAAAAGTAAGATTTTTGAGAAATTGGAAATTGTTGAAAAAGATGCCTCTTTTGAAAAATTTCATTTTTTGTATATGTATTTAAAATTTTTGTCATATTATGAATTTTTCTGAAAATTTTGAACTTTTTTTCAAGCGCGTAAGCGTGGAATCCGAGTCTAACAAATAAACATTGGTACCGAACTCATAGAAATGTAAACAAAATTCATAGTTAATATTTGAAACTCATATTTCTAATAATTGTTTTTGACCGCCAAATGTTTTTTTCACTTTTTTTACTGGATCTCTGAAACCGCTAGACCTGCTTTCTCAAAAATTTAAACGGTACTTCATTTTGTTAATACAAATGAAATGTGTTTTTAGAGTAATCAAATTGGATGCTCCGTTCTCTCAAATACTAAATTACCATTTTTGGCTTTTTTGTCCCGTATCTTCAAAACGGCTAGACTTGCATTCGCCAAAAACTAATCAGCACGTCTTCTCGTCAATACGAATCAAATATTTCTTGAATTATTCAAACAGGTTGATCCGTGTTTCCGAAATCGTCGACGAAAATTTGTATCCGCACACACAGCCCCGCACACACACACTCACACACATACATCCATAGAGAAAAGAAAAGTATACATCTATATTTTCTAAGGTATGCCAAACTGTTCAAAAACCTCTTAAACGTAAAGATATAAACATATTTTCATTTTCGTTTTTTTGCAATCACTATAACTTACTCTACGTGTAGTTAAAAATTGTACAAAAGTATAATATCTTTAGGATATATAAAAGATATATAAAAAAAAATTATTTTTGATTTTTTTGCAATTACTATAACTTACCCTACGGAAAGTTAATAATTGTACAAAAGTATAATATTTTTATTATTTCCGATATATTTCGACACATTTGCGACATATAATCTTATGTCATCTTCAGTGGAATGTAAATTGGAAAGTTACTAGTTAACTGATAGTAACAATAATAATTTACAACAACGCTGCTACTTTGCTTATTTATCTATCGCCGCTACACTATTTCTTGTCAATTTAAATAATATTATTTTATATTCATATGCATTTCATATGTATGTGATGAGTGTTGATGCAGGCACCCCTATATAAACTTCGCCAGATTTTAAATCATCACCACGAACACTTTATGCAGTTGGCTATCTACAATATTTGTTTCATCTGTGGAATCATATAGAATTTGTAAATTGTAATGTTGGTAAAACTCTTAAATATCATTTATTTGGCATGTTGATTATTAGTTGTCATTAATTGTTGATGTGAAGGTTGTTACTGCTCTGTGAAACAAGTTTTTTTTTTAGTTTTGTGATATTTATTCCTAAACTAATCGTTATAGTTTAAATCTGAACAAATGTAAGTGGTTATCATACAATATATAAAATATTTAAATATTTGCTCTATTTTAGCTCAAGATTTGTTAGTGAATGGATAAATCTAATTGAAAATTGACACCTTGCGAATGAAATCAATTTGATAAAAAAAATTTCACAGACTAATATATATATATATATATATATATATATATATATATATATAAACATGTACCTACACTTAGAAATTTAATGTTTATACTACATAGTTTAGTGCATTACCATATCTTGATAATTAAATTTTCTGTTTCTACGTTTCTCCCTCAAAGTTTTCTACTGAATGAAGGCTAGGATGCTAAGATTATAGTCTGATCAGATGGATTGTAAAATAAATTGTTAAAAGATTTTTATTTATTGATGGTATGCTCGATCATTACTTAGACTTTGTCACTTAGACTATATATATATATATATATATATATATATATATATATATATATATATATAATGAGTGTTGATTTGGGCATTAGCACCAAGTTCAGAAACACAAGTAAAAGAAATGTAGATATCGCCATTCAGTGGAACAACTAGAAAATTTTTCTAATTAACTTAAAAGAAAGATAAGAAATAAATAACAAAAATTAACACTACACTCTACTAAAGTGTAGTAGAACATATGGTTTCGGAAAGTAATAAAAGCGAAACGCTTCATTCTATTTTAATGCTGTTTGGAAACTGGTCAATATTAGACAACCCTCACTAAATACCCTTTTACATATATTAGTTTCAAAAGGTAACATTGTTGGGTTTAGGAAATCGATGCTGTGCTGAAGATTTATGTGTCTTTTGTTTTGGTATTGTGATAAGCATCCTTCTTTTGTCTATTAAGCAAGATAATATTCGAATATTTGTATTCATTGCAATAATGTTTTGGATTTGCTGAATAATGACACAGCAAGTGTCATAACATATAATTTAATAAAAAAATGTTATTATATTTAACCTTTATTTAAATTCAATGAATGCGCTGCAAATTTATTTCAAATAAATATATATATATATATATGTATATATATATATGTATATATATATATATATATATATATATATATATCTGTGTGTGTGTGTTAAGAGTAATTAATTTTGATGTTGAAATATATGATTAAATTTAAGGGCGTAACAAATAATAGTAAAAAAGAAAAAGTAAAATTTTTAAAATATCTTTATTATTTGATACATATTGACATAAAGTTCTATATCTTCAATGGACATGAACTTTCTAGAAGAGAACTAGCACATAATAATGATAATGGCAAATAACAAGTAATTATAAATTGCAATGTAGCACTATTTGTCAGCAGTCGCTGTTTTAAAAAATATTTTTTTAAAAATGTAGATAATTGCAGACGTCCAAGATTTCTTTAGTTTAAATAATCAATATGTATATATATATATATATATACACACGCATATATATATATATATATATATATATATATATCTATAGTTGTCCTGTACCCACATCTTCAGATTTTAATATTAAATTTCCATTCCGCATTAAAAAATTAAAATAAAGAACAAAATTTTAAAAAATTGTTACGGTTGTACGACCCATGAAAAAATAAATTGATTTTTCTTTTTGAATAAAATTGGAGATTTTTTATATACTCAAAAGTCTGAAAGAATATTAAGTCAAAAAGATTCATTGACTGAGCGCGGAAATAATGTAATTGAAACAAAATTACAAAATTGCAACACAAAGAGAACAAACATACAAAGTTGAAAAAAGTATATATTTTATATAATTACGAGTGTATATTATAAGCGTATATAAATATTAATACAAAATGAAAACAAATAATAGTTAAACAGAAAAACTAATTTACTTGAAAACTTTAATGAAAAATTTGGCACTGCTTTTTTATATAAGCTGATCGATATCAGCCGTTTTTTAAATCTTGTTCTTTATTAACTTCCCGTAGGGCAAGTTATAGTAATCGCAAAAAAATCAAAAATGAAATTTTTTATATATCTTTACGTTTCAAAGGTTTCTGAACATTTTGGCATACCTTAGAAAAAATGGATGTATGTGTGTGTGTGTATGTATGTGCGGATACAAATTTTCGTCGACCATTTCGGGAACACGGATCAACCGATTTGAATAATTCAAAAAACATTCGATTCGTATTGATAAGGAGACGTGCTGATTAGTTTTTGGCGAAGGCAGGTCTAGCCGTTCCGAAGATACGGGACAAAAATTGCCGAAAACGGTAACTTAGTTTTTAAGAGAACGGAGCGTCCGATTTGAATAATTCAAAAAACATTTTACTTGTATTGACAAGATGAAGAATTGATCAAATTTTCATGAGGGCAGGTCTAGCGGTTTCGGAGATCTAAGAAAAAACTAAAAAAAAAAATGCCATTTGGCTGTCAAAAATGATCATTAGACATACGCACATCAAATTATCAGATATTTTATAGAGATTTTAACAATAAGTATAAATTTTGTTTACATTCCTATGGGTTCCGTACCAATGCAGGTCTAGCGGTTTCGGAGATCTAAGAAAAAACTAAAAAAAAAAAAATGCCATTTGGCTGTCAAAAATGATCATTAGACATACGCACATCAAATTATCAGATATTTTATAGAGATTTTAACAATAAGTATAAATTTTGTTTACATTCCTATGGGTTCCGTACCAATGCTTATGCGTTAGACGGCGGCGCGGCACTCGCGCACTTTAACATTTCGTCTCTATGCAGTTCAAGCAGTACGATTGCTTTGAAAAAAAGTTCAGATTTTCCAAAATATGTCAAAATGAAGAAAACATTTTTCTTTTCAAAAAAATTTTTTTTTCGAAAAAAAAAATTGTTTTTTTCAAAAAAAAGTAATTTTTTGTCAAATTTATAGTTTCTCAAAAGTCTAATTTTTTCGAAGTAAAATTTTTTCAAAAATGTTAATCGTTTTTAAAAAAATAATAGTTTTTGGTACGGAAAGTTCCAGCAATTTGCCCTAAGGCACGATGCCATGCGCCCCACTAGTTTCCATTTATTTCTACAATCTAACTATATTTCTATGAATCAAAAAATCTTAGAAAATTTCCTTAACAAACTTCAGAAAGATTTATGAAAATCCGAATAATAGCTTAGGAGGGTTAATCTTTCATACCCCATTACATGGTAGAATGAAGAATTGGTACTGTTACAGCTTTATATATTAGGATCTTGTTCTCATATGACATTTTAGAGCTTCTTCCAATTACCCAGTAGACTTCACGAAACTTTTTGTCTATTTGCTTACGCTTTGCCCTGCTGTGGGTACTCCATCAGTCCTAAGTGCTTTACGGAGTTTGGAATTTCTACATTGTTGATTTTTATATTTGGGCAATCTCCTTTTATTTTGGTAAAGGTGATGTGGACTGACTTAGTTGAGTTATTAGAAATTTTTCATTTATGAGTCCACTTTTTTAGTTAGTGTTTGTGTTCCGAGGCCTTTGTAGCGTCTTCATGAGTTGATAAAACCATAGTTGTCATCTGCAAATGTTTCAAGGGTTATTTGGGGATCAGATGGTATATCGTTAGTGTAGATTAAGTACAGGATTGGTCCGAGTACGCTACGCTGAGGTACACCAGCTTTTATTGTTTCTATATCAGATGATTTATTCTGCACTCTGACCCTGAAATATCTGTTAGATAAGTAGGACTCCAGTAAAGATGATTGTTCATGCGATAGACATTGATTTATTTTGTAGATCAAACCGTGGTGCCAAACATTGTCGAATGCTTTTTCGATATCAATAAGCAATATTTTTTATTCTGCAATGCCATATGTATATTGTTAATGACCCAGTATTCTTGGTGGATTGTTAAGTGTTGAGGTCTGAAACCAATCTGGTGGTCTGGAATTACCGAAAACTTTTCGTTTATTCTGCTTAGAATTATTTTTGAAAGGATTGGCATTAGGCTGATTGGTCTGTACGATGTAGCTTCAGTCGGCGAATTCATTGGTTTAAGGATTATAATAATTATAGAAATTTTAAAGCATTTTGTCCAATATGTTGTTCTAAGGATTGCATTAAATATGTATGCTTTTTTGTTTTTAGTAAGCATTATGTAGTTTTTAACTTTTTTGGGAGTAGTTTTCATTATTCCACTTTTATTTTTGTTGTCTATCATAAGTGTGGCGTTAACTTCTTGGTCGGGTTGATTATTAGCAGAAGAAAAAACAGTTTTTAAATAGTTCGCGATTAATGCCGCTTTCTCTTTGTTGCTTTTTGCCCAATCGCTTGCGCTGTCCATTCTTATAGGTGCATTGTGGAATGTTTGATGTCTAGTAGACTTAGTGGGTTTCCATATTGCTTTGTCGTACCTGCTTAAGTTTGAAATATAGTGCGTAATGTCATTGTCCCTTAAATCCTTTAGTTTCTTTTTGAGGAAATTTGTCAGGTTATTAAAGATCATTTTATCCTTAGGATTTTGCGTGTATTGCCATTTTTTCCTTGCTTTACGTTTTTGTTTTATTTGGCGTTTTATTTCTGAGGGGATATCATAGTTAGTTTTGTTTTGTTCATGTATTGTGGGGGTAGATTTTGTAACTGCATTGTTTAGGCTATTGTCGATGATCTCTGCAGTTTCAAGTCGTATTTATGTTTGAATCAATTTCAGTTACAAATGCATCCCAATCCATCTTACAATTATATAGATTGTTGATTACTTGCTTATTTAATATACATGAACACAATGTTGATATTATTGGTGTATGATCCGTGAAGAGATCAAAGTTATTTTTAACTGCCAAGTTTCACTTATTAAAAGAATATCGATCATTTGTAGATGTGAGAAGTTTTTAATTCATTTTGATGGTTTAGAATACCGTTGGCATTCCATTCGGCAATGCGTAACATGTTAATCATTTTTTAACTAGCAGTGTTGATTTTATTTCTGTTGCATTGTGTCCACCGTTGTTTTGATTTTTCAGAATTTCGGAATAACTCATGTGGTTCGAGACTTTAGTATGATTTGATCGTGGACTTGTATTGCTTTCTTGAAAGTGTTTTGAACGGTTTTGTAATGGTGTGACACTATTTTTATTATGTAAGGTATTACATAGTGCGGTAGCTGGTGCATCCTCTATAGTTTGCCGGGTGTGGGCCTCCGCATAAAACGCATGTGGCTGGAGTGCTTTTTAATTTTTTACCTTTTGAAGTTTTGTGATCGCCGCCGCATTTTGCGCAGACAAATGGTCTTTATATTTTACGTTGACAATAGGATTTATAGTGTCCATATAATTGGCACCTTGTGCATTGTATAATACCAAATCTTTTTCTGGGAGATTTCACTGTTACAATTTGATTTAAAAGTTTGTTCAATTTACAAATTGTAGTGTTATTCTCTGAAGGCTCCAAATCTTCGAAGAACATGTTTAATGGGTGTTTAGTATTGTGTTGCAAGAATTGACAATATTTCTCACTTTGCAGTTTAAATTTTCTAGCGCTGTTTTAATTTCGTCAGTATTGGTTGCATGGTGAATATTTTTTATAACTACTCTGTAGGGCTGTAGGCTCTTTTTTGTTTAATTTGGTAGGTGTGAAACACTACGCGTTTTGTTTTAAAACTGTATGAGCAATTTATATCGCTCCGGTTTTTCGACTTTTATTGATTTTGTTATCGTACATTGATTTTGTAGTGTACTGATTCCTGCGTATTATTGTGTTGATTCTTGTGTCATGTCAGCGATTTGTGATGAATGTTTTTATGTTTATTAATTAAATGGTTTTGCACGTATGCACTATTGGTTTGAGAGGTGTCGTTCAGTATTTAAATTGTTTGTACAATTGGGATAGTTGGACTATTTTCTTTGCTGTTCTGCATGATTATTTAGTAACACTTACCAATTACACTGTATAATTTCACTGCACTTTTTTAGGTACCCCCTAAGAAGCGGGCTTAGTTTCACTATTGTATGGTTTTGGATGTATCGAATATGTTTTTATATCACACAGCTAATTTCACATTCGTTATCTTTTACTTCTTGTCCCCACCGAAATCGATTTTTTCGATTTCCAACATCTAAATTTAATATTTTTAATAGCTTTATTTAGTGGCGACGTGCCTATTTGTGTGTGCTCAGTTGGAAGACTATAGTCACGCTGAGAGATTCTTCTTCTCTTATGATATTTTTACGAAAAACGCTTATTTCTTCGTTACACCAGTGTATGAACATAGCATAAATTAAAATCAATAGTTGACTTATGCCATGTTTACAAGTCATAAAAATATTGCTTTGGAATTGCGTTGATTAGTTTTTAGTAAAGATCGGCCGGGCAGTATCTTCGGAATTACGACGATTTTGATGAAACTTTGTATGTCCATAGATTTCATAGTTTGCAATAACATATTACATATTAAAGGCCTACGATATGCGGTTGAATTATAAAAATTCACCAAAGTTTGGAATTGCGCAACGTGCTTAAGAGGTTTTTATCAGCTAAGTAAATATCTATTGATTACAGATGACACTTAAATAAAATACATTTTTATAACACGTTGTGAAACTAGACAATGACATATATTACAAATATCGAAATAAACAGTTAAATATTTTATCTAGATAGCTGCTTATCGAATAAGCTCATGGTGTTTACGTGGATGCAATTGGCCTTAAACCAAAATGCTACTTACAACTAGTTATTGATTTTGTCCATTCAAACCTCTTTGGTTGCGTCATTGTAATTATGATTTCTAGAACCAAAGCCAAAAATAATGAAACAATTGCTCCAAGTTCTCAAGAATTAAGACAGTGTTAATCTGTAAATTTAAAGATTACAAAATTGCTATGGTTTAACGGGCTTTTCTTTGACAAAACTATACTAAAGTGTGTTGGTACATTTCATCAAAAGTTTGCGCATTTAACCAAGATTCTAATATGCTAAATTTCTTGAAAGTTTCCTTATAAAAATCGAATAAAAAAGTTAATAACTATCTAATAAAATTCAGTTCGAATGTTTGTCCGGAACTGTCCCGCACATTGGACCTTGTGGCAAAGTGGTTGTGATATGAAATAGATTCTGTTTGTGATTGTATGTGATAAGAAGAGATAAATACACTATATATGTTTATATATTTATATATGTATATATATATATATATACACTAGATGACCCGACAGACGTTGTCTTGTATTCATGTCCACAATTCAAAAGTTCCAATTTTTTTTTAATAATCTATACTGATATTTACAAATTAGTTAAAAATTATTTTGTTTTTTACACAACACTTTTTACCGAAATGTATATAAATTCATATGGGTGATTTTAAATGTACAACTGATTTAAATAATTTCTTTAATTTTACAATTTACGGCCAAATGATATTCAATGTTTTTAGTCGTACCTGTAAACTTATATGTATAAATAAATGATTTTTTTGTTTATTCACGACTAAAGCATCAATTTTCCAAATTTATCACACAAAAATTCATAGTCTGCCTTTGTGATTTATAGCATAATATATAAGTATTGGAAATTGCAGTCTTTTAAACAGTATAACGAATTCAGAAAGAATTAATATATAGTATCCGCGGTACAATAATAAAGGTACAATATCACCTTTGATTTTTTCACTCAAAACAATTGCTTCAATAATGTTGCCCATAATTTATATAATCTTGTTTTCAGCAATAATAACTAGATTATTTTTTTTAATAATTATAATAATAATTCGATATACATTATTACTTATTTTCATGATATTTTGGAATCTCTTCAACCAAGTTAATTTTAACCTAAAATATTTTCCTAACAAACTTCAGAAAGATTTATCAAAATCCGATTAATCGTTTAGGATTATCCTTTCATACACCATTACAGAAGAATTTTATATATATATTTCAAAGTAACTAGCAGCTCATTCGTCGAAATAAAAAATGTAAAAAAGTATTTAAAAATTTTTATTTATACTTTTCGACACCAGATTCGTGTCATCATTCAGCAACTAGAATATATTTGAAACATTTTACTAATAATTAAACAAATATAAAATAATTATAAACATAGAGAAACATTATACATACCACCAGGACAAAAACACTCAAAAAAATATTTAAAAAAAAATTAAATTTGTAACATATTAGAAAAGGACATTCTTTAGTAAAATAATATATATATATATATATATATATATATATATATATATTTATAATTTATATATATATATATATACATTTATATATATATATATAATAAATATAATAAATATATATAATAATGATGATAATAAATAATAATAATAAATAATATATATATATATATATATATATATATATATATATAAGTAAAAAGTAAGTTTATTTTAACTATGCTTGTCTAAAATATTAATATTAGACAATTTTGTGCCACATGGCATTGCACTATAGTTTGTAAGACTATAAACATGCATACGAATACGAGTGATTTACTACGAATTGCTTGTAGCTACAGTAGATGAGGTTTCTAGATGATTATTATTTTTCGATTATTTTTATAATTTAGTAACATTAAAAGAAGAATTGATCAGAAAGGTATTTTCTGACATAAAAATATATCACAAATATCACGATTGGCTCAGTGAAAGAATTTATCTTGAAAGAATGAAGACGTCTACCAACTTAATAAGGTTCTAAGGTCATTCCACTATCAAAGTAAATACACTATAAAATATATATATGTCGCATGACATAATTATAAAAGCAGAGAAAGTAGTTAATTATCCAACGGTTTTTTTAAATTTACTTCATTTACCAGCATTGACACGACATACATTGAAATTGAAAATCGGTGTGCCAATTATCCTCTCCCGGAACATTAATCAACCAAAACTTTGCTGTGACACGCGAATCGCTGTAAAAAAATTAATGATGGACGTAGAAGCAAAATATGAAGGTGAAGGTGATGATGAAGGTGAAGATGTTTTTATTTCTGGAATACCCATGATATTACTACAAATACAAACAACATTACATTTAAAAAATTGTAATTTTCAGTTCGATTGGAATTTTCAATGACGCTCAAGATTAGATTTGTGTGGTTTAGATGTAGATAAAGATTGCTCTTTGTACGGATAATTGTATGCTGTCCGTTTCAGAGCCGGGAAACTAGTTAGTTAAAAAAAAATGTGTGTCCTTAAATATTGCAAATTGAAACTTCTATGAAACTCATTCTTTGTCTTATTTCTCATTTCTCAAATATTGAATCACAATGTGTCACAGCGAAACGTGGCAGGGTACAGTTAGTAATTATTATAAATTTTGTAAATTCCAGCATTCGTTTATAGATTTAATATAAAATAAGTGCTTATATTTGGGCGACAAACTGTATATATCATGCGAAAAACAAAACATACAAACAAAATATAATTGAAATTGTATACATCCTAGTCGAAATGCTGCCGAGGACATTATCTCATATTTCTTATGTTCATTTATATAAACATTTTTAAACTGAATTAAAAAAATTAAAAAGACTGTTTTGATGTTTTTATAAAATAATTTGTTTTAATTTTATAAAATAATTGTTTTAAATGTTGGAAATTTATTTTTTTATATTCTGCAAAATTTCGAATATTTGAATTTTTTGGAAGATTTGAAATTTTGTCAAAATTTTGAAACCGCAGGACCTGGTTTCCCAAAAAATTGATATTTCCTCCACTGTCAAAGTGTTTAGCCGTTTTTTTACAGTTTTTGCTCCGAAAAGGCTGGACCTGACTTTGCCAATTTTTTTTATTATTTTTTTTTTTATTTTTATTTTATTGGCTTTATAAACTGGTACATTAGCCATATACTAAATTACATAATATCTACACTATCTCTTACCGCGTCTCCACCTCAATACGAATAAAAAAGTTTCGAATTGTTTTTGACGAAAGATGATGTTAGTTACCAGCAGAAAAATGTATGGAACAGTTATAATACTTTCTTTTAGAGAAATGCTTTCGCAAGAAGCTTTGGAAAAATCATTTGTATTGGTCTTTTCTAAATCTTCTGAAGCATGTCCTAGATAAAGTTCGTTATAGTGAGTTAGAATCAGAGATGAGATAAGACCAATTTAAATTATTATTTTGAAGAAAAATTTAAGTTTTTTTTTCAAGCTCAAAAATCTGAACTAAAAGTATGTCAATAATATTCAATGACTGATACTCTACTATTCAAAAGTTCGAATTTTTCTAATATTCTATACTAATATTTACCTTCTGTTCAGTTAAAAATAATAATTATTGTTTTTAGAATTACTATTTACACCAAAATGTGAGTGATGTTAAATGTTGAACTGCTTTAAACATAATGATTATCAAGCCCCACAGTTAACTCTTTAATGATCTCTTTAATGAATATCGAAATATGTTCTTTAAAATTTTATATTATAAATTATGCACTACTCTTTTTCAGAACATTTCTAACATCTCAATTTATTTTAATGTCAATGGTTATACAAAATTTTTAGTCATACCTGTAGATGTATAAATAAATTTTTTTTATCCATGACTAAAATATTATTTTAATACAAAAATCATCTTCTGCAATTTATTTAGGGTCATAGCGTAGGATATACGTATTGGAAATTGCAATTTATTAAACAGTATAACAAATTCAGAAAGAATTAATATATGGATTTTTCCACCCAAATTAATTGCTTTAGTAAGGTTGCCTATCATTTTTATAATCTTGTACCATATTTTAACTGGTTTTTAGTAATTATGATATCTAAATTACATTTTTCTCACTAATAATTCAATATACATTATTACTTAGGTTCAAATTTTAAGTGAAATTAATTAATTTGTTAAATTCTGTTCATATGTGCACTATTCAATCTAATACATTAGTGCAGTAAAGGGAGATCAAAAAAGGTGTAACACTCCATTTTTTTATTGTGCTCCAAATTGTATGATATTTAGGAAATAGGTTAAAAATAGGCGTTTGAACTTGAGAGTAAGATAAACCTAATTCCAAAATTTCATGTAAGTTGGAGTACAGCAAAAAAATTCAAACCCAAAGCTCCATTGACTGGAGTAAATATTCCGTATGAGTACAATATATTGCAGGGTATAATTTTTGATATACAATTTTATTGAACATATTTCAATATTTGTTAAAGAATAATTAAAGTGTTAACTGTGGGAATTGAGAATCATCATTTTATTTAAAGCGGATTATTTATAAGATATCTTATATATAAAATTTTACTGTCATGGTGTATGAAAGGATAATCCTCCTAAACGATTATTCGGATTTCCATAAATTTTGCTAAAGTTTGTTAAGAGATTTTTTTAGGATTTTCTGAATTATAGTAATATAGTTTGATTGTAGAAATAAATGGAAAAAATTAAAAAAAAACGCTTATTATTGATTTACATTGAAAATATTGGAGGCATTGTTTGACATTAAAAACAAATGAAGACTGTCATTTGCCAAACACTTCCATTCACTTATAGTCTAAGACAATATTAAAATATAATAAATTCATGATTCTAGATAAGAAAAATGTAATGTTTACATTATTATTGCCGAAAAGCAGCTGAGATGTGCCAAAAAATAAAATTATATAATAAGATAGCGTCAACATGCGTCTGACAGGTGATGCAGCCTGCGCCTATATTAAAATTTGACAGATTATTATTTTTTAACTTAACGTTAAAGAAAAATTAAAAGCGTTGTTTGCTAATATCTTCAGAAATATACATTATAACGAAAATAATGAAATGAACAAAATTATATAAATTAAAATCTTAATAAATTGCTAGGAACAATATTAACCTAGATATGAAAATGGGGGTTTATAGTGCTCAAAATAAGCTTTAAAATGGGTACTTCTGCGTGTAAAATGAGTGAGCTATCATGCAAATAAAAGACGCATACAATATTTTTTTCATTTAAATCAAATAGTTTATGATTGTCATTTTCACCAAAATTAAAAATAATCGTATTCCATCTAGAATTAAATGGTTTAAGAGATCTTGATGGATTCTAGAAAATACCACAACTTCAGTACAAACGATTTTCATAAAACTCATGATTTCACGAAAAAAAAATCCATTAAAAATTAAACCAATTTGTCATTATTATATCTCTGAAAGAATAAAAGATACGTATAAAATTCAAGGTCTTTTTCTGACTAATTATTGCTTTTTATTATTTTTCTGTTACACAAATATTAATAAAGTTATGATTGTTTAAAGTGTGTTCGGCTGTCCAATCAGAGTGTCTTCCGAGCCTTTTAACCTTTCGCCGTTTCAAAATAAGAGAAGTTACTGAAATTTATGATAGAACATTATTGAATTATTTTGGGTAGAAAAATCCAAAGTGATATTGTAATTTTACCGCGAATGCTACATATTAATTTTTTCTGAATTTGTTATACTTTTTAAAAGACTTCAATTTTTCAAGAATTGTTTTTATTTGTACGTTATTGTTTTATATGTGCATATTTTTATAATGCATGTCACTTTAAGTCGGAACAATTATATAAATAATTTATATAATTGTTCCGATTTAAAGTGACAAGAATTGTTTTTATTTGTGCATTTGTGAACAATTATTATCATGAATTAATTAGGAATACTACAATTACATGTAAGTTTTTACACCATATCACTTTCTTATAAATTAGTTTTAATTATTAGCTTTAATCTGTGCTTTCACACTAGAGTCCACTGAAGATGACACAAAACAATGTGTCGAAACGTATGGAAACAATAAAAAGTTCATACAAGTTTTATATTGATGTGGAAATTATTTTTATATGCAAGACAGATACTACAACTGTTCAAAGAATGAAACTGTATCGCCAGCGAAAAACTAAAAAAAAAACTAGCTGTAAGTGGAATTCTGTCTTAAGGAAATTAAGGCATCGTGCCTTAAGGCAAATTGCTGGAACTTCCCGTACCAAAAATTATTATTTTTTTAAAAACAATTAGCATTTTTGAAAAAATTTTACTTCCAAAAAATAAGATTTTTGAGAAATTGGACATAAAATTACTTTTCTTTGAAAAAAAAAATTAAAAAAAAATTTTGTTCTCATTTTAAATTTTTTTTTTGAAAAAAAAATTTTTTCTTTATTTTGACATATTTTGGAAGATCTAAATTTTTTTTCAAAGCAATCGTACTGCTTAAACTGCATAAAGACAAAATATCAAAGCATTGGTACGGAACCCATAGGAATGTAAACCAAATTTATACTTATTGTTAAAATCTCTGAAAAATATCTGATAATTTGATGTGCATATGTCTAATGATCATTTTTGACCGCCAAATGGCATTTTTTTTTTACTTTTTTCTTTAGATCTCCGAAACCGCTAGACCTGCCTTTATGAAAATTTGATCGGTTCTTCACCTTGTCAATACAAGTAAAATGTTTTTTGAATTATTAAAATCGGACGCTCCGTTCTCTTAAAAACTGAGTTACCGTTTTTGGCACTTTTTGCCCCGTACCTTGGGAACGGCTAGACCTGCCTTCGCCAAAAACTAATCAGCACGTCTCCTTATCAATACGAATCGAATGTTCTTTGAATTATTCAAATCGGTTGATCGGTGTTCCCGAAATCGTCGACGAAAATTTGTATCCGCACATACATACACACACATACACACACACACACACATACATCAATTTTTTCTAAGGTATGCCAAAATATTCAGAAACCTTTGAAACGTCGAGAAATGCAAAAATTTTCATTTTCGATTTTTTTGCGATTACTATAACTTGCCCTACGGGAAGTTAACAAGCAATGAATGATAGTATGTTAATTTTAATTACATGAAGTTCTTCAAACACAATTACATGACAAGTAAAATTGTGAGAACAATATTTATTCAGGTGTTGTTTAACATAATAATTCTCTGCATTTTTATAGATATTAAAAAATATTAAAGCAGTACAGCTTTACTCTAACATGCCGAACATATATCTTTTTCAGAATTATATCGAAGACACTTTTTTCAGACGTTTTTCGTTTATGATGGCTATTAAGTATTACAAAGTTGCATATTTTTATAAAAAATGAATATAGTAAATTGATATTGAGATTTATTACTCTAAACAAGAGATCAAGCACAACAATAGTTTGTGTAGCTGTGTATCATTTATATACAGATATACTTTATAATCGACATTTATGCAGTTCATTTATTGCTAGTGTTAATAAAATTATTCAAGATCGTTATATTACAGCTGTCCACTGTGTGAACGAATATTATAGAATCTATTAATCAGCAATTACTTTATTTCTCTAATAACGTTTCAAGTCCTGGATGCTAATTCCAATGACAAACCGATCATGTCGTATTTGATGTATGACTTTAATTGCATTATTGTTTTCAAATATTATAAATATTTTTAATGCTATTATACATTTATAATTTATTATTATATAAATTATATAATATGTATAATGGTTCACATTAAAAAATGTGAACAAATCAACTTATTCAATCACGAGTGTTACCACATTACTGATGAACATTATTCAAAATTGTTATATGATGTTTTTGTTTTTAACTTAGAATTAAATGCCATCTCGTACAATAGCAAAAAAGTTTTACCTCAATTGCGTGTGAACCTTGTGCGCACTCTTTTTTTTTCTCTAATTATGTCTACACTGTTTAACTATCCTTGAAACTCTCTCTTACAACATCCTCAGTCTTTCGCGTCAGGCACGCTCGGCTCTTTGCTTGGAACTGCACTACATAAATCTATAGTTTAAATTTAAAGCAAATTATTTTATTAGTGTTTTAATATTGTTTATTTTCTATATTTTTTTAAACTTGTGTTATTATTTTTCCTGGTGTGATATGTATCAATTTTTTTTACTTGTCATTTTGTAATATATATATTTTTTAAAATTTAACCTTTTTTAAACTTTGTAAAAATTCTTTTAGATACTGTAAAACATAAAAAAAATTGCTGAATGATGACATACAACAGTGTCGATATATATATATATATATATATATATATATATATATATATATATACTGGATGACCCGCCAGACGTTGTCCTGTACCCACATCTACATTTTGTTAATATCCTATACTAATTTTCATGATAGCTTACTCATTTTACACGTAGTACTCATTTCAAAGCTTAATTTGAGCACTATAAAACCCCATTTACATATCTAGCTTAATATTGTTTATTGTTATAAACTATTTGATTTAAATGAAAAAAAAAACATTGTATGCGTCTTTTATTTGCATGATAGCTTACTCATTTTACACGTAGTACTCATTTCAAAGCTTAATTTGAGCACTATAAAACCCCATTTACATATCTAGCCTAATATTGTTCCTACAACACTATAAAACAGCGATTTATCAAGATTTTAATTTATATAATTTTGTTCATTTCATTATTTTCGTTAAAATGTATATTTTTGAAGATATTTGCAAACAACGCTTTTAATTAACTTCCCGTAGTGCAAGTTATTGTAATGAGCCGAAAATCGAAATTGAAAATTTTTACATTTCTCGACGTTTTGAAGGTTTCTGAACATTTTGGCATACCTCAGAAAAAAAGGATGTGTGTGTGTGTGTGTGAGTATGTATGTATGTATGGATACAATTTTTCGTCCACGTTTTCGGGCGCACGGATCAACCGATTTGAATGGTTCAAAAAACATTCGGTTCTTATTGATAGGGAGATGTGCTGATTAGTTTTTGGCAAAGGCAGGTCCAGCCGATTAGGAGATATGGAGCAAAGAGTGCAGAAAATAGAAATCGAGTTTTTGAGAGATCGGAGCATCTGATTTGAATGATCCCAATTCAATTCAACATTCAATTTGTAATGATGGGAGAGAAGGAGTGATTAGTTTTTGGTAAAGGCAGGTCTAGCGGTTTTGGAGACACAAAGCTAAATGTGCAAAAAATGACAGTTTTTGAAAGAACTAAGCGTCCAATTTAAATGATTCCAAAAACTTTTTGCTTGTTTTAACAAAATAATTAATTTTGAAAAAAAAAATTTGCTTCAAATTTTTTTTTTATTTTTTTTTCCAAAAAAAAATTTTTTTTGTATATCGAAAATAATTCAGATTTTTATTTTAATTCTGTTCTAATATACTTTAAACAAATAATTTCAACTTACCAATGTAGTTTATGTAATTCTTATAAACATTCGACAATGTTACAATATTTATAATAATCTATTTTAAAACATTTAATATTCCTATATCGTTTCGTTACGGTACGGGAAGTTCGAGCAATTTGCCTTAAGGCACGATGCCATACACCCCACTAGTTTTTCTTTAACGTTTAGTTAAAAAATAATAATCTGTCAAATTGAATTTTAATATAGGGTTTAATATAAACACAGTACTAAACATGTAAATATATACAGAAATATTTGAAAACAAATCTTAAGTATCGAAGATAAATGGACAAAACGTTAATGTAATTATAATGTAAACAAAAGGAGTGCGCGGTCGCCTATTAAAATCAATAAATTTGTAAACAGATTAATTTATTGAAAAGAATAAGATAAATGAATGAAAATAGTAAAAACAATATAAATTATGAATGATGTGTATATAAGAGTCGTGTAAAATATTTGTGTCGGTTCTCAGATTTACGCTATTGTTAGTCCGAACTATTAACATTGATTCTGCCATCCGTTTAAATAAGTCTTTTTCATGGAATAAGATTTGGGGATTATCAAAATCAAACTTATGGTTGTTGATATTAGCATGATCCACAAACGTACTTTTTATTTTTTTATTATCTATTTTTTCGCATTGTAATTAATGCTATCTGAGTCTTTCATCTAAGTTCTGATTTGTCTGGCTAATATAATAACAATTACAATCCAAACAATTCACTTTTTAAACTACATCTTTCTTTTTCGTTAAAGGAGTTTCGCCCTCATTGAAACAATTAACATTTTTATATTCCAACATTAAAGAAAACTCCTTTAACAAAAAAGAAAGATTGTAAATTAATATTTACTTTAGCAGATACAATTCTCACTATTTAAAATATTGCATACTTTATATAATATGTCTTATTATTATCAGGTGGCGCGCTGTCTATTTGGTGTCGACAGTTCTATCATGGACATTTCGACTTTGTGCCATATCTTTATTATTTGGATTGATCACCGCGCTTGCAGCTAGATTTGGCCCCCGGACGGGAAAAATTTGGTTCTTTGCTCGATATGCATTCTGCACTTGGTATCTCTGCTCGCTGAGTATTGTTTTCTTGCCCATATTTATCATTCGAAATCCGAAGGATGTCGATAATTGCAGGTTAGACCAAATTGTGTATATGCCAATTTATTTTTTGTCAACTATATTTTTGAACAAATGTTTTTTGAGTTATAAATAATGAAATTATATTACTATATGGGCCTCTAAGTGGGATTAGATTAAATTCAAAGTTTTCAATAAAAGTTCAAAAACAAAAATAACTTAGAATTTTTCACTAAATACATTTTTTATAATGTTAAATATATTTAAAACTGAAAGAAAGTCACCGATTGATCACTTTTATCTCTGATATTAGTTAATCTTTTAAAAGTTAAGTTAAATAGGTATTTTGTTAAGAAATTGAAATGCTTTAATTTTGCTGGTTACTATAGACATTAAACACTTTTACTATTTATAGCGAGTCTATGGTTTTGATTCAGCATTTTGTAAAACGAATTACATACTGCAGGTATAACTCTATAATTTTTATTTTCAAAAACACTAACTTTATTAAATGATTTTTCAATTTTAAATCCATTTATAGCATTATCAGAAGTCCTTTTAATATTAGTCCAGATATTAAAACGTGCTCAAAACATTATAGATAACAATAAAATTACAATAAAAAAGCGACATATTTTATTAAAAATTAATCATAAACATTTTTTTGATAGTTCAGAAAAAATAATATCTTCAACGAATTCAAAAAGGAGCAAATTACATTAATTATTAAAAATCACATTTCAGATACAAAATATTTAAATGTTTCAAATTTAAATAAGTTTGGGCGATCAGATACTGGTCCCGAAATTAGATCGAATTAATTAATACTTAATACGGTAGTATCGGTTTTAATAGCGTAATATCTGATATATTGCGTTTTGAACCTTCTTGCTACTTTCTTTCCAAATATCGGATTGGGATTGATAATGGAAAGGTAGTAAGCACTCATTGAAAGTGTTATTCAAAATTTTTAAAACAGTAGTAATTTTAAACCGGTTGGCGTGAAAAACAAGCGTACACTCTACATAACACTTGTAAGACCTTTACTATTATACGCCGCTCTAGCATGGAACGCGACATCCAAGACCAACAGACGGAGACTACGAATAGTACAAAACAAGGCATTGCGACAAGTACTCGACAAATCAAGGGATCCACTGACGAGACACTATTACCCAACAAAATATTTACATGAACAGACGGACATACCGACTATACTTTAAACAAATAAAAAAACTCACTGAAAATTTTTACCAGAAGTGTAGGGATCATTATAAGTAAGAAAATACTGGAATTAGGAATTTTTTTGAGAGTAATAAACTTGTCTCTGTTTTTGTCCTTATTATATGTCTAAAGTATTGTATATATACCAATAACAACTGAACAAATTGTAAAACTATAAATTTTGAGTGAAATACCCCCGGGTAGAAAGACTCACATTATAAATCACAGTATATACTACATTAATTGTAAACAATATATTGAAATCATTTTTTCTTTCTGTCTGTCTGTCTGTCTGTCTATCTGTCTGTAAGTTTGGGCGGTTATGAATTTAAAACTATTTTTTTTTTGTTAAAATTTAATTTTGTTTATCAAGACTTTAATGTCAAAATCGATGGGTGCAAAAAAAGAAATAATACAAAAAAAACAATAAATTGAATATAAAATGAAAAAAAGTTAAAATAAAATAAAAACAGTTATACCAAAATAATAACATAAATGAACTATGGCGTGATGATGCATGCTGCGTACTAAGTTAGGACGCATGCAGACATTAGACCAGGTGTTTAGTAAATCGAATGGCCATTTCTTGTTTAATCTACTTAATTTAAAACAAATGTGGAAATGACGAAGTCCCATTCACACTTTCTCTTTCCATAGAACGCAGGTCAATAGCACCTCTCTCGCAAATTTGTCTATGGCGTTCCAGCAGCTTCAGTTGTCAGATTCACTTCAACAACATTATCTGGAGTAATTTTCGGCTCAATATCTCTTCCACATAGTTCAATAGAGCACCAAATCGCGGGCACACGAAGGACACATGCTCAGCATCTTCGATTTCGCTCAAACAATATGGGCAATCCGGCGAGCTATCGTGCTGAAGCAGGGTAGGTAGGCTCGAAAACAGCCGTGCCCAGATAGCATTTGCGTTTAGTAATAATTCACTTTTCCATGCTTGTGATTTAGCCAGACTTTGATGTTTGGAATGAGACAATACGTCTATCTCTCTTTACTGCCACATCCCACAGTTGCTGCCATCGGCCAATGCTGTTTTGTCGTTCTTCTATTCTCAACATCTCAGGACTCAGTTATTGATGTTTTTGATGGTAAATTGTCCGTCTTTTCTTTACTAAGACTAAGAAAGGCAGAGTTCCTGAAATGACGCACACTGCTTCCACCGATATTGTGCGAAATGCGCAAGAAATTCTTAAGGCACTCAGACGATATATGGGTCCTGCCATTCTCCTCGATTTTTGAGTTTTGAGATTTTGAATTTACCTATGGAGATACCATATGTAAGCACCGAAGTAACCACTGATTCCAACGTTAGGCATCAGTCGAGCAAGTCTCGTCCTAACTATTGACGCTTTAGCACGTGTTCCACCTATTGGTTGAAATTCAATCGAGCATTAAGCATAAGCCAAGGTAACAGACGTGAAGTTTTGTCGTGATCTCTAGATTTCCTATCTTCAGCTTGATGGTCTTTATTGTTTTTATACTCGTGATAAGAGCAGCTTCACTTTTTTGTGTGCTAATTGGAGGTTCATTGTTCCTAACCTGCGATTAATTTTTCTAAAAGTTATGCCAAATAGACTTACGATCTCATCAGTTTGTTTAGAGACAACTACTATGGCTACATCGTCTGCATATGCTACTAGTTTTACACATGCTGAAATCTCAAGTTTCGAAAGGCCATCATACATAACATCCTCCTTAGCAAAGAGCCTAGAACAGAGCCCTGCGGCACACCTCCTGTTATATTATATCTTCTGTACTATCGCGTGAATCGAACATTAGAATTCTGTCGTGTAAAGTAGCTTGCGACTATATGCAGGGGTATATTGGTACGTTCTTGTCACAGAGCGCATTTATGTTGTAATCCCAGTTTGCAGAATTGAAAGCATTATGTATCCAATGTAGCTACTAGACAGTACTTGCTTTCTTGGCGGTAT